>NW_028317970.1:1200000-2400000 GCF_062004578.1 Staurois parvus | reverse complement strand
GAACAGGAATATGGCTTCTCCCCTGTGTGAGATCTCTGATGTTTGTAAAGATTGGACTTCTGTGAAAAACATTTCCCGCACTCAGGACAGGAATGCGGTTTCTCACCTGTGTGAGACCTTTCATGTTTGACAAGGTCTGATTTTTGTGCAAAACATTTCCTACACTCAGGACATGAATACGGCTTCTCCCCTGTGTGAGTACTTTTATGCACATTAAGATTTGATTTATAGGGGAAACATTTCCCACACTCAGGACAGGAATATGGCTTCTCCCCCATGTGAGATCTTTCATGTCTGCAAAGATGAAACTTCACTGAAAAACATTTCCCACACTCTGGACAGGAATACGGCTTCTCCCCCGTGTGAGATCTGTTATGCTCATTAAGACGGGATCTATAATGGAAACCCTTCCCGCACTCAGTACAGGAGAACCTCTTCCCTGTTGGAAGGCCGGCCCGGTCCCGCACAGTCTGAGGTTCCTCAGGATACGAGGAATCCGATGGTCCATCTACACTGGGTGGTGCCGGATGGACATTGGAGGGAGCCGGGTTTTCTCCTGGACTATACTGTGTGATGTCCTCATCTTCTACTTTCCAGTCTGGAGACAAAGTGAGACAATCCTCGGAGGTTTTCCTCATCTCCCGGCCATGGACTAAAATACAAAGACAAAGAGGATTACTAGACAGGAGCTGATTGGTTCCCCCAAACTAGGACTCCGCCCACATCAGGCAGCTTGGTCTCTGAGGAGCTTACAATTCCACCCTCAAGGGAACTAGGAAATGGCTCCTCTGATCTCCTACCAGGTCATTTCTTTATTCATGGACCTTAGTCAGAGAGTGAGGAAACAACCAGAACTGTCTTTTATAGGAGGGACAGTGATGAGGGGATTATAGGACGAGGGTCCCCACCCCCTCTATCACTCATCGCCATCTTCCCAACACAAGAAGTACTGCACTTCCTTATTTAGTCCATGATTTAGTCATGAAGAACAGCGGGGCTGAGCCCCACCAGAGGTCAGAGAGTGAGGATGGGGGGAGAATAACCAAGATGAAGACTGGACTGATCCTGAAGACCACCATCATTGGGGTACTGACTCCTCCCTCATTATCACTTTCTGTTTAAGGGTCCAAAGTTGGAGGATGTTATCACATTATTATCACCATGTCAAACTCTGTGCTCCAATTACATCATCCGATATAAAATGTCCAGCTGGGAGAAAATGGGTGTAAAAGAAGTAACGCCTATGTAATGTACAACCTATTATATAGGATACAAATGTTAGGACTATACAGTATCAGAAGGATGTAATGTACAATATACATTATACAGTGTAAGGGTCAGAACTCATAATATTGGTATTCAGTAATCAGTGGAAGATGAAATGTTTACTGTAGACAAGTTGCAGAGATCCCACACCGCTGCCTCCCATCTCCTGAGACTGCACTCAGTGACTTGGGTCTGAGACACTACAGACATATCCCTCCACCCGGCACAGCCAGCAGGCAGCAAAGTCAGAATTGCTCTTAGAAATCTTACTAGACCCGGGCATGGGGCAGAAGATCAAAAGCACATGTCCAGGTGCCTAGGTCTAGTAACGTCTATGGTGAAAATGAACATTTTGCTGCCAGCTGATCCCCAGAACCTCCATAAATCCAGTCTAGATACATAAATTGTGTCTGCAGCACAGAGAAGGAAGATTATCCGAGAGAAATCCAGGAATACAGGACGGGGAACACAGCTCAGGAAAGTGACCAGGGGATTACAGGCTGATATCACCCAGTCCCCGCCCTACTCTGGACCAATCAGTGATCAGTATGGGTGGAGGAATGGATTTAGTGTTCATGACCCACCTGTGCTGATCTCTGTAGGAGTGTCCTCCTCTATAAATGTCCCCGTTATTCCATCCTCCTCCATAGACTGCTGATCATCCCTCACATACGCCTCTTCTTCTTCTGCTTTCAGCTCAAATTCTATATCGATTGGATCTCCACTCTAAATCAAGGAAATGAGAGAAAATATCATCTGTAAAATGTAAGGTCACATAAAAAATCCACACATCATCTCTACAAGTCCATGTTCTAGATGTTCTGCCCTTCCAACCTTGTAATGATGAGGGATGGTGTGACCTTCCTGTGTGGAATCCCGGGAATACAGAGGACGGGGACATCTCTCTGCTGGGTTCCTGGTATTAGGTGGCTCCATCATATCCTTGTGTCCTTCTGAAAACTCCTCCATCACTCCATACTCCTCATCCTCCTCTTTATACTCTTCTTTACCATCAATATTATCATCCCCGAGGATTCCTCTCTGAAAGATATAATAAAACATTCATTGTAACAAACATGCTGTGTATAAATCACAACTACCAATAATTGTCATCATCTACCTGATGATGGTGAGGGATGGTGTGACCTTCCTGTGTGGAATCCCGGGAATACAGAGGACGGGGACATCTCTCTGGTGGGTTCCTGTAGCTGGATGACTCCACCATGGTGTCCTGGTACAGATCTTTGTGTTCTTTTAGAAGCTCTGACTCCTCCATCCCCCCATCCTCAACCTCTTTTATCTCGTCTTTAACCTCAACTTTAGGATCTCTCAGGTTTTCACTCTGAATATATAATAAAAATGCCATCAATGGTAACAATGCAGATAATGTACAGATCCTAATGATACTATCAGTGATTGGAGAATGTCCCAGAATTCCCGGCACCGCTCACCTCTCCTGTCAGCAGCTCCATCATCTTCTTGGTGACCTCTAGAATCTTCTGCATGTTTTGTCTCTCAGGGTTTAGGGAGTCACATGGAGGCACTGTGATGGTCATATGATCACCTGACTTCAGAAGAGGAAATCTCTGTATTGAGGAACCAATAGGAATATCATGTTAGACTCCCAGAATCCTCCTCACCTCTCTGGTCAGGTCTGTGTTTTATTAATAGAGATGAGAGTGATGTCATGTGACCTCCCAGAATCCTCCTCACCTCTCCGGTCAGGTCTGTGTTTTATTAATAGAGATAAGAGTGATGTCATGTAACCTCCCAGAATCCTCCTCTCCTCTCCGGTCAGGTCTGTGTTTTATTAATAGAGATAAGAGTGATGTCATGTGACCTCCCAGAATCCTCCTCTCCTCTCCGGTCAGGTCTGTGTTTTATTAATAGAGATAGAAGTAATGTCATGTGACCTCCCAGAATCCTCCTCACCTCTCCGGTCAGGTCTGTGTTTTATTAATAGAGATAAGAGTGATGTCATGTGACCTCCCAGAATCCTCCTCACCTCTCCGGTCAGGTCTGTGTTTTATTAATAGAGATGAGAGTGATGTCATGTGACCTCCCAGAATCCTCCTCACCTCTCCGGTCAGGTCTGTGTTTTATTAATAGAGATGAGAGTGATGTCATGTGACCTCCCAGAATCCTCCTCACCTCTCTGGTCAGGTCTGTGTGTTATTAATAGAGATAAGAGTGATGTCATGTGACCTCCCAGAATCCTCCTCACCTCTCCGGTCAGGTCTGTTTCATTAATAGAGACAAGGGTGAGTATGGGCAATTACCCATTAAAAGACATAAACACAATCTCCCATAGAGTAATATCTCTTTAATTGAGTAAAAAAACAGATCCCCATTCACAAATTCTCACTCACATTTTTTGTTTTTTCTGTCACGTGGTATATATTTTTTTCTACTGTTTTTTAGGTCTCTAGTTTTGTATGTGTGTTTGTTGTTTTTTTATTTGTGGGGGAGTGACTGCTCACATCCAAGTAAGGATGTTTTTCCTTGACATCTGTGTGGTTCCTCCAGTCCTCAGTCTGTTAGTGACAGTGCTCATTATAGAGTCCCATTTGGACAGGTTTTATGTTCTCACCTATTGGTTGAAATGATCTATTATCTGATTATCACTGTTAGATCCATGAAGTGGATCACTTCACGTACACATCATTATTATTTCTGTATGTGTGAATACACTTCATGCTATTGATATCACATTAGATCCCATCGTGGATCTGTATTCACTTTCATTGGATCCCTAGAGGATCCCGTCACTTCTACACATGTATTGGTTTCACTGTATATAATTCTATGATTATCACTCATTACTATATGTTTGTATATTCAGTATTTCTATTCACTTATTATTTATATATTAGGTAGCGCTGCATCAGTTTATTGTGTTTTTGGTTGTTTCCCTGTCATAAGGTATATGATAGATGGTAGCAGCTTCCTCTTATTAGGAGTTTTTTATGTCATCAGTATTGAGTTAGGAGTGCAGGAGGTTCACACCATTAAATTCTAGGAGCAGACCTCCTCCGTACTCCATACTGATGACCTAGAAGGGGCTATAAATGTGTCCCCTATAGATAATACCGGGGACTAAAGGTTGTCACCATTTCAGCACACACAACTTAAGGTTTGACATGTTGGATATCTATTTACTCGCTGCAACCTCGGCTTTTATATTGTTACACATAAATGGGTCATTTATTGCTTTTTTGTGCCCTGAAATTAACTTAAGTGTATTTTTTACTGAAATTTAGCATTTCCTAGACTTTGTGATAATATTTTCTGACATAAAAAATTTGAACTGTCGCTATTTTATTCTCTAAAGTCTCTACTTTCAGAAAATATTTTGGGGGTTTTGTGTCATCTTTAGGGCTAAAATGATTTTTTAAATGTTTGCAAAAAGGGCTCTGGGAGTGAAAGGGAGAAAGGATAAGCAGGACACTCCCCTTTCCTGAGGAGCAGCCAATCGGTTCTCATTACACTGAAAGGAATCTCCCCTCCCTGCTAGTCCCCGGGTGCGGTGCTGGAGACAGGCGGGGGAGGGGAGGAGGAGATAAACAGCGCAATGTTACACATATTAAATGTTTTAGTTGCTATAACGCCCCTTTCATTTTTTAAACCCCCGACATTCCTAAAAGCACCTCAGATTCTTCCTCCTGAGCAGCAATGTAAGGGGCTCTATGCTCCATACTCCTGACCCCGGCACTCCATCATTGTGTTGGCTGCATAGTGTAATGATTGCCCATTGGCTGCCTGTGTAGTGTCATCATTGCCCTTTGTAGGCCATGTATGGTCAGGATGGTCCTTGTCTTGTCTATTTATTGTCAGTGCTGTTTGTTTAGAGGACCATATTACTAGAATTTATCTCCACAATGAGGAGAATGTTCCGGCCCCGGAAGTGGGGGAATGTTCTGCCCCTGAAGGGGTTAATCTGGGTTCCCACACTATATATGTGTGTATCATCATCTGCTGGAGATAAAAGACGTCACAGTGACTATGGAGGAAGAGGACGGACGTGACTATGGAGGAAGAGGACGGACGTGACTATGGAGGAAGAGGACGGACGTGACGGTGGAGGAAGAGGACGGACATGACTATGGAGGGAGAGGACGGACATGACTATGGAGGGAGAGGACGGACATGACTATGGAGGAAGAGGACGGACATGACTATGGAGGAAGAGGGCGGACATGACTATGGAGGGAGAGGACGGAGGTGACTGTGGAGGAAGAGGACGGACGTGACTATGGAGGAAGAGGACGGACGTGACGGTGGAGGAAGAGGACGGACGTGACTATGGAGGAAGAGGACGGACGTGACGGTGGAGGAAGAGGACGGACGTGACTATGGAGGAAGAGGGCGGACATGACTATGGAGGGAGAGGACGGACATGACTATGGAGGAAGAGGACGGACATGACTATGGAGGAAGAGGACGGACATGACTATGGAGGAAGAGGGCGGACATAACTATGGAGGAAGAGGGAGGACATGACTATGGAGGAAGAGGACGGATGTGACTATGGAGGAAGAGGACGGATGTGACTATGGAGGAAGAGGACGGACGTGACTATGGAGGAAGAGGACGGACGTGACTATGGAGGAAGAGGACGGATGTGACTATGGAGGAAGAGGACAGACGTGATTATGGAGGAAGAGGACGGACGTGACTATGGAGGAAGAGGACGGACGTGACGGGGGTTACTGGATGTAAATAGGAAATAACATCTTATTACCTCCTCTGCTGCCAAGTGCAGCAAAATATCTCTGATCTGCTTCCTCCCAACTCACCTCTCGGAATGTCCTGTCTGTACCTGACATCACTTCCTGTCTGTACCTGACATCACTTCCTGTCTGTATTCCATAGAGAAGTCCTGTCTGGGGAGAAATGAGATCACCATCTTGTGGAGTTCAGAGGAACTGCAGCCCCGAGAAACGTCCCCTAATAACCATTCCAGCATTGTATCTACCTTACAGAGATACCAGGGAAGATCAAAAAGAACTAAAAAAAGTAAGAAACAATAAACCTAACTCTTATGCAACCAACTGTTTATATAATATATTTTACTACAGATAGAAAAGTCTTAAAGACACAGAACACAAGATAAAAACAAAATATATAATAAAACAGAGACCTCCAAAACAGATGTTTTTGGGTAAAAAAATATGCAAAAATAAATCCAAAAGCATAAAAATATCTATCAATCCACTCATAATGAAGATGTTAGACATAAATGACAAGGATGTAATGGTCACAGAGGAATGGTGGTGGAGATCTCTCACAGTAAGAACACTTCCTTGAATGGTTCTATAAATAAAGAATGAATCCTGGAGGGAATAAAGCTGTAAAGCAATAAATAATATATAAACTGGGCCATCCACTTCATCCATAAAGACATTGTGATTGAAGATCTTCTAGATCACATAGAAGGAGGACTCATCCATGATTTCATACATTTGTTTGGAAGGATAGAACAATCCTCAGAAGGGAACATGTAGGATGACAGGAAAGGCTCCTGACTGGTGAGATCCTCCAAACATAATGATGACATCCATGAACTGGAGCGAGCTCGTTGGGGTGATAAAGCCAATCTGGAAACACTGTGTAGACGTTCTCCAAGAACTCAGCACACTCCAGGTGTGGAGAAAGTCTCCAGGTGGGTTTAGCCTGTCATTTATCATAGGTAGAAATGTCCACACATGGACTTCCACAGGGGACCCCTGACTACATATAGATCCTGTACAGTGTCCCATGTAATGAATTGCTTCCCCCCAGGCCTATAGCAGAATGACAGCTGAGTGGGATCTCTCCCATCCTGGGTGGACATCATATGAAGTCCTCCAAGTCTAGTGGATCTGCTGTATCTTGATATGTCACCTGCTGTGTCCACCAGATGACAGATCATTGTACTAGGCCAGCCCACTACCATGTGACTGCTGTGACCAATCACAGTGATCACATGACAGTTGTATACAATGAATGTCTTTCATTCATAGCCATTCATTGTGTACTATTGTGATGATCTCTGTGATTTGTCACTGGCTCACTACCTCTACTGGAAATGTATTCCAAGCATCAACTACTCTTTCAGTAAAATAATACTTTCTGGGATTAGTTGTGAACTTTCCTCCAGTTAGTTGGAGGTCATGTCCTCGTGTTCTTCATTTTGGTTTCATATTGAAAATCCTGCCCTCCTGAACCTTATTCACTCCCTTGTTGTATGTAAAGGTTTCAGTCATGTCTCCCCTTTCCCTTCTCTCCTCCAGACTGGACATGTTACATTCCTGAAGTCTCTCCTGATATCACTATTTGTATTCCCCATCTCTGGACTCGTTCTATCTTATCAATATCTTTATGTAAGTGGAATCGAGGAATCAGGACCTCCTTCCTCCTGCCAGAGGCCCCTCTAGTGATATAAAGATCTATATAGAGGAATCAGGACCTCCTTCCTCCTGCCAGAGGCCCCTCTAGTGATATAAAGATCTATATAGAGGAGTCAGAACCTCCTTCCTCCTGCTGGTGACCCCTCTAGTGATATAAAGATCTAAAAAGAGGAATCGGGACCTCCTTCCACCTGCTGGTGACCCCTCTAGTGATATAAAGATCTATATAGAGGAATCGGGACCTCCTTCCTCCTGCCGGTGACCCCTCTAGTGATATAAAGATCTAAAAAGAGGAATCGGGACCTCCTTCCTCCTGCTGGTGACCCCTCTAGTGATATAAAGATCTATATAGAGGAATCGGGACCTCCTTCCTCTCGCCGGTGACCCCTCTAGTGATATAAAGATCTATATAGAGGAATCGGGACCTCCTTCCTCCTGCCGGTGACCCCTCTAGTGATATAAAGATCTATATAGAGGAATCAGGACCTCCTTCCTCCCACCGGTGACCCCTCTAGTGATAGGATCTATATAGAGGAATCAGGACCTCCTTCCTCCTGCCGGTGACCCCTCTAGTGATATAGAGATCTATATAGAGGAATCAGGACCTCCTTCCTCCTGCCGGTGACCCCTCTAGTGATATAAAGATCTATATAGAGGAATCAGGACCTCCTTCTGTGATGATTGTGCACCATAGAGGCATGGACGGTGTACATGACAGCCATCTTGTTAGGTCTCAGCCATGTTCCCTTCTGTCCTCCCCCCTCCTTTGTCCATGGAATGCATAGCTACAAGCTGAACGGAGGCCAACAGGATCTCTTATCCTAAATAAAACACAGACAGATCATCTCCAGGGCTGTACACCTCTAATTAGTCTGGTTCCAGGGGGTCTGCTGGAAAACCACTTCCCTCTGCTGGATCATAAAACAATAACTCAGTCAGTCATGACCTGTTAGGCCATTAGAGCAGAGCGTGCCATAAAACGTACATTCCACAAGAGACATTTTTCATACAATTCATACACTTCAGCAGGAACTGGGCACATTAATAGGAAGTATATATTCGGACGGATCATTTTAATATGAGTCACACAAGACCTTACATTACTATATTAGTGCCTACAAGACAGAAGAAGCCGTCTCTTCCCTCCTGGGTGACAAGGGTGCGCTATGTTTGGTATCTTTGTGTTTGGAATATAATTCTGAATATTAATCTGCCAGTTGCTAGGATGCTGCCTGTACCTATTGGAGGTTATTGACCTTAGTATGACATTGGAAGGGATTTGGTCATAACCTTGGTCACCGCCTAACACCCCTCCCCAAACTGGATTATTGGTCATTTGTTCTCAGGAGACACCCCTTTAATATGGTAGAAAAAGACTGACAGCCTGGAGAAGACAGCTCTCATTTAACATCAATCAGAAAACATCTAACAGACTTGAGAGCCAAGGCAATCTTTTTGTTCGGACAATTGGACTCTGCTCAAACCAAGGACATTGCAAGTATCCGGCCTTCAGAACTCCTTTCTTTTATTTCTCTGCTGTTTTATTGTTCTCTTTATATCTTTGTTACATCTTTTTCTGTAAATGTTTTAATTGCACCATTTTGCTGAAAGGGAGATCTGCTGAGACGTAGAAATGGAAATGGGAGCTAATAGGGTGCAGGAGATCTGCTGAGATGTAGAAAGGGAAATGGGTGCTAATAGGCTGCAGGAGATCTTCTGACACATAGAGAGGGAAATGGGAGCTAATAGGCTGCAGGAGATCTGCTGAGACAGTGAAATGTGTATGAAATGGATGGATGTGCAGACACTCCCAGAAGATGATGTCATTATGAGTGGATTGATATATATTTTTGCATTGTCCCCCCCAGAAGGATCAGGTTTGGCGGGATCGCTCTCATTAGCTATACATTTGTATTTTGTGTTCTGTGTTTGTAAGACTTTTCTATATGTAATAAGAGATGTTTGTTGAACAGTTGGTTACATAAGAGTTACATTTATTTCTTCTTCCTTTATTCAGTAATGTTTCATCTCCCGTAGTATCCCTGTAAGGTACATATTATACAGGAAGGGGGATTATGGGATGGATCTCGGGGCTGCAGTTCCTCTGAACTCCACAAGGTGCTGATCTCACCTATACTCACACAGGAAGTCTCTATGGAATGCAGACAGGAAGTGATGTCAGGTACAGACAGGAAGTGATGTCAGGTATAGACAGGAAGTGATGTCAGGGAAGGACGGGAAGCATATCGGAGACGTTGCTGGACGTGACAGCAGAGGAGGTAATAAGATGTTTTTTCCTATTTAACCCCTGTCCATCCTCTTCCTCCATTGTCACGTCCGTCCTCTTCCTCCATAGTCACGTCCGTCCTCTTCCTCCATAGTCACGTCCGTCCTCTTCCTCCATAGTCACGTCCGTCCTCTTCCTCCATAGTCACGTCCGTCCTCTTCCTACATAGTCACGTCCGTCCTCCTCCTCCATAGTCACGTCCGTTCTCTTCCTCCATAGTCACGTCTGTCCTCTTCCTCCATAGTCACGTCCGTCCTCTTCCTCCATAGTCATGTCCGTCCTCTTCCTCCATAGTCACTGTGACGTCTTTTATCTCCAGCAGATGATGATACACACATATATAGTGTGGGAACCCAGATGAACCCCTTTAGGGGCAGAACATTCCCCCACTTCTGGGGCCGGAACATTCTCCTCATTGAGATAAATTCTAGTAATATGGTCCTCTAAACAAACAGCACTGACAATAAATAGACAAGACAAGGACCATCCTGACCATACATGGCCTACAAAGGGCAATGATGACACTACACAGGCAGCCAATGGGCAATCATTACACTATGCAGCCAACACAATGATGGAGTGCCGGGGTCAGGAGTATGGAGCATAGAGCCCCTTACATTGCTGCTCAGGAGGAAGGAAACATTCCTTTGTAACAGAAAATGTATATAAATCTGAGGCTCTCTTAGGAATGTCCGGGGGGGGGTTAAAGAATGAAAGGGGCTTTGGTGTCTCCAGACCAATCAGGTTTTATCCCGGACAGATTTATCAGTGACAACATTCTCCTTACATTAAACATTAGTCAGGAGCCAATTTGCACTCCAGAGAAGTTTTGTTACTGAGTTTGGACACTAATAAGGCCTTCGATGGTGTCCTTTGGCCTTGTTTTCCTGGGTGCAGAGAATGGGTGTCAGTGATGAGTGTTTATCTGGTATACTCGCCCTCTATGACTCTCCCATAACAAGGATCAGACTTCCCGGCTGTAACTCTGACTTTGTTACATTGGGTAGAGGTACCGTCATGGTTGTCCTCTGTCATCCCTATTGTGTGCGCTGGTGTTGGGACCTTTGGTGATTGCAATCAGATCACATTCGGAGATCTCTGGTTACTCTTTATTGGTTTCACCTTTCAGAATCTGTATGTATGCTGATGATGTCATGCTTTTCCTCACCAACCCGTTAGTATCATTGCCTAATCTATGCGCGGTATTGAACGACTTTGCTCTAGTGTCAGGTCTGTTCATGTCACTAAATCAGTGGTTATGCCATCAATGTTCCTGATTCCCTGAGTGCCTCTCTCCGTAGCTCTTTTCCATTTCGTTGGGCCACGGATCGGATTTCCTATTTAGGTATCAACCTCACTCCCAGATACTCGGATATGTTTGCTGCTAATTACCCCCCATGTGTGTCGCCTCTCTACTCTACTGAAGGTTTGCCGTGGGTACCCCATCTCCTTCCTGGGTAGAGTCACGGCAGTCACAATGAATATTCTGCCTAAACTACTTTATCTATTTACATCACTTCCAGTCTCCGTCTCCAAAATGTTTCTGGATCGCTTTCAGCGGCTGATTAACAATTTATTTGGTGTAATAAACGTCCACGTTTTACCTCATCGGTTTTGTACCGGTCACAACGGACGGGGGGCCTCGGTCTTCCCAATTTTTGGCTCTATTACCTTTCAGCGTGTTTTGCACAATTATCACAATGGCCGACTGTTAACTCCCAGATCCCGGGGGTTAGATTTGAATCTCAATCTATACGCCCATTTTATTTACCGGGAATTTTATGATCCAAAATCCTCCCTCGATCGTTAACGTTTTCTAACTCTGTTGTGGCCATTCATTGACAGTTTGGTCTTGATGGAAACTTAAATGAAATCTGGTCTCTTCTGTTTCCCCGGGTGTATCGTTTTTTGGTGACCCTAACTTTAGTACAGCATTTTCTTCTCCTCAGGCGTTTCGTTGGTGGTACGATAGATCCTTTATTAGGTTGTCTGACTGTCAAAGTGGAGGATCTTATAT
The DNA here is from genome assembly GCF_062004578.1 of Staurois parvus. Classification (NCBI taxonomy): domain Eukaryota; kingdom Metazoa; phylum Chordata; class Amphibia; order Anura; family Ranidae; genus Staurois; species Staurois parvus. Next base: position 2,388,041 of record NW_028317970.1, on the reverse strand, counting down.
TCCCTTTGATATGATGTGCAGACTTTCTGATGTTCTGCTTCGTGAATATCATCGTTATCGGCAGATTAGACATTTTTTAACTCACATTTTGGCCTTACACCTTCATCTCTGATTTCTGAACGTATCAGCCGTGACTCTCCCAGGGGCAAAGGTCTTATCTCTGATCTGTATCACCAATTCCTGGTCAGTCTCTCTCCCTCACCTCCTTTATAGAGACAAAAATGGGAGGAGGATAGTGGTATTACTTTTCTGGACGAGGATTGGGATTCCATGGTGGATAACATATGTAAGAGCTCTCAATCTCTTTCTGTCTGTGAGACGGCCCTCAAGGTATTAACCAGATGGTATTATACCCCGTCAAGGCTACACGTTTTGTACCCACAAACGTCCCCATTATGTTTCCGGGGCTGCGGCCTCACCGGTACTTTGGTACACACGTTGTGGGCTTGCACAACTTTATCCTTGGTGTGGGGCAGGATATCTGAGTTGGTGACTTCACTGGTGGGTGTTCCGGTACGTCTGACTATACAGTCTTCCTATTGGGAGCTCGTATCCCGGGGGTTCCTGATAATGTTATGACATTGATACATACTATTTGTATTTCTACTTTGTGGGCTATCGCCCTACATTGGGAATCTATCACTGTACCATTGGCCTCTGTGTTACATAGAGTAGATGCTGTGATCTCATGGAGAGAATTCATTATAACTTACTGGACAAGATGCACTTGTCTGATAGAAAATGGGAATCATGGAAGGTTCAGAGACATTTACTACATGAATAGTGGCATTCCATGTGAAGGTTGATTGACGTCTCCTGTTCACACATATATCATTCAGTCTACTTTTCCCTTTATATTTCTCATGTACTTAGGATCTATTCTCCTTTCCTTTCTCTTCTTTTTTACCCTTTCTATATGATGGTGCCTTTCTGAATTGTACGATTCAAGTGTGCCTTGTTAATACTGTACACATTGTTTGACGCTGTACTGTTATTTTCAGTCTACTCTTTGAAAAATAAAATCGTTTGTAAACAAAAAAAAATGAAAGGGGCTTTATAGCAACTTAAATGTGTAATATGTGTAACATTGTGCTCTTTATCTCCTTCTCCCCTCCCCCGCCTGTCTCCAGCACTGCACCCGGGGACTAGCAGGGAGGGGAGAGACCTTGCAGTGTAATGAGAACCGATTGGCTGCTCCTCAGGAAAGGGGAGTGTCCGGCTTATCCTTTCTCCCTTTCACTCCCAGAGCTGTTTTTGCATTTTTTGCACATTTAAAAATCATTTTAGCCCTAAACATGACACAAAACCCCCAAAATATCGATTTTCTGAAAGTAGAGACTTTAGAGAATAAAATAGTGGCAGTTCTATTTTTTTATGTCACACAATATTATCACAAAGTCTAGGAAATACCAAATTTCAGCAAAAAATACACTTAAGTTAATTTCAGGGCACAGAAAAGCAATAAATGACCCATTTATGTGTAATAATATAAAAGCCGAGGTTGCAGCGAGTAAATAGATATCCAACATGTCAAACCTTAAGTTGTGTGTGCTGAAATGGTGACAACCTTTAGTCCCGGTATTATCTATAGGGGACACATTTATAGCCCCTTCTAGGTCATCAGTATAGAGTACGGAGGAGGTCTGCTCCTAGAATTAGCCTCTCATTCTGGTGTGACCGGCGATATGTAACGTGTATCACAATCAATGTTATCACGTGTAGGCGCTCCAGCGTGTGCTCTTATGTTTGGGCGTGCATATATGTGGGGGTGGGGAGCCTCAACATTTTTTAAGGGGAGGAGTTATATACTTGGGTGTAACTTTAATTGTTTACAATTAAAAAACATTTTTACTTAAGGGGACAAAGTCCTCTATGAGATGACTTTTGATGACAGGTTCTCTTTATTGAGACATCCAGGGTCTAAAAGACCCCCAATGTCTCCCCTGTACTCCATTGGATGTAATGTAGAGCACATCGCACTGCATTACATTCTTTGCCGGCCTCGATGGTCGGGAAATCTGTCATAACGTCGGTTCTGGGTCAGGACAAGAAAGGAGTGAACATGTCCGGTCTCCTCCATCCCCTCTACCCTCCGGCACCCGCTGACCCGGGCCCACAGATGGGCAAGCAGAGCCGGGGAAGCATAGTAGGTACAGGAGAGGTTCACACAGATGGGGTGGCAGAGGCTAGCACCTGAAAGGAGAGCCCTGCGGCTTGCCCTCAGCAGGGATAAAGATTAAACACAATACTTGCCCGGCCCCCAGAACTACATGTCCCGGGCGTCAGGTGATGTAAAGTGACCATCCCTGGATGATGAGCCGACATTGACCTCACAGCACTGCCTCAGAGCAAACTAGTCATAGGAAGGATCAGATTTATCATTCCTTGTCTGCAGATCTAAAACTCATCAAAACCAGTTCAGAGACCAAACAAACCCAACAGAGAAAAGGGGCCCCGGACCTCAAAATTGTAGTAAACACTAAACAGTCCAAACAAAATGTCTTCCCATGGGGGGAGTAGTTCTTCAATGTCCAGCAACCCTCCTATTCCCCCCTCACATCCACATCCTATTATTGTGTGACCAATACCATCCAAATCATTCTTACTTTCATTTCCCAAAGTTATCCGTCTACAAGGAGACCTGTATAGATCACATGATGGCACCAATGAGGATGGAGGAGGACCGGAGTCACATGACTGAGAAGATACTAAACCTCACCCTGGAGATCATCTACCTGCTGACCGGAGAGGTGAGGAGGATTCTGGGAGGTCACATGACATCACTCTTATCTCTATTAATAAAACACAGACCTGACCGGAGAGGTGAGGAGGATTCTGGGAGGTCACATGACATCACTCTTATCTCTATTAATAAAACAGACCTGACCGGAGAGGTGAGGAGGATTCTGGGAGGTCACATGACATCATTCATATCTATTAATAAAACACAGACCTGACTGGAGAGGTGAGGAGGATTCTGGGAGGTCACATGACATCACTCTCATCTCTATTAATAACACAGACCTGACCGGAGAGGTGAGGAGGATTCTGGGAGTCTAACATGATATTCCTATTGGTTCCCCAATACAGAGATTTCCTCTTCTGAAGTCAGGTGATCATATGACCATCACAGTGCCTCCATGTGACTCCCTAAACCCTGAGAGACACAACATGCAGAAGATTCTAGAAGTCACCAAGAAGATGATGGAGCTGCTGACAGGAGAGGTGAGCGGTGCCGGGAATTCTGGGACATTCTCCAGTAACAGACAAGGGATGTGTCTGGATGGTGACTGTATCATTGTGTGTGTCAGGTTCCTATAAGGTGTCAGGGTGTCACTGTCTATTTCTCCATGGAGGAGTGGGAGTATTTAGAAGGACACAAGGATCTCTACAAGGACGTCATGATGGACAATCAGCCGCCCCTCACATCACCGGGTAAGAGGAGACTTTATTGTAAAGGAGAGAGCAGTACGGAGGATCCACCTAGATCCCCCTAGATCCACCATCATCTGATAAACACATAGAAACAATGGATTCAGTCAGTGTGTGTGTTTCCTACAGATGGATCCAGTCATGGGAACCCACCAGAGAGATGTCCCCGTCCTCTGTATTCCCGGGATTCCACACAGGAAGGTCACACCATCCCTCACCATCATCAGGTAGATGAGGAACAATCACTGATAGTATCATTAGGATCTGTACATTATCTGCATTGTTACCATTGATGTCATTTTTATTATATATTCAGAGTGGAAACCTGAGAGATCCTAAAGTTGAGGTTAAAGAAGAGATAAAAGAGGAGGAGGATGAGGATGGGGTGATGGAGGAGTCAGAGCTTCTAAAAGAACACAAAGATCTGTACCAGGACACCATGGTGGAGTCATCCAGCTGCAGGAACCCCCCAGAGAGATGTCCCCGTCCTCTGTATTCCCGGGATTCCACACAGGAAGGTCACACCATCCCTCACCATCATCAGGTAGATGATGACAATTATTGGTAGTTGTGATTTATACACAGCATGTTTGTTACAATGAATGTTTTATTATATCTTTCAGAGTGGAATCCTCGAGGATGATAATATTGATGTTAAAGAAGAGTATAAAGAGGAGGATGAGGAGTATGGAGTGATGGAGGAGTTTTCAGAAGGACACAAGGATATGATGGAGCCATCTAATACCAGGAACCCCCCAGAGAGATGTCCCCGTCCTCTGTATTCCCGGGATTCCACACAGGAAGGTCACACCATCCCTCACTATTACAAGGTTGGTGGGATGGAGAATCTAGAACATGGACTTGTAAAGATGATGTGTGGATTTTTTTATGTGAGCTTTTTTTTACAGATGATATTCTCTCTCATTTCCTTGATTTAGAGTGGAGATCCAATCGATATAGAATTTGAGGTGAAAGCAGAAGAAGAAGAGGCGTATGTGAGGGATGATCAGCAGTCTATGGAGGAGGATGGAATAACGGGGACATTTATAGAGGAGGACACTCCTACAGAGATCAGCACAGGTGGGTCATGAACACTAAATCCATTCCTCCACCCATACTGCTCACTGATTGGTCCAGAGTAGGGCGGGGACTGGGTGATATCAGCCTGTAATCCCCTGGTCACTTTCCTGAGCTGTGTTCCCCGTCCTGTATTCCTGGATTTCTCTCGGATAATCTTCCTTCTCTGTGCTGCAGACACAATTTATGTATCTAGACTGGATTTATGGAGGTTCTGGGGTTCAGCTGGCAGATAAATGTTCATTTTCACCATAAGTGTTACTAGACCTAGGCACCTGGGGTATGTGCTTTGGGTGTCCTTCCTCATGTCCAGATCTATTAGGATCTCTGACAGAACATTTCTCCCAGGGTTCCTTGCTCTGTGGTCTGCTGGCTGTGCCGGGTGGAGGGATATGTCTGTAGTGTCTCAGACACAAGTCACTGAGTGCAGTCTCAGGAGATGGGAGGCAGCGGTGTGGGATCTCTGCAACTTGTCTACAGTAAACATTTAATGTTCCACTGATTACTGAATACAATATTATGAGTACTGACCCTTACACTGTATAATTTATATTGTACATTACATACTCCTGACCCCTGCACTATATACTCTATGTTGTACATTACATACTCCTGACCCCTGCACTATATACTCTGTTGTACATTACATACTCCTGACCCCTGCACTATATACTCTATGTTGTACATTACATACTCCTGACCCCTGCACTATATACTCTGTTGTACATTACATCCTCCTGACCCCTGCACTATATACTCTATGTTGTACATTACATACTCCTGATCCCTGCACTATATACTCTGTTGTACATTACATCCTCCTGACCCCTGCACTATATATTCTATGTTGTACATTACATACTCCTGACCCCTGCACTATATACTCTATGTTGTACATTACATACTCCTGACCCCTGCACTATATACTCTATGTTGTACATTCCATAGTCCTGACTTCTGCTCTCCCCCCTCCCCCCACTGCTATATATACACATAATATGGATTCTCTTTTGTTCCCCCCATTTCCTCCCAGCTGGACATTTTATATCGGATGATGTGATTGGAGCACAGACTTTTACCTGGTGATAATAATGTGATAACATCCTCCAACTTTGGACCCTTAAACAGAAAGTGATAATGAGGGTGGAGTCAATACTCCAATGATGGTGGTCTTCAGGATCAGTCCAATCTTCATCTTGGTTGTTCTCCCCCCATCCTCACTCTCTGACCTCTGGTGGAGCTCAGCCCCGCTGTTCTTCATGACTAAATCATGGACTAAATAAGGAAGTGCAGTACTTCTTGTGTTGGGAAGATGGTGATGAGTGATAGAGGGGGTGGGGACCCTCGTCCTATAATCCCCTCATCACTGTCCCTCCTATAAAAGACAGTTCTGGTTGTTTCCTCACTCTCTGACTAAGGTCCATGAATAAAGAAATGACCTGGTAGGAGATCAGAGGAGCCATTTCCTAGTTCCCTTGAGGGTGGAATTGTAAGCTCCTCAGAGACCAAGCTGCCTGATGTGGGCGGAGTCCTGGTTTGGGGGAACCAATCAGCTCCTGTCTAGTAATCCTCTTTGTCTTTGTATTTTAGTCCATGGCCGGGAGATGAGGAAAACCTCCGAGGATTGTCTCACTTTGTCTCCAGACTGGAAAGTAGAAGATGAGGACATCACACAGTATAGTCCAGGAGAAAACCCGGCTCCCTCCAATGTCCATCCGGCACCACCCAGTGTAGATGGACCATCGGATTCCTCGTATCCTGAGGAACCTCAGACTGTGCGGGACAGAGCCTGTTTTCCAACAAGGAAGAGGTTCTCCTGTACTGAGTGTGGGAAGAGGTTCCATTCTACATACCATCTTAATGTGCATAAAAGATCTCACACAGGGGAGAAGCTATATTCCTGTCCTGAGTGCGGGAAATGTTTCAGTTCTAAATCCCATCTTAATGGGCATAAAAGATCTCACATGGAGGAGAAGCCGTATTCCTGTCCTGAGTGTGGGAAATGTTTTTCAGTGAAGTCCAATCTTTACAAACATCAGAGATCTCACACAGGGGAGAAGCCGTATTCCTGTCTAGAGTGCGGGAAATGTTTTTCAGAGAAGTCCAATCTTTACACACATCAGAGATCTCACACAGGGGAAAAGCCGTATTCCTGTCCTGAGTGCGGGAAATGTTTTTCAACGAAGACCCATCTGTGCACACATCAGAGATCTCACACGGGGGAGAAGCCGTATTCCTGTTCTGAGTGTGGGAAATGTTTTTCAGTGAAGTCCAGTCTTTACACACATCAGAGATCTCACACGGGGGAGAAGCCGTATTCCTGTCCTGAGTGCGGGAAATGTTTTTCATTGAAGTCCAGTCTTTACACACATCAGAGATCTCACACGGGGGAGAAGCCGTATTCCTGTCCTGAGTGCGGGAAATGTTTTTCAATGAAGTCCCATCTATACACACATCAGAGATCTCACACAGGGGAGAAGGCATATTCCTGTCCTGAGTGCGGGAAATGTTTTACAAGGAAGTCTAATCTTTACAAACATCAGAGATCTCACATGGGGCAGAATCCACTTTCCTGTCCTGAGTGAGGGAAATGTTCCTCACTGAAGTCCTGTCTTCCTGTACATCAGGGGTCCCACACAACCCTGGAGGTGTATTAGTGCCTTGAGTGCGGGAAATGTCTTCTAGATGAATGTTGCTGGACATCCCAGCTCTCATGTGGGGAAGAAGCACCCCCTGATATACACCTCAGATATACTCCATGGCTGATCTTCATCATGGAAGAAACAGTTGATAAGGAGATGAGAGGCCCCCAAAGACATGGATGAAGTGCAGTAAATGTCGGGGTGCAGAGTGGTCAGTAGATCCTGGAAATGAAGGACACAACTTCAGCCCTTCTTGGGTGTCGGAGTTGCGTTTCCTGATAATGATATAGCGGGTTACAGAGCTAGAAGCCGGGAGAGCCCAGATCTCGTTATCGGGGAACTTTACACAGACAACAAGAACTTCTGAAGTTGATGTCCTTCATTTCAAGGCTCTACAGAACAGTGGTGACCCCAAAGCGTCTCTCTGTCTTCAGTCCATCCTTCTCCCATCCCCCAACAGGAGGGAAGGAGAACTCCGCCCCAAACTAGGGGGGAACTTTCCTCTCATTATTTCCCTTGGCTTCTGTGTGGGTTTGGGTGGTTGGAGGAGTGCGGCACGAGAGGGAACACAGCTTGTTGTTCTATGTATACATATGGGGTCTGGGTAGAGGGGATCCACCGGAAAATATTTCTACTCTTTGATTTCGTGCAAATCGTTTCTGTTTTCACTTTGAAGGGCGATATTATGTGTGGTTTGTAAAAGGGATTGGCCCAATAGATACCGCCCCACTTAGAGAATAGATGAACTAATATGACCAGCATTCATTCAGCCATGTCACATGTTGGGATCTTTTCTACAATACTTTGTTATAATAATGGAACACGTTGTGTATTGTATTGTACACCAATAATAATGACTCCGCCCCCACATTCCAGACAAGGGATCTCCCTGACCAATCGGATTCCTTCATTTGTTATTTCCTGATTCTATGATTACAATCTTGTTAGAAGTAAAACTATAATAAAGAATTTATTGAGTGAAAAGAATTGTGTGTGTCGGGGCCACGATGGAGATCTTTGGGGCCCAAACATTTCTCACAGGAGACACTTTACAAGCCTTTACAGGTCATCCAGTTTCTGGTTCACCATGAATAATGGCCCAGAGTGCAGGGGTCAGGAGACTACTTCATACAGCCCTGCAAACAACGTGCAGTGGTCAGGAGTTACATCCCAGAGTACAGAGTGTAGTGGTCAGGAGTATGTGATTTACATCCCAGAGTATAGAGTGCAGTGGTCAGGAGTATGTGATTTCCATCCCAGAGTACAGAGTGCAGTGGTCAGGAGTATGTGATTTACATCCCAGAGTACAGAGTGTAGTGGTCAGGAGATGTGATTTCCATCACAGAGTACAGAGTGTAGTGGTCAGGAGTATGTGATTTACATCCCAGAGTGCAGTGGTCAGGAGTATGTGATTTACATCCCAGAGTACAGAATGTAGTGGTCAGGAGTATGTGATTTACATCCCAGAGTACAGAGTGCAGTGGTCAGGAGTATGTGATTTACATCCCAGAGTACAGAGTGTAGTGGTCAGGAGTATGTGATTTCCATCTCCGAGTACAGAGTGTAGTGGTCAGGAGTATGTGATTTACATCCCAGAGTACAGAGTGTAGTGGTCAGGAGTATGTGATTTACATCCCAGAGTACAGAGTGCAGTGGTCAGGAGTATGTGATTTACATCCCAGTGTACAGAGTGTAGTGGTCAGGAGTATGTGATTTACATCCCAGAGTACAGAGTGTAGTGGTCAGGAGTATGTGATTTACATCCCAGAGTACAGAATGTAGTGGTCAGCAGTATGTGATTTACATCCCAGAGTACAGAGTGCAGTGGTCAGGAGTATGTGATTTACATCCCAGAGTACAAAGTGCAGTGGTCAGGAGTATGTGATTTACATCCCAGAGTACAAAGTGCAGTGGTCAGGAGTATGTGATTTACATCCCAGAGTAGAGAGTGTAGTGGTCAGGAGTATATGATATACAGAGTGAAGTAGGCAGATGTAGTATGTGATGTACAGCGCACAGTGGGTAACATTGTGTCTTATACAGCCTCAGCAAAAAGAGTGCAGTGGTTAGGAACATTTCACATACAGCCCATCATACAGAGTGCAGTGGTCAGGAGCATATCATATACAGCTCTGTGTACAGAGTGCAGTGGTCAGGAGTATATCTTAGGCCTGTGTACAGAGTGCAGTTGTTAGGATCCGCCAGGTGGTGCCTCTGGCTGCCCACTTGACAGACCTACCCAAAGCGTGGAGTCTAAGTCCCGGTCTGTGCTTTCACCAGGGCCCCTGATGGTGGGGATGGACTTGAAACAGACCAGGACCAGGTCACGACCTCTGAGCAGGCCCACCAGTGGCAGAGGGAACCTCCGGGGATGTATTGGTACCGGGAGAGCCAGATATGAGGAGGCCGGCAGGACCTAGCAGGATGGATCACGAGTAGTGGGCCCGTGGGGTAGGCGAGGTACAGAATCGGCAGGCGGAGAATCGTCAGGTCACACGCAGGGTCAGCAGGATAAGTCAGTCCGTAGATAGGTCAAGCAAGCCGGGGGTCAGGATGGGAGAAGGCAGAGTAGTCAGGAACAATCCGGGTCAAACACAGGAGAATGCAGAGTAGTCAGGACAATCTGGGTCAAATACAGGAGAATGCAGAGTAGTCAGGACAATCCGGGTCAAATACAGGAGAAGGCAGCGTAGTCAGGGTTAATCAGGGTCAAAAACACAGGTACAGGACTCAGGAACTCAGATAGACCTTGTGGCGATCAGTGACAGTGCAGGGCATCTTTAAATATTGTGCCCTGCACTGTCATTGGCCGCCCGGGAAGCGCCCCCGGGCTGTCATTGGCTGCCCGAGGCGCGCGCGCGGCTCCCACTGCGCATATGCGGCGTCCTGTCATCTGCGGCTCGCCGGGACCTGGTGCTTGTGTCCCGGCGTGAGCCGTCGCCAGCGCGCATGCGCCGGCCGACAGGACGCCGCGATCCCTGACAGCAGTGGTCAGGGTTAGATCTTAGGCCTGTGTACAGAGCACAGTGGTCAGGAACATGTCATATACAGCTTTGTGTAGAGTGCATTGGTAAGGAGTATATCATATACATATCTGTGTACAGAGTGCAGTGGTCAGGAGTATATCTTAGGCCTGTGTACAGAGTGCAGTGGTCAGGAGTATGTCATATACAGCCCTGTGTACAGAGTGCAGTGGTCAGGAGTATATCTTAGGCCTGTGTACAGAGCGCACTGGTCAGGATTATATCTTAGTCCTGTGTACAGAGTGCAGTGGTCAGGAGTATATCTTAGGCCTGTGTACAGAGCGCACTGGTCAGGATTATATCTTAGTCCTGTGTACAGAGCGCAGTGGTCAGGAGTACATCTTAGGCCTGTGTATAGAGCGCAGTGGTCAGGAACATGTCATATACTGCCCTGTATATATTGTGCAGTGGTCAGGAGTATGTCATATACTGCCCAGCATGCATAGTACAATGGTCAGGATGTTGTGGTATACAGCCCGGTATACAGAGTACACTGGTGAAGAATATAAACCCTTGTAAGGAATGCAGGTATCCAGCGACAGCAGGGATGACCAGATCGGTGGGCTATGCCTAAGAAATGTGGAATAAGACGGAGTAGGAGGATTGCGATTACAGGGGGTGTAAAGTCAGAAGTAGAGATGAGCGAATCGAAGTAGGCGAAGTGGAATTCGTTTCGAATATTGGAAAAATTTCGATTCGCGCCGAATCCGAAAATTAGCATACTTCGGATGCGCAAATCGAAATTTTTCCTAAAATGGCGGCGACATGTGCGGCTACGGAGCGGGGATGTCTGGGAAGGCGCGCAGACAAGGCGCGCTGACCCATAATGCATTCATTAATGACATGTGATCGCATTAGCCAATCAGCAGCCAGCCAGCCAGCACTGTGTAATGGTCGAGCTATAAATGGCGGCCATTTTAGAATTCTCCATTTGCCTCCAGTCATTCAAGAGAGGCAGACCGCTCTGTATTAGGGAGAGAGTTAGGGCCACAGAAACGTTACTTAAGGACAGAGAAACGTTACTTAGGGACAGAGAAACGTTACTTAGGGCCACAGAAACGTTACTTAGGGACAGAGAAACGTTACTTAGGGCCACAGAAACGTTACTTAGGGACAGAGAAACGTTACTTAGGGCCACAGAAACGTTACTTAGGGACAGAGAAACGTTACTTAGGGCCACAGAAACGTTATTTAGGGACAGAGAAAAGTTACTTAGGGCCAAAGAAACGTTACTTAGGGACAGAGAATCGTTACTTAGGGCCACAGAAACGTTACTTAGGGACACAGAATTGTTACTGAGGGCCACAGAACCGTTACTTAGGGCCACAGAAACGTTACTTAGGGCCACAGAATTGTTACTCAGGGACAGACACAGAATTGTTACTGAGGGACACAGAATTGTTACTGAGGGCCACAGAACCGTTACTTAGGGCCACAGAAACGTTACTCAGGGACACAGAATTGTTACTGAGGGCCACAGAACCGTTACTTAGGGCCACAGAAACGTTACTTAGGGCCACAGAATTGTTACTCAGGGACAGACACAGAATTGTTACTGAGGGACACAGAATTGTTACTGAGGGCCACAGAACCGTTACTTAGGGCCACAGAAACATTACTTAGGGCCACAGAAACGTTACTCAGGGACACAGAATTGTTACTGAGGGCCACAGAACCGTTACTTAGGGCCACAGAAACGTTACTTAGGGCCACAGAATTGTTACTCAGGGACAGACACAGAATTGTTACTGAGGGACACAGAATTGTTACTGAGGGCCACAGAACCGTTACTTAGGGCCACAGAAACGTTACTCAGGGACACAGAATTGTTACTGAGGGCCACAGAACCGTTACTTAGGGCCACAGAAACGTTACTTAGGGCCACAGAATTGTTACTCAGGGACAGACACAGAATTGTTACTGAGGGACACAGAATTGTTACTGAGGGCCACAGAACCGTTACTTAGGGCCACAGAAACGTTACTCAGGGACACAGAATTGTTACTGAGGGCCACAGAAACGTTACTTAAGGACACAGAATTGTTACTCAGGGACAGACACAGAATTGTTACTCCGGGACACAGAATTATTACTGAGGGCCACAGAACCGTTACTTATGGCCACAGAAACGTTACTCGGACACAGAATTGTTACTGAGGGCCACAGAACCGTTACTTAGGGCCACAGAAACGTTACTTAGGGCCACAGAATTGTTACTCAGGGACAGACACAGAATTGTTACTGAGGGACACAGAATTGCTACTGAGGGCCACAGAACCGTTACTTAGGGCCACAGAAACGTTACTCAGGGACACAGAATTGTTACTGAGGGCCACAGAACCGTTACTTAGGGCCACAGAAATGTTACTTAGGGACACAGAATTGTTACTCAGGGACAGACACAGAATTGTTACTCCGGGACACAGAATTGTTACTGAGGGCCACAGAACCGTTACTTAGGGCCACAGAATTGTTACTCAGGGACAGACACAGAATTGTTACTCAGGGACACAGAATTGTTACTGAGGGACACAGAACCGTTACTTAGGGCCACAGAAACGTTACTCAGGGACACAGAATTGTTACTGAGGGCCACAGAACCGTTACTTAGGGCCACAGAAACGTTACTTAGGGACACAGAATTGTTACTCAGGGACAGACACAGAATTGTTACTGAGGGACACAGAATTGTTACTGAGGGCCACAGAACCGTTACTTAGGGCCACAGAAACGTTACTCGGACACAGAATTGTTACTGAGGGACACAGAATTGTTACTCAGGGCCACATAATTGTTACTCAGGGACAGACACAGAATTGTTACTCAGGGACAGACACAGAATTGTTACTCAGGGACACAGAATCGTTGAATTAAAGAGTATGTCAGACAACACGCAGAGGAGTGGCAGAGGAGGCAATGTTTTAGGAGCGAGCAGACGTGGCAGCAGAGGAAGGGGTCGAGGCAGCACTAGTCGCAGCCAGAGGCCAGTGCTCCCGGTGTCATCCAGCGGTCGTGTCTCCACCGACAACCCTGCCGTCATCGATTGGTTGGCTCGGTCGTCTTCCTCTTCCCAGGTCACCTCTGACACCTACAGCCAACGGTCGGTGTGTACGTCAGACACAACCGTTAGTTGGCATGGCCCGGGAGCAAGCCCACTGAAATCACGTGTCCTCTACCTGCCCCTGTCCTTTGCTGTTCCCTCACCAAGCGAAGTATCGCATGCTGTGGGCTCAGCCCCACTGTACAGTGAGGAAGAGCTAACAGAGGGCGGTCAGGAACGGGGGGAGACATCCGCCTTTTCAGCAGCCAGGCGAAGAAGTACTGGCGAGGAGAGTGGCTCGGTAGCCGGTCTAGAGACAGGTCTGTCTCCTGACCCAGACGCAGCCGAGGGGGCTAGTAGTGAGGCGGAGACCCTAATTGATGATGATGAGGCTGATCGCACTTGGCAGCCTCGTCGTCATCAGGCAATTTCTTCCGCATCATCAGGAGAAGAGGGTGCCAGCTTGGCAGCGAGCGAAACAGTCGGTGGGTTGCCCAGGAGGCAGCAGGGTCGCAGCAGTGTCAGTGGAGCCAAACGGCCACGGAGTACAGCACCAGCTCCACTGCAGCCTACCACCACGGCCAGTAGTGGTGCCGGTGCGCACGGAGGAAGTATCAGTCAGCCAGTGAGGAGTAGCGGGGGCAAAGTTTCCTACTCGGCGGTGTGGCAATTTTTCGTCAAGCCGCCCGAGGAAGTAAACGTAGCCATATGTCGACTATGTGGCCAGAAAGTCAAGCGTGGCCAGGGGGCCCATGTTGGGACTACAGCGTTGCGTCAGCATATGCAGCGTCGCCATTTGGTGGCCTGGGAAAACCGTGATAAAGATACGGCGGTTCTGCCTGACCCAGCCCCCGCTCCATCACCCGCTCCGTTACTTGCTCCGTCACCCGACGTCAATCGCCCTCTATCAGCCAGTCAAGGCTCCAACACCTCTGCTGAGGGGAGTTGTCGCTCGTTGGCATCTTCCGCTCGTTCAGATGCTCCTTCTCCTGCTACTCCTCTTCACGGATTCCGTCAGCAGTCTTTCTTGGAATCCGTTTCCAAGAGACAACAGTTTGCGAGCACGCACCCGACGGTGCAAAAGCTGAACGTCCTCCTGTCCAAGTTGCTGGTGCTGCAGTCCCTCCCTTTCCAACTGGTGGACTCAGCACCTTTCCGAGAAATGATGGCTTGTGCCGCGCCGCGGTGGAGAGTGCCAAGCCGGCATTTCTTCGCCAAAAAGGCAGTGCCAGCCCTGCATTCACATGTAGAAGAGATGGTGGGCCAGTCTTTGAGCATGTCGGTCTCTGCCAAAGTGCACGGCAGCGCCGACGTGTGGAGCTGTAACTACGGTCAGGGACAGTACATGTCATTTACGGCACACTGGGTGAACGTGGTGCCGGCACAGCCGCACCAGCAACTTGGACAGGTCACGACGCTTTTGCCTCCACGTTTGCATGTCCTTGGTCCAGCAAACATGTCCGCCTCTACCACCTCTTCTTCCGCCGTGTCCTCAGCCGCCACCCCCGTGCCAAGTCCCATTACCCAACCGGCATATCACATGTGCAGGGCGCAACGGTGTCACGCTGTGCTGCACCTGGTATGCCTTGGCGAACGTAGTCACACAGGGGAGGAACTTCTGAGTGTAATGAACAGAGAAATCGACAGATGGCTGTCTCCGCGCAAACTGAAAATCGGAACCATGTTGACCGACAACGGAAAGAACATGGTGTCTGCTCTGCGTCAAGGAAGGTTGTGCCATGCGCCATGCATGGCTCACGTGTTCAATCTGGTTGTCAAGCGGTTCCTAAAATCCACCATCCCACTGCAAGACATCCTTAAAATGTCACGTAAACTTTGCATGCATTTCAGCCATTCCTACACCGCAAAGCACACCCTCCTTGAGCTGCAGCGGCAGAACGGAATTCCACAGCATCGCCTGATCTGCGACGTTGCAACAAGGTGGAATTCAACCCTACACATGTTAGACCGCCTTTACGAGCAACGAAAGGCCATCACCGATTTCCTGATGTTACAAGCGGATAAAGGTACTCCCCTGTGTAACTTCGATGTCAGCCATTGGCAGCTCATGCGTGACACCTGCCGCTTGCTCAGGCCCTTTGAGGAGGCCACGCTATTCGTGAGTCGGCAGGACTATGGGATGAACGACGTCATTCCTCTGTTGCACGTCCTGGAACAAATGCTGTTAACAATGGCTGGTCAGGGTGCGGTAGACGTGGCGCACAGATCTCAACGCCACATGACCCCTGTGGGGGCAGGACAGGAAGAAGAGGAGGAGGTAGAGGAGGACATTTGTGCTCAGGAATTATTGAGTGAAATGGGTGGTTTTTCCACTCAGCGGACAGGAGTGGAGGAGCAGGAGCATCTGGTAGAGGAGGAGGAGGAGGAGACAGAGGACCCAGACGCACCGTGGCAGTATGCTGTGGAGATGGAGGCAGGGAGTCCCTCGCATTCCTTGGCGCAAATGGCCCATAGCATGCTCGTTTGCTTGCGTAGCGACAGCCGAATAATAACCATCAGACAGAGGGATGACTTTTGGCTGTCCACCTTGTTGGACCCTCGCTACCGTTCCAAAATGGTGGCCTTTTTCACACCTGCTGAGAGGGAGGCCAAAATTACGTACTATAAAAACCACCTATGTAGTCAGTTGGTCTCTGCCTTTCTGCGCCAACGTCCATCCTCAGACACTGTGGGCCCTGTGCGCTCGCGTTCCGCTGCCATGGCAGCAGGGGAGGGGTGGGGTGGTAGGAGCAGTGGCAGCTCCACCAGCAGCGGCTGCCTCAGTCTGCAGTCGATGATGAGTAGCTTTCTTCACCAGCGCAGTGAGGAAACTACTAATCAGCCGCAGCAGCAGCAGCAGCATCAGGTGGACCTGGAGCAGGAGCTCAAACAACAGGCTTGGGCCTACTTGGACAGCACCCTGCCAACCGAGGTAGACAATCCCCTTGACTACTGGGCAACGAAACTTGACCTTTGGCCCCAACAAGCTGAATTTGCCCTTGAAAGGCTGTCATGCCCGGCCAGTAGCGTGGCATCGGAGCGCGTGTTTAGTGCGGCAGGAGGTATTGTAACTCCGCGGAGGACACGACTGTCCACCCAAAGTGTGGAGAGACTCACGTTTGTGAAAATGAATCAGGCGTGGATTAGTCTGGATTTCAAACCACCAGTTCCTGACACAACTGACTAAATCCGCCATGAATCATGCCCCAAACATGTGCCACTTTCAGGTCTCCGCACACTGCTGCTGGGTTCCATTTTGTCATAGGGTGCTGGCAGATTACGGGCCTCCCATAGCTGCTGCCAGGCCCCTAATCTGCCATGGGCCCCTGTACCGCCTCCTCACGCTGCTGCAAGGTCCACAGTGTCTCATGGGTCCCTGTACCGCCTCCCATTGCTGCTGCCAGGCCCCTAATCTGCCATGGGCCCCCGTACCGCCTCCTCATGCTGCTGCCAGGTCCACAGTGTGTCATGCCATGTGCCACTTTCAGGTCTCCTCACACTGCTGCTGGGTTCCATTTTGTCATAGGATGCTGGCAGATTACGGGCCTCACATTGCTGCGGCCAGGCCCCTAATCTGCCATGGGCCCCTGTACCGCCTCCTCACGCTGCTGCAAGGTCCACAGTGTGTCATGCCATGTGCCACTTTCAGGTCTCCTCACACTGCTGGTGTGTTTCATTTTGTCATAGGGTGCTGGCAGATTACGGGCCTCCCATAGCTGCTGCCAGGCCCCTAATCTGCCATGGGCCCCTGTACCGCCTCCTCACGCTGCTGCAAGGTCCACAGTGTGTCATGCCATGTGCCACTTTCAGGTCTCCTCACACTGCTGGTGTGTTTCATTTTGTCATAGGATGCTGGCAGATTACGTGCCTCACATTGCTGCGGCCAGGCCCCTAATCTGCCATGGGCCCCTGTACCGCCTCCTCACGCTGCTGCCAGGTCCACAGTGTGTCATGGGTCCCTGTACCGCCTCCCATTGCTGCTGTCTCCAACGCCACACTCTGCCATGTGCCACTATCAGGTCTCCTCACACTGCTGCTGGGTTCCATTTTGTCATAGGATGCTGGCAGATTACGGGCCTCACATTGCTGCGGCCAGGCCCCTAATCTGCCATGGGCCCCTGTACAGCCTCCTCACGCTGCTGCAAGGTCCACAGTGTGTCATGCCATGTGCCACTTTCAGGTCTCCTCACACTGCTGGTGTGTTTCATTTTGTCATAGGATGCTGGCAGATTACGTGCCTCACATTGCTGCGGCCAGGCCCCTAATGTGCCATGGGCCCCTGTACCGCCTCCTCACGCTGCTGCCAGGTCCACAGTGTCTCATGGGTCCCTGTACCGCCTCCCATTGCTGCTGTTTCCATCGCCACACTCTGCCATGTGCCACTTTCAGGTCTCCTCACACTCCTGCTGGTTTCCATTTTGTCATAGGTTGCTGGCAGATTACAGGCCTCCCATAGGTGCTGCCAGGCCCCAAATCTGCCATGGGCCCCCGTACCGCCTCGTCACGCTGCTGCTGGGTCCACAGTGTGTCATGGGTCCCTGTACGGCCTCCCATTGCTGCTGTTTCCATCGCCACACTCTGCCATGTGCCACTTTCAGGTCTCCTCACACTCCTGCTGGTTTCCATTTTGTCATAGGTTGCTGGCAGATTACAGGCCTCCCATAGGTGCTGCCAGGCCCCAAATCTGCCATGGGCCCCCGTACCGCCTCGTCACGCTGCTGCTAGGTCCACAGTGTGTCATGGGTCCCTGTACGGCCTCCCATTGCTGCTGTTTCCATCGCCACACTCTGCCATGTGCCACTTTCAGGTCTCCTCACACTCCTGCTGGTTTCCATTTTGTCATAGGTTGCTGGCAGATTACAGGCCTCCCATAGGTGCTGCCAGGCCCCAAATCTGCCATGGGCCCCCGTACCGCCTCGTCACGCTGCTGCTGGGTCCACAGTGTGTCATGGGTCCCTGTACCGCCTCCCATTGCTCCCACTCTGCCATGTGCCACTTTCAGGTCTCCTCACACTCCTGCTGGTTTCCATTTTGTCATAGGTTGCTGGCAGATTACAGGCCTCCCATAGGTGCTGCCAGGCCCCAAATCTGCCATGGGCCCCCGGACCGCCTCGTCACGCTGCTGCTGGGTCCACAGTGTGTCATGGGTCCCTGTACCGCCTCCCATTGCTCCCACTCTGCCATGTGCCACTTTCAGGTCTCCTCACACTCCTGCTGGTTTCCATTTTGTCATAGGTTGCTGGCAGATTACAGGCCTCCCATAGGTGCTGCCAGGCCCCAAATCTGCCATGGGCCCCCGTACCGCCTCGTCACGCTGCTGCTAGGTCCACAGTGTGTCATGGGTCCCTGTACGGCCTCCCATTGCTGCTGTTTCCATCGCCACACTCTGCCATGTGCCACTTTCAGGTCTCCTCACACTCCTGCTGGTTTCCATTTTGTCATAGGTTGCTGGCAGATTACAGGCCTCCCATAGGTGCTGCCAGGCCCCAAATCTGCCATGGGCCCCCGTACCGCCTCGTCACGCTGCTGCTGGGTCCACAGTGTGTCATGGGTCCCTGTACCGCCTCCCATTGCTCCCACTCTGCCATGTGCCACTTTCAGGTCTCCTCACACTCCTGCTGGTTTCCATTTTGTCATAGGTTGCTGGCAGATTACAGGCCTCCCATAGGTGCTGCCAGGCCCCAAATCTGCCATGGGCCCCCGGACCGCCTCGTCACGCTGCTGCTGGGTCCACAGTGTGTCATGGGTCCCTGTACCGCCTCCCATTGCTCCCACTCTGCCATGTGCCACTTTCAGGTCTCCTCACACTCCTGCTGGTTTCCATTTTGTCATAGGTTGCTGGCAGATTACAGGCCTCCCATAGGTGCTGCCAGGCCCCAAATCTGCCATGGGCCCCCGGACCGCCTCGTCACGCTGCTGCTGGGTCCACAGTGTGTCATGGGTCCCTGTACCGCCTCCCATTGCTCCCACTCTGCCATGTGCCACTTTCAGGTCTCCTCACACTCCTGCTGGTTTCCATTTTGTCATAGGTTGCTGGCAGATTACAGGCCTCCCATAGGTGCTGCCAGGCCCCAAATCTGCCATGGGCCCCCATACCGCCTCGTCACGCTGCTGCTGGGTCCACAGTGTGTCATGGGTCCCTGTACGGCCTCCCATTGCTGCTGTTTCCATCGCCACACTCTGCCATGTGCCACTTTCAGGTCTCCTCACACTCCTGCTGGTTTCCATTTTGTCATAGGTTGCTGGCAGATTACAGGCCTCCCATAGGTGCTGCCAGGCCCCAAATCTGCCATGGGCCCCCGTACCGCCTCGTCACGCTGCTGCTAGGTCCACAGTGTGTCATGGGTCCCTGTACCGCCTCCCATTGCTGCTGTCTCCATCGCCACACTCTGCCATGTGCCACTTTCAGGTCTCCTCACACTCCTGCTGGTTTCCATTTTGTCATAGGGTGCTGTATGGCCTCCCATTGCTGCTGCCTCCACCGCCACACTGTGGCTCCAAACACTGGTTTTGGCCCCGTGACTGGCCAAATGAGTGAAGTGTGCGGTGATTCTAAGATCGACGGCACTCATCTGCATGTCATACTGACTGACAGTATTATTTCTCTTCCCCAGCAGACTCCAAGGGCATTTAAATTAAAGGTACAGTGTTCTGCACTAATATAAAGTCTCTCTGAAGCCTAGAAACACCCTTTTTTAAGTTAAATTCACAGCGAATATATTCGACTCAAATCAAATTTTTTCCACGAATTCGCCGAATCAGTCGAATAGAATTTTTGAATACTTCGCTCATCTCTAGTCAGAAGGTTTGTTACCTCCATGCATTCTATATATGAAGGTAAATACCCTTCTCTGTGCAGCAGCCCCCCCCCCAATACTCACCTGAGCCCCATCCTGATCCAGCAATGTGCTCAAGATCCTCTGCAGTCTGGGGTCTCTCCCTCCTCATTGGCTGAGACAGGAGCAGGGGCCATTGGCTCCTGCTGCTGTCAATCATGGCCAGTGAGCCAATAAGGGAGAGGGGACTTTGTGGACACACAGAGCAGCGGCTTGCTCCTGAGCCTGCTTGGATGCCCCATAACAAGCTGCTTACTGTGGGGACAATCATCAGGAAGGAGGGGCCAGGAGCGCCTTTGGGGGACCCGAGAAGAGGAGGATCCAGGCTGCTCTGTGCAAACCATCACACACAGTAGTAAGTATGACATGTTTGTTTTAAAAGAAAAAAAATGTTGCCTTTACAATCACTTTAAGTCTTGTTTACTAATCGACACGACACCCTCCGACACCCACAGACCATAAACAAAGCAAAAGTGACAGCAAATAACCAACCCAACTATAATACACTGTGTACAAATGGAGGGAAGCTGACATACACCGGGCAGAATCAGGGGAGCAGAGATGGGGGAACAGGATGCAGGAAACCAGAATCAAGGAAAGTATATGTAGTGATCCCCCCGTAGGGGCTGCTTAAGTTTGTTCACTCCACCACTCTGCCTCCCAACCCCAAGAACTGTCTCAGCCCCAACTGACACCCCTGACAATAGTGAAGTACAAGGACCAATGAAAAGCACACACGGTATAATAAACACAGAGATCAGCTTTACTGTAAGACCTCTATGGGAAGTAATAAACATGAACAACAGGTATATGTTTGGAGAATCAAGAGAACAGCAAATCCTGAGACCGGAAGCAATATAACTCACTTTTACACTCAGGCTGCTTTCAGGGGATTCCAACCGTGAATAACCCCAAGAGCAGAGGAAACACTTACATGGGACCTCAAAATGGGTCTAAACCCCTTTACATAAACTCAGCTCTATGATGTCCAAGCAGGAGGAGAGCAGAAGGATGACTCTCTGTGGTGTCAGACTTCTCCCTTCTAACCCCCGACACCACAAGCCCAATAGGCAAACACTGCGCCCAACTGATGCTTCATAGCTACTTTCCAAGGTAGAGCTATTCCCTCCCACACCATGCAATATAGAGGCCTGAATACGCATGCGCGTGCCCGTATGGCACCAGTAACTTCAGTCTCTTGGTAACTGGATGAATGTTGGGGTCTTCAGCGAGACACTTTCATTGGTGCACTTAAACTCCTTAAACACTTAAAGTATATTTGTAATCCTGTGGCAGTATGTGTGCCGTGTTCCTGTCATCTGACAGTGGGAGAAATCCCTCTCACCAGATCCTGTGACTAAGGCCCAAACCATGGTCCTGGAAATGACCGGCTCCTGTGGTCACCTCACCATGAGCCCTTCACACTGTCGGTGTAGGCACTGTACTGTAGACCACATCTCTCAGGTTGGATGTTCCTTTGTCTGATCCAGATCACCAAGCATGCAGTGCACTGCCCATAAGCACTTCTTTCCCAGGTCCAATCTCTCTCCTGCCACATGCAATCTCCCCCTCCTCAGGAGAAACCCCCAAGATGGATCCCTCCACTCTGCTCTCCCTAAGCATGATGGCTTTCGTAGTTCTTTTTTAATTCTATCTCCATATCAGCCTATAAGGCCGTTTCTGTTCAAGACTCCATCGTCCACAATGCTTTGCACCTGCACTTCCTGTTTGACAGAGTCCTTGTCATTGGCTCCTTTAATGGCTCTTATTATTGGCTCTCTCACTCTCTTACAGTCTGAGAGGAGAAGGGGGGGCTGAAATCCCTCACTGCTTTGTCTGTGTCAGGGCAAGTGTCAGGTTACACAGGAGAGGCCAGTCAGCAGATCACAGCCATGAGACAGGATTAATATCTCCTGCTACACGTACAAGATACAGGACACAGGATCCAGCAGGGAAGCGGCTCACAGGCAGAACACTGAGGAACTGATGAAAACTACGGGGGGATTATATACCTTCCCAGCAGCCAGCATCAGGTGGAGCCTCATTACTGACACCTTCTGTCTACTGGGAGACACAGCAATGTCTCCTCTCTACTTCCTCCTGACTTACCTCACCCAGAGCTTCCTGTCTGTACCTGACATCACTTCCTGTCTGTACCTGACATCACTTCTTGTCTGTAACTGACATCACCTCCCGTCTGTACCTGACATCACTTCCTGTCTGTATCTGACATCACTTCCTGTCTGGGTAGAAGGGCACTCACCACCTGGTGGAGCTCAGAGGAACTGCAGCTCCAAGTAATGTCTCATAGTTTGAACCTTATTGTTTCCAAGTGTACTTGAATGATCATGTCCATGTCTGGCAGATTCCAGGACTCTTCAGCGTGGCAGTGAGGTGATGACTCCGGAACACTCTCTGGGTTCCATTACCAGACACTGCAATTATACCCGACTGCAGGAGCCACCATCTCCTTTCCTACAGTGAAAGTATAATTGTGACATCAGCAGAGAGGTAGTGGGAGGGTGGGATCAGGTAAGTACCACCACTGACCACCAATGCTGGGCTGGGGGTACACTTTATTCTCACTGACACCAACAATGGGGCTTATTTTATCTCACTGACTCCAACAATGGGGCTTATTATATCTCACTGACACCAACAATGGGGCTTATTTTATCTCACTGACACCAACAATGGGGATTATTTTATCTCACTGACACCAACAATGGGGATTATTTTATCTCACTGACACCAACAATGGAGCTTATTTTATCTCACTGACATCAACGATGGAGCTTATTTTATCTCACTGACACCAATGATGGATGTCAAGGAAATCATGCCCACGGTGACTGGGTAGCTGGAGTGAGATCCTTGATTGGTGGAGAAGGAATGAGGGTGGGGCTTTCTCTGAATTCTCTAGAATTCTCATCTGCTGACAATTGATGGACTGATCTGAATTCTGTGTGAAATATATCTGGTTGTTAATGATTGGCCGGAAATCAGGCGGTCACACCCCTAACCGATGACTCCTCATCTGTCGGCAGGTTTCCCCACTGACAGCTGAATGTCCACAAAAGAATTGTCAGCAATTACAAATTGTGGAAAACCCCTCAGAATGTCTCTGAGAAGAAATGATATTTTATCTTCTCTCCAACTCAGACTATATTTGTCTTAGACGTAAGAGGCCCAAAATCCCGAGTCCCTGTCAGGTCTGAGCTCCAGCCGGATACAATCACCTTCTCCACTCACATAGTTTGCTTTTGTAAATGAAGTGAGTACAGAATTGAGGAAAGCGAGGACACCCGGCAACAATGGGATTCTGTCCTATCTCCTGCACCCGGAGCAAATGAACAACATGTACCAGCCTTCCCAGCCCCATCAATGTACACTGTGGAGGCATCTTGTATGTAGACTCTGGATTCAACAAACCAGCAGCCTGGCCATTCAGGAACATACCATTGTTCAGCTCTGGGGGGGGGGAACAAACATCTCTCATGGGAAGGAGCTCTGGGGAGTCAACAGACCAATCTTTCATCTATACATATGTTTCCATCTCTCCACATCACTCCATTCTTTTTCTGGACAAAACCATTATAAATATCAGCGACAGATTTACAAATCTAGGATTTTACAATGAGAACACAATGTCACAAGGGATCTATAAAAGATTTTATCCGGACACAAGATCCCATTGTAAGAAAGGAATTCTGAATATGAACAGCGACTGTTATGTGGGATCCCATTATATTCAGTGCGGGGAAATGTATCTTTTATATTTTACTGAAACCTTAGATAATAAATTACATTTATGTCCCAGAAATTAACTTTACTGTATTTTTAACTGAAATTGTACCTTTCATAAATCATTGCACTAATATTGTGTAAAATAATCAAAAATCATAAAACATCAGAACTACTAACAATTCATCCTCTAGTGTGTCTGCTGTTGTGAAGAAATATATATAATATTTGGGGGATTTAAGTAATTTTAAGGTAGAAATTATTTTTAAAACATGTAAACAAAAGAATTAAAAATGTCTCCAGGACTCCATGGACCCCTTCATTCCACACAGTCTCCAGGAACCGGGAAACCACAGAGAAACCAAGTGTCCCCCGACTTCCTCTCCAGGCTGGGATGTCACCCTGGTTGGGGGCCCCCTACAGTAGAAGAAGCAGACTGCACCTGCCTACATCTTCTTTATGCTTTGTCTGATCAGGATGGCGGTCATTTCTCCCTGAACATGGAGCCCCCTAAACACGAGGTAAACGTGGTGCAGCATTGAGCCCCGTCCAGCTGTAGTGTAGACTTTGACAGGCTGCAGGCAGCGGGGCTGGACGCTGTACCTGTGCCTACCAGGTGTATTATAATGCCAGCATTGCACCCACAGGGGCCGGACCCCCCATGTACAAGGGGCCTAAGAGATACCATCAGCTGGTGTCCCATTCCACCAGACCCCTATAACTGGAAGAGGACATGTTTGGGGGGATGTGTTGTAGAAGAACTCAGACCACGGTATTGTGCGATGAAATTATAATTCAACTTTATTAATCATATATATGTGACACTTTAACAACAGAAGAAAAGAGATAAATTGTTTACATTTCAAGGATCTATTTATACCATTTATGTCATCTATGCTAAGAAACTGATTAACATATGACACACCCCTCATTAATACCAGCCCCGCCCACTTATGTGACCCTCCAAACATCCAAATCCCTGTAAATTCCCAGAAGACACTTTCATGTTTTATCCATAACAAGCTGATTGGGTACAAGAGAACCCCGAGCCCCTCCTGCTCATTCCCACACAACAAGTCCATGTCACCATCTACAAGGTGAGAGGACCTGAAGGAGAACAAGACCAGGACCACCAGGACCATCGCCTGACTGAAGCCATGCTCACATTTCTTTCTAATGCTGCTTCTATGGTCTCCTCAGATACGGATTTGTCAGATGTACATTAGTGGAACCCTTTCACTCCGGCCAATGTAAGGTTTCCATCAGCAGCAGCACGGCCTTATAGCTACAGCACCCGGGGGTTGTCTACATTTGTTAGGCCAACTGTCAGCTTTCTGGTGGAAGTGATTCAGCCGCACTGAAGGTCCTCCCCCCACCATGTATACCGGGCTCAGCTGTCCCTCCTGCAAGCCCAAGACAGACATGGTGGGTGTCAGTGGTGAGGGCAGAAGGAGATCAGCAAACATCTGATCTCTGATCTCCCCTTCAGTGAATGAATGTGGGAGGTGGGAGATTATGTCATTTCTGGGTTCAGCGCTGTCATTCTTCAGTCACTATGGTTTGAGAAGGAGCTGATTAGGCATGATCTGTGCTTGAACATCTTTCTTAGGGTACAGAGGTAACATTAGGGGTCTAATAATGTTCTGATGTCTCTTTAAAGAGGACCTGTGACCAGAAATATGTACCACAGGGGGGCTATCAACCCCCTATATGACAGAAGCCATGTTAAGTGTAAAAAGAGATGAAAAAAATTTAAGTAACATTATAAAAATAAAAACCCATAAAACAAATCACACGACACATTTTACATATCATTGCACAAGCGAGAGTGAGAACAATAATTCTGAGGCCATCGTTCACAGTTACCTATCTGAACTGATAACCTATAAAGTCTCTTAAAGCGTCAAACTGAAGTTTGTCACCATTTCACAAGTACACACAGTTTATAAAGTTTGACATGTTTGGTATCTATATACTTGATGCCAACCCCATATTTTATAATTTCACCAAATTGGGTCATATATTGTGTTCTTTGTGCACTAACATTATCTATTTTACAGAAAATATGTATTTGATAAACAGCTGTGCTAATATTCTGTGACATGAAAAATGGCAACTACCACTATTATATTCTCCAGAGTCTCTGATTTCAGAAAATAAAAGAAATGTTTGGGGTTTTAACTAATCATATGGCCTAAAATGTGAATATAACTTAAAAAAGCAAAATAATCTCTGGCAGTAAAAGAAAATACAGCAATATATAATATTTCAAAATCAAAACTATGGTAGCAACTAATGGCTTAAGAAGCAAACCCACCATATTACTCAACCAGGTTCCAACTAAACCCATCCAAAACATTGGATCCCACCTCCTCCCACCCAGGTTCCTGTTGGAACTCCTTTACCTTGTGCAGATATCCCCTTCTGAGATCCTCATGATCTAATATAAATGTACAACACTCTCTATCTGACACCATTTGTAGACTCCACCTTGGTCTGCCAAGAGATAGTCAGCTGCCATGCAGTTCTGTGACACCACCTTAGGTGGTGGAGCCACTTCTGCTGTCAGCTCTGCTATAACATCAATGGTGTCATTGGTTACCTGATCCGTGACTCCAGTACACCGGTTCATCTTACATATCTTAGATTCCCCATCCCGTCTATGAAGGGCTCACTGCATAAAGCATCTCCAATCCAGAGAGAATGTTTCTTCTCACTGGAAGGCCAGGGGAGTATTGGGAGAGATTGAGGCTTTCCCTTACAGATATGGGGGGGGGGGGGGGGGGCAACATAACCTCAAGTACAGCTATGGGTGGAATTGAAGGGAAGCCATTTTTAGGGTACTCCTTCCACAAAAGAAGCAAATGTTATCTGGAAGGACTAGGAATCCATTGGACCAATGGGGATTAAACATTCTGCAATTACATTGAGAAACCATGAAATGTTACTGGCCTGTGATTGGCTCTCCTATTGTTAGTGAAGTGAGACTCCCTTTGTTGGTGTAATTAATGGAAAGAAACCATGTGAAATGTTTCTTCCAAATCCAAAAAGGTGACCCCCTTGGGTAAGTACCCATCCTAATATTCCTGATATGAGTTTGTAGTCCCTGCTATACAGGAAACACGTGGGCAATCATTTACACCTTTTACAGCAGGACAGTAAATATCAGAACACAATTCAAACAGAAGACCAACAGCAGGAAGTCTGCTAACTGAATGTGTAATGCAATCTGTCATTAGCATTCCCAGAGTTCCCTCTGCAACATAGTTGTATCAGTTGTTGGTCCTGTCTGTAGATCTGTTATTTCCCACCTTCTGTAACAGGGTGACAACCCTGATCATTCTGCAGGAACATTACACAGCAGCGTTGTCACCCTGTACAGGGAAGTCTTAGATAGATTATAAGTAAGACACACAACAAGTAAAGTCCAACTTCAGCTAACTCTTCTACAGCAGTTACAGCAACAGGTTCTCTATAAGGTTCAACCCCCCATATGAATGGAAGATGACAGTTGTAAGCACCCCCAGCAGTGTTATATGGTGTTTCCCAACCATCCAACTTTCATTTTGTCAAATAGCTTGGCCTTTTACAGGAAGCAGAAAAAAACTGGGAGGGTCAACAGGTAATAAAAAAGTTACAAGGGGAGACTCGGAAAAACCAAAAACGTTTATGCTAATGACAGATTGCACCATTTATGTAATTATTGATTTTGGCCATTGTTACACTGTGGCGCCGATGTCTTAACTCGTCCATTCAGAGTCATTAAGGTGAACCCCAATAAGAGGAATTTCAGTCTCCCAGAAGAAGTGGTAGGAATATGACCGCACACTTAGCACTTTGTAAGTTCAGATCTCTTGCAGTTGTACCGTGTGAATAGTTTATGGAGAGGAGCAATAGCTGGACAGAAAAAAAAAAAGATAACAAAGACATCCAATCTTCACCTGATAGAATCCCTTTTGAGAAAACCAGATGAAACACAAGTGGCCAGCTGGGATTAGGTGGTACTGTTGAATATGTCCCCTAAAACAGCATTAACTCCATGTTGGATGGCCTACAGCAGCTTAAGAAGTTACTCTCTAACCAAACAGAGACCTCTATCTGGCTGGTATCTCAGCTACAGACCTGCCTGGAAAGATGTCATCCATGCGAGGATATAGAACATGGAAAGGAGGCATTGATCATGGGAGAGGAGGTGGAACATGTAATAGGAAGTGTGGACACGGTGGGCTTAGCTGGAACCCTCAAGCCTAGCTTATGATGTATCAATTCTCAAAAGAACATGGAATGGACTCTCCTAATGAGGTTTCAGAGGCTTGGCAAGAAGCCATTGGACCCCATCCTAGACTCTGGTACTGAGGCATTGTTGGTCATGTATTGGTTGGTCAGATTCTGTCAATGAAGAAAACGCATGGGAACATAGCTCAGTTAGTGAATGATGAAAATGAATTACATGTTCAGTCAATGCTCCATAAAAAAGGATAAAGATGAGGAAAACAGTTCAGTCATTGCTGCTTATCTGAAAAAAATGTCCAAAGGTAAAATATTCACAGGCCTTCTAGGAGTGTTCCTGATGGACATAAGCACTAAACCCAATGCATCCGAACATTAAATTCCTGATTGTTCACAGATTTTTTTTTCTAAGCAGCATTTTGTCTTTTTATGTCTTCCGTCATTTGTGGGAAGACATTGGGGCTGTGAACCTAATGAGACAGCTTCAACTTCTTTAATATTGTCCAATCTTCTGGATTTTCATTTATGCAGCTCAAGCTTGTGAATCCTCTGGTGACAGATAAGCCCGGCATTACCTGTAAAAGCTTTGTCACATTCTGAACATTGATATGGCTTCTCTCGAGTGTGGATCCTCTGGTGTGTGATAAGATGTGCCATCCGTGTAAAAGCTTTGTCACATACAGAACACTGATATGGCTTCTCTCCGGTGTGGATCCTTTGGTGTGTGATAAGATGTGACTTCCATGTAAAATCTTTCTCACATTCTGAACATTGATATGGCTTCTCTCCAGTGTGGATCCTCTGGTGTATGATAAGATGTGACATCCGTGTAAAAGCTGTCTCACATTCTGAACATTGATATGGCTTCTCTCCAGTGTGGACCCTCTTGTGTATGATAAGCTCTGCCTTGGTTGTAAAACATTTGTCACATTCAGAACACTGGTATGGTTTCTCTCCAGTGTGAATCCTCTGGTGTCTGATAACATTTGACTTCTGCATAAAACCTTTGTGACATTCAGAGCACTGATATGACTTCTCTCCAGTGTGAATCCTCTGGTGTCTGATAAGATGTGACTTCTGTGTAAAAGCATTGTCACATTCTGAACACTGATATGGCTTCTCTCCAGTGTGAGCCCTCTGGTGTGCTTTAAGACTTGACTTGTGTGTGAAAGCTTTGTCACATTCTGAACATTGATATGGCTTCTCTCCAGTATGAACCCTCTCATGTAAGACAAGGTAATCCCTCCGTTTAAAAGTTTGATCACATTTAGAACATTGATATAGCATCTCTCCAGTGTGGATCCTCTGGTGTGCTATGAGATCTGACTTCTGTGTAAAAGCTTTGTTACATTCAGAACACTGATGTGGCTTCTCTCCAGTGTGGATCCTCTGATGTCTGATAAGGCGTGACTTCCATATAAAAGCTTTGTTACATTCAGAACACTGATATTGCTTCTCTCCAGTGTGAACCCCCTGGTGTGCTATAAGATGTGACTTCTGTGTAAAAGCTTTGTCACATGCAGAACATTGATATGACTTCTCTCCAGTGTGAATCCTCTGGTGTGTGATAAGCTGTGATTTCCATGTAAAAGCTTTATCACATTCAGAACACTGATATGGCTTCTCTCCAGTGTGAATCCTCTGGTGTGTGATATGTTTTGCCTCCATTGTAAAATCTTTGTTACGTTCCAAACAAGAAATAGCTTGAAATGACTCCTCTTATGTATACATGGGTTGGACTTTACTGTAAAGCAATTGTCACTTCCAGAACACTGAAATGACTTTTCTCATGTTGTCCTCTGAGGTTGGATCAGTGTTGAAGAGGACCCAAAGCACTTATGACATTTAGAACACGGATATAACTTGTGTCCTGTGTGAATCCTCCAGTGAACTGCAATAAAAACTTTCAGTCAATTAAGACACCCAGATGTTTGGTTTGTATTCACGAAGACCAGCATGATCGAAAACATGGTTCATCAATCCACCTGTACAGACAAAAAAATAAAAATCAGAATTCTATATAAAGGGCTAAAGTTCTTTTTAATTTTTAATGATTATTATTAAATATATCATATATATCATCGTGGGCTGTGTCAGCTTCATGGTTGTCCTCAAAGGCCAGTTGTAATTGTAAGAGTAGATGTCCAGAGCACCTCACCCCCCCCCCCCCCCCCCCCATTACATCAGATGTCAAGAACCTCACACCCTCAGGTGAGAAAAATGTAAATGAGCAGCTGAGAGAAGAGCTAAAAACACTAATACCCCCACAAATCTATCCTAGACATTCGATCTAAAATGTAACAATTGCAACTAGAAAACCCTCAACTGAGGGAAGAGATAATGACACCAAAGATACAAATGGAGCTCAACAATCAGGAAAGAGAATCAAAGGGGATGTTTTATACAAAGTACCCATCAAGGAACAACAGACCGGTGAGACCAATCAGCTTCCGAAATGTAACAAGACAAAGACCAGCAATAGCCAAGACAACTCTACTAATCCTGAGACCACAAATAGTGATGGCCGAACACCCCCCTGTTCAGGTCGCGGTCAAACATCAGAACCTACAGAATGTTCTACAGTAAATGTCGAACACAAAGAACTGAGAGGTGTCTTACCACATCTGAGTATGAAGATACCGCTCAGTTACTAAAATCCGGCATGAGTTATATGATGAAATCACGGTGTATTTTAGTAGTGAGACATTCATTCATGTTCCTGGTGTCAGTGGGGTTCCCCACTGACAGCTGAATGTCAAAAGAATTGTCAGCATTGCCCAACAATTAATAAAAACATCTTGTTGTCCCCCCTCTCATCCACACCAAGCCCTTCGGGTCTGGTATGGATTTTGAGAGGAACCCTCCATGCCATTGTCCCCACAAAATTCATATCAGACCCTTATCCAAGAAAGCAGCTGGGCAGGTCAGGAAAGGGGGGGCAAGTGCCCCCCTCCTGAACCATACCAGGCCACATGCCCTCAACATGGGGGGGTGCTTTGGGCCGGGAGCCCCCCAAACCTCCTTGTCCACATATTGATGGGGACAAAGGCCTCTTTCCCACAACTGTAGCCTGTGGTTGTGGGGGTCTGCAGCCTGGGGGGCTTATTGGAATCTGGAAGCCCCCTTTAACAAGGGGACCCCAAGATCCCGGCCCCCTCCAACTATGTGAATGAGTAGGCGGTATATGGTACTGCTACCCATTCACAAAAAAAATTGTAAAAAGTGATAGGACAAAGTCTTTGAAAAGTCCTTTATTAAAAATAAACATTTAAAAAATGTCCCCCAAAGTAGCTCCAACATCAATCATGATGCCACCACCACCGCTACCCAAAAAAGGGGAAAAAAAGCTCCGCTTGCGACACTGGCTCCTGGCTGTCTGACAGCTGCGCCCCTGACAACAGTTTTCATATACCCCGCCCCCTTGTGACATCACCACGCACTGTGATTGGTCAAAGTATTACACCTGACTTGTGATTAGGTGCATTGCTTTGTCCAATCACAATGCACTGTCAGGGCACAGTGCATTGTGGGGCATGGTGGGCAAACAGCCCACTGAACACCCGTACCGTTTGTGTTTGCCGAACACATGAATGGCCCATGTTCAAATCAAACTTAGGTTCAACTCGAACATGAAGCCCATCCCTACAAACAAACAATCATCAAACCACAAGAACAGCCAACAAACTCTGGATTCTTTTTGTTATTAATAGACTCCAATGGGAAATATCTAAACACCAAACGGCTCTTCCCAGGAACAAGAGACAACAAAATTCAAGTCCAACAACTGAACAAGCGATAGGAGTCATCAATGATCCGTATTTCACCAACCCCAAACATATCATCATACACACCGACCCAAACATATCATCATACACACCGACCCAAACGTATCATCATACACACCGACCCAAACATATCATCATACACACCGACCCAAACATATCATCATACACACCGACCCAAACATATCATCATACACACCGACCCAAACATATCATCATACACACCGACCCAAACATATCATCATACACACCGACCCAAACATATCATCATACACACCGACCCAAACATATCATCATACACACCGACCCAAACGTATCATCATACACACCGACCCAAACATATCATCATACACACCGACCCAAACATATCATCATACACACCGACCCAAACATATCATCATACACACCGACCCAAACATATCATCATACACACCGACCCAAACATATCATCATACACACCGACCCAAACATATCATCATACACACCGACCCAAACATATCATCATACACACCGACCCAAACGTATCATCATACACACCGACCCAAACATATCATCATACACACCGACCCAAACATCCTCCAGGGACAAAAGGAAGCCTCTGAGAATAAACTATTACAACTAACAGAGACCGCACAACAAAAATGTCCTCACTCCAACATCATACTGTCCTCCCTAATTCCAAGGATGGACATAACAAACAATAGAAAACTCAGCGAATCAACACAGAGCTGGCAGATAAAACCAGGTCAGAGCCTACCATTCACCTGACACAACATCATTCCATCATGACCCAACACCTCTATGACTACAAACACCTCAACTAACAAGGGGGCAGTCAACTAGCAAGAGAACCCAAAGACATTGTACTGAATGGAACCCACAACCCGGGATCTGGCACAAACTATCTCAGATGGACACAATGGGGCTGATTTACTAAAACTGGAGTGTGCAAAATCTGGGGCAGCTGTGCATGGGGGCCAATCAGGTTCTGACTTCAGCTTGTTCAATGAAGCTTTGACCATAAACCTGGAAGCTGATTGGTTCCCATGCAGAGCTGCACCAGATTTTGCACTCTCCAGTGTCTCATTGTCATCATAGGCCGTGTCCAGAATGACCACCCATCCCCCCTTATCAGCTGGCTTCAATGTTATATCTCACCTTGCTGCTAATGATGGCAATGCACCTTTCTCCTCAATGGTCCCATTATTAGGATATGACCCCAGAGTTCCTGATTATAGACTGTCATACGTCACCATCTTTATCATCCAAATGAAGGAACATTTCTGCTGCTGCATATGTAGTGGGTGGTGGAAACTTCCATTTTGTCTGTCAACCTCAGACAGACCTACTCAGTGGTGTGACTACAGATGATCCCTCAATATCACCTCTCCAAGAATAATGTCCCTTCTATCTAATATTCCTGAAACATCTATACAAGTCCTGTGCCAACAAAAACTTCTTCATGATACCTTTAGGGCTAAAGCCCAAACCTTTCCCCAGAAGGTCCATCTTACCCGATGTCAGTCCAGCTGAGGAGAAGGCGACAATTCCGTCTATTTCTGTTGATGATGAATCATCTGTTGGGATGGTTGGATGAGTGGGAGATCCCTTGTTGCAGCGTTGATGTTTCCTACCTCCCCTGTGGCCGGATCTCTGCTGTTTCCTTGATTCTGATGGACAATATGAGGTCGGTGTTGTCCCTCTATAGATCCTAATAAAGTGCCTCCAGCAGAGGAGGGAAGCGATGGGTCAGAGGCTGTAGAAGAAGCTCTAGTGAGCAGTCTAGATGGACGAGGTGAGTCTTGTGTAGGTGGTGCTCCAAGAGTACGCCTGATTAGTAGACATTTAGATGTTGGACTCCTTCAGCTGCTCGGCTGACAATGCAGACTGCAGTGTAGACTCCACCTCTGTGATCTGTACAGCCAGACCAGGTTCTTCCTTCTGGAGAAAGGAAACTGGAGAACAATGGAGCTCTTGTTTAGGACTTGTGTAAACAGACCACTGGACTCCTCCCTGTCCACAAACAGACCACTGGACTCCTCCCTGTCCACAAACAGACCATTGGACTCCACCCTGTCCACAAACAAAGCCGGGGTCAGTTTACCTCCTAGCCCCCCATATAATAAGCTGTGCTTTCTAATGTTCAGCTAAAGTTATCTTTTTACATAGACAAGACAGTTGTCTTTTTAGGAACTTCTCAGGAGGACTTTGATCTGGTGTCATTTACCCAAAAAAAACCCTTCCCCTCCTCCACTAAGAACACCCCCTTCTCCCCCCCACAGAGGAAACCCCTCCCCCACTAAAGACACCCTCTCCACTGAGGATACTCCATTCCTCTCCTTTCCTCCTCTGAAGACACTCCTCCCCCTCCTTTCCTGCACTGGTGTTGACACCCTCCCCCACTAAAGACACCCTCTCCACTGAATATACTCCATTCCCCTCTTTTCCTCCTCTGAAGACACCCCTCCCTCTCCTTTCCTGCACTAGGGACACCCTTCCCCCTCCCCTTCTGAGGACACTCTCTCCCCTAGTGTTGTCACCCCTTCCCCACTCAAGACACTCTTTCCACTGAGATCATCCCTTCCAGTTTAACATGTTGCCACCCAGCCTATAGCCAGATGGCAGCCGGGCGAAAAGCTCGTCCCTCCGGGTTTACGCCATATGGCAAAAATAAAAAAAAATTATGAATTTTTTTTTTTTTGTGCTGTCACCAGTCAGTGTCCCTGATCACCGCCATGACAGTTATATGATAATTCTGTACTGCACTGGTGACAGTATATAAAAAAATAGTGAAAATAATTTTTTTTTAATTTCTTCAATTTCCAAAAAATTATGACAAAAAAGTTACAACTTCAAAAAACTCGCCATGCCTCTTATGAAATATGTCACACTGTCTACTTTGCAAAAAGAGGTAATTTGGGGGATATCTGTACCGTCCTGACATTTGGGGGATATCTGTACTGTCCTGACATTTGGGGGATATCTGTACCGTCCTGACATTTGGGGGATATCTGTACTGTTCTGACATTTGGGGGATATCTGTACTGTCCTGACATTTGGGGGATATCTGTACTGTCCTGACATTTGGGGGATATCTGTACCGTCCTGACATTTGGGGGATATCTGTACTGTCCTGACATTTGGGGGATATCTGTACTGTTCTGACATTTGCGGGATATCTGTACTGTTCTGACATTTGGGGGATATCTGTACTGTTCTGACATTTGGGGGATATCTGTACTGTCCTGACATTTGGGGGATATCTCTACTGTCCTGACATTTGGGGGATATCTGTACCGTTCTGACATTTGGGGGATATCTGTACCGTCCTGACA
This sequence comes from Staurois parvus, assembly GCF_062004578.1. Classification (NCBI taxonomy): domain Eukaryota; kingdom Metazoa; phylum Chordata; class Amphibia; order Anura; family Ranidae; genus Staurois; species Staurois parvus. Next base: position 2,352,900 of record NW_028317970.1, on the reverse strand, counting down.
TTTGTGGTATATATGTACTGTCCTGACATTTGGGGGATACCTGTACCGTCCTGACATTTGGGGGATACCTGTACCGTCCTGACATTTGGGGGATATCTGTACTGTTCTGACATTTTGGGGGGATATCTGTACCGTCCTGACATTTGTGGTATATATGTACTGTCCTGACATTTGGGGGATACCTGTACCGTCCTGACATTTGGGGGATACCTGTACCGTCCTGACATTTGGGGGATATCTGTACTGTCCTGACATTTGGGGGATATCTGTACTGTCCTGACATTTGGGGGATATCTGTACTGTCCTGACATTTGGGGGATATCTGTACCGTCCTGACATTTGGGGATATCTGTACTGTCCTGACATTTTGGGGGGATATCTGTACCATCCTGACATTGGGGGATATCTGTACCGTCCCGACATTTGGGGGATATCTGTACTGTCCTGACATTTGGGGGATATTTGTACTGTCCTGACATTTGGGGGATATCTGTACTGTCCTGACATTTTGGGGGGATATCTGTACCGTCCTGACATGTGGGGGATGTCTGTACTGTCCTGACATTTGGGGGATATCTGTACCGTCCTGACATTTGGGGGATATCTGTACTTTCGTGACATTTGGGGGATATCTGTACTGTTCTGATATTTGGGGGATATCTGTACTGTTCTGACATTCTTGTACTGCACTGGTGACAGTATATAAAAAAATAGTGAAAATATTTTTTTTTTAATTTCTTCAATTTCCAAAAAATTATGACAAAAAAGTTACAACTTCAAAAAACTCGCCATGCCTCTTATGAAATATGTCACACTGTCTACTTTGCAAAAAGAGGTAATTTGGGGGATATCTGTACCGTCCTGACATTTGGGGGATATCTGTACTGTCCTGACATTTGGGGGATATCTGTACTGTTCTGACATTTGGGGGATATCTGTACTGTTCTGACATTTGGGGGATATCTGTACTGTCCTGACATTTGGGGGATATCTCTACTGTCCTGACATTTGGGGGATATCTGTACCGTTCTGACATTTGGGGGATATCTGTACCGTCCTGACATTTGTGGTATATATGTACTGTCCTGACATTTGGGGGATACCTGTACCGTCCTGACATTTGGGGGATACCTGTACCGTCCTGACATTTGGGGGATATCTGTACTGTTCTGACATTTTGGGGGGATATCTGTACCGTCCTGACATTTGTGGTATATATGTACTGTCCTGACATTTGGGGGATACCTGTACCGTCCTGACATTTGGGGGATACCTGTACCGTCCTGACATTTGGGGGATATCTATACTGTCCTGACATTTGGGGGATATCTGTACTGTCCTGACATTTGGGGGATATCTGTACTGTCCTGACATTTGGGGGATATCTGTACCGTCCTGACATTTGGGGATATCTGTACTGTCCTGACATTTTGGGGGGATATCTGTACCGTCCTGACATTGGGGGATATCTGTACCGTCCCGACATTTGGGGGATATCTGTACTGTCCTGACATTTGGGGGAAATTTGTACTGTCCTGACATTTGGGGGATATCTGTACTGTCCTGACATTTTGGGGGGATATCTGTACCGTCCTGACATGTGGGGGATGTCTGTACTGTCCTGACATTTGGGGGATATCTGTACCGTCCTGACATTTGGGGGATATCTGTACTTTCGTGACATTTGGGGGATATCTGTACTGTTCTGATATTTGGGGGATATCTGTACTGTTCTGACATTCTTGGACCTCAAGAAAATAGATTGGCTGTCAGTACTTCAGGATTGATCAATATTCTGATATATCACATAGCTTGTGAACTCTATAACTTCCCTACAGACTAAATCATAAATAATAATTTGGGTTATTTTCACCAAAGACATGTAGCAGAATACATCTCGGCCTAAATGTATAAAGAACAATTATTTATTTGCAAACTTTTATAACAGAAACAAAGAAAAACGTGTTTTTTTTTAATTTTCAGTCTTTTTTTGTTAATTTAGCAAAAAATAAAAACCACCAAAAGAAAGTTCTAGTTGTGTGAAGAAAATTATAAAATTTTAGTTTGGGTACAATGTTGAATGACCGTGCAATTGTCATTCAAAGTGTGAGAGCGCTGAAACCTGAAAATTGGCCTGGGCAGGAAGGGGGTAATGTGCCCGGTATGGAAGGGGTTAGGAAGCTCTGGGTAGTTCTGGTTATTAAGGATACGTGTGAATGTGGTAAAACCTTGAGATTGGAAATAATATTTGGCCTTGCTCCAAATTCTGTCAATCAGTGCTAGAGTGGGGAACTGTGCTAGGGCTTTGAACTCACCTGCTTCCAGGCATTCCACTAAATGATCTGTGGACACAATCCCTAGAAGAAGTGAACTGACCGGGTCTGGGTGTGGATTGTCCCGCCAGGCTGGAAAGTGTTGTAACTGGGCCACAATATAATAAAGAGAAGGATTGGGAACCTCAGGGCCTCCCATATCTTTAGCCTCCTGTAGAGTTTCTAGTTCAATCCAAGGCGTGGCATCCACCAGATTAAGGAGCCAAACACCATATCAAATCTTCTAAAGATCCGTATCGGAATCCAAACAGGGACGTTGTGCAGAATATAAAGTCATTGAGGGGCCCAGATCATTCTGATGAAGTTACACCTCCCTACCACGGATCGAGGGAGTTTAGTCCAGCTAGTTGTTTTCTGTTGAAATGTTTTAATTAATGGATGTCAGTTTAGATCTGTATATTTCGATAGAGTGGGGTGAATGATAATACCCAGATATATAAAGGAGGCCACTATTTCAATCTGCGCAGCTTCAGGTGGTATGGGATGTGTAAGGGTGTCCAGTGGGAGAAGGGTGGACTTATCCCAATTTATTGAGAAGCCGGAGAAGGAGCCAAATTCACTGATTAATGTCATTAGGTGTGTCAATGAGGCAAATGTATCACCCAAAAACAGAAGGGTGTCATCACCATAGAAAAATACTTTCTCCATCTGCTCTCCTCTACAAAAACCATTTACCCGGACCCTCTCCAATGGCAGCCACCAGAGGTTCTATCACTATAGCGAATAACAGCGGGGAGAGAGGACAGCCCTGCCGTGTCCCTCTGCCTAGTGTGAATGAGATGGACAGGGCATTGTTAACCCGAATGCGGGCCGACGGGGCACGATAGAATCATTGAATCCACAAAATGAAAGTGTCCCCCAGGGTTACATTTCACAAGGACTTGCCAACGGTATCTCCATTCTACACAGCCAAATACCTTAGGAGCGTCCGGAGACAAAATCGCCATCACCCATATTATCAGAAGGGATTTGAAGGTTAAGATAAAGCCTATGACTATTGATTGCTGTAGATCTGAATGAAACCCGACTGATCCGGGTGAATAAGTGTAGAGATAACCCTAGTCAGTCTGGTCACCAGTACTTCAGTAATAATTATGAGGTCTGAGGTCAATAGCGATATGGGCCGGTAGGATTCTGCTAAGGTTGGGTCCCTCCCCGGCTTCAAAAGTACGACTATTATTGCCTCATACATGGGGAGGGAGTTCTGTTCCAATGCCACCTGGAGTACTTTAAGTAGTTCAGGTAGAAGTATTCCCCCAATTATTTGTAAATTTCCATGGGCAGCCCATCTCCACCAGGAGCCTTGGAATTGGAGTATGAAGCTCCAGCCATCTGCAAGTCTTCAGGAGTGAGTGGTGCTTTAAGCTTTTGCCTTTGATGAATAGTAAGTTGAGGAAGTGTTAAAAACTCCCGCATGGTAGAGTCATCAGAAGACACTTTGGGAGAGTAGAGCGTTTCATGAAAAGATCTAAAGCCTTGTAAGATGGAGGGGGTATCTGTGACCAATTGAGTCGAGGACAGTTTTGAAGAAGAGATATGAGAAGATGGTTACTGAGCTTTTGCAATGATTGCGAGAATATGACCCGTCTTTTCCCCCTCCTCAAGGCTTCAGAAGAAAAAATGTTTATTTTCAGCATGCTGAAGTTGGACAGTGCGCAGAAACTGTTGTGCCACAAGCACCCCCTCTCTTGGCCGGCCTCAACCTCCCACTGTCTGGAGTTAGTCTTCATTCTGGAAATGTCTTTGATACACATGCCTCTAATATATGCTTTCAAAGCATCCCAAACAATCATAGGAGATGTTGAATGTCTGTATCCAAGTAGAAAGCCTTGTAATTGTTTATGCATTAAGTCAGTGAAGAGAGTTTCCACAATGTAAATGTAGAAGACCTTTTCAGGGACAAGGATATACGCATTGGGAAATGATCAGATAGGCTAAAGAGGTCACCTGAGGTGTATATGGTAGAATCAGATTGGAACCCAATGCCAAATCTTTATGGGATAGCGAAGAGTGACATTAAATTTGAGCATCTAGTGGGTGGAGGGATTACCATAAGTCCCGGAGTCCAATTTCCTTCATATGGCGTTCCAAAGGAGTGATTTGTCTAGGGCCAAGTGGGGATAATTTTTTAAGAGATCTAAGGAAGTATCCAAAACTGTGTTAACATTACCAATAATGGTGTTTGTGGATGGGTGGCTATAAATTGAAACAGACATCTCACCGTCTCCATATGAAATGGTGGAGGTACATACATATTTGCAAGAACACATAAATGAGAGTCCCAACTGTATAACAGAAATATATAACGACCCAACGGATCTATTTTGGATGAGATAACCATGAAAGGTACTCCTCTGACAGCCATTATACTCATGCCCCTAGAGTATTGACAGTGTGTAGTATGGAACTGAAGGGGGAACTCAGAGCGTTTCAAAAGATGAAGAGTATCCAAAGTCATGTGAGTCTCCTGAAGGCATACAATGGAAGGGTTTTGATGGCTGAGGAATGTGAAGACAGACGTTCTCTTCTTTGGGTCATGCAGGCCACGGACATTCCAAGAAAGGACAATATCCTTTTGATTACTCATAGTTATGAAGGAGGTTATGAAGACTAGGAGTGTGATTCCTCCGGGGTAGTGTTCCATGTCCCAAGGAAGTGTTTGGTGGGATATCGTCAGCACGATATATACAATTATAGGGAACACCCAGAGACGATGGATCTCCTGAGACAGCATAGCAAGTGAAAAAAATATAAAAAATACCAGCTTAGGCCAAAACATGGGCAAACCTGAGTCAACTCAAAAATACCCCGCAGGGTAGCAGAAGGGGGAAGCAAAAGGACTATATGTGAAATTTCAAAGGGTGTAGCCATGAGAGTCATCTGTTACTAAAGCAAAACAGGCAATCTACTCATCCCTAAACTCCGCTTTCATACTAAGGGAGAGACAAGGAGAAATTTGAGTTGGGAACGCCGGGCAATGGATAAGTCATACTGGAGCTGCACATAAGTGCCTTTCATTCCTATCCAGCCAGGTAGCTGCTGCTGCAGGGGAGTCATAGAATTGTACAGAGCCATCTGTTATGACTCGTAGCTTCTCAGGATAAAGCATGGAGTAAGACACTTGGATCACACGTAGGCGGCATTTAACATCAGTAGATCTGGCTCGCTAACGCTGGATTTCAGCTGAGAAATCTGGAAATATAGATATTTTTGCACCTTGTATGTCCATGGCAGGTTGTTGTCTAGCAAGATGGAGGATGACATCTCTATCCATGTAATGTAAAAGTTTCAGTAGACAAGGTCTGTCAGGGGCCCCCATTGGAGGAGGACGGGGTGGGACCCGATAGGCTCTTTCCACTGAGAAAAAAGGTGTTAGGTCATCTTTGCCGAATGTATTCAGTAACCAAGTCTCAATAAATCCCACAGGATTCTTTCCCTCAGCTTTCTCAGGCAAGCCTACCAGGCGAAGGTTGCTCCTACGTAGGTGATTCTCCATGTCCTCTGATCTGGCCAGGTGCTCAGATGTTCTCATGGTGTTAGAATGTACATCTTGTTACAATGGAGGGAGTTCATCCTCCAATGTGCTCACCCTGCCTTCAATGGTGGTCGCCCTCTCTGTCATCTTGTGCATATCATGGCGGATAAATAAAATGTCCTCTTTCATGCGTTTATATTCCACAGTAAGCTCTGTGAGCGATGTGCCATGAGTGTGGACTGCTGTTATTTCTTTCAGCGATGGTTCTGGGGGTTCAGGAACCTCTGCATGGCTGTCAGAGTGGGGAATAGGAGAGCAGGTACTCACTGTGCCGGAGGACAGAGAAGGCATTGCAGAGGCCTGAGGGAGCTGCCACCCCCTCTATCACTCATCGCCATCTGCCCAACACAAGAAGTACTGCACTTCATTATTTACTTCATGATTTAGTCATGAAGAACAGCATGCCTGAGCCCCACCAGAGGTCAGAGAGTGAGGAAAAAAACAGAACTGTCTTTTATAGGAGGGACAGTGATAAGGGGATTAGAGGACGAGGGTCCCCACCCCCTCTACCACTCATCGCCATCTACCCAACACAAGAAGTACTGCACTTCCTTATTTAGTCCATGATTTAGTCATGAAGAACAGCGGGGCTGAGCCCCACCAGAAGTCAGAGAGTGAGGATGTGATGGGAGTGACTTTTGGGGGTGGGGGGACTCCTGTATCAGCTCCCCATATTCCTCTTATATGTAAGCCACTCTGTACCTGTTAGAGGTACAGGGTGATCTGTCCTGATATTGTGCAGACATGTATAGGTGGGGTGTAGGGGTTGTTCATTTTACACTGTCAGGTGCTGCATCCCATTGTTCTACTGTATCTTGCTTGCCAGCAAACTATTATGGGATGTATGTGTTCCTGTATTGTCTACTGTCAGGTGGTGTATCCCATTGTTCTATTGTGTGTCTTGGTTTGGTGGGGGGTGTTTCCGGCAGCCCTTCCCCCGGATAAGACAGCCTGCTGAGGTGTTTCCTGTTACTGGTTGTATTTCCCCGCCCTGTGTATATATCTTGTGTTTGTGTTAAAATAAAGCAGTCCACTTCCTGTCTTATTTCATGTATGGTCAGCGGTGGTGTCTGCGGTCGGTGTTCGGACAGGGAAGTGAGAGCTTAATGGAAATACCCTAACGCAGTCGGGGTCCGGTTCCGTTACAGAGGAAACAACCAGAACTGTCTTTTATAGGAGGGACAGTGATGAGGGGATTATAGGACGAGGGTCCCCACCCCCTCTATCACTCATCGCCATCTTCCCAACACAAGAAGTACTGCACTTCCTTATTTAGTCCATGATTTAGTCATGAAGAACAGCGGGGCTGAGCCCCACCAGAGGTATTGTACCCCCACCGGCAAGTATTGTTTTTAATCTTTATCCCTGCTGAGAGCAAGCCGCAGGGCTCTCCTTTCAGGTGCCAGCCTCTGCCACCCCGTGTGTGTGAACCTCTCCTGTACCTACTATGCGGTAGAGGGTAGAGGGGATGGAGGAGAGCGGACATGTTCACTCCCTTCTTGTCCTGACCCAGAAGTGATGTTATGAAAGATTTCCCGACCATCGAGGCCGGCAAAGAATGTAATGCGGTGCGTTGTGCACTATATTACATCCAATGGAGTACAGGGGAGACATTGGGGGTCTTTTAGACCCTGGATGTGTCAATAAAGAGAACCTGTCATCAAAAGTCATCACATAGAGGACTTTGTCCCCTTAAGTAAAAATGTTTTTTTTAATTGTAAACATTTAAAGTTACACCCAAGTACATAACTCCTCCCCTTAAAAAATGTTGAGGTCCCCCCACCCCCACATATATGCATGCCCAAGCATAAGAGCACACGCTGGAGGGCCTACACGTGATAACATTGATTGTGATACACGTTACACATCGCCGGTCACACCAGAATGAGAGGATAATTCTAGGAGCAGACCTCCTCCGTACTCTATACTGATGACCTAGAAGGGGCTATAAATGTGTCCCCTATAGATAATACCGGGACTAAAGGTTGTCACCATTTCAGCACACACAACTTAAGGTTTGACATGTTGGATATCTATTTACTCGCTGCAACCTCGGCTTTTATATTTTTACACATAAATGGGTCATTTATTGCTTTTTGTGCCCTGAAATCAGCTTAAGTGTATTTTTTAATGAAATTTTGCATTTCCTAGACTTTGTGATAATATTTTGTGACATAAAAATTTGGAACTGCTGCTATTTTATTCTCTAAAGTCTCTACTTTCAGAAAATTGATATTTTGGGGGTTTTGTGTCATCTTCAGGATAAAATTATTTTTAACGTGTGCAAAAAATGCAAAAAAGGGCTCTGGGAGTGAAAGGGAGAAAGGATAAGCAGGACACTCCCCTTTCCTGAGGAGCAGCCAATCGGTTCTCATTACACTGCAAGGTCTCTCCCCTCCCTGCTAGTCGCCGGGTGCGGTGCTGGAGACAGGCGGGGGAGGGGAGGAGGAGATAAACAGAACAATGTTACACATATTACACATTTAAGTTGTTATAAAGCCCCTTTTGTTTTTGAAACCCCCAACATTCCTAAAATAGCCTCAGATTTATATACATTTTCTGTTACAAAGGAATGTTTCCTTCCTCCTGAGCAGCAATGTAAGGGGCTCTATGCTCCATACTCCTGACCCCGGCACTCCATCATTGTGTTGGCTGCATAGTGTAATGATTGCCCATTGGCTGCCTGTGTAGTGTCATCATTGCCCTTTGTAGGCCATGTATGGTCAGGATGGTCCTTGTCTTGTCTATTTATTGTCAGTGCTGTTTGTTTAGAGGACCATATTACTAGAATTTATCTCCACAATGAGGGGAATGTTCCGGCCCCAGAAGTGGGGGAATGTTCTGCCCCTGAAGGGGTTCATCTGGGTTCCCACACTATATATGTGTGTATCATCATCTGCTGGAGATAAAAGACGTCACAGTGACTATGGAGGAAGAGGACGGACATGACTATGGAGGAAGAGGACGGACGTGATGGTGGAGGAAGAGGACGGAAGTGACGATGGAGGAAGAGGACGGACGTGACGATGGAGGAAGAGGACGGACGTGACGATGGAGGAAGAGGACGGACGTGACTATGGAGGAAGAGGACGGACGTGACTATGGAGGAAGAGGACGGACGTGACTATGGAGGAAGAGGACGGACGTGACTATGGAGGAAGAGGACGGACGTGACTATGGAGGAAGAGGACGGACGTGACTATGGAGGAAGAGGACGGACGTGACTATGGAGGGAGAGGACGGACGTGACTATGGAGGGAGAGGACGGACGTGACTATGGAGGGAGAGGACGGACGTGACTATGGAGGAAGAAGACAGACGTGACTATGGAGGAAGAGGACAGACGTGACTATGGAGGAAGAGGACGGACATGACTATGGAGGAAGAGGACAGATGTGACTATGGAGGAAGAGGACAGACATGACTATGGAGGGAGAGGACGGACGTGACTATGGAGAAAGAGGACGGACGTGACTATGGAGAAAGAGGACGGACGTGACTATGGAGGAAGAAGACGGACGTGACTATGGAGGAAGAGGACGGACATGACTATGGAGGAAGAGGACAGATGTGACTATAGAGGAAGAGGAAAGACATGATGGGGGGTTACTGGGTGTAAATAGAACATAACATCTTATTACCTCCTCTGCTGCCACTTCCACCAATGTCTCCTCTCAGCTTCTTCCTAAATTTCCTTCCTGTACCTGACATCACTTCCTGTCTGTACCTGACATCACTTCCTGTCTGTGCCTGACATCACTTCCTGTCTGTCTTCCATAGAGACTTCCTGTCTGGGTAGAAGTGAGATCCCCACCTTGTGGAGCTCAGAGGAACTGCAGCCCCGAGAAGCATCTGGTAGTGTGACCCCGGCCTTGTGCTGGGTGTGTATGGACTGTAGATCCTTATAGAGGGGTCACCTCCACTCCCACCAAGGGGGACAGAAATATATGACTGCTCGGGGGAGGGGTTTTGGCCCCTTTGATTTTGCAGTAACATTGATTGCAGATATAGTCCTGTAGAACATCTGGTATATGGATACAAAGCCCCCCAGCCCAGAGTAAAGGGTGGAGAGTGATTGAAGTAGATGCAAAGTGGAAGCGGTGGACTTGCAGAGAACACTATACTGAGCACACAATATTGTCTGTCTCCATGGATTTGCACAGGATTTGAGATGATTTCCTATAGCAGCAAATCTGATGAGATGAATGAAGTGGGTGTAAAGTGGAAGCAGTGGATGTGCAGGGAGCAGCATCTTGAGCACAAAGCACTTTATGTTGTGGATGGATTTGCACACGGTTCAGTTTCCTTCATTTATTGATAAACCCCATAAGACCAATGAAGTGGGTGTAAAGTGGAAGCAGTGGATGTGCAGAGAATATAATTTGGAGCCCCGAGCTCTTTATCTCTGAATGTCTCCACATATTTGTAGTGTATTTGTGATGATTTCTGTGCACACACAATAGGACAGCGCTGTGACACATAATGCTCTTCTAGATGACAGGGAATCCTTCCCTTTGTTACAGCAGCAGTCCGCTAGAAGGTTTTTGTAGGTTTGGAGTTGTTACACATAGCGCGGGTTTTATCCATTTATAGTGATGACATCATTGCCCAAATCTGGGGGTCACCAGCCATTTCCACCCTTTACTCCCAGCTGGGGGGCTTTGTATCCATATACCAGATGTTCTACAGGACTAAATCTGCAATCAATGTTACTGCAAAATCAAAGGGTCCAAAACCCCTCCCCCGAGGAGTCATATAGGCCGGGGTCACACTACCAGATGCTTCTCGGGGCTGCAGTTCCTCTGAGCTCCACAAGGTGGAGATCTCACTTCTACCCAGACAGGAAGTCTCTATGGAAGACAGACAGGAAGTGATGTCAGGTACAGACAGGAAGTGATCTCAGGTACAGACAGGAAGTGATGTTAGGTACAGACAGGAACAAAGGAGACATTGGTGGAAGTTGCAGCAGAAGAGGTAATAAGATGTTATGTTCTATTTACACCCAGTAACCCCCATCATGTCCGTCCTCTTCCTCCATAGTCACTTCCGTCCTCTTCCTCCATAGTCACGTCCGTCCTCTTCCTCCATGGTCACGTCCGTCCTCTTCCTCCATGGTCACGTCCGTCCTCTTCCTCCATGGTCACGTCCGTCCTCTTCCTCCATGGTCACGTCCGTCCTGTTCCTCCATGGTCACGTCCGTCCTCTTCCTCTATGGTCACGTCCGTCCTTTTCCTCCATAGTCACGTCCGTTCTCTTCCTCCATAGTCACGTCCGTCCTCTTCCTCCATACTCACGTCCGGCCTCGTCCTCCATAGTCACGTCCGTCCTCTTCCTCCATAGTCACGTCCGTCCTCTTCCTCCATAGTCACGTCCGTCCTCTTCCTCCATAGTCGCGTCTGTCCTCTTCCTCCATAGTCACGTCCGTTCTCTTCTTCCATAGTCACGTCCGTCCTCTTCCTCCATAGTCATGTCTGTCCTCTTCCTCCATAGTCATGTCCGTCCTCTTCCTCCATAGTCACTGTGATGTCTTTTATCTCCAGCAGATGATGATACACACATATATAGTGTGGGAACCCAGATTAACCCCTTCAGGGGCAGAACATCCCCCACTTCTGGGGCCGGAACATTCTCCTCATTGTGGTGAGGTGGTCTTCTCATAGGAGTGAGCTGAGCTCTCCTGGGTTCGGTTCCAGTGTTGCTCAGTGAACTGGCTGAACTCAATCCTTCCTGAAGTCAATGGCAGCCAATGCACAATAGTTGGGCTAATAGACAAGGGGGTGTCAGACAATCACCCTGAGGGACATGTACAATGCAGGAATCCAGTTGGCCGGGAGCAGGGAGGTTTAAATGGTTAAAGTGAAACATTATAAATGTCCAACACCTATAACCCCTCCCCTCCCGGGCACTTCTACCCCCTCCCTGACCAGGCCGATTTTCAGCTTTCAATGCTGTCACACTTGGAATGACAATTGCGCGGTCATGCAACACTGTACCCATATGACAATTTTATCATTTTTTTGTGACAGATAGAGCTTTCTTTTGGTGGTATTTAATCACCTCCAAGTTTTTTATTTTTTGCTAAACAAACCAAAAACCACTGAAAATTTTGAGGACAAAATGTTTTTTTTTTAGTTTTTGCTCTAAAATTTTGTAAATAAGTGATTTATCTCCTGTACTGATGTGCGCTAATGAGGCTGCAGCGATGGGCACTGAGAGGCTGCACTGATGGGCACTGATGTGGAGGCACTGGTAGGTGGCACTGATGGACATTGACAGGCGTCACTGACGGGCACTAAAAGGCAGCACTCATATATAACACTGATAGGCGGCATGGATAGGCACCACTGATGGGCGCTGATAGGCGGCACTGACTTGCACTGATATGCAGCACTGACTGGCACTGGTAGGTGACACTGAAAGGCAGCTCAGATGAGCACTGATATGTGGCATTGATGTGCACTGATGGTCACTGGCAGGTGGCACTGATGAGCACTGACAGCTGGCACTGATGGACACTGACAGGTGGCACTGCTGGGGCTACACTGTTCATCAGGGCACACTGATCATCAGTGCCCTGATGATCAGTGTACATGTTCCCTCTGAGGAATGCCGATTACCGGCTCTCCTCTCCTCTGTCAGCGTGACAGCCCGAGAGGAAAGAAATGCCAATAACCGGAATTTCCCTGTTTACATGCGATCAGCTGTGATTGTGTCCAATCATAGCTGATCGCTCTTTGGCTCTTCAATCATATCTTTGGCTCTTTCCATTGATCAGTGATCCGCTGTGTCCAAGGGACACAGCACACCACTGATCGCCGTGCTGCGCACTCCCGGAGCCACACACGCATGGTTAGAGTGAGAGGACGTCATATGACATCCTCCCAGAACAAGAGAACCGCCTTGCACTTGTCATTACCTTATATGGCAGACAGGAGGCAGTTAAATGACATTTTTGGGGAGTGTCCTAATCTTGGGGGGTTTCCTAATATTGGGGGTTGTCCTATTCCTGAGGGGTTGTCTTCATCCAGGGGAATATCCTAACCCTGGTGGATGTCCTAATCCTAAAGGACATCCTAATCCTGGGGTATGTCCTAATCCTGGGGGGTTTCCTACTCCTGGGGGGGTTGTCCTAATCCTGGGGGGTTTCCTACTCCTGGGAGGTGTCCTAATCCTGGAGGTGTCCTAATCCCCCCTGTGAAGGGTATCTCTGATGTACAGAAAGTGCTGCAGCAGTGCTGACATTTACAAAGGGAAAAGTGTTTATCCATTTGCCTGCCAGCATCTTCCTGGTTTACAGGAGTGCACGCCGCCCCTTGCTGCTCACGCTGTGGTTGGACACAGCATGAGTTTGTTGTCAGGCTTGCAGCCAATGATTGTGGCTGTGAACCTGCTGATAACTGTGGCCAACCACAGCACAGAGATGAGGGTGTTAGTGATCACACAGCAAGATCTGGCTGCTTCTTCTCCCTGATCTCACTTACCATTCAGAGCTGAGATCAGGAAGAAAATCCATCCAGTCTGGGAGTACAATCAGCACACATACACTTGTTAGGCACACAGTGAACCCCTTGATTGCCTTCCTGATCACCCCCGTCACCCAGCCACAGTCATTAGTACAGTGACAGTGTACAGTATTATCACAGATCTCTGTATTAGTGTCACTAGTGACATCAGTTAGTGTCCCCCCCAGTCAGTGTCAGTTACTGCCAGTCTCTGATTGGCTGCCACATTATCACAGTCACACTATAAATCGCTGATCACTAGTATAGTGTTTCTCTGGACTGGTATCCTGGTCATGGTCAGAACTATACTAGTGTCCCTGATAGTATGGTGTCCCCATAAATGCAGTGTTAGCAGGATCAGCCCTGATCACTGCCACCACTTGCATTTACCCCCCCAACAAATGCAATGTCGGTATCATTTTTCAGATCACTGCCATCTCTGATACATTGTCTGCAAAACCACAGTGTCAGCAACATCTGAGCCTGATCTCTCCTACCACTAGCAGATCATTTTATTTCTAGCACACAAGCAGTCCCTGATTGCTAGCCAGGAGCTCTTTTTCCCAGAGTCACCACTAAGTAACTGTAAATTTAGTGTCCAAAAAAAGGTTCCCTAGGGAGGCGTACAGGATTCCCAGCATGACAGATGGGAGTGAAGGGGAAGCCTCACTACCAGAATCCGGCTCAGATTATGAACCTGTAGAGAGCAGTGCCACCCCAGCAGGTAGGTCTGATGATGGTGAAGAGGTCCCTGCTAAGATCAGGCACACCCAACCCCATTCCCAGGTTGCTGAGGTGCTAGAAATGCAGGATTATTCTCATATGCAGCACAGTGACAGCACTAACACTGCACTACCTTTTGCTGGATTGACAAGCACCAGTGTCCTAGTGGAACTTTGTGTAGAACAGGCCGGAGGTAATATGATTTTACTTTTTTCCAGTTCCTGCCAATCAGGCAACAGAATCTATTAGGGCTGATATACTGTGTGTGATACTTCAATGGGCTTCTGGTGTAGATAGGCCGCAGCACTGATTGGGCTACAGAGACTGTGTCTATGTGGCAGTCTGCATTGTAAGAATCCTGGACTTTAGTAACCAGCAACAACAACTATGGACCCTGTATCACATGGTGGTGTGGTGTGGGTTAGGAACTCTCACCAGTCCTTCAAAGTAGTGGTGTGAAATGATGTCCTTGTTGCTGGGGGGCCCCTTTTCTGGCTGTCTTCCCATGGAGATAGCAGTGCCAATGGCGATGGCACGATCCACCTACATGCAGGATTGACTATTCTGCCTCTCTGTACAATCAACAATCTGGAAATTCCCTTCTCCATCCTCTGATTCAGTCTGATCCAGCCTGAGGCCTCCTGGATCAGCACTCTGTTCTCACACGCACCCTGCCTCTCCTCCCCTTTTATATGCTCCAGCCCCTTTACTCACTTAATTGGAATCTCTAGTTGTCAGCTGAACTGAATGAAGAAATCCTGCTTGCAGCATACAAGTCCCAGCATTCTCAGCGTTGCTGTACAATTTCCTGTGTCAACTGAATTGCAGAGCACAGCCATCTTGTGGCCATTTAACAATCTGCAATTAGTAACAATGCAGTGTGTTACATAATATAAAAACCCAGTGATGATCAAATACCACCAAAGTAAAGCTTCATTTGTGTGAAAAAATGATATAAATTTCATTTGGGTTCAGTGTTGCATGACCAAGCAATTTCCAGTTAAAGTAGTGCAGTGCTGAACAGAAAAAAAAATGGCCTGGTCATGAAGGGGTAATACCTTCTGGTGGTAAAGTGGTTAAACTGTGTGTTAGGTTCTTTATAGGTAGAAAGGTAAGGATGTGGAACTCCCTTCCACAGTTGGTGTGTCAGCGGGGAGTGTAGATACATTCACAAACCTTTTAGATGTGTTTCTTAGGGAACACAATGTAAAGGGATATGGAAGAGGATGGTGCCATAGACACGCAGATACACACAATGTGGCTGAACTGGAGGGACGGGTGTCTTTAGTCAACCTTACCGACTATGTAACCATTTATCATTCCTTGTCTGCAGATCTAAAACTCATCAAAACCAGTTCAGAGACAAAACAAACCCAACGGAGAAAAAGGGATTTCTGATCCGGCAGACCAAGAGAGTTCTGGGGTCTAAACACTAAACAGTCTAATCTAAACGTGTTCCCGTGGGGGGCGGTAGTTCCTAAGGTATAACTGAAGGTAAAACTTTTTTGTAGTTTTGGAGTAGAGAGGAATTAGAGCATCTGTCAGTTTTCATTGCGGTTTCTGCCCCCATTTGTCCCGGTGACCATTATAACCAAAAGTGAAAGAGAGTCCCAAAGACATCAGAACACTAACAGAGAGTAAATCGTCCAATGGGGAAACTAGTTCTGGTGACACCGCAGAATTCCCTCACTTTGGGGGGATTTCCTCTCACTTCTTGTTTTGGCTCAGAGACAGGAAGTGAAGGGAAATCTCCCCAATGGGACACAGATGGCAAAAACACCTGACAGAGGTTATAACCCTCCCTTACTCTATCCAAAATGAAACAAGTGGCCTGTCTTTAGTTACACTTTAAATGTCCAGCAACCCTCCTATTCCCCCCTCACATCCACATCCTATTATTGTGTGACCAATACCATCCAAATCATTCTTACTTTCATTTCCCAAAGTTATCCGTCTACAAGGAGACCTGTATAGATCACATGATGGCACCAATGAGGATGGAGGAGGACCGGAGTCACATGACTGAGAAGATACTAAACCTCACCCTGGAGATCATCTACCTGCTGACCGGAGAGGTGAGGAGGATTCTGGGAGGTCACATGACATCACTCTTATCTCTATTAATAAAACACAGGCCTGACCGGAGAGGTGAGGAGGATTCTGGGAGGTCACATGACATCACTCTTATCTCTATTAATAAAACACAGACCTGACCGGAGAGGTGAGGAGGATTCTGGGAGGTCACATGACATCACTCTTATCTCTATTAATAAAACACAGACCTGACCGGAGAGGTGAGGAGGATTCTGGGAGGTCACATGACATCACTCTCATCTCTATTAATAAAACACAGACCTGAGTGGAGAGGTGAGGAGGATTCTGGGAGTCTAACATGATATTCCTATTGGTTCCTCAATACAGAGATTTCCTCTTCTGAAGTCAGGTGATCATATGACCATCACAGTGCCTCCATGTGACTCCCTAAACCCTGAGAGACACAACATGCAGAAGATTCTAGAAGTCACCAAGAAGATGATGGAGCTGCTGACAGGAGAGGTGAGCGGTGCCGGGAATTCTGGGACATTCTCCAGTAACAGACAAGGGATGTGTCTGGATGGTGACTGTATCATTGTGTGTGTCAGGTTCCTATAAGGTGTCAGGGTGTCACTGTCTATTTCTCCATGGAGGAGTGGGAGTATTTAGAAGGACACAAGGATCTCTACAAGGACGTCATGATGGACAATCAGCCGCCCCTCACATCACCGGGTAAGAGGAGACTTTATTGTAAAGGAGAGAGCAGTACGGAGGATCCACCTAGATCCCCCATCATCTGATAAACACATAGAAACAATGGATTCAGTCTCAGGAGATGGGAGGCAGAAGTGTGGGACCTCTACAGCTTGTCTCATGTGGACATCTAGGCCACCACTGATTGCTGAATACCAATATTATGAGTCCTGACCCTTACACTGTATACTCTATGTTGTACATTACATCATTCTAATACTATATAGTCCTAATTGTTTTTTCCTATATGATAAGTTTTGCATTCCATAGTCCTGACTTCTGCTCTCCCCCCTCCCCCCACTGCTATATATACACATAATATGGATTCTCTTTTGTTACCCCCATTTCCTCCCAGCTGGACATTTTATATCGGATGATGTGATTGGAGCACAGACTTTTACATGGTGATAATAATGTGATAACATCCTCCAACTTTGGACCCTTAAACAGAAAGTGATAATGAGGGAGGAGTCAATACCCCAATGATGGTGGTCTTCAGGATCAGTCCAGTCTTCATCTTGGTTGTTCTCCCCCCATCCTCACTCTCTGACCTCTGGTGGGGCTCAGCCCCGCTGTTCTTCATGACTAAATCATGGAGTAAATAAGGAAGTGCAGTACTTCTTGTGTTGGGAAGATGGCGATGAGTGATAGAGGGGGTGGGGACCCTCGTCCTATAATCCCCTCATCACTGTCCCTCCTATAAAAGACAGTTCTGGTTGTTTCCTCACTCTCTGACTAAGGTCCATGAATAAAGAAATGACCTGGTAGGAGATCAGAGGAGCCATTTCCTTGTTCCCTTGAGGGTGGAATTGTAAGCTCCTCAGAGACCAAGCTGCCTGATATGGGTGGAGTCCTGGTTTGGGGGAACCAATCAGCTCCTGTCTAGTAATCCTCTTTGTCTTTGTATTTTAGTCCATGGCCGGGAGATGAGGAAAACCTCCGAGGATTGTCTCACTTTGTCTCCAGACTGGAAAGTAGAAGATGAGGACATCACACAGTATAGTCCAGGAGAAAACCCAGCTCCCTCCAATGTCCATCCGGCACCACCCAGTGTAGATGGACCATCGGATTCCTCGTATCCTGAGGAACCTCAGACTGTGCGGGACCGGGCCGGCCTTCCAACAAAGAAGATGTTCTCCTGTCCTGAGTGCGGGAAGAGGTTCCATGCTAAATCTGGTCTTAATGTGCATCAAAGATCTCATACAGGGGAGAAACCATATTCCTGTCCTGAGTGCGGGAAATGTTTTTCAGTGAAGTCCAATCTTTACAGCCATCAGAGATCTCACTCAGGGGAGAAGCCATATTCCTGTCCTGAGTGTGGGAAATGTTTTGTAAAAAAATCAGATCTTGTTACACATCAAAGATGTCACACAGGGGAAAAGCCATATTCCTGTCCTGAGTGTGGGAAATGTTTTTCAGTGAAGTCTCATCTTTATAGCCATCAGAGATTACATACGGGAGAAAAGCCATTTTCCTGTCCTGAGTGTGGAAAATGTTTTTTACATAAATCAGAGCTAGTCAGACATCAAAGGTTTCACACGGGGGAAAAGCCGTATTCCTGCTCTGAGTGCGGGAAATATTTTTCAGTGAAGTCCAATCTTTCCATACATCAGAGTTCGCACATGAGGGACAAGCCATACACCTGTCCTGAGTGCGGGAAATGTTTTTCACACAAGTCCATTCTTCACAGACATCAGAGATCTCACATGGTGGAGAAGCCCCTTTCCTGTCCTGAGTGCAGGAAATGTTTTTTACATAGATCAGATCTTCACAGACATCAGAGATCTCACACAGGGGAGAAGCCTCATTGCTGTCCTGAGTGTGGGAAATGTTTTTCAGCGAAGTCCAATCTTTACATCCATCAGAGATCTCACACAGGGGAGAAGCCATATTCATGTTCTGAGTGTGGGAAATGTTTTGTACATAATTCAGGACTTGTAAAACATCAAAAGTTTCACACGGGGAAAATGGCTGGATGATTGATTGTCACATTCATCCAACAAATTTTCTATAAATAGCCCCCTTCTCTTTCATGGTCAGGCATGGCTTCATACTAATCCCTGAGATCATACTCAGACACGGATGAGTACAGTCTACACCGAAGGATATATGTTATTAACCCAACACCATTATACCAACCTTTGATTTAACATTGAAAATACTGCATTTGTCCTTTACATGGTGCTAAGTGTCATAGAAATGATCACCATCTAATAGCAAGTATGGCATTTTCCATATTAAATCAATTCAATCCATTTAAACAGCTCAGCAAATAGCCTACTAACATTAATTTCCCCATCCTATTCACACAGGAGGAATGGACATGAACTCTCACCAGGTGAATGGTTCCACACATTCTTTATGAATAGACCCCCAAATGTCAGGAGACGTTTCTATAAAGACGGGAAGTATGGAGCAGAGAAATGAATAGACCTCCCAGCAATGTTATTACCAGGCTGCAGCTAGGGGGAGCTCTAATGTCACCCCAGCAGAGTGATCCCATCTAGCCCACATTAACCCTCTCACTGCCAGAGCTGTTTCTGCATGATTTTGCACACATGGGAAAATGCAGATTTTGGTCCTGAAGATGAGATAAACCCCCAAACATCTATTCTGTGACATCAGAGGCCCTGGAGAATAAAATGGTGGTGATTGTTAAGGTGTTCCCCGTACACAGATTCCCCTTCATATCCGCCTTTATTTCCTCCTTTCCCCCATTTTCTATGTTGGGATCTTTTCTACAATACTTTGTTATAATAATGGAACACGTTGTGTATTGTATTGTACACCAATAATAATGACTCCGCCCCCACATTCCAGACAAGGGATCTTCCTGACCAATCGGATTCCTTCCTTTACTATTTCCTGATTTTTATGCTTCAATCTTGTTAAATGTAAAATTATAATAAAACATTTATTGAACAAAAACTATTGTGTGTGTCGGTGCAATGACGGCAAACTTCAATATAGAACATTGCTCCTCGGTGACACCTCACACCCTTCAATAACGGCGCAGAGTGCGGGGGTCAGCAGTATATCATATACAGCCCACCATACAGAGTGCAGAGGGGGGCTGTAGTGTGCCCCCCCTCCTGATCCATACCAAGCCACATGTCCACAACATGGGGGTCACCTTACCAGGGGGGATTCCCCCAGGCATAGCACCTTGTCACCTTGGCTGGTGGCTGTGGGGATCTGTGGGTGGGGGTCATATTGGATTCTGGAACCCCCTTTAATAACAAGGGGCCCCCATATACCATCCCCCCATGTGAATGAGTATGGGGTATATAGTACCCGACAATAGCACCAGCCCAATGACAGCTCCCTAAACTGTCATCATCTACATAAGTGAAGGGACAGGGATGGTGGGACCTTATTACCCAAATGTGACCAGTGACCATATTTGGTCAGTGATGTCACTGCTATCCCCGCCCCCTTCCTTACATGGCAGGGATTCTCAATGACATCACTGATTCCTGGGGGTGTGGCCGCTGTACCCATCCATGTCTTCCTCAGGCACCAGTGACAGCGGGAAGCTGTTATATATAGAAGTGGTAGAAATGTCTCTTCTACATGTGATGATCGGCTCCTGCAAAACACGGGACCGGAACAGGCAAAGTTTGGTTTGTACTGTCGTCTCATCCCTACTCTCCGACAACTAAACCCAGAGATCATCCCAAGTGGTCATTGTATTTGTCCCTTACATTGGTGACCAATGGGAGAAGGACCCCCTTATATCAGTGGTCAGTGTAGTGGTCCCTGACATTGGTGATCAATGGGAGAAGGACCCCCTTATATCAGTGGTCAGTGTAGTGGTCCCTTACATTGGTGACCAATGGGAGAAGGACCCCTTATATCAGTGGTCAGTGTAGTGGTCCCTTACATTGGTAACCAATGGGAGAAGGACCCCCTTATATCAGTGGTCAGTGTAGTGGTCCCTTACATTGGTGACCAATGGGAGAAGGACACCCTTATATCAGTAGTCAGTGTAGTGGTCCCTTACATTGGTGACCAATGGGAGAAGGATCCCCTTATATCAGTGGTCAGTGTAGTGGTCCCTAACATTGGTGACCAATGGGAGAAGGACCCCTTATATCAGTGGTCAGTGTAGTGGTCCCTTACATTGGTAACCAATGGGAGAAGGACCCCCTTATATCAGTGGTCAGTGTAGTGGTCCCTTACATTGGTGACCAATGGGAGAAGGACACCCTTATATCAGTAGTCAGTGTAGTGGTCCCTTACATTGGTGACCAATGGGAGAAGGATCCCCTTATATCAGTGGTCAGTGTAGTGGTCCCTAACATTGGTGACCAATGGGAGAAGGACCCCTTATATCAGTGGTCAGTGTAGTGGTCCCTTACATTGGTGACCAATGGGAAAAGGACCCCCTCATATCAGTGGTCAGTGTAGCGGTCCCTTACATTGGTGACAATGGGAGAAGGACCCCCTTATATCAGTGGTCAGTGTAGTGGTCCCTTACATTGGTGACAATGGGAGAAGGACCCCCTTATATCAGTGGTCAGTGTAGTGGTCCTTTACAAAAGACTAGAAGGTTTAAAAAGAACTAAATGTGAATGAATCACCAGGACCTGATGGCTTGCATCTGAGAGTCCTCAAGGAATGAAGCCAGGTAATTGATAGTCATTCCTCATGTTTAGGAAAGCTTACTGACTGGAATGGTGGCAGCAGATTGGTGAAAATCTAACGTGGTTCCAGTATTCCAGAAAGGGCCGAGATACATATCTGGAAGCTCCAAGCCAGTCAGCCTAACATCAATAGTTTGTAAACTATTGGAGGGATGATAAGGGACCATACCCAAGAATTTGCTGATGAACATAGTATCATTAGTAGTACCCAGCATGGATTTATGGGAAAAGATCGTTCTTGTCAGACCAACCTATTAACAATCTATGAGGAGGTGAGCTGTGATCTGGATAAAGGAACCCCCGTGGATGTAGAAGGAACGAGGATTGTGTCACTTCCAGAGTCACTCAGATGTAAACAAGCCATTTCCAGCTTGTGAAAGCATCAGAATGAACTGATCTTGGTTTGGTCGGATGTTTTTATGGTCAGATTGGGATCTGGGGTCCAATAGACCCCAGATGTCTCAGTAAAGAGAACCTGTCTGATAGCAATAAAAGTCCTGAAAAAAATTGGGACAGTGAAAAAATAGAAAGAAACTTTAAGAAATAATTAAAAAATGAAAGCACCCCCCCCCCCCCCCATGTTTGCACACAAAGGCTAACACATACGGAAGTCCACCATGCATTGTAAACGGTGTTCTCACCACACGTGTCTCCACACAGGTATGGCTGGAAATGTCAGAGTAAGAGCGATAATTCCGGCATCAGACCTCCTGTGTAACTCTACAGTGGTAACCTGAGTGACACCTATGGGGGGTATTTAGGCCCTGTAGTTTGGCGCCGTTTCACTGATGTTTGTAATTTTAACTTCTTCAGCCCCAGCCACTGCATATGTATGTTTGCAGGGCGGCACGGCTGCACAAAGCCACGTTTTAAAACGTGGTTTTGCAAAACAGGTAGGGGGCACGCACGAGGCGCGCGCCCGCCCTACCTGTCCCGTGGGTGTCAGCAGCGGGTCTCCACCGCCGGGTCATGGACAGTCATTACCGGCCGTTTTCCCGCGATTCGCGGTGATCGCTGACAGAGAGCAGGGATGCATTGTTTATACACAGCCCTGCTTTCTGTCAGTTGCCTGTCAGCTCGTGACAAGCTGAAGAGGGAGAGAAGAGTTTCTCTCTCTTGATCAGCCTGCCCCCGTCCAGCACACACCCCGCCCCCTAGTAAAACACTCCCCTCACACAGTAAACCCTAAAAATGTTAACCCCTTCCTCCCCAGTGCCATTAGTACAGTGTCAGTGTTTTTCTTTTTCACTGATCATTGTATTGGTGTCACTGGGGATGTCAGTGACCCCAAGTCAGTTCCCCCCCAGTGTCAAAATGTCCGCAGCAGTCCCGCCATAAGTCACTGATCGCCGCCATTATTAGTATAAAAAAATTAAAAATCCCAGTATCTTTCCCGCCATTTATAAACGCTTTCATGTAAACCAATTAATTTACACGTATTGGGATTTTTTTTTAGCAGAGACATATCGCAGAATGCATTTTGGATGAAATTTGTGACAAAATTTTATTTTTTTATTTTTTTTTACTGGACATGTTTTATAGCAAAAAGTCCAAAATATTGTTTTTTTTTCTCAAAATTGTCAGCCTTTTTTTTTATAGCTCAAAAAATTAAAAATGCACAGGCGATCAAATACCACCAAAAGAAAGCTCAATTTGTGGGGAAAAAGGATGTAAATTTAATTTGGGTGCAGTGTTGCATGACCGCGCAATTGTCAGTTAAAGTAACACACCGATGTAACACAAACCTCTTCTGTAACTGCTTCCTGACCACCCTACAGCAGAAATACTGCTACAGGGCGGCATGGGTACGCAAAATCATATATATATATATATAGGTGATTCGCGCTCCCGTGGTTTTCACACCCCTCCCAGATAGCATCAGATTGCCCGTCAGTACACCAGTCATCACATTTAACCACTTGATTGCCAGGAGCATGCTCATGTACAATAAACCTCCATTGCTAGTATAGTGTCTGAACGGGTCAATATCTTTGATCAGGTCAGCACTATACCAGCGTTCACATTAGTATAGCGTCCCCAAAAATGCAGCGTTAGCGGGATCAGCCCCAGCAACGGCCAACACCTGTGTTTAGCCCCTATGCTTACTCCCCCTTCTCCCCCAGCAAGTGTAGTGTCAGTAGGTCACTGTCACTTGATACATTGCACACAAAACCGCAGTGTTGGCAGAATCAGGCCTGATCTCTGTTAGCACTTGTCGATAAATATTGATGACTCTCATATGCAGCAGAGTGCCAGTACTAGT
The DNA here is from genome assembly GCF_062004578.1 of Staurois parvus. NCBI lineage: Eukaryota > Metazoa > Chordata > Amphibia > Anura > Ranidae > Staurois > Staurois parvus. The sequence goes on along the minus strand of NW_028317970.1, from coordinate 2,329,111 downwards.
GCCACGCTACCTTTTGGTGAACTGGAGAGTACCAGCGGTCTAGTACATCCTGGTCTTTCACATACCTTCTTGATTTTTGGAGCTGTTTTTCACAAAATATCTGTATGCGTTGATTGTGGATCAAAGCATTTTAAATGCACAACAATTTATCGCTGCCAACCCAAATTCAAACTTTGCCAGACCATTCGCATGGAAACTCATTACGGTTTTCAAATTTACATTTTTTGGGGGCCTAACCCTCAACATGGGTATTACTAAAAGAAATGAATTGCGGTTGTATTGGTCCGCAGACCCGATTCATCATATGCCGTGTTCTCTGCTGCCATGGCCAGGCATAGATATGAGAGTATAATGTGTTTTATGCATTTCAGCGACAATACACTCTGTCATTCACAAAATTCAGCCCCTCACAAATCACCTTAACTAAAAATTTGCAGATGTCTATACTCCCTGTCAGGAATGGACTCAGCACTGGTGGTGGGACTCACCTGCCGTGTGGGCTGCAGTACCAGGGCTGACCAGCGGGTGCTCTCAGCAGTCAGAAGCTCACTCCTGCAATCAGCCAACACCTGGGGCTCATTGCAGAAGGTGTATTTAAGGAATGGCCAGACCTGCAGTCAGTGCCTTGGTGTATGTTTCCCATGAGCCCCTGTACCTGCATCCTGTCTGCTTCCTTCTTGATTCCTGATTCTGCTTTGATCCTGACTCTGAGTGAACTCCGCCTGTCCTGACCTTGGCTATTTCTGACCACTCTTCCGCTCTCTCCTGGTACCCTGTTTGCCCGTTTGCTACTGACCCGGCCTGCCCGACTACGTTGATTTGTATATATGGTTATCTGTTGGAGTTTGGGTTGTTTGCACTGTGTTATGTTTACCTTGCACTGTGTTTGTGTTGTTTAGTCTTAATAAATTGTCTTATTTACACTATACCTGAAGCCTGCGTTTCCCTGTGTCAGTCCACACACCTCTGGTCATACCTGGAGCCTTGACACTCCCCAGCAAAACATCTGTGTTGATGAGTCCTTCATTAAGTTTTCTGGCCGCCTTGCATTCAAACAATTTCTCCCTGCAAGCGTGCCAGATATGGGGTCAAGATGTAGAAGACCTGTGAGAAGACAACAGGCTATACTTATAAGTTTCGGATTTACAAGGGAAAAGATAGTCACGTGGAGCCCCCTGGATGCCCAGACTACATGGGGAGTAGTGGCAAGATAGTTTGGGACTTGGTGTCATCATTTCTCCATATGGGGTACCACTTATACGTGGACAATGTTTATTCAAGCGTGCCACTATTTATACATTTGTACAATCTTGGAACTGGCGCATGTGGCATCGTGTGACCAAATGTGTGCCCACCATTAGAAGTGGGTGGATGCAGGGTGGTATATTATAATGGTGGGCATACCACACACTTTTTCTGGCAGAGATTTCTTCTCATTTTTTCATTCAGTCCACAGGCTGCATACAAAAAAAAAGAACATACAGTCAGGTCCATAAATATTGGGACATCAACACAATTCTAACTTTTTTGGTTCTATAACCACCACAGTGGATTTGAAATGAAACGAATAAGATGTGCTTTAACTGCAGACTGTCAGCTTTAATTTGAGGGTATTTACATTCAAATCAGGTGAACGGTGTAGGAATTACAACAGTTTGCATATGTGCCTCCCACTTGTTAAGGGCTCAAAAGTAATGGGACAGAATAATAATCATAAATCAAACTTTCACTTTTTAATACTTGGTTACAAATCCTTTGCAGTCAATTACAGCCTGAAGTCTGGAACACATAGACATCACCAGACGCTTGGTTTCATCCCTGGTGATGCTCTGCCAGGCCTCTACTGCAACTGTCTTCAGTTCCTGCTTGTTCTTGGGACATTTACCCTTCAGTTTTGTCATCAGCAAGTGAAATGCCCAATCGGATTCAGGTCAGGTGATTGACTTAGCCATTGCAGAACATTCCACTTCTTTCCCTTAAAAAACTCTTTGGTTGCTTTTGCAGTATGCTTTGGGTCATTGTCCATCTGCACTGTGAAGCGGCGTCCAATGCGTTCTGAAGCATTTGGCTGAATATGAGCAGATAATATTCCCGAAACACTTCAGAATTCATCCGGCTGCTTCTGTCAGCAGTCACATCATCAATAAATACAAGAGAACCAGTTCCATTGGCAGCCATACATGCCCACGCCATGACACTACCACCACCATGATCACTGATGAGGTGGTATGCTGAGGATCATGAGCAGTTCCTTCTCCATCCTCTTCTCTTCCCATCACTCTGGTACAAGTTGATCTTGGTCTCATCTGTCCATAGGATGTTGTTCCAGAACTGTGAAGGCTTTTTTACATGTCGTTTGGCAAACTCTAATCTGGCCTTCCTGTTTTTGAGGCTCACCAATGGTTTCCATCTTGTGGTGAACCCTCTGTATTCACTCTGGTGAAGTCTTCTCTTGATTGTTGACTTTGACACACATACACCTACCTCCTGGAGAGTGTTCTTGATCTGGCCAACTGTTGTGAAGGGTGTTTTCTTCACCAGGGAAAGAATTCTTCGGTCATCCACCACAGTTGTTTTCCGTGGTCTTCCGGGTCTTTTGGTGTTGCTGAGCTCACCGGTGCGTTCCTTCTTTTTAAGAGTGTTCCAAACAGTTGTTTTGGCCACGCCTAATGTTTTTGCTATCTCTCCGATGGGTTTGTTTTGTTTTTTCAGCCTAATGATGGCTTCACTGATAGTGACAGCTCTTTGGATCTCATCTTGAGAGTTGACAGCAACAGATTCCAAATGCAAATAGCACACTTGAAATGAACTCTGGACCTTTTTATCTGCTCATTGTAATTGGGATAATGAGGGAATAACACACACCGGCCATGGAACAGCTGAGAAGCCAATTGTCCCATTACTTTTGGTCCCTAAACAAGTGGGAGGCACATATGCAAACTGTTGTAATTCCTACACCGTTCACCTGATTTGGATGTAAATAACCTCAAATTAAAGCTGACAGTCTGCAGTTAAAGCACATCTTGTTTGTTTCATTTCAAATCCATTGTGGTGGTGTATAGAGCCAAAAATGTTAGAATTGTGTCCATGTCCCAATATTTATGGACCTGACTGTAGTATATATACCCAACAAGGACCAGCGACATACTGGTACATCACTGGACTTTGAATGGTTATACCAGGATGATGCCTACAGCTGCAGGCATCATCCTGGTATTGTTTTTTTCAGCCGGCGATCGCCTTTCATGTAAAAGCAATCCTAGTAGATAATTAGCTGCAGGATTGCTTTTGCAAGCAGCGGGAGATGATGCCCCCTCCCCCACTGCCTTCCAAGGTTTTCTCGGGCAGTCCCATGCCATCAGGGAAACCTGAGAATGTAGACGGTATTTCTAACAGCTGACTACGGAACTGATTGGAGACCAGAATGGTGCCAATCACCTCTATAGTCTAAGAATTCGGAAGCTACGAGCATTTCATCACTTCAGTTTCGCAGGATATAAAAAGCGCCATTTGTAAATTGGGAAAGCATCTGATCACTGATCTTGGTTTGATTAGATAATGTAAGGGCAGAGGAGAGATCCAGAGTCTGATAGACCCCAGATTTCTCAAAAAAGAATATATGACAATGCCCATTGAAGTTATCGGGGATGTTTGCATTCCCTGATATAGCATTAAAAGTGATAAAATACAAAAAAAAATTAAAGGGACAGTGTAAAAATAATTAAAAAAATCTAAATAATTAAAAAACAAAATTGCCCCTCCCATGCGCGCACAACTGTGTGCACAAGCCTTGACCCTGTGCCGGTATGTAAACAGCGGTTGCACCATGCATGTGAGGTATTGCCTTGAACGTCAGATGAAGGGCAGTAATTCTAACACTAGACCTCCTCTGTAAATCTAAAATGGTACATTTTAAAGGCTTTAAAGCGTTGCCTATGGATATTAAAAATGTTTGCAGTTTGTCGTCATTGAACGGGACATGTGCAGTTTTAAAGCATGTCATGTTTGGTATCTATTTACTCGGCATACCATTATCTTTTAGATTTTACCAAAAATTTGGCCAATATATTGTATTTTTGTGCATTAAAAGTTAAAAAAGTTAATTTTTTTTTAAATTTGCTTTTGAAAAATCGCTGCACGAGTACTATGTGCCATAAAAAATTGTAGTACCCACCATTTTATTAACTATTGTGTTTGCTTTAAAAAAATATATAATGTTTGGGGGTTTAAATTAATTTCCTAGCAAAAAATACTGATTTTTTTTCATGTGAACAAAAAGTGTCAGAAAAGGCTTGGTCTTCAGGTAGTTAGAAGAGTGAATGATGTGTGGCATAAACTTCTAATGCTGGGCATAAAACGCCCCCACCTCCCCAAAATGACCCCTTTTTGGAAAGTAGACACCCCAAACTATTTGCTGAGAGGCATGTTGAATCAATAGAAGAATTTATTTTTTTACCACAAGTTTTTGGAAAATGACAAAAAAAAAAAATTTTTTTTATACAAAATTGTCACTTAAATGATTTATTGCTCACACATGTCATGGATATATGTGGAATTACACCCCAACATACATTCTACTACTTCTCCCTAGTTTGGGGGTACCACATGTGAGAGACGCTTTGGCAGTCTAGCCAAGTACAGGACCCCAAAATCCAATAATCACCTTCAAGCTTTTAAAGGGCTTTATTTCCTCATTACACTTCCTGACTACCTATCACAGTTTCGGAGGCCCTGGAATGCCAGGATAGCACCTAACCCCCCCAAATGACCCCTTTTTGGAAAGTAGACGCCCCAAGGAATTTGATAAGAAGCATGGTGAGTATTTTGCAGATCTCATTTGTTGCCACAAGTTTTTGGAAAATGAAGAAAAAAAACAAAAACATATTTTTTCTATTCTTTTTTTATATTTCAAAACCTTGTGAGAAAAAATGAGATATGCAAAATACTCACCATGCCTCTTTTTAATTTCCTTGGGGTGTCTACTTCCAGAAAGGGGTCATTTGGGGGGATGGTGCTATCCTGGCATGTCAGGGCCTCCGAAACTGTGATAGGTAGTGAGGAAGTGTAATGAGGAAGTTACGCACCTTCAGGCTTTCAAAGTGGTCATTGGATTTCAGGCTCCTGCATGTGGCTAGGCTCCCAAAAAGTCTCACACATGTGGTACCCCCATACTCGGTAAAAGCAGCAGAATGTATTTTGGGGTGTAATTCCACATATACCCATGGCTTGTGCGAGAAATATATCATTTAAATGACAACTTTGTGTAAAAAAAAAAAAGGTTTTTGTCATTTTCCAGAAACTTGTGGAAAATAAATCTTCCATGGACTCAATATGCCTCTAAGCAGATAGCTTAGGGTGTCTACTTTCCAAAAAGGGGTCATTTGGGGGTGTTTGTACTCCTCTGGTATTTTAGCACCTCAGGAAATATGATGGGCAGTCAGAAAGTAAAAGCTGTGTAAATTCCATTATCTATCCCATAGTTTGTAGACATTATAACTATCACACAAAGCAATCAATATACACTTATTGGGATTTTTTTAACCAAAAACCTGTAGCAGAATACATTTTGGCCTAAATTTATGATGAAATTTTAGTTTTTTTGGATATTTTTTATGACCGAAATGAGAAAATATATATATATATTTTTAATTTTTCTTCAAAATTTTCTGGTTATAGCGCCAAAAATAAAAACTGCACAGGTGATCAAATACCACCAAAAGAAAGCTATATTTGTGTGAAAAAAAGGACATAAATTTAATTTATGTACCATATTGCATGACCGCGCAATTGTCCGTTAAACTAGTGCAGTGATGTAAAGCAAAAAATGGTGTAAATTCCATTATCTCTCCCATAGTTTGTAGACGCTATAACTATCACACAAAGCAATCAATATACACTTATTGGGAATTTTTTTACCAAAAACATGGAGCAGAATACATTTTGGCCCAAATTTATAACTAACTTTGAGTTTGCTATATATTTTTTATAGCTGAAAGTAAAAAATATTGTTTTTCTTCAAAATTTTTGGTCTTTATATGTTTATAGCGTGAAAAATAAAAAGTGCACAGGTGATCAAATACCTCCGAAAGAAAGCTCTATTTGTGTGAAAAAAGGACGTAAATTTAGTTTGGGTGCAGCATTGCATGACCGCACAATTATCAGTTGAATTAGTGCAGTGCTGAGTTTTAAAAAGAGGCGTGGTCATTAAGGGGTGGAAATCCTCAGGAGGGCGAGCAGCTAGACTCCATCCTGGTATTCTGCTGCAGAGACTGGAAGGTGACGGACTGATTGGGGGACCTTGTTGTCTACCAGTAGAGTGTGAATGACTTGTATTCCCAGATAATAATATATAATATAATCCCACGTTTACACACTATATATATATATATTTATATCTGGTGGTATATCATTGTTGGGAATTATAATGATTTCTATGGTATGTTTCCCCTGACATATATGACACCTCAGCTTCCATTCTTCCCTTGGTATATATATATATATTTATATCTGGTGGTATATCATTGTTGATGACTATATAGTATATTGTTGGGAATTATAATGATTTCTATGGTATGTTTCCCCTGACATATATGACACCTCAGCTTCCATTCTTCCCTTGGTATATATATATATATTTATATCTGGTGGTATATCATTGTTGATGACTATATAGTATATTGTTGGGAATTATAATGATTTATATGGTATGTTCCCCTGACATATATGAGACCTCAGCTTCCATTCTTCCCTTGGTATATATATATATTTATATCTGGTGGTATATCATTGTTGATGACTATATAGTATATTGTTGGGAATTATAATGATTTCTATGGTATGTTTCCCCTGACATATATGACACCTCAGCTTCCATTCTTCCCTTGGTATATATATATATTTATATCTGGTGGTATATCATTGTTGATGACTATATAGTATATTGTTGGGAATTATAATGATTTATATGGTATGTTCCCCTGACATATATGACACCTCAGCTTCCATTCTTCCCTTGGTATATATATATATATTTATATCTGGTGGTATATCATTGTTGATGACTATATAGTATATTGTTGGGAATTATAATGATTTATATGGTATGTTTCCCTGACATATATGAGACCTCAGCTTCCATTCTTCCCTTGGTATATATATATATATTTATATCTGGTGGTATATCATTGTTAGTGACTATATAGTATATTGTTGGGAATTATAATGATTTCTATGGTATGTTTCCCCTGACATATATGACACCTCAGCTTCCATTCTTCCCTTGGTATATATATATATTTATATCTGGTGGTATATCATTGTTGATGACTATATAGTATATTGTTGGGAATTATAATGATTTATATGGTATGTTCCCCCTGACATATATGACACCTCAGCTTCCATTCTTCCCTTGGTATATGCCTGGATTTAGGACACTCAATTGTTGTCCCTTTTCTTATATCGCCTTGTTTTGATCCAACAACTGATCACTACTTACTGACCTATCCGGACCCCACTACTATCTAATATTTACTGTGTATTAGCTGACACTTGTATATGTCACTCCAGCTTGTATCCTTCAATATACCTAAGGAAAAATGGCGTCCACTTAGCCGTGCGTGCGCACTAAGTTACGTCTTCTCAAAGATGGCGCATGTATAATGCGCATGCACAGTCGTCTATATAAACTGACGGCGCGCGGGTTGGCGTTATTGGTGTTCCTCTCAGATGACCTGCGGGTGCACAAAACGCGTAAGCAGGAGCCAATAACGCCATGATGTCACACCGCTGGAGCAACGTGGAGCTCCGGTGGCCATCTTTAACTCTGGATGGTTAGTCCATGCGGTTTTGCTAACTCACCCTATGTGTTTTTATCTGGATACCTATTATTATCTCAATAAATATTCATACTACTACACTATGGGATGTGTTTGCCTTGACTCCCCCGGGGAGTATTGATTTACAGACATCCACTGCCCAGTTCCCAGAGAGGGAGCCTCTATTACACCCAGTGAGCTGCACCCATCCATCCCTTAAGGGGAACTCTGGAAATCCCGGATTCATCATCTTAAAGTCCCAGGACCCATCCCCCATAAGAGGGAGTTTACTCTATTCCTGCCCTGAGATGACCATTAGATGACAGCAGGATTTATTACAAAACGCACATTATTTTACGCGTTCCGGTGAGTGCGCATTTCTTCCATACTGATTGCACAGCACCGTTTCCAGGACTGTACAGGATATATGAGCACTTAGTCACTTTATGAACTTTTATATGTCTGGTGTTATTTATATCACATGACTTTATTTTTCAGAATCAATTTGTGAATATTTATGTCACTTTTATGTACCTTTTTGACCTTTTACAATAATTTTAGTGCTGCACACTATTATTTACATTGCTGATTGTAAGGTGTTACTTGGTTACCTTGTGCATAGCGGCTGATATCCATTTTTGTGCGCTCACATATACCTACCATACATACTGTATCCCCAGATGGTGGGGACTGGACCTCCTGAATGAAGGATAGGGAAACCTGAAGATTGTCCTGGGCAGGAAGGGGGTAAAAGTACCCGGAATTGAAGGGGTTAAAGGGCAAATATGACAAGAAAACATTCAAAATGCTGAACACAGCACAAGGCCGGGATCACACCATGAGACATTTCTCAGGGCTGCAGTTCCTCTGAGCTCCACAAGGTGGTGATCTCGCTTATACCCAGACAGGAAGTCTCTATGGAAATGATGTCAGCTACAGAAAGGAAGTGATGTCAGGTACAGACAGGAAATTATGTCAGGTACAGATAGAACGTTCCATGTGGCACAAAGAAGAGGAGACATTGGGGGAAGTGGCAGCAGAGGAGGTAATAATGTTATTTCCTATTTACACCCAGTAACCCCCCGTCATGTCCATCCTCTTCCTCCATAGTCCATCTTCTTCCTCCATCATCATGTCTGTCCTCTTCCTCTATAGTCACGTCCGTCCTCTTCCTCTATAGTCATGTTCATCCTCTTCCTCCATAGTCACGTCCGTCCTCTTCCTCCATAGTCACGTCCGTCCTCTTCCTCCATTGTCACGTCCGTCCTCTTCCTCCATGGCCACGTCCATCCTCTTCCTCCATGGCCACGTCCGTCCTCTTCCTCCATGGCCACGTCCGTCCTCTTCCTCCATGGCCACGTCCGTCCTCTTCCTCCATGGCCACGTCCGTCCTCTTCCTCCATAGTCATGTCCGTCCTCTTCCTCCATAGTCATGTCTGTCCTCTTCCTCCATAGTCACTGTGACGTCTTTTATCTCCAGCAGATGATGATACACACATAAATAGTGTGGGAACCCAGATGAACCCCTTCAGGGGCAGAACATTCCCCCACTTCCGGGGCCGGAACATTCCCCTCATTGTGGAGATAAATTCTAGTAATATGGTCCTCTAAACAAACAGCACTGACAATAAATAGACAAGACAAGGACCATCCTGACCATACATGGCCTACAAAGGGCAATGATGACACTACACAGGCAGCCAATGGGCAATCATTACACTATGCAGCCAACACAATGATGGAGTGCCGGGGTCAGGAGTATGGAGCATAGAGCCCCTTACATTGCTGCTCAGGAGGAAGAAAACATTCCCCAGCCGGCCATGAAGAATATGTTCCATCATTGGTGTCAGAGGGAGGGAAATACTGAGGGGTCTGAGGGAAGTAGAGGAGCTGAGAAGCTGTGAGAGTTTAGTAAAGCTGAAAGACTTTAGGGCCCCTGAAGGGGGAATCTGGGACTTTTTAGGGGGTAGTCAGGCTTCAAGGCTTTGGGGGAATAGGGGGCTGGAGGGCTCAGGGGACTCGGAAGGAGGGGAGGTCTCTGGGTCTGTGGTGGCCCTCCCCCACACCTGTACTTTTTTTTCCAACCTTACAGAACTGGCAATCTTAACCATCTTATTGTCTCACTGGTCATGTGACATGTTCTGGAATATCAAGTAACATAGAGAAGGACATTCCTTCACTCAGTGAGCACTTGTTCTTAGAGGAGTCCTGATTCAGCTGCAAACCAGTTCAGAAACAAAACAAACCCAACAGAGGAAAGGGGATTTCTGATCCGACAGGACAAGAGGGTTCCAGGTCCTTCAAGATGTAACAAACGCTAAACAGTCCAAACTAAATGTCTTCCCATGGGGGGAGTAGTCCTTACATGTCCAGCAACCCTCCTATTCCCCCCTCACATCCACATCCTATTATTGTGTGACCAATACCATCCAAATCATTCTTACTTTCATTTCCCAAAGTTATCCGTCTACAAGGAGACCTGTATAGATCACATGATGGCACCAATGAGGATGGAGGAGGACCGGAGTCACATGACTGAGAAGATACTAAACCTCACCCTGGAGATCATCTACCTGCTGACCGGAGAGGTGAGGAGGATTCTGGGAGGTCACATGACATCACTCTTATCTCTATTAATAATACACAGACCTGACCGGAGAGGTGAGGAGGATTCTGGGAGGTCACATGACTTCACTCTTATTTATTTTAAGTACTTATATAGTGCTGCCAATTTGTGCAGCACTTTACATATATATTGTACATTCACATCAGTCCCTAACCCTCAAGGGGTGTACAATCTAAGGTCCCTAACTCACATTCATACATACACATGCTAGGACCAATTTAGACAGGATCCAATTCACCTACCAGCATGTCTTTGGACTGTGGGAGGAAACTGGAGTACCCGGAGGAAACCCACGCAGGCACAGGGAGAACATGCAAACTCCAGGCAGGTGGTGCCGTGGCTGGGATTTGAACCAATGACCCGAGTACTGCCAGGCGGAGGTGCTAACCATTTAGCCACTGTGCTGCCCTTATCTCTATTAATAAAACACAGACCTGACCGGAGAGGTGAGGAGGATTCTGGGAGGTCACATGACATCACTCTTATCTCTATTAATAAAACACAGACCTGACCGGAGAGGTGAGGAGGATTCTGGGAGTCTAACATGATATTCCTATTGGTTCCTCAATACAGAGATTTCCTCTTCTGAAGTCAGGTGATCATATGACCATCACAGTGCCTCCATGTGACTCCCTAAACCCTGAGAGACACAACATGCAGAAGATTCTAGAAGTCACCAAGAAGATGATGGAGCTGCTGACAGGAGAGGTGAGCGGTGCCGGGAATTCTGGGACATTCTCCAGTAACAGACAAGGGATGTGTCTGGATGGTGACTGTATCATTGTGTGTGTCAGGTTCCTATAAGGTGTCAGGGTGTCACTGTCTATTTCTCCATGGAGGAGTGGGAGTATTTAGAAGGACACAAGGATCTCTACAAGGACGTCATGATGGACAATCAGCCGCCCCTCACATCACCGGGTAAGAGGAGACTTTATTGTAAAGGAGAGAGCAGTACGGAGGATCCACCTAGATCCCCCATCATCTGATAAACACATAGAAACAATGGATTCAGTCAGTGTGTGTGTTTCCTACAGATGGATCCAGTCATGGGAACCCACCAGAGAGATGTCCCCGTCCTCTGGATTCCCGGGATTCCACACAGGAAGGTCACACCATCCCTCACCATCATCAGGTAGATGAGGAACAATCACTGATAGTATCATTAGGATCTGTACATTATCTGCATTGTTACCATTGATGGCATTTTTATTATATATTCAGAGTGGAAACCTGAGAGATCCTAAAGTTGAGGTTAAAGAAGAGATAAAAGAGGATGAGGATGGGGGGATGGAGGAGTCGGAGCTTCTAAAAGAACACAAAGATCTGTACCAGGACACCATGGTGGAGTCATCCAGCTACAGGAACCCACCAGAGAGATGTCCCCGTCCTCTGTATTCCCGGGATTCCACACAGGAAGGTCACACCATCCCTCACTATTACAAGGTTGGTGGGATGGAGCATCTGATGGACTTGCAGAGACAATGTGTGGATTTTTATGTGACCTTACATTTTACAGATGATATTTTCTCTCATTTCCTTGATTTAGAGTGGAGATCCAATCGATATAGAATTTGAGGTGAAAGCAGAAGAAGAAGAGGCGTATGTGAGGGATGATCAGCAGTCTATGGAGGAGGATGGAATAACGGGGACATTTATAGAGGAGGACACTCCTACAGAGATCAGCACAGGTGGGTCATGAACACTAAATCCATTCCTCCACCCATACTGCTCACTGATTGGTCCAGAGTAGGGCGGGGACTGGGTGATATCAGCCTGTAATCCCCTGGTCACTTTCCTGAGCTGTGTTCCCCGTCCTGTATTCCTGGATTTCTCTCGGATAATCTTCCTTCTCTGTGCTGCAGACACAATTTATGTCTCTAGACTGGATTTATGGAGGTTCTGGGGTTCAGCTGGCAGCAAAATGTTGATGTTTACTATAGATGTTGCTCAACTTGGCATTTGGCGTATGAGACTTGGACATTTTTCCCCATGCCCGGGTCTAGTAAGATGTCTGATAGAACATTTCTCCCAGGGTTCCTTGCTCTGTGGTCTGCTGGCTGTGCCGGGTGGAGGGATATGTCTGTAGTGTCTCAGACCCAAGTCACTGAGTGCAGTCTCAGGAGATGGGAGGCAGCGGTGTGGGATCTCTGCAACTTGTCTGCAGTAAACATTTAATCTTTCACTGATTACTGAATGCCAATATTATGAGTCCTGACCCTTACACTGTATAATTTATATTTTACATTACATACTCCTGACCCCTGCACTATATACTCTATGTTGTACATTCCATAGTCCTTCTGCTCTCCCCCCACTACTATATATACACATAATATGGATTCTCTTTTGTTCCCCCCCATTTCCTCCCAGCTGGACATTTTATATCGGATGATGTGATTGGAGCACAGACTTTTACATGGTGATAATAATGTGATAACATCCTCCAACTTTGGACCCTTAAACAGAAAGTGATAATGAGGGAGGAGTCAATACCCCAATGATGGTGGTCTTCAGGATCAGTCCAGTCTTCATCTTGGTTGTTCTCCCCCCATCCTCACTCTCTGACCTCTGGTGGGGCTCAGCCCCGCTGTTCTTCATGACTAAATCATGGAGTAAATAAGGAAGTGCAGTACTTCTTGTGTTGGGAAGATGGCGATGAGTGATAGAGGGGGTGGGGACCCTCGTCCTATAATCCCCTCATCACTGTCCCTCCTATAAAAGACAGTTCTGGTTGTTTCCTCACTCTCTGACTAAGGTCCATGAATAAAGAAATGACCTGGTAGGAGATTAGAGGAGCCATTTCCTAGTTCCCTTGAGGGTGGAATTGTAAGCTCCTCAGAGACCAAGCTGCCTGATGTGGGCGGAGTCCTGGTTTGGGGGAACCAATCAGCTTCTGTCTAGTAATCCTCTTTGTCTTTGTATTTTAGTCCATGGCTGGGAGATGAGGAAAACCTCCGAGGATTGTCTCACTTTGTCTCCAGACTGGAAAGTAGAAGATGAGGACATCACACAGTATAGTCCAGGAAAAAACCCAGCTCCCTCCAATGTCCATCCGGCACCACCCAGTGTAGATGGACCATCGGATTCCTCGTATCCTGAGGAACCTCAGACTGTGCGGGACCGGGCCGGCCTTCCAACAGGGAAGAGCTTCTCCTGTCCTGAGTGCAGGAAATGTTTCAGTTCTAAATCCATTCTTAATGTGCATAAAAGATCTCACACAGGGAAAAAGCCATATTCATGTCCTGAGTGCGGGAAATGTTTTTCAGTTAAGTCCAGTCTTTACACACATCAGAGATCTCACACGGGGGAGAAGCCGTATTGCTGTCCTGAGTGCGGAAAATGTTTTTCACATATGTCCGATCTTTACAGACATCCGAGATCTCACAGGGGTGAGAAGCTGTATTCCTGTCCTGAGTGCGGGAAATTGTTTTCACAGACTTATGATTTTTACAAACATCAGAGGTATCACACGTGGGAGAAGACACTTTCCTGTCCTGAGTGCGGCAAATGTTTTTCAACGAAGTCCCATCTTTACAGACATCAGAGATCTCACACGGGGGAAAAGCCGTATTCCTGTCCTGAGTGTGGGAAATGTTTTTCACAGAAGTCCAATCTTAACACACATCAGAGATCTCACACAGGGGAAAAGCCGTATTCCTGTCCTGAGTGTGGGAAATGTTTTTCACAGAAGTCCCATCTTAACACACATCAGAGATCTCACACGGGGGAAAAGCCGTAGTCCTGTCCTGAGTGTGGGAAATGTTTTTCAGAGAAGTCCAATCTTCATAAACATGAGAGATCTCACACGGGCGAGAAGCCTGTGTCTGGCCCTGAGTGAGGGAAATGTTCCTCACTGAAGTTTTGTCTTCCTGTACATCAGGGGTCCCACACAACCCTGGAGGTTTATTAGTACCTTGAGTGCGGGAAATGTCTTCTAGATGAATGTTGCTGGACATCCCAGCTCTCATGTGGGGAAGAAGCACACCCTGATATACACCTCAGATATACTCCATGGCTGATCTTCATCATGGAAGGAACAGTTGATAAGGAGATCAGAGGCCCCCAAAGACATGGATGAAGTGTGGGACCGGGATGGCCATTGATGGCAGGAGAAGAAGAAAAATGGAGTCCTGACCTAGAGCACTGGGCTGACTTTTCATTGGTGTACAACCTATATGTTAGAGATGGTTTGCACCTAAATGGAAGGGGGTCTGCTGCGCTGGGGGAGGGGTTTATGGGAAGTCTGGAGGAATATATAAACTAGGATGGAGGGGGAGGGAGAATTCAATTATAACGGGGTAGACAGATCAGACAGGGGTCAGTACTTATTGGGGGTGGAATGGGGAAAGATGGGGGGAGGGCTATGGCAGATGATAAGAAGGTTCCCATGTTACAAACAACCAGTGGAATTGGTACCATTTGTATGAAAATAAAAAATACACAAAATCCGTATAAACAAGGTGTCGGTGAATGAACAAGGTGTCAGTGAATGAAAGTGTTTGTTCCCCAATGCCAGAAGTGTGCCCAGCACAATAGGTGGGTTGGAAGGTTTGGTACATGAAGAGAACTAGGATTGAATTGGTATTGCTGAATCTTGGCTTCATTCCTCACATGACTGGGCCATTCATATTCCTGGCTAGGTTCTCTTTCGGAGAGACGGGGGAAATAGGAAAGGGGGTGGAGTCTGTCTGGAATAGGAAAGGGGGTGGAGTCTGGAACAGAAAAGGGGGTGGAGTCTGTCTCTATGTGAGAAGTGATCTCAGAGCGAGTGTGAAAGAGGACCTAGTTGATGGAGAGTGTGATGAGGCTGAAGTATTAGGGGTGGAACTGCACATGGGGGGCGGTACTACAAAGGTCATCATTGGAGTTTGTTATAGGCCTTCCAGTGTTAATGAGGTGGAGACTCAGCTCCTCACACAGATGGAAAGAACTTCAAGGGCTGGGACAGTGATAATAATGGGGGATGGTAACTACCTGGAAAGTGACTGGAGTAATGGTACTGCAGAAACAGTTAAAGGGCAAAAATGTATAAACCTACTACAGGACAGTTTTATGGTCCAGTTCATAGAGGCCCCAACTAGGAATGATGCTCTGCTGGACCTGGTCATCTCCAACCATGCAGATCTTATTACGAATGTCCATATAAAAGAACATCTGGATAGCAGTGACCATAACATGATTTCATTTATTGTTAGCTGTAAACAGCGAGCACATACGGGAAAAATAAAAACGCTCAACTTTAAGAGAGCTAATTTTCCAAGGCTGAGAGCTGCTCTCCAGGACTTAGACTGGGAGGGAATATTGGCATCACAATGAACACAACACAGAAATGGGAGTTCTTCAAAAAGACTGTATGTGACCACACTGCAAAATATATTCCCATGGGCAACAAGTATAAAAGGCTACAAATCCAACCTATGTGGCTTACGGCCAAAGTTACAAAAGCTATCGATAATAAGAAAAGAGCTTTTATTAAATATAAAAATGAAGGAACGCGATCATCGTTTACACATTACAAAGAATAGAACAGAAGATGCAAAAAGGAAATAAAGGCGCAAAAACTGAAAACAAATGACAGAAAGATATCAGGACGACCCCAAAACATTCCTCCAATATATGAATAGTAGAAAGGTCCGGTCCCAGCATGTAGGCCCTTTACAGAACCATCTAGAGGGGGGGGGGAAAGAGAAGGACAATGTATGAAATCCCTTCTTCAGCTCTGTGTATACAAAGGAGCATGGGGGGGCTCTTGTCCATAATGGGGGTGGTACTGACACCCCCCAGATGATCCACATTGGCTCACAATTGATATGATCCAGAAATATTTAGACAGAATAAAGGTGAATAAAGCCCCTGGACCGGATGGCAGACACCCACGGGGCCTTAAAGGATTCAGCTCTGTCATCTCACAGCCATTGTTTCTCATTGTTAGGGACTCTTTAATGACTGGCATAGTACCACTGGATTGGTGTAAGGCCAATGTGGGGCCAATATTTATAAAGGGGACAAAATCTTTCCCAAGTAATTATAGAGCTGTTAGTGGAACTTCTATAGTTGGGAAGATACTGGAGAGTTTAACCCCTCCCCCTCCTGAGGATTTACCCCCCTTCCTGACCACGCCTCTTTTTGCTTTCAGCACTGCACTAGTTCAACTGATAATTGCGCGGTCATGCAATGCTGCACCCAAACAAAATTTATGTCCTTTTTTTCACACAAACAGAGATTTCTTTCAGAGGTATTTGATCACCTGTGCGCTTTTTATTTTTTGCGCTATAAACAAAAAAAGACCAAAAATTTTGAAAAAAAACAATATTTTTTACTTTTGGCTATAAAAAATATATAGTAAACTCAAAGTTAGTTATAAATTTAGGCCAAAATGTATTCTGCTCCATGTTTTTGGTAAAAAATCCCAATAAGTGTATATTGATTGCTTTGTGTGATAGTTATAGTGTCTACAAACTATGGGAGAGATAATGGAATTTACTCCATTGTTTTACTATACAGCACTGCGCTAGTGTTACTGACAATTGCGCGGTCATGCAATACAGTACATAAATGAACATGTAACTAAACTCCTCTTTAAACACAGATGAATCTATCCCAATATACAATAAAATAAAAAAATAAATTGTAAAATAAAATTAAAAATCCCAAAAAATGATATATCAAACTAAATGTCCCAAAAAATAAATGTCCAAAATGTCTCTGTAAAGATGTCTTTCCAAATTCCAAAGCAAACTCGTATCATCTTTAATCATCCAGTATGGAAATTCCAAAATTCTTCATGAACCTCAAAAAATAAACTTCTGATAGTGTATGACCTTTAAACTGAACATACATGTAAAATAGTGAAAGAACCGTGTATCATGCCAACTGCATACCGTGAGCTCACACGTGAAAAACAATTCCTCTACCAATATATCAATCTCTGAATATGTAAATACACTCGTGACAAGAATCAGAAGAGTGACCATTCCAAGTCCAAACGATGAAACGTGATCACCTCCAAATAGTGAGGATGGAGAATCACCCAAATCTCTAATAGTGAGCTCTACAAACTCAATAATAGTGAACAATAAAGTGCTCTCCTCCAACTGGGGCAACAATGGATCATTCCCCTCTGGAAATAAATCCCAGGCTTTCAGGGGATAGTCGCACTCTCCAGGCTTCCTAATGTTCCTGTTGGCACTCTTCCATATTCCTCATCAGGTGAGATAGGAGACAATCAGCGCTATATAGTAACAGAAGTCAATATTTATTGAATATCTTACATTACAATTGAAGAATATCAGCTTCCAGCATTCAGAGCAGCTCAGGTGTAGTCCTATGTATAGAGAACCGCATGTTCCCACTTCCAAAATGGCCACCACCACACTTCCGGTTTTGCGTGAGTTCTTCAGACGTTACGTGTCCTGACATGTTTCATCACTTCCTGGACTTTTTCACAAGAGATCAAGATGTCTGAGAGGCAGTTCCTTATATTCTGTCCCACATCAAGGGCAGGAAATCGAATCCGCCATCTTACTCTATGGAAAAATGGTGGCATGTATATCTTTATTCCCATTCCCTATACGAGCACTGCAATCCCTATACAAACACTGCAATCCCTATATGAGCACTGCAATCCCTGTACGAACACTGCAATCCCTATACGAGCACTGCAATCCCTGTACGAGCACTGCAATCCCTATACGAACACTACAATCCCTATACGAACACTGCAATCCCTATACGAGCACTGCAATCCCTATACGAACACTTCAATCCCTATACGAACACTGCAATCCCTGTACGAACACTGCAATCCCTGTACGAGCACTGCAATCCCTATACGAGCACTGCAATCCCTATACGAACACTGCGATCCCTATACGAACACTGCGATCCCTATACGAGCACTGCGATCCCTATATGAGCACTGCAATCCCTATACGAACACTGCAATCCCTATACGAACACTGCAATCCCTATACGAGCACTGCAATCCCTATACGAACACTGCAATCCCTATACGAGCACTGCAATCCCTATACGAACACTGCAATCCCTATACAAACACTGCAATCCCTGTATGAACACTGCAATCCCTATACAAACACTGCAATCCCACAGCATCTATACTAGAAACATATAACTGTGTACCTATACTGTAACATAAACTCCATCTTAATGACCCCCCCACTCCCCCTAACAGGTACACGCCCCCATACCTCATCTAAATCCCCATGTAATTAAAATGCTAAAAAGGATCAACATATACTGTGAATCCAACTAAATAGCAGCAATGTATATACACCCTTCTTATATAATATATAAATATATAACAGACCGATATTCAATACAATGACAATCTTATACCCCCTATGGTGATGACTCCCTCTACTGGTCAATCTATGCATTCCCAGATCAATACATTCTACATCTACTCACACACAACCTGATCCATATCCCCCAAACTATCTCATAAAAGTATGATAAATATGATATATAATAAGATAAATTAAATAAAATATAATATATAAATAAAATCAACCCCTAAAAAAACACTAACAGTTAATATAAAATCTACCAAATACACAAACGTTTTCACTATTTTACATGTATGTTCAGTATAAAGGTAATACACTATCAGAAGTTTATTTTTTTGAAGTTCACAAAGAATTGTGGAATTTCCATACTGGATGATTACAGATGATACGAGTTTGCTTTGCAATTTGGAAAGACATCTTTACAGAGACATTTTGGACAATTATTTTTTGGAACATTTAGTTGGATATATAATTTTTTGGGATTTTTATTTTATTTTACAATTTATTTTATTGCAAATTGTATTTATGTATTATTTTATTGTATATTGGGATAGATTCATCTATGTTTAAAGAAGAGTTTAGTTACATGTACACATACTTTCAAGGGATCAAGATCTTTGTCAGATTTCTTGCAAATTGCACTTTAAATCACCATGTACCCCGACTTGGAAATCATGTGACATCAATGTAAGTCACATGATGTGACTGTGGTGTCAATAACACCACTTAGAAATCTGCTTTAATGTGACCGGGTGGCCCCCAGTAACATTGTTTGCGATTGCCATGCAATTGGCATGACATGCGACTTGCAAATCGTAGACCAAGTTGCACCCTATTGGCCACTGTAGGCTCCATTCACATCCAATTGGATTGTGAACTCGTGCAACTTCACTGTAAGTTGGGTAATTGCCGCATCGTATTAGATGTGACAGTGGTGTTGGCCCCCAGTAACATTGGGTGCAATTTGCCATGCAAAGGGCAAGCTGCTGGCCATGCCAATCACATGACAAGTCACATCCAGGGTGTGCAATTTCAGGTGTGATTTGTGCATTGACATGGTACCTGATATTGGATATAATGAATGTGAATGTGAGGGGAGTAACATACGCCATTTGTTGCAGCGAGAGTTCAAAGGTAGTTCTTGTTGAACTTTTTGGCCATTTAATAACAATTTCACATCTAGACTCCCATAGAAATCACAATGCTACACACAATTGAAATCACAACTAGTTTGAAATTTTCTAGAAAACGGTGAAATTGGCAACTTAAAGCGCAATTTTCAATTGCATATAGTGTGAGCGAAGCAGGAAAATCAAAAAAGGAAATAAATCTTTGAAGGCGTGCGGTACCTGCCTGCTGGGATAAGGGTCTGCTATGCATTTGGGGGAAATTCCACACCAGTATTTATAACAATTTGGATGTGTGGATTCCCCACCCAAGCCTTTTCTCTCTCTCTCACTCTTCTGTATGTCTCTCTTTATCACTCTTCAGTATGTATCTCTCGCTCGCTTTTCTTTGTCTCACTGGCTCGCTCTTCTCTCTCGCTCACTCTTCTGTATGTCTCTCTTTATCACTCTTCAGTATGTATCTCTCGCTCGCTTTTCTTTGTCTCACTGGCTCACTCTTCTCTCTCACTCACTCTTCTGCGTGTTTCTCTTTATCACTCTTCAGTATGTATCTCTCGCTCGCTCTTTGTCTCACTCCTCTCTCTCACTCACTCTTCTGCATGTCTCTCTTTATCACTCTTCAGTATGTATCTCTCGCTCTCTTTATCACTCTCTGGTATGTATCTCTTACTCATCTCTCTCTCAGCTCTTTGCTTGCCAAATCCTTCACAAAAGGGGGTGGAGTGTAAACCAGCATTATCAAATCTATTAGTAGTCCAGTAGTATCTCCTCCCATTGTATGACATTCACATTAGGTGCAGCTTTGAAGGTGTTTGAACAGACAAGGCCTCATTCTAATTCACATTCTAGGGATCATTTAGACAGAAAGCAAAGATGCTGCCAGAACATGTATGTGAAGACAGCCACACACAGAGATCATGCTACTTCCTTGCCGTGGTTGGGATTCAAACCGACAACCCTAGAGTTGTGAGGTAGTAGTGCTAACCACTAACCCACGGAGCTACATTGCTAACCCAGCCTGTATTTCTGTGCTGTGAATCAATCCTAAGTCCCTGGGCAATGTCAGTATAACTACCAGATATCTCCCATGTGACACAAATGTTGTGCTATGTTGCCAATTCACATGTATGTTGGTTCTATGTATCCCAATACAAAGGATTGCAATACTAATACAGGCATACCTCGGTTTACCAAACCATTAAAATTAATTGGTTGTTTTATAAATGTTTGAATCATTTGCTTCACAATACGAAGTGTATGTCAGCGCTGATTTTCAATGCTAATGGCTAATGCCTTTTTTTGTCCTTCACTATAGTTCACAAGCTTAGCTGTCACTTTCCCCGAAGTTAAAGAAAAATGTCTGAATTTTAATTAACTAAAAGTCAACCTTGTTACCTTTAAGGAAATAATCTCAAAACTTTCTCTTTTAGCCGGGGGAAGTGACAGGTGAATTTCTGAGCTATAGTGAAGACCAAAAAAAACCAGAATAACATTTAAAAACCAGCACCATAATAATAAAAAAACCCGGCATGGGGTCCCCCCCTCCCATCCATACCAAGCCCTTCGGATCTGGTACGGATATTAAGGGGGAACTCCACGCCAAAATTAAAGAAAAAACAGCATAGGGCTCCCCCCAAAATCCATACCAGACCCTTATCCGAGCATGCAGCCCGGCAGGTCAGGAAAGGGGGGGACGAGCGAGCGCCCCCCCTCCTGAACCATACCAGACCACATGCCCTCAACATGGGGGGGTGCTTTGGGGCAGGGGGCTCCCCCCAAAGCACCTTGTCCCCATGTTGATGGGGACAAGGGCCTCCTCCCCACAACCCTGGCCTGTGGTTGTGGGGGTCTGCGGGTGGGGGGCTTATTAGAATCTGGAAGTCCCCTTTAACAAGGGGGCCCCCAGATCCCAGCCCCCCCCCCTACGTGAATGAGTCTGCGGTACATGGTCCTGCGATTCATTCACAAAAAAACAAAGTGTTGTGTAAAAAAAACACAGTACAGGGTCTTTGACAAGTCCTTTATTAAAACAATGTCCCCCGAAGTAGATCCAACGTCAATCATGGCGGCTACCCGAAAAAAGAAAAAAAAAACCTATTTAAGAGCTGTCAGTGGGACCTTTTTTCAGAAGCCTGGAAGCCTCCGACGGGAGCAGAACCTTTTTTTTTTCTTTTTTCGGGTCGCCGCCGTGATTGACGTTGGATCTACTTCGGGGGACATTGTTTTAATAAAGGACTTGTCAAAGACCCTGTACTGTGTTTTTTTTACACAGCACTTTGTTTTTTTGTGAATGAGTCGAGGGACCATGTACCGCAGACTCATTCATGTAGGGGGGGCCAGGATCTGGGGGCCCACTTGTTAAAGGAGGCTTCCAGATTCTGATAAGCCCCCCACCCGCAGACCCCCACAACCACTGGTCAGGGTTGTGGGGAAGAGGCCCTTGTCCCCATCAACATGGGGACAAGGTGCTTTGGGGGGGAGCCCCCCTGCCCCAAAGCACCCCCCATGTTGAGGGCATGTGACCTGGTATGGTTCAGGAGGGGGGTCGCTCGCTCATCCCCCCCCTTTCCTGACTTGCCGGTCTGCATGCTCGGGTAAGGGTCTGGTATGGATTTAAGGGGGAACCCCACGCTGTTTTTTTTTAAATTTTGGCGTGGAGTTCCCCCTTAATATCCATACCAGACCCGAAGGGCTTGGTAAGGATGGGAGGGAGGACCCCACGCATTTTTTTTTTTTTTATCTGCAGACTTTTTTTTTTATATTCAACTGTCAAAATAAATATTAAATAGACATTCGAAAAAAGTAAAATCATTACAGAAATAATTAAAAAGGATAAGAAACAAAAATAGAATCACTAGAACTAAGGAAATCAAATTAGAATACAGAAAGATATGCCGAGTGCTGTTTGTTAAACACAGGAGACACAATCTTTGCCATCTGTCAGAGGACTCCACACACAGGAGACGTGACCGAGTGCCGGCTGTCAGAGGGATCCACACACAGGAGACGTGACCGAGTGCCGGCTGTCAGAGGACTCCACACACAGGAGACACAATCTTTGCCATCTGTCAGAGGACTCCACACACAGGAGACGTGACCGAGTGCCGGCTGTCAGAGGACTCCACACACAGGAGACGTGACCGAGTGCCGGCTGTCAGAGGACTCCACACACAGGAGACGCCACCGAGTGCCGGCTGTCAGAGGACTCCACACACAGGAGATGTGATCTTTGCCATCTGTCAGAGGACTCCACACACAGGAGACGCGACCGAGTGCCGGCTGTCAGAGGACTCCACACACAGGAGACGCGACCGAGTGCCGGCTGTCAGAGGACTCCACACACAGGAGACGTGACCGAGTGCCGGCTGTCAGAGGACTCCACACACAGGAGACGTGACCGAGTGCCGGCTGTCAGAGGACTCCACACACAGGAGACGCCACCGAGTGCCGGCTGTCAGAGGACTCCACACACAGGAGATGTGATCTTTGCCATCTGTCAGAGGACTCCACACACAGGAGACGCGACCGAGTGCCGGCTGTCAGAGGACTCCACACACAGGAGACGTGACCGAGTGCCGGCTGTCAGAGGAATCCACACACAGGAGACGTGACCGAGTGCCGGCTGTCAGAGGAATCCACACACAGGAGACGTGACCGAGTGCCGGCTGTCAGAGGACTCCACACACAGGAGACGTGACCGAGTGCCGGCTGTCAGAGGACTCCACACACAGGAGACGTGACCGAGTGCCGGCTGTCAGAGGACTCCACACACAGGAGACACAATCTTTGCCATCTGTCAGAGGACTCCACACACAGGAGACGTGACCGAGTGCCGGCTGTCAGAGGACTCCACACACAGGAGACGTGACCGAGTGCCGGCTGTCAGAGGACTCCACACACAGGAGACGCCACCGAGTGCCGGCTGTCAGAGGACTCCACACACAGGAGATGTGATCTTTGCCATCTGTCAGAGGACTCCACACACAGGAGACGCCACCGAGTGCCGGCTGTCAGAGGACTCCACACACAGGAGACGTGACCGAGTGCCGGCTGTCAGAGGACTCCACACACAGGAGACGTGACCGAGTGCCGGCTGTCAGAGGACTCCACACACAGGAGACGCCACCGAGTGCCGGCTGTCAGAGGACTCCACACACAGGAGATGTGATCTTTGCCATCTGTCAGAGGACTCCACACACAGGAGACGTGACCGAGTGCCGGCTGTCAGAGGACTCCACACACAGGAGACGCCACCGAGTGCCGGCTGTCAGAGGACTCCACACACAGGAGACGTGACCGAGTGCCGGCTGTCAGAGGACTCCACACACAGGAGACGTGACCAAGTGCCGGCTGTCAGAGGACTCCACACACAGGAGACGCCACCGAGTGCCGGCTGTCAGAGGACTCCACACACAGGAGATGTGATCTTTGCCATCTGTCAGAGGACTCCACACACAGGAGACGTGACCGAGTGCCGGCTGTCAGAGGACTCCACACACAGGAGACGCGACCGAGTGCCGGCTGTCAGAGGACTCCACACACAGGAGACGTGACCGAGTGCCGGCTGTCAGAGGAATCCACACACAGGAGACGTGACCGAGTGCCGGCTGTCAGAGGACTCCACACACAGGAGACACAATCTTTGCCATCTGTCAGAGGACTCCACACACAGGAGACGTGACCGAGTGCCGGCTGTCAGAGGACTCCACACACAGGAGACGTGACCGAGTGCCGGCTGTCAGAGGACTCCACACACAGGAGACACAATCTTTGCCATCTGTCAGAGGACTCCACACACAGGAGACGTGACCGAGTGCCGGCTGTCAGAGGACTCCACACACAGGAGACGCGACCGAGTGCCGGCTGTCAGAGGACTCCACACACAGGAGACGTGACCGAGTGCCGGCTGTCAGAGGAATCCACACACAGGAGACGTGACCGAGTGCCGGCTGTCAGAGGACTCCACACACAGGAGACGCCACCGAGTGCCGGCTGTCAGAGGACTCCACACACAGGAGACGTGACCGAGTGCCGGCTGTCAGAGGAATCCACACACAGGAGACGTGACCGAGTGCCGGCTGTCAGAGGACTCCACACACAGGAGACGTGACCGAGTGCCGGCTGTCAGAGGACTCCACACACAGGAGACGTGATCTTTGCCATCTGTCAGAGGACTCCACACACAGGAGACGCGACCGAGTGCCGGCTGTCAGAGGAATCCACACACAGGAGACGTGATCTTCGCCATCTGTCAGAGGACTCCACACACAGGAGACGTGATCTTCGCCATCTGTCAGAGGACTCCACACACAGGAGATGTGATCTTTGCCATCTGTCAGTAGACTCCACACAGAGATTTACTATTGAACAGCGTCTAAAAAGAAAGCGCCCGCGGAAGACGTCTAACATGTGTTCTGCACATGCGCATTCCTATTAGCCAGAGCCGCTGGAAAAGCGTCCAGTTTTTTAATCTGACGAGCAGCCTTAAAAAAGAGTACTATTTACACATTGTAAAAATTTTTTTAAATGTCAGATATTGTTAAAAGTGAAGTCCTGATATTTGGCAAAGCAAATGTCAATGGAAACATGTCTCTGCAGTGATTTTTCATGGTGTTAGATGTGCCTCTTAGCACGTCTGCTTTTTGGGTCTGCTTCCTGGACTGTGTCTCGTTAGTAAATTCGATTTGGCGTCTACTTCTTAGATGCTTTCTTTAGTAAATGTCTTTGCCGTCTAAAAGTAGACGCTCGCGGTTAAAAAGTAGACGCTAGCCCACAGAAATGCGCCCACACGCAATAGTAAATTTGGGCCCAAGTGTTCCCCCTTGACCAACATCATTTTTAATCCACGTCTCCCAGATAGTCTGGCCATTGGTCGAGTCCATCCTTGGGCTGAGGCTTATCTATTCCAATTGTGACATTTGGTCAATCCCGTAATTCACAACCTTAAATCCTTCCCTGACATTCAAAAAGCTGCTCGCATTCCACCCCATCAGTATTTTATCTACAGATACAACACATTTTTGCCTCCAAAGCCTCTTCTCTGACTCTTGAACAACCTACCCCTTTAGATCATATCTGCATCCAAGGCCCACACCACCGGGACATCATTTCCGCTACGTATACATTGCTTGTAGATGTCGCCCTTTTTCTATTGGTTCTCCCCTTTATATGTGTAAATGGTCCCGTTTCCTTCAATGTGATATTGGGTTGGATCAATGGAGTAGGATTTGGGAGGCCTCTTCTAAATCTTCTGTGTGTGTAATGTATACAGAAAATCCTTCTAAGACCCCCATGTTTTGGTATCGGACCCCTGAGGTTCTCCATGATAGTAACCCGAATGTTTCCTCTGTTTGCTGGTGTTGTGGGACGGAAACTGACACTCTTTTCCACATTTTTTGGGATTGCCGGTCCATTGCACCCTTTTGGAGGAGGTCCTTACCCCATTGTGGTTACTTCTGCGGGCTCCTGTCCCTTTTGAGCCCATTTACTTTCTGTTGGGTCTACCTTTTTGGGTCTCTCTAAATGTGCGAGGAAACTTTCCACCTCCATTCTGAGGGCAGCCAGGAGAACCATTCCCAT
This sequence comes from Staurois parvus, assembly GCF_062004578.1. Classification (NCBI taxonomy): domain Eukaryota; kingdom Metazoa; phylum Chordata; class Amphibia; order Anura; family Ranidae; genus Staurois; species Staurois parvus. The sequence goes on along the minus strand of NW_028317970.1, from coordinate 2,302,653 downwards.
GCATTGGCTGTCTTCTATGTCCCCCATGTTACCGGCACTGATGAAGGTCAGAGCAGAAATGAGAAAGTTGGAGTACCTACCTGCTTTACACCCTGCTACTGTCCCTGCGCTGGAGGCAGTTCAGGACCCACGGGACACCTATGACACCGATCTGTCTGCTCCGATCGTTTGTGATTGATGGCCATGTCACTGTTTTGTATTGACATTGTATGTTCTTATGTACCTCTCATCGATGAGCTGCTTTATCAGCCTTCTCTCCCTCTCTGCTTTTATTTTACATTTACCTTTGTGGCTGCTTGTTGTAATGTGTGACATAGAGAGGGAAATGGGAGCTAATAGGCTGCAGGAGATCCGCTGAGACATAGAGAGGGAAATGGGTGCTAATAGGCTGCAGGAGATCTGCCAAGACATAGAGAGGGAAATGGGTGCTAATAGGCTGCAGGAGATCCGCTGAGACATATAGATGGAAGTGGGTGCTAATAGGCTGCAGGAGGTCCGCTGAAATATAGAGAGGGAAATGGGTGCTAATAGGCTGCAGGAGATCAGCTGAGACATAGAGAGGGAAATGGGTGCTAATATGCTGCAGGAGATCAGCTGAGACATAGAGAGGGAAATGGGTGCCAATAGGCTGCAGGAGATCCGCTGAGACGTAGAGAGGGAAATGGGTGCTAATAGGCTGCAGGAGATCCGCTGAGACGTAGAGAGGGAAATGGATGCCAATAGGCTGCAGGAGATCCGCTGAGACGTAGAGAGGGAAATGGGAGCCAATAGGCTGCAGGAGATCCGCTGAGACGTAGAGAGGGAAATGGGTGATAATAGGCTGCAGGAGATCCGCTGAGACGTAGAGAGGGAAATGGGTGCTAATAGGCTGCAGGAGATCCGCTGAGACATAGAGAGGGAAATGAGTGCTAATAGGCTGAAGGAGATCCGCTGAGACATAGAGAGGGAAATGGGAGCTAATAGGCTGCAGGAGATCCGCTGAGACATAGAGAGGGAAATGGGAGCTAATAGGCTGCAGGAGATCTGCTGAGACATAGAAAGGGAAATGGGAGCTAATAGGCTGCAGGAGATCTGCTGAGACATAGAGAGGGAAATGGGAGCTAATAGGCTGCAGGAGATCTGCTGAGACATAGAAAGGGAAATGGGAGCTAATAGGCTGCAGGAGATCCGCTGAGACATAGAAAGGGAAATGGGCGCTAATAGGCTGCAGGGGATCCTCTGAGACAATGAAATGTGTATGAAATGGATGGATGTGCAGACACTCCCAGAAGATGATGTCATTATGAGTGGATTGATATATATTTTGCATTGTCCCCCCCAGAAGGATCAGGTTTGGCGGGATCGCTCTCATTAGCTATACATTTGTATTTTGTGTTCTGTGTTTGTAAGACTTTTCTATATGTAATAAGAGATGTTTGTTGAACAGTTGGTTACATAAGAGTTACATTTATTTCTTCTTCCTTTATTCAGTAATGTTTCATCTCCCGTAGTATCCCTGTAAGGTACATATTATACAGGAAGGGGGATTATGGGATGGATCTCGGGGCTGCAGTTCCTCTGAACTCCACAAGGTGGGGATCTCACCTATACTCACACAGGAAGTCTCTATGGAATACAGACAGGAAGTGATGTCAGGTACAGACAGGAAGTGATGTCAGGCACAGACAGGAAGTGATGTCAGGGACAGACAGGAAGTTCCAGATGAGAGGTGAGGCGGGAAGAAGTATAGAGGAGACATTGGTGGAAGTGGCAGCAGAGGAGGTAATAAGATGTTATTTCCTATTTACAACAAATGTATATAAATCTGAGGCTCTTTTAGGAATGTTGGGGGTTTAGAAAAATGAAAGGGGCTTTATAGCAACTCAAATGTGTAATATGTGTAACATTGTTCTGTTTATCTCCTCCTCCCCTCCCCCGCCTGTCTCCAGCACCGCACCCCGGGACTAGCAGGGAGGGGAGAGACCTTGCAGTGTAATGAGAACCGATTGGCTGCTCCTCAGGAAAGGGGAGTGTCCGGCTTATTTTTCTCCCTTTCACTCCCAGAGACGTTTTTGCACTTTTTGTACATTTAAAAAATCATTTTATCCTGAAGATGACACAAAACCCCCCAAATATCGATTTTCTGAAAGTAAAGACTTTAGAGAATAAAATAGTTCCAATATTTTATGTCACAAAATATTATCACAAAGTCTAGGAAATGCCAAATTTCATTAAAAAATACACTTAAGCTGATTTCAGGGCACAAAAAAGCAATAAATGACCCATTTATGTGTAAAAATATAAAAGCCGAGGTTGCAGCGAGTAAATAGATATCCAACATGTCAAACCTTAAGTTGTGTGTGCTGAAATGGTGACAACCTTTAGTCCCGGTATTATCTATAGGTGACACATTTATAGCCCCTTCTAGGTCATCAGTATAGAGTACGGAGGAGGTCTGCTCCTAGAATTATCCTCTCATTCTGGTGTGACCGGCGATATGTAACGTGTATCACAATCAATGTTATCACGTGTAGGCGCTCCAGTGTGTGCTCTTACGTTTGGGTGTGCATATACAGTATGTGGGGGTGGGGGGGCCTTAAAATTTTTTAAAGGGAGGAGTTATGTACTTGGGTGTAACTTTAATTGTTTGCATTTAAAAAAACATTTTTACTTGAGGGGACAAAGTCCTCTATGTGATGACTTTTGATGACAGGTTCTCTTTATTGAGACATCCAGGGTCTAAAAGACCCCCAATGTCTCCTCTGTACTCCATTGGATGTAATGTAGTGCACATCGCACCGCATTACATTCTTTGCCGGCCTCGATGGTCGGGAAATCTGTCATAACGTCACTTCTGGGTCAGGACAAGATGGGAGTGAACGTGTCCGCTCTCCTCCATCCCCTCTACCCTCCGACACCCGCTGACCCGGGCCCACAGATGGGCAAGCAGAGCCGGGGAAGCATAGTAGGTACAGGAGAGGTTCACACACACGGGGTGGCAGAGGCTGGCACCTGAAAGGAGAGCCCTGCGGCTTGCCCGCATTAGGGATAAAGATTAAAAGAAAATACTTTACCTGGAACTACATGTCCCGGGCGTCGGGTGATGTAAAGTGACCATCCCTGCATGATGAGCCGACATTGACCTCACAGCACTGCCTCAGAGCAAACTAGTCATAGGAAGGATCAGATTTATCATTCCTTGTCTGCAGATCTAATACTCATCAAAACCAGTTCAGAGACCAAACAAACCCAACAGAGAAAAGGGGCCCCGGACCTCAAAATTGTAGTAAACACTAAACAGTCCAAACAAAATGTCTTCCCATGGGGGGAGTAATTCTTCAATGTCCAGCAACCCTCCTATTCCCCCCTCACATCCACATCCTATTATTGTGTGACCAATACCATCCAAATCATTCTTACTTTCATTTCCCAAAGTTATCCGTCTACAAGGAGACCTGTATAGATCACATGATGGCACCAATGAGGATGGAGGAGGACCGGAGTCACATGACTGAGAAGATACTAAACCTCACCCTGGAGATCATCTACCTGCTGACCGGAGAGGTGAGGAGGATTCTGGGAGGTCACATGACATCACTCTGATCTGTATTAAAAAAACACTGACCGGAGAGGTGAGGAGGATTCTGGGAGGTCACATGACATCACTCTCATCTCTATTAATAAAACACAGACCTGACCGGAGAGGTGAGGAGGATTCTGGGAGGTCACATGACATCACTCTTATCTCTATTAATAAAACACAGACCTGACCGGAGAGGTGAGGAGGATTCTGGGAGGTCACATGACATCACTCTTGTCTATTCTGGTCAATAGACCATTTTATTTTTGCACACATTTAGATGATGTCAGGTGATTGATGTTTTATTTGTCTCCTGATCTGTAGGATTATGTTGTAAAGAAGAAGTCTAGTGGGGAGCCAATCTCAGGAGGATGGAGCAGAACCCAGAACCTCACCATGGTGCCTCCATCTCATTCTCTGATACCTGAGAGGGAGAAAGAGCAGAAGATTCTGGAACTGACCACCATGATGGTCCATCAGCTGACAGGAGAGGTGAGCGGTGCCGGGAATTCTGGGACATTCTCCAGTAACAGACAAGGGATGTGTCTGGATGGTGACTGTATCATTGTGTGTGTCAGGTTCCTATAAGGTGTCAGGGTGTCACTGTCTATTTCTCCATGGAGGAGTGGGAGTATTTAGAAGGACACAAGGACCTCTACAAGGACGTCATGATGGACAATCAGCAGACTTTGGGTTTTGTGAAGATTGTAAGGAAGGAATTTCCCCGGAATGAGACGATATTGAAGCTCACCCTGGAGATCCTCAGCCTGCTGACTGGAGAGGTGAGTGTAATGAAGGGGTTAAATCTGACTCGGCTGTACACTGGGAGGGATTCAGAGTCACTTGAAGTCTTCTGATGTTCTGTAATCAATAACGACATCCACACAAGTACTATGAATACATAAAGTGTCCGGACTCTATGAGATTTGGTTATAGCACAAGATGGCGGCATTGGTTATAGAAGAGAACAATCTCAGCTTTAGTCCAATCAGAGAGACCCATGATTACCAGCATGCCACGCCCACTGACCACTAAATCCATGGGTGACATTTCCTGGTGGGTCAGTGAGCCTTACTAGTAAACCATTAGTGACTCTATTATATGACTTCTAGAAGGAGCTATAAATCTGACCCCATTGTCATCATATCATTGGATGGAGATGTCTGTCCTTTGCTGAGTCGGCACATTGTGGCCAATCCCTGGAGAATAAATCTAGAACTGACCATAGAAGTGAGGGATTATGGGAGAGTGAGACTTATATTTGTATCACACAGAACTGTACAGGAGTCATGAAGAAATCTACCGACAATGACACCAGCAGGAGATCTCATCGTATGACCACAAGATCCTCGAGAATCCAGAATCCCATCACCATCCCCCCACCTCCATCCCTGATCCCTACAAGACAGAAGACACAGAAGATTCTAGAAGTCACCAAGAAGATGATGGAGCTGCTGACAGGAGAGGTGAGCGGTGCCGGGAATTCTGGGACATTCTCCAGTAACAGACAAGGGATGTGTCTGGATGGTGACTGTATCATTGTGTGTGTCAGGTTCCTATAAGGTGTCAGGGTGTCACTGTCTATTTCTCCATGGAGGAGTGGGAGTATTTAGAAGGACACAAGGATCTCTACAAGGACGTCATGATGGACAATCAGCCGCCCCTCACATCACCGGGTAAGAGGAGACTTTATTGTAAAGGAGAGAGCAGTACGGAGGATCCACCTAGATCCCCCATCATCTGATAAACACATAGAAACAATGGATTCAGTCAGTGTGTGTGTTTCCTACAGATGGATCCAGTCATGGGAACCCACCAGAGAGATGTCCCCGTCCTCTGTATTCCCGGGATTCCACACAGGAAGGTCACACCATCCCTCACCATCATCAGGTAGATGATGACAATTATTGGTAGTTGTGATTTATACACAGCATGTTTGTTACAATGAATGTTTTATTATATCTTTCAGAGTGGAATCCTCGGGGATGATAATATTGATGTTAAAGAAGAGTATAAAGAGGAGGATGAGGAGTATGGAGTGATGGAGGAGTTTTCAGAAGGACACAAGGAGATGATGGAGCCACCTAATACCAGGAACCCACCAGAGAGATGTCCCCGTCCTCTGTATTCCCGGGATTCCACACAGGAAGGTCACACCATCCCTCACTATTACAAGGTTGGTGGGATGGAGAATCTAGAACATGGACTTGTAGAGACTATGGGCTCCAATCACAAAGCGGTATCTTCCCGTATCCCAGTATGTAGTAAGATGCTGCATTCTGTTTTTTAGTAGTGAAGCCTGCGGGTAATTTACCACTGGTGTCCATAGCAACACTTGTAAATAGCTTGTTGTTAAGGAGAGGGCAGCCGCCAGTGTCCCCAACAACCAGTAAACAAGGAGCGGACGGCCGCCAAGTTCCCTGCTGACAGCTGTGACAGGTCTGGTATGGATTTTGAGGGGAACCCCGATGCCAAAAAAATAAAATTAAAGGAGTGAGTTCCCCTCCAAAATCAATACCAGACCCTTAGTGAGTGCCCACCTTCCTCCTGAACCATACCAGGCCACATATTCTCAACATGGGGTGGGTGCTTCAGGGCAGGGGCACTCTGCGCCCCCAAAAGCACCTTGTCCCCATGGCGATGGGGACAAGGGTCCCTTCTTCACAACCCTGGGCAGTGGTTGTGGGGGGGCTTTGGGTGGGGGACTTATTGGAATCTGGAAGCCACCTTTAACATGGAGGCCCCCAGATCCCGCCCCCCCACAATGTGAATGAGTTTAGAGTACATAGTACCCCTATTCATTCACCAAACAGTGTAGTGTAAAAAAAAACACTGGCATAAATTTTTGACAAAACAAAAATAAAGAGCAATATCCCCCTGATGTAGATCCATCGATGATCCAATCACGATACTCGCTGTCATCGCTGAAAAAACAAAGCTCCCCTCCTGACATCTGACAGCTTTGTCGCCTCCCACTTCTAAATAAACTAAGGAATGCTACTACCCTGTGACGTCACTGGGTGGCCTTGCCCTCTTGTTACGTCACCAATACAACATGCCCCGGTCAGTGACGTCACGAATACAACATGCCCCGGTCAGTGACATCACCAATACAACATGCCCCGGTCAGTGACGTTACCAATACAACATGCCCCGGTCAGTGACATCACCAATACAACATGCCTCAGTCAGTGACGTCACCGAGTGACACCGTCTCTTAGTATATTTAGTGGCAGGAGGCAGCAGAGCTGTCAGACAGAGGGGAGTCTTCATTGGGAGCGGAGCTTTTCTTTCCGTGACAGCGAGCATCGTGATTGATGATGGATCTACACCGGGGGGGACATTTTGCTTTATTTTTCTTTTTTAACTAGTAGCCGACCGCAGATAGCCGAATGACGGCTTCACTGCGGCCGGCCAGTTCTGGGTGGACGTCATATGACGTCCCCCCAGAACGCGCTCTCCTGCGCGCCCCAGGGGGCGCGCACCCGGCGATCTCCGTGATCGCTGTGTCCTACGGACACAGCTGATCACGTGATGTGGTAAAAGGCCGATCCCAGCGGCCTTTTACCACGTGATCAGCGGTGTCCAATGACACGCTGATCACAGGGAAATGCAAGTGCCGGTTCTCGGCTGCACTTTCCTCACGCTGTCAGATCGTGAGGAAAGTACTGCCGAGAACCGGCAGTTGTCAGAGCGGGGATCGGCACCGATCATCAGGACACTGATGATCAGTGCCCTGATGATCGGTGCCCAGCAGTGCCACCCGTAAGTTCGGCCCACCTGTGCCCAGCAGTGCGCCCACTAGCTCCGCCCACCTGTGCCCAGCAGTGCACCCACCTGTGCCCAGCAGTGCGCCCACTAGCTCCGCCCACCTGTGCCCAGCAGATCACCCACCTGTGCCCAGCAGTGCACCCACCTGTGCCCAGCAGTGCACCCACCTGTGCCACTCTGCAGTGTCACACACCTGTGCCCAGAAGTGCCACCTACCTGTGCCCAGAAGTGCCACCCACCAGTGCCACCCACCTGTGCCCACCCACCAGTGCCACCCACCAGTGCCGCCCAGCAGTGCCACCAGTCAGTGCCCAGGGGTTGTGCCAGTCAGTGCCCAGCAGTGATGCCAGTCAGTGCCGTCTATCAGTACCCATCATCAGTGTCACCTATCAGTGCCGCCTATCAGTGCCGCCTCATCAATGCACATCAGTGAAGGAGAAAAAATACCTGTTTGAAAAATTTTATAATAAAAATTTTTTGCACTTTTTTTATTTATAGCGCAAAAAGTAAAGCGCCCAGTGGCAATTAAATACCACCAAAAGAAAGCTCTATTTGTGAGAAAAAAATGATCAAAATTTCATATGGGTACAATGTTGCATGACCGCGCAATTGTCAATCAAAGTGCGGCAGCGCTGAAAGCTGAAAATTGGCCTGGTAAATAAGGGGGTATAAGTGCCTGGTAGGCAAGTGGTTAATAAAGGACTTGTCAAAAACTGCCTGCTGTCTATATAACAGAATACTTTTTTGGGGCGAATAATTAGGGGTACCATGTACCCCATACTCATTCACATGGGGTGAGGGATCTGAGGGCCCCCTTGTTACTTTTTGTAAGTCTCCTGCCTGCAAACCCCCACAGCCACTAGGCTGGGTTGTAGGGAACAGTCCCTTGTCTCCATCAACATGGACAAGGTGCTCTGGGGGAGCAAAGCTCCCCCCCCCGCCCCAGAGCATCCACTCCATGTTATGGGCACGTGGCCTGGTATGTTTCTGGAGGGGGGGGTCACTTGCTTGTCCCCCCTTTTCTGATTTGCTGTGCTGCATGCTCAGATAGGGGTCTGGTATGTATTTCTTTCATTTTGGCAAGGGGCCCCCTTTCAAAATCCATACTAGACCCCCCAAGGAGGGAATCCTACGCCATTTTCTTAATATTTCCTTGCTGGTAATTCTTTTTTTTTAGATTTATCGGTTGGTTTGGATGCGGCAGCCGCTCGCTCCCTAACAACCATGTTGTTTACTGGTTGTTAAGGATGCCAGCGGCCGCCCACTCTTTCCCAAGCAGTACACATTTCCTGAATGCCGCATGTCTCCACCACTAATTAATGACCGCATGCATTTCATTCTTTATTTCCTTCTGTGAATGTAACGCCTGTTCATGCGGTATTTACTGAGCGTGTTCAGTGTTTGTGGTCAATACCGCAACACGGGATAGGAAATGGACAGTTTCAGGATGGCATGCGGTATTTAGGGGAAATGTACCCACATATCACATGTGATCTGCTTCTGTGAAGGGAGACAATGTGTGGATTTTGTGTGTGATGTCACAATCATAAATCTTACATTTTACAGATGATATTTTCTCTCATTTCCTTGATTTAGAGTGGAGATCCAATCGATATAGAATTTGAGGTGAAAGCAGAAGAAGAGGAGGCGTATGTGAGGGATGATCAGCAGTCTATGGAGGAGGATGGAATAACGGGGACATTTATAGAGGAGGACACTCCTACAGAGATCAGCACAGGTGGGTCATGAACACTAAATCCATTCCTCCACCCATACTGCTCACTGATTGGTCCAGAGTAGGGCGGGGACTGGGTGATATCAGCCTGTAATCCCCTGGTCACTTTCCTGAGCTGTGTTCCCCATCCTGTATTCCTGGATTTCTCTCGGATAATCTTCCTTCTCTGTGCTGCAGACACAATTTATGTCTCTAGACTGGATTTATGGAGGTTCTGGGGTTCAGCTGGCAGCAAAATGTTGATTTTTACTCTAAGCATTGCATAATGTAGGCACCCAGGACATGTGACTGGGGTCTCCTGCCTTGTGCCTGACTCCTCCAGGGGACCTTCTCTGTTATCTGCTGGCTGTGCCGGGTGGAGGGATATGTCTGTAGTGTCTCAGCCCCAAGTCACTGAGTGCAGTCTCAGGAGATGGGAGGCAAGCAACCCTTTAAGGACCTTAAATTACTGAATACCAATATTATGAGTCCTGACCATTACATTATATAATTTATATTGTACATTACATACTCCTGACCCCTGCACTATATAATCTATGTTGTACATTACATACTCCTGACCCCTGCACTATATTCTCTATGTTGTACATTACATACTCCTGACCCCTGCACTATATACTCTATGTTGTACATTACATACTCCTGACCCCTGCACTATATACTCTATGTTGTACATTACATACTCCTGACCCCTGCACTATATACTCTATGTTGTACATTACATACTCCTGACCCCTGCACTATATACTCCATGTTGTACATTACATACTCCTGACCCCTGCACTATATACTCTATGTTGTACATTACATACTCCTGACCCCTGCACTATATACTCTATGTTGTACATTACATACTCCTGACCCCTGCACTATATACTCTATGTTGTACATTACATCCTCCTGACCCCTGCACTATATACTCTATGTTGTACATTACATACTCCTGACCCCTGCACTATATACTTTATGTTGTACATTACATCCTCCTGACCCCTGCACTATATACTCTATGTTGTACATTACATACTCCTGACCCCTGCACTATATACTTTATGTTGTACATTACATACTCCTGACCCCTGCACTATATACTCTATGTTGTACATTACATACTCCTGACCCCTGCACTATATACTTTATGTTGTACATTACATACTCCTGACCCCTGCACTATATACTCGATGTTGTACATTACATACTCCTGACCCCTGCACTATATACTCTATGTTGTACATTACATACTCCTGACCCCTGCACTATATACTCTATGTTGTACATTACATCCTCCTGATCCCTGCACTATATACTCTATGTTGTACATTACATACTCCTGACCCCTGCACTATACTCCATGTTGTACATTACATACTCCTGACCCCTGCACTATATACTCTATGTTGTACATTACATACTCCTGACCCCTGCACTATATACTCTATGTTGTACATTACATCCTCCTGATCCCTGCACTATATACTCTATGTTGTACATTACATACTCCTGACCCCTGCACTATACTCCATGTTGTACATTACATCCTCCTGACCTCTGCACTATATACTGTACAGTGGATATACACCCCTGTTAAAATGTCAGGTTTCTGTGATGTAAAAAATTAGACAAGGATAAATAATTTCAGAACTTTTCCACCTTTTAATGCATGCTATAAACAACTGAATTGAAAAACAAACTGATATCTTTTAGGGGGGAAGAAAACAAAAAATACTAAAATAATGTGGTTGCATAAGTGTGCACACCCTCTTATTACTGGGGATGTAGCTGTGTTCAGAATGAAGCAATCACACTCACAATCATGTTAAATAGGAGTCAGTACACACCCGCCATCATTTAAAGTGCCTCTGATGAAACACAAATAAAGTTCAGCTGTTCTAGTCGGTCTTTCCTGACATTTTCTTAGTCGCATCCTTCAGCAAAAGCCACGGTATGCAGGGAGCTTCCAAAGCATCACAGGGATCTCATTGTTAAAAGGTATCAGTCAGGAGAAGGGAACAAAAGAATTCCCAAGACATTAGATGTACCATTATTATTATTATACAGTATTTATATAGCGGCAGAAGGTTTGCCTCGCACTGTACATTATAGTGGGGGATGGTACATGAGACAGGACAGTAACAGAACACGAGGGGTTCAAGGGCCCTGCTCTTTGGAGCTTACAATCTAGGAGACCATGGAACACAGTGAAGACAGTCATCATCAAGTGGAGAGAATATGGTGCAACAGTGACCTCGCCAACAGTGACCTCACCAACAGTGACCTCGCCAACAGTGACATCACCAACAGTGACATCACCAACAGTGACATCGCCAACAGTGACATCACCAACAGTGACCTCGCCAACAGTGACCTCGCCAACAGTGACCTCGCCAACAGTGACATCACCAACAGTGACATCGCCAAGAACTGGATGTCCCTCCAAAATGGATGAAAAGATGAGAAGAACACAGGTCTGGGAGGCGGCCAAGAGGCCTACAGCAACATGAAAGGAGCTGCAGGAATATGTGGCAAGTCCTGGCTGTGTGGTCCATGTGACAACAATCTCCGTGTTCTTCATATGTCTGGTCTATGGGGTAGAGTGGAAGACGGAAGACTTTTCTTAGGAAGAAAACCATCCAAGCCCGGCTACATTCTAGAAAAACACATCTGAAGTCTCCCAGAAGCATGTGGAGAGATGTGTTCTGGTCTGATGACACCAAGGTTGATCTTTTTGGCCATAATTCCAAAAGATATGTTTGGCACAAAAACAACACTGCACACCACCAGAAGAACAGAATACCCACTGTGAAGCATGGTGGTGGCAGCATCATGCTTTGGGGCTGTTTTTCTTCAGCTGGAAATGGGGCCTTAGTCAAGGTAGAGGGAATTATGAACAGGTCCAAATACCAGTCAATATCGGCACAAAACCTTCCGGCTTCTGCTAGAAAGCTGAACAAAGAGGAGCTTCACCTTTCAGCATGACAACCACCCAAAGCATCCATCCAAATCCACAAAGGAACGGCTTCACCAGAAGAAGATGGAAGATTTGGAATGTCTCAGCCAGAGCCCAGACCTGAATCCGATAGACAATCTGTGGGGTGATCTGAAGAGGGCTGTGCGCAGGAGATGACACACAATCTGACAGATTTGGAGTGTTTCTGCAAGGAAGAGCGGGCAAATATTGCCAAGTCAGGATGTGCCGTGCTGATAGACTCCTCCCCAAATAGACTGAGTGCTGGAATCACATCAAAAGGGGCTTCAACAAAGGATTAGTGTAAGGGTGTGCTCACTTATGCAACCAGATTAATTTCATTTTTTATTCTTAATTCCCCCTAAACGATTTCAGTTTGTTCAACTGAGTTGTACAGTTTATAGGTCACATTAAAGGTGGAAAAAGTTCTGAAATTATTTATCTTTATCTAATTTTTTTTACATCACAGAAACCCGACATTTTCACAGGAGTGTGCAGATGTTTTATATCCACTGTATGTTGTACATTACATACTCCTGACCCCTGCACTATATACTCCATGTTGTACATTACATACTCCTGACCCCTGCCTTATATACTATATGTTGTACATTCCATGTTCCTGACCCCTGCATTATATACTCTATGTTGTACATTCCATAGTCCTGACCCCAGCACTATATACTCTATGTTGTACATTCCATAGTCCTGACCCCTGCACTATATACTCTATGTTGTACATTACATCCTCCTGACCCCTGCACTATATACTCTGTTGTACATTACATACTCCTGACCCCTGCACTATATACTCTGTTGTACATTACATACTCCTGACCCCTGCACTATATACTATATGTTGTACATTCCATACTCCTGACCTCTGCACTATATACTCTGTGTTGTACATTACATACTCCTGACCCCTGCACTATATACTCTATGTTGTACATTACATACTCCTGACCCCTGCACTATATACTCTATGTTGTACATTACATACTCCTGACCACTGCACTATATACTCTATGTTGAACATTCCATAGTCCTGACCCCTGCACTATATACTCTTTGTTGAACATTCCATAGTCCTGACCCCTGCACTATATACTCTATGTTGTACATTACATACTCCTGACCCCTGCACTATATACTCTGTTGTACATTACATACTCCTGACCCCTGCACTATATACTCTGTTGTACATTACATACTCCTGACCTCTGTACTATATACTCTATGTTGTACATTACATACTCCTGACCCCTGCACTATATACTCTGTTGTACATTACATACTCCTGACCTCTGTACTATATACTCTATGTTGTACATTACATACTCCTGACCCCTGCACTATATACTCTATGTTGTACCTTACATACTCCTGACCCCTGCACTATATACTTTGTTGTACATTACATACTCCTGACCCCTGCACTATATACTCCATGTTGTACATTACATACTCCTGACCCCTGCACTATATACTCTATGTTGTACATTACATACTCCTGACCCCTGCACTATATACTCTATGTTGTACATTACATACTCCTGACCCCTGCACTATATACTCCATGTTGTACATTACATACTCCTGACCCCTGCACTATATACTCTATATTGTACATTACATACTCCTGACCCCTGCACTATATACTCTATGTTGTACATTACATACTCCTGACCCCTGCACTATATACTCTATGTTGTACATTACATACTCCTGACCCCTGCACTATATACTCCATGTTGTACATTACATACTCCTGACCCCTGCACTATATACTCTATGTTGTACATTACATACTCCTGACCCCTGCACTATATACTCTATATTGTACATTCCATACTCCTGACTTCTGCTCTCCCCCCTCCCCCCACTGCTATATATACACATAATATGGATTCTCTTGTTACCCCCATTTCCTCCCAGCTGCACATTATATATCAGATGATGTGATTGGAGCACAGACTTTTACATGGTGATAATAATGTGATAACATCCTCCAACTTTGGACCCTTAAACAGAAAGTGATAATGAGGGAGGAGTCAATACCCCAATGATGGTGGTCTTCAGGATCAGTCCAGTCTTCATCTTGGTTGTTCTCCCCCCATCCTCACTCTCTGACCTCTGGTGGGGCTCAGCCCCGCTGTTCTTCATGACTAAATCATGGAGTAAATAGGGAAGTGCAGTACTTCTTGTGTTGGGAAGATGGTGATGAGTGATAGAGGGGGTGGGGACCCTCGTCCTATAATCCCCTCATCACTGTCCCTCCTATAAAAGACAGTTCTGGTTGTTTCCTCACTCTCTGACTAAGGTCCATGAATAAAGAAATGACCTGGTAGGAGATCAGAGGAGCCATTTCCTAGTTCCCTTGAGGGTGGAATTGTAAGCTCCTCAGAGACCAAGCTGCCTGATGTGGGCGGAGTCCTGGTTTGGGGGAACCAATCAGCTCCTGTCTAGTAATCCTCTTTGTCTTTGTATTTTAGTCCATGGCCTGGAGATGATGAAAACCTCTGAGGATTGTCTCACTTTGTCTCCAGACTGGAAAGTAGAAGATGAGGACATCACCCAGTATAGTCCAGGAGAAAACCCGGCTCCCTCCAATGTCCATCCGGCACCACCCAGTGTAGATGGACCATCGGATTCCTTGTATCCTGAGGAACCTCAGACTGTGCGGGACCGGGCCGGCCTTCCAACAGGGAAGAGGTTCTCCTGTACTGAGTGCGGGAAAGGTTTCCATTATAAATCACATCTTAATGTGCATGAAAGATCTCACACGGGAGAGAAGCCATATTTCTGTTCTGAGTGCGGGAAATGTTTTTTAGATAAGTCCAGTCTGTCCAAACATCAAACATCTCACACGGGGGAGAAGCCGTATTCCTGTCCTGAGTGTGGGAAATGTTTTTCAAGGAAGTTCAGTCTTCACATACATCAGAGATCTCACACGGGGGAGAAGCCGTATTCCTGTACTGAGTGTGGGAAATGTTATTCAAGTAAGCCCAGTCTTAACACACATCAGAGATCTCACACAGGTGAGAAGCCACATTCCTGTCCTGAGTGTGGGAAATGTTTTTCAGACAAGTCCAGTCTTCATAAACATCGGAGATCTCACACGGGGGAGAAGCCACATTCCTGTCCTGAGTGTGGGAAATGTTTTTCAGACAAGTCCAGTCTTCATAAACATCGGAGATCTCACACGGGGGAGAAGCCGTATTCCTGTCCTGAGTGTGGGAAATGTTTTTCAGACAAGTCCAGTCTTCATAAACATCAGAGATCTCACACGGGGGAGAAGCCGTATTCCTGTCCTGAGTGTGGGAAATGTTTTACACAGAAGTCCTATCTTTACAATCATCAGAGATTTCACATGGGGGAGAAGCCGTATTCATGTTTTGAGTGTGGGAAATGTTTTTCAATGAAGTGCAATCTTTACATGCATCAGAAATCTCACGCAGGGGAGAAGCCAAATTCCTGTCCTGAGTGCGGGAAATGTTTTTCAGATACAGCCAAACTTCATTTACATCAGCGATCACACACGGGGGAGAAGCCATTTTTCTGTCCTGAGTGCGGGAAATGTTTTTCAAAAAAGTACAATCTTCATATACATCAGAGAACTCACACGGGGGAGAAGCCGTATTCCTGTCCTGAGTGCCGGAAATGTTTTTCAGATACGTCCAGTCTTCATAGACACAAGAGATCACACATGAGGGAGAAGCCGTATTCCTGTCCTGAGTGCGGGAAATGTTTTTCACAGAAGACTGATCTTCACAGACATCAGAGATTTCACACAGGGGAGAAGCTGTATTCCTGTCCAGAGTGCGAGAAATGTTTTTTATGCAAGGTCTTGCTTCACACACATCAGAGATCTCACACAGGGGAGAAGCCGTATTCCTGTTCTGAATGCGGGAAATGTTTTTCACAGAAGTCCAATCTTTACAGACATCAGAGATCTCACACGGGAGAGAAGCCGTATTCCTGTCCTGAATGCGGGAAATGTTTTTCACAGAAGTCCAATCTTTACCAACATCAGAGATCTCACATGCGGGAGAAGCCACTTTCCTGTCCTGAGTGAGGGAAATGTTCCTCACTGAAGTCCTGTCTTCATGTACATCATGGATTCCACACAACCCTGGAGGTGTATTAGTGTAGGAAATGTCTTCTAGATGAATGTTGCTGGACATCCCGGCTCTCATGTGGAGAAGAAGCACACCCTGATATACACCTCAGATATACTCCATGGCTGATCTTCATCATGGAAGAAACAGTTCATAAGGAGATGAGAGGCCCCCAAAGACATGGATGAAGTGTGGGACCGGGTTGGTCATTGATGGCAGGAGAAGAATAACAATGGAGTGCTGGCCTAGAGCACTGGGCTGACTTTTGGGGTGCAGCCTACAGTGAAGGAAATGTGTATTTGCTCCCCTCTGATGTTGAATGTTCGCCCCTCACACAGAAATGATCGGTCTAACAATGGAATGTTCGGTGTAACACTGAGAGACAGAATACAACAACAAATTCAGCAGAAATGCGTCTAACAAATGATGACTGATTTGCATGTTCATGAGGGAAAGAAGGATTTGATCCCCTATCATTCAGCAGGATTTCTGGCTCCCAGGTGTCTTTCATACAGGTAACAAGCTGAGATTAGAAGCAGTCTCTTAAAGGGAGTGCTGCTAATCTCATTGTGTTACCTGTATAAAAGACACCTGTCCACAGGAGCAATCAAACCATCAGATTCCAAACTCTCCACCATGGCAAAGACCAAAGAGCTGTCCAGGGATGTCAGGGACAAGATGGTAGACCTACACAAGGCTGGACTGGGCTACCAAACTATGGCCAAGCAGCCTGGTGAGAAGGTGACAACAGTTGGTGCAATCATTCACAAATGGAAGAAACACAAAACAAGTGTCAGTCTCCCTAGGTCTGGTGCACCATGCAAGATCTCACCTCATGGAGTGTCAATGATCATGAGAACAGTGAGGAATCATCCCAGAACTACACGTGAGGATCTTGTCAATGATCTCCAGGCAGCTGGGACCACAGTCACCAAGAAAACAATTGGTAACACACTACGCCGACAAGGACTGAAATCCTGCAGTGCCCGCAAGGTCCCTCTGCTCAAGAAAGCCCATGTCCAGGCCAGTCTGAAGTCTGCCACTGAACATCTGAATGATGCAGAGGAGGACTGGTGGGAAGTGTTGTGGTCAGAGGAGACCAAAATCCAGCTCTTTGGCATCAACTCAACTCGCCGTGTTTGGAGGAGGAGGAATGCTGCCTATGACCCCAAGAACACCATCCCACCTGTGAAACATGGTGGTGAAAACATTCTGCTTTGGGGGTGTTTTTCTGCTAATGGGACAGAACAACTGCACCGCATCAAAGGGACGATGGATGGGGCAATGTACCATCAAATCTTGGGTGAGAACCTTCTTCCCTCAGCCAAGGCATTGAAAATGTGTCGTGGATGGGTGTTCCAGCATGACAATGACCCAAAACACACGGCCAAGGCAACAAAGGAGCGGCTCAAGAAGAAGCACATTAAGGTCCTGGAGTGGCCTAGCCAGTCTCCACACCTTCATCCGATTGAAAATCTGTGGAGGGAGCTGGAATTTTGAGTTGCCAAATGTCAGCCACCAAACCTTAATGACTTGGAGAGGATCTGCCAAGAGGAGTGGGCCAAAATCCCTCCTGAGATGTGTGCGAACCTGGGGGCCAACTCCCGGAAACATATGACCTGATTGCCAACAAGGGATTGGCCACCAAGTACTAAGTCATGTTTTGTGAAGGGGATCAAATCCTTCTTTCCCTCATGAACAGGCAGATCAGTCATCATTTGTTAGACGCATTTCTGCTGAATTTGTTGTTGTATTCTGTCTCTCAGTGTTACACCGAACATTCCATTGTTAGACCGATCATTTCTGTGTGAGGGGCGAACATTCCATTGTTAGACCGATCATTTCTGTGTGAGGGGCGAACATTCAACATTAGCCTGGGAGCAAATACACATTTCCTTCACTGTATATGCTAGAGATGGTCTGCATATAAATGGAAGGGGGTCTGCTGTGCTGGGGGAGGGGTTTATGGGAAGGCTGGAGGAGTATATAAACTAGGATGGAGGGGGGAGGGAGAATTCAGTTTTAACAGGGTAGACAGATCAGACAGGTCAGTACTTGTTGGTGTTACAACCAGTGGAATTGGTACCATTTGTATGAAAATAAAAAATGCTCAAAATCCGTGTGAACAAGGTGTCAGTGAGTGAAGTGTCGGTGAATGTACAAAGGTGTAAGTGAATGGACAAGGTGTAAGTGAATGGACAAGGTGTCGGTGAATGAACAAGGCGTCGGTGAATGAACAAGGCGTCAGTGAATGAAGGAGGCGTCAGTGAATGGACAAGGTGTCAGTGAATGAAGGAGGTGTCGGTGAATGTACAAGGTGTAAGTGAATGGACAAGGTGTCAGTGAATGAACAAGGTGTCGGTGAATGAACAAGGTGTCAGAGAATGAAAGTGTTTGTTCCCCAATGCCAGAAGTGTGCCCAGCACAATAGGTGAGTTGGAAGGTTTGGTGCATGAAGAGAACTAGGATTGAATTGGTGTTGCTGAATCTTGGCTTCATTCCTCACATGACTGGGCCATTCATATTCCTGGCTAGGTTCTCTTTCGGAGAGACGAGGGAAATAGGAAAGGGGGTGGAGTCTGTCTCTATGTGAGAAGTGATCTCAGAGCGAGTGTGAAAGAGGACCTAGTTGATGGAGAGTGTGATGAGGCTGAAGGATTACGGGTGGAACTGCACATGGGGGGCGGTACTACAAAGGTCATCATTGGAGTTTGTTATAGGCCTCCCAGTGTTAATGAGGAGGTGGAGACTCAGCTCCTCCCACAGATGGAAAGGGCTGGGACAGTGATAATAATGGGGGGTGGTAACAACCCGGAAAGTGACTGGAGTAATGGTACTGCGGGTGTAAACACAAAACAACCCCTCCTGCCCTCTATGGCCCAGAACAAGGGTGGATAGATGGACCCGGAACTTGAAGAAATTCCCCACCAAGGCATCAAAGGTTGTGCGGCTCTAAACAAGGCTGGGGAAGACCCACCAATACTGAAAAGCGAAACAAAAAGCACACCAACCTTGTGCATTACCTCAGTAAAATGTGATTTTATTGGATGTGAAAATATCCTCACAAACAGAGAAGTATAACAAGCGTGTAAAGTCCTTGATGAGACTTGACCAATCAGAGACCAGCGCGAGTCTAAACACGAGGGAAGTTTCTCAGAGTCAGGCTGACGCGTTTCGAGTCCCTTCTTCATCAGAGCTGACTTGGCAATGACAATCCTCTTCTATATATACCCTGGGACAGAGGTTGGACCCTCCCACTTGGGTTGGGCAGTCTCGGGAAAGGAGGCGGGACAAAGGTGACATCACAACATGCTCACACAAGTAACAATACATTACACATCAAGAGGTATAGTAAGAGACATTAGAAACATTCACCGGCATTAAAGCTGTAAGAAACGCAGGGCAGTGTAATATATACATGAGGAGGTCATATAGTCTGTGTATATATATATATCCCCATATAATAAATAATGACATATTGGGAATGCTGCATTGGGGTTCATGGGGATAATATTGTTGGATCAGCACAATGTATAAAAAGTAAAAATGAATGAATTGAATACATAATTCCTTTGGATAAAGCCTGCTGGTTCCTGAATTGTTGGCTTCTTTCCATGGAGATAGATGTGAACACAAAGTAGGTATACACATACATTTCAATGGCAGCCAGAATGTCCTTGCTTTGTGTGGGCTGTCAGTGGGGTCATTGGGCAGATCTTTGTCTTTAGATGTATGGAGTATCATGAGTAGTGTTACTATACTGGCAGTAGAGGGAGATCAAGTGCTGCCATTGCCAAATATAGCTTCTGGAGGTGAATTGGAATGCACACCAAAAGGTGCGTGGCTGTGGGGGCGCATGTGCAATGAGGCGATGGCACGCTGGAGATGGGCCTCCGACGGGCTATCGCACATGCGCAGTGAGGCGGCGGCAGGCTGGAGTAGTCATGGAGATGGGCCTCCGACGGGCTATCGCACATGCGCAGTGAGCCGATGGCAGGCTGGAGTAGTCATGGCGATGGGCCTCCGACGGGCTATCGCACATGCGCAGTGAGGCGACGGCATGCTGGAGTAGTCATGGAGATGGGCCTCCGACGGGCTATCGCACATCCGCAGTGAGGCGACAGCATGCTGGAGTAGTCATGGAGATGGGCCTCCGATGGGCTATCGCACATGCACGCCAAAGTCAGCTTATCATTTACCTAGTGGAGTGCACTCCGGACATCCCGGAAGGACGGCTGTGAGATGTTTTCCAGCCGTGACTGTAAAGTTGGACCTCTACCTACAACTCTTGGGACAATTAGCCTGCATGTGACCTCGCTGTCTCCATCTACAGCATCAAGTCTGGGGTGCTCTTCCTTTATGTGTCCACCTGTTTTCCAAACCAAGAGGTCCTCCCCTAAATCTTGGGGTGTTGGTGGGATTGACCTGAGCCTTTACATAGTTAATAGGGTAGATCCGTGATGAATTTGCATCTTGCATCACGCCTGTCCCAGACTTGTGTTCTACTCCTAGCGCTCTGGGTCACACTCCTTAGAAACAGACTATTAAATTCTCACAGGTCATTCCCTTGGAGAATGTCAAAAGAAAGTCCTGCCATTACCCCAACAGAAGAAATTCCCTGTAGAATTCACCTCACAGGGATCAATGATGGTCAGGAAAGCACCTGTATCACAGAAACCAATGACTTTTTGTACATCTATGCAGAGCTCCTGTAACTGCTGCTGCCTTATCTTGGGGTAAGTGGCTGGACTCCATAAACTCCTAGAAGGGCACCAGTTGTTGTTGGAAGCATCAATTCACTTTAAGATGGTGAAAGGCTCTTTCCTTCTGGCACCAGAAATACACTGGGATCAGGGCAGGTGTTTTGATTCTGGGGAGGGTGAAGTTCCTTGGGCATCTAGCCTGGAGATGCCTGGGTTATCCACATCTGTAGCATGGGTGGTCCAAGGGTGACCAGAGGGCTGGGGTTGGAGTGGAATTTCTTCAGAAGCTTGGTACATATCCACATAGTGCACCAGCTTGGGAGAGGTGGACCTGAGAGTCTTTTTCTAACAGGGCAGCTGGCCTGGCAGTGACCGGTTTGTCCGCAGCCAGAGTCTCTCTGTAGAGATAATGTTAGTGGATCAAATTATCCTCCCAGCACTTCAAGTGTGTCCCTAAGCCAACCGCTTCCATACCCCAAAGTGATGTCCTGCTGGAAAGAGCTTTAATAACCATGTGGCCCTCAGATGAAAAGCCATCCCATGGATACTTTTGTAGTTTTGCTGCTGAACTGGGACATGTACCTTGCAGAGGCATGTTGAGGCCTCTTGCTGGTACATGTTTGGAAGGGGCAGGGGTTATAACAAAGGGCACAAATATTTTTTTGCGTGTTGTTTGTTGAAGCACAGACAGCATTGTGTCCTGTAGCTGGATAAAGCCAGATGGGCCAGCAGCAGGTTTGGATGCTTAAGGCTTGGCTGAACTCAAAGGACAATATAATAACCCTATGCTGGCAGAAAGGGTCAGACGTTTCTGAGTTTACTTCTGTGATGGACACACCGGACTGAGGGCTGCATGTCTTCCTAGAAAGAGGTTACCTGGTGCACAGAATTGCTGAGACAGATAGCTTCCTGGACACTGGGACTCTGCTCTACTCTCTGATCTTCTGGCAGCGTCTGTCTGTGTGGCCCAGATGCTGGGGCAGGACACACAGCCTTCTGAGGACCCATGATGTGCATATGAAGAACCTCTGCCCACCAGACCTCCTGTTCCCTGCCAAGCTGCCTGGACTTCTGTTGACTGGTGAGTCCCTGAACCTATGTTGTGTCTATTGCTGCTCATCCCTCATAGTGCCTGGACTCTGGACTAAGTGGCTGCTGGATCCGATTGCTGCAGTTTGCCAGTCTATACCCTTGATGTGCCATACCATGCTGCCCTGGTCTCTGCCCTGTGCTTGAATCACCCCACTTTTCTGTCCAGTTCCCTATACTGTGCTGACTTAGCCCCTTGTCTGTCCAGATCCCTGTCCTGTGCTGGACTCAACCACATGTCTGCCCAGATCCCAGCCCTGTGCTGGACTAAACCACTTGTCTGCCCAGATCCCTGCCCTGTGCTGGACTAAACCACTTGTCTGCCCAGATCCCTGCCCTGTGCTGGACTCAACAACTTGCCTGCCCAGATCCCTGCCCTGTGCTGGACTCAACCACATGTCTGCCCAGATCCCTGCCCTGTGCTGGACTCAACCACTTGTCTGCCCAGATCCCTGCCCTGTGCTGGACTAAACCACTTGTCTGTCCAGATCCATGCCCTGTGCTGGACTCAACCACTTGTCTGCCCAGATCCCTGCCCTGTGCTGGACTCAACCACATGTCTGTCCAGATCCCTGCCCTGTGCTGGACTCAACCACTTGTCTGCCCAGATCCCTGCCCTGTGCTGGACTCAACCACATGTCTGCCCAGATCCCTGCCCTGTGCTGGACTAAACCACTTGTCTGCCCAGATCCCTGCCCTGTGCTGGACTCAACCACATGTCTGCCCAGATCCCTGCCCTGTGCTGGACTCAACCACTTGTCTGCCCAGATCCCTGCCCTGTGCTGGACTCAACCACTTGTCTGCCCAGATCCCTGCCCTGTGCTGGACTCAACCACATGTCTGTCCAGATCCCTGCCCTGTGCTGGACTCAACCACTTGTCTGCCCAGATCCCTGCCCTGTGCTGGACTCAACCACATGTCTGCCCAGATCCCTGCCCTGTGCTGGACTCAACCACTTGTCTGCCCAGATCCCTGCCCTGTGCTGGACTCAACCACTTGTCTGCCCAGATCCCTGCCCTGTGCTGGACTCAACCACTTGTCAGCCCAGATCCCTGCCCTGTGCTGGACTCACCCACTTGTCTGCCCAGATCCCTGCCCTGTGCTGGACTCAACCACATGTCTGCCCAGATCCCTGCCCTGTGCTGGACTCAACCACTTGTCTGCCCAGATCCCTGCCATGTGCTGGACTCAACCACTTGTCTGCCCAGATCCCTGCCCTGTGCTGGACTCAACCACATGTCTGCCCAGATCCCTGCCCTGTGCTGGACTCAACCACTTGTCTGCCCAGATCCCTGCCCTGTGCTGGACTCAACCACTTGTCTGCCCGGATCCCTGCTGTATCAGCTGGATTTGACCCTTGCTACATCCTACCCTGGTCCGCCTAGATCTCTGCCTAGTGTGCTGGACTTAACCACTGCTACGCTGTATTCACCCTGTGGGCTGGGTACATTCCCCTTGCCATACCGTCTGGTGGCCTGGTGTACTGGTTCTCCATTTTGCTTGGCCATCCTACATGGACTATCTATGTGGTATTACATTGCTACCTGGTGGACTATTTTGTTGTGCTGTGTCTTGTTATCCATACTGTGCCCTCACATTCCCCAATATACCCCCATATGTTGGGTTTTGTGTGATCTGCTCTGTGTGCTCTCTCTCTGCACTTCTAGTTTATCACTAGTGATGGGCTGAACACCCTCCGGTTCAGTTCATGGTAGAACATTCGAACAGACCAAACGTTTGCCGCCAACATCGAACCTATGGGACTCAAACTTGAAAATTCAAAAGTGCCCATTTAGAAGGATTATATGCTAGGTGTTATCAATAAAAGTGGTATGGGGACTCGGGAACTGCCCTGATGGACATGAATCAGTGGAAAATAAATTCTAATAGTACAGTTTTTAAAGGGGCAGTTATTTTTCATTGCTTAAAGCAGTGCTTCTCAATTATTTTCTGTCATGCCCCCCCTAGGAAGAAGAAAACATTTTGCGCCCCCCCGCGCGACTGTAAATAGTATCATTTGTCTATAAAATTGTTATAAGTAGGAATAGTGCCCCATCATTGGTGTCAGTGGGAGGAATAGTGCCCCATCATTAGTGTCAGTGGGAGGAATAGTGCCCCATCATTGGTGTCAGTGGGAGGAATAGTGCCCCATCATTAGTATCAGTGGGAGGAATAGTGCCCCATCATTGGTGTCAGTGGGAGGAATAATGCCCCATCATTGGTGTCAGTGGGAGGAATAGTGTCCCATCATTGGTGTCAGTGGGAGGAATAGTGCCCCATCATTGGTGTCAGTGGGAGGAATAGTGCCCCATCATTGGTGTCAGTGGGAGGAATAGTGCCCCATCATTAGTATCAGTGGGAGGAATAGTGCCCCATCATTGGTGTCAGTGGGAGGAATAATGCCCCATCATTGGTGTCAGTGGGAGGAATAGTGCCCCATCATTGGTGTCAGTGGGAGGAATAGTGCCCCATCATTGGTATCAGTGGGAGGAATAGTGCCCCATCATTGGTGTCAGTGGGAGGAATAGTGCCCCATCATTGGTGTCAGTGGAATAGTGCCCCATCATTGGTGTCAGTGGGAGGAATAGTGCCCCATCATTGGTGTCAGTGGGAGGAATAATGCCCCATCATTAGTATCAGTGGGAGGAATAGTGCCCCATCATTGGTGTCAGTGGGAGGAATAGTGCCCCATCGTTGGTGTCAGTGGGAGGAATAGTGCCCCATCATTGGTGTCAGTGGGAGGAATAGTGCCCCATCGTTGGTGTCAGTGGGAGGAATAGTGCCCCATCGTTGGTGTCAGTGGGAGGAATAATGCCCCATCATTAGTATCAGTGACACCAATGATGCGGCACTATTCCTCCCACTGACACCAATGACACTTGCTGACCCCTGTTGCAGTATGGTGCTGCTGCAGCCAGCATATGTGGTTGCAGCAGCACCTCTGCACTGCACACTTACCGGCTTTTCCCTCACTCAATTTTCGCGGGTCCGCTCAGCTCCGCCTCCTCGTCCGTGATTGGCCGCCTGTGTACCTTTCCTGAGCTACAGTTCTGGCGGCCAATCACCGGTGAGGAGGCAGAGCCGAGCGGCAGGAGTGAGGGAGTGGCCAGAGTGACGGAAGGAGCAGCGCTTCCTGGATGGATCATCGTGGGAGCCAGGTAAGAGACAGCAGCCCTCTGCCCACCCCTGTACGCACCCCCCTTGATGGAGCCTCGCGCCCCCCCTGGGAGGCGCGCCCCACTATTTGAGAAGCACTGGCTTAAAGTAAAAAAAAAAAAATATTCATTTAAATATCATGCCTGGGGGTCCCTTAAACTACCTGCAAAGTTGCACATCTGTACAATGTATAGAACCTGCTGCAGCAGGACTCACACTGTAACCCTTCAGAGTTATTCTTGACAAGTGCAGGATTGGACCCGGCTCTAAAAATTCTAATTATATGTAATGCACCTCTCATACAGGTGTAGAACAATGTGGCCTTCAGTGTTGATGGTGCCTGAACACTGTGTCCCCTCAGTTACTATTGCTGGGTGCAGTCATGGGCCCTGCAGTTGAGAACTGTTAAAAATTATAGAAAAATTATCCAGGATTGATTCATGTTGATAAATGTCAGCTGGTCAGCGGAGTCTGTGGACAGACGCACTCTTTTATCCATCACAAAACCTCCAGCAGCACTGAATGTCCGTTCAGAAAGCACGCTGGGTGCAGGACAGGCCAGTAGCTTGATGGCATATTGAGCAAGTTCTGGCCAGTGATCCATCCTCAAGACCCAGTAACCCAGTGGATGCTCAGTTGGAAAGGTCTCCAAGTCTGTTCTTGCCCCTAGATAATCCTGCACCATATGATGCAGACCCTGCCGATGGGTGCTTAAACCTAACAGCCCTGGGTGCTGAGGACTAAAGAACTGTTTAATCGGTCAGCTGGCCGCCTTCTCCACCGCTCTTCCTTTAACAGAATGAAGCCTCAGAAACACGTTGTCCAGGAAATGGTGACCTCCCAGTATCTGGAAAGGTGTTGCACAATTTCAAGGTGTCCTCAGGATGTTTCATCCTCTGCTCCCTCTGGGAAGACTGGATGAGCTCTGCACCTTGACCCTTGTAACGTGGATCAAGAAGGGTTGCCAACCAGTAAAGATCTCGCAGACACTTTGAGGAAATCTTGAAAATGAAAGATGTACACACAGTGCGCTGGTTATGCAGCAAAGTTGAGGCCTTGTGTGCTTTTCTGCAACACTGGAAGACAGTAGGGAGCCATTCTGAGCAGATATCATCTGAGGGATCATGTGAATCTGCTAAAGTTAAAGGCATCCTGAAAGACCTGAAACAGATGAAGTTTGTGAAACTTTTACATTTCCTATTCTATTTTCTAGCAAGCTGAACCCTTTGTCAGAGAGTCTTCAGAACAAGGAACTTATGATCTGTCAGGTAAAAAACAAACTAGAACAAGCAGCTAAAACTCTTCAGAATCTTTCTGATGGGAAAGAAAAAAACGAACTTGAATTTCTTAGTAAGTTTACAGAAGATGGAAAACGACATGGGCTGCAGCTGACCAACCTTCAAGCTGGTGACAGAATTTCAGTCTATAGGCCAATCTGTATTGGCCAAAGCAGAAAGAGATTTCATTTTGAGGCTTTCCTCGTTCTCCTCAGATATTGTACAATCTGTCCATATATTGAACAGCGTGTCTTGGCCAGACAAAGCTCACATCCCCAACTTTGGATGGACTGAGTTGCACAGAATTGCAAAACATGTTTTTGATAATCAGTTTGAAGACAAAATTGAGCTGTTAGAAGCAGAGTGGGCTGACCTCAAACTCTCCATTCCAAATGGACTCTTTTAATGAGACTCTGAAAAGATTGAATCAGCAGATTCAGCAACATACTCCCTCTGGTCAATTTCTGTGCCGAACTTCCCCCAACAACCGTCTCATGTGAACGTGGCTATAGCTACCAAATCAGAATAAAGACGGTCTATCGTTCATCACTGACACGGGAGACTTTGGATGATCTTCTGATGATTGCTGTTAATGGACCACCACTAAAAGATTACAATCCACACACAGCCATTGAAGTGGTATTTTGTATCAGAAAGGGGACGTTACACAAGTCTTGGTCCTGCTGTACAATGAAAACCATAGCAAATCTTGATGTGAAACTGGCTTCCTACTGCTTTTTGGCATCCAAATAATTATTTTTTGGTGTTTTATTTTCTTAATTGAATAGAATTCAATCCGCACACAGCCATTGAAGTGGTATTTTGCATCAGAAAAAGGGTATTACACAAGTCTTGGTCCTGCTGTACAACACAAACCATGGCTGCTCTATGTTACAATGGTTACTATTGTTATGCCATGTTTTTTGGCATCTAAATAAGCTCTTCTTTGTTTATTCTTAATGCACTACTTCTCTAAGCTCTCTTTTAATAAGATGCTGAAGATAAAAAATGCAAAATGTTTACTATTGTTATTTATGTTTTTTGGCCATCAAAAGAGGCACTTTTTTCTTTTTTCTTAATGCCGCACTTCTCTAAGGTCTCTGCTGGAGATGAAAAATACAACATGTTTACAGTAATTATTATTCCATGTTTTTGGCATCAAAATAAGCACTTTTTCTTATGCTATACTTAAACTAAACTTACATCCTTTAAAAGAGACTTTACTGCAGTTACTAAAGATGCAGGAGATAAACAAAACAAATACAAAATGTTCACTGCAGGTTTAAAGCTGTAAAACTTGATATTTTGATTGCACCCGATGGCTATTCAGCTATTGCTGTGATGTTTAAATTGACATAATAAAGTTATAATTGCAGTTTTTTATATTTTGGACTCTTTATTCTAAAGAAAAATGTAATTTCATAAGCTTTAAAGGGGTGTGGTTGGGGGCAGGGCTAGGGACAGCATTGGGGGATGGGCTGGGGGTGGAGGTGGACCTGGGCAAGGTTGGGTGGGGCAACTGGTGGAGAGTAAGGTTTGTGCCTGGCTAGTAGGTCTAGACTCAAAATGGTTTATCGGGATGTATACAGTATATATATGACAAGGTAGACTACTTCATGTAACATTACATCTTCATCTCAGATTGTAAGCGGATTGGATTGGCCTGTGTATGGGATTCCAGATCAAGTCATGCCAAGGTACACGTTGAGCGTTGAATATCTGGTTGTAGAGAGATCACGGGGGGGATTTGTATATCTGTTGTCACATGTTGCTGAGTTACTGATTTCTTACACGACATTTCCAGACAGTTGGATGTAATTCATTAATATTTGGCAGTAATTGCTGGCTTGTATTTCTCCCCATTATTGTGGATTAGATCATTGTACTGTTATCTTGTATTGTTTATTATTTATCATCACCTATTATATTTCATCCCCATTTTGTACTGATTTATATTATTAATAAATATATATTTTTGCACATTATTGTGTTTTATTTTGTCTTCCAATTATCACAAATACAGAACTGGGATGTCGGTTACTTTGTGAGAATTAGTAGGGAATCTCCTTCATTCCAGATCCCGCCTGTTTCCATGAATTGTATACGGATTATTTCCTCACAGATAAAGTTCTGACAACTTGTACCGTTCTGGTGTTTTTGATCCTCAGAAATGAGATCTGCCGTCATCAGACATGATGGATTTTCAGACATCTATCCCATAGTTTGTAGACTCTATAACTCTCCTACACACTGAATCATAGACACTGATTGGGGTTATTGTACCCAAGAAATGGAGCAGAATACACCTTTGTCTACATTTATAAGGAAAGACCATTTATTTGTAAAAACAAGAAAAAATGGTAAAAAGTGGTGTTTAACCCCTTCACGCCTAAGGGTAAAACAAATCTAAAGGCCTAAGCACAATTCTGCACCGTTGACATGTGATAGCAAAACCGTACATATCATCACAACTACTTTGCACATCCAGGTGGATTATACCTTGATTTTTTCAGGACAAATTGGGCTTTCATTTGGTGGTAAATGGTAATGGATATCTCCTGATTTTTTTTTTATTATCAAAGGAAAACTGGCCAAAAATAGTAAAAAAAAATCCTTTTTTTTTTATTTAGCTATGTGTTTCTTGTTATGACCATAACCTACCACCAAAGAGCAACCCAAAATAAATTCTCCAGCTCTTGACGATCGCAGCGATACCATATATGTGTATGTTATTTGTTGTTTGTACCCGTAGTACAGCCCAGAAACCATAGTGCGCATTTTGTTTTTGTCTTTTTTTTACCTAAAACACACTAACATTAACTGACACTGACATTAACACTAACTGACACTAATACCAAATTTTTTTTAAACCCTGACCTTGACCTTTGACCCTGACCTTTGACCTTGACCCTGACCTAAACACTAACCCTGGCACTGAACTAGATCAAACCTTGATCTAGGTATTTTTTTTAATTTTTTCTTTTATTTTTTTAATATTTATTTATTTATCTTTTTTTTTTTTTTTACAAACTTTTTTTTTCTTCTCTCTGACAGGAGTTCGAGAGATACAATGTATCTCTCTTCTCCATTCATAGAGAGAGAGAGAAAAAAAAACAAGGGGGCCGGGCTGCACAGTGACTGATCACTGTGATAGCCAATCAGAGGCTATCACAGCGATCATGTGACCCGGGACCGGGAGTCCCGGGTCCCGATCGTTAGAACGGGACCCGGTGCTCTAAGTGACACCGCGGTCTCGGTGCTGGGAGCGCGCTGAGGGGCGCGCTCCCAACACAAAGACAGGTACGCAAATATGCGGCCCCACGGAAAAAAGCCCAGGTCCGTGAGGCCGCATATTTGTGTTACGTCGGCGTCAAGGGGTTAAATACCACCAAAATAAATATCTATTTGTGTGAAAAAAATGATAAAAATATAATTTGGGTACAATGTTGCATGACTGTGTAATTGTCATTCAAAGTGTGAGAGTGCTGATAGTTACCAGTCAGCCTGGGCAGGAAGGGGGTGGAAGTGTCCGGTATACAGGAGGTAGAAATATTTATTTTTAAACAGACCTCTAAGTGTTTGTGAAATCTCCCACCACAAAATGTACTCAGCCAATCACAGGTCAGGACTCCATTTTTATTCTTCTCCTGCTATCAATGGCCAACCCGGTCCCACACTTCATCCATGTCTTTGGGGACCTCTGATCTCCTTATGAACTGTTCCATCCATGATGAAGATCAGCCATGGAGTATATCTGAGGTGTACATCAGGGTGTGCTTCTTCCCCACGAGAGCTGGGATGTCCAGCAACATTCATCTAGAAGACATTTCCCACACTCAAGGCACTAATACACCTCCAGGGTTGTGTGGGATCCCTGATGTACAGGAAGACAGGACTTCAGTGAGGAACAATTCTCTCACTCAGGACAGGAAAGTGGCTTTTCCCAATTGTGAGATCTCTGATGTGTGTAAAGATTGGATCTATGTGAAAAACTTTTCCCACACTCAGAACAGGAATAAGGCTTTTCCCCCGTGTGTGATCTCTGATGTATGTGAAGATTGGATATCTGTGAAAAACATTTTCCACACTCAGAACAGGAATATGGCATCACCCCCGTGTGAGATCTCTGATGTATGGAGAGATGGGACTTCCGTGAAAAACATTTCCCGCACTCAAGACAGGAATACGGCTTCTCCCCCGTGTGTGATCTCTGATGTCTGGAAAGACTGGACTTCACTGAAAAACATTTCCCGCACTCAGGGCAGAAATATGGCTTCTCCCCCAAATGAGACCTCTGATGTTTATAAAGATTGGATATGTGTGAAAAACATTTTCCACACTCAGAACAGGAATATGGCATCACCCCCGTGTGAGATCTCTGATGTGTGGAAAGATGGGACTTCAATGAAAAACATTTCCTGCAATCAGGACAGGAATACGGCTTCTCCCCCGTGTGTGATCTCTGATGTCTGGAAAGACTGAACTTCACTGAAAAACATTTCCCACACTCAGTACAGAAGAACCTCTTCCCTGTTGGAAGGCCGGCCCGGTCCCGCACAGTCTGAGGTTCCTCAGGATACGAGGAATCTGATGGTCCATCTACACTGGGTGGTGCCGGATGGACATTGGAGGGAGCCGGGTTTTCTCCTGGACTATACTGTGTGATGTCCTCATCTTCTACTTTCCAGTCTGGAGACAAAGTGAGACAATCCTCGGAGGTTTTCCTCATCTCCCGGCCATGGACTAAAATACAAAGACAAAGAGGATTACTAGACAGGAGCTGATTGGTTCCCCCAAACCAGGACTACGCCCACATCAGGCAGCTTGGTCTCTGAGGAGCTTACAATTCCACCCTCAAGGGAACTAGGAAATGGCTCCTCTGATCTCCTACCAGGTCATTTCTTTATTCATGGACCTTAGTCAGAGAGTGAGGAAACAACCAGAACTGTCTTTTATAGGAGGGACAGTGATGAGGGGATTATAGGACGAGGGTCCCCACCCCCTCTATCACTCATCGCCATCTTCCCAACACAAGAAGTACTGCACTTCCTTATTTAGTCCATGATTTAGTCATGAAGAACAGCGGGGCTGAGCCCCACCAGAGGTCAAGAGTGAGGATGGGGGGAGAACAACCAAGATGAAGACTAGACTGATCCTGAAGACCACCATCATTGGGGTATTGACTCCTCCCTCATTATCACTTTCAGTCTAAGGGTCCAAAGTTGGAGGATGTTATCACATTATTATCACCATGTAAAAGTCTGTGCTCCAATCACATCATCCGATATAAAATGTCCAGCTGGGAGAAAATGAGTGCAAAAGAAGTAAGGCCGATGTAATGGACAACTTATATAAGATACAAAAGTTAGGACTCAGTACAGTACGGTATTAGAATGATGTAATCCACAACATAGAGTATATAGTGCAGGGGTCAGGAGTATGTAATGTACAACATAGAGTATATAGTGCAGGGGTCAGGACTATGTAATGTACAACATAGAGTATATAGTGCAGGGGTCAGGAGTATGTAATGTACAACATAGAGTATATAGTGCAGGGGTCAGGAGTATGTAATGTACAACATAGAGTATATAGTGCAGGGGCAGGAGTATGTAATGTACAACATAGAGTATATAGTGCAATGGTCAGGAGTATGGAATATACAACATAGAGTATATAGTGCAGGGGTCAGGAGTATGTAATGTACAACATGGAGTATATAGTGCAGGGGTCAGGAGTATGTAATGTACAACATAGAGTATATAGTGCAGGGGTCAGGAGTATGTAATGTACAACATAGAGTATATAGTGCAGGGGTCAGGAGTATGTAATGTACAACATAGCGTATATAGTGCAGGGGTCAGGAGTATGTAATGTACAATATAGAGTATAGAGCGCAGGGGTCAGGAGTATGTAATGTACAATATAACTTATACAGTGTACGGTTCAGGTCTCATAATATTGGTATTCAGTTATCAGTGGAACATTAAATGTTTACTTGAGACAAGTTGCAGAGATCCCACACCGCTGCCTCCCATCTCCTGAGACTGCACTCAGAGTAAGTATCTCTGGGAGAATTGTTCTGTCAGAGATCTTGCTAGACCCGGTCATGGGACAGAAGACCCAAATCACATGCCCCCGGTGCTTAGGTCTAATAATGTCTATGGTGAAAATCAACATATTGCTGCCAGCTGAACCCCAGAACCTCCATAAATCCAGTCTAGAGACATAAATTGTGTCTGCAGCACAGAGAAGGAAGATTATCCGAGAGAAATCCAGGAATACAGGACCGGGAACACAGCTCAGGAAAGTGACCAGGGGATTACAGGCTGATATCACCCAGTCCCCGCCCTACTCTGGACCAATCAGTGAGCAGTATGGGTGGAGGAATGGATTTAGTGTTCATGACCCACCTGTGCTGATCTCTGTAGGAGTGTCCTCCTCTATAAATGTCCCCGTTATTCCATCCTCCTCCATAGACTGCTGATCATCCCTCACATACGCCTCTTCTTCTTCTTCTGATTTCACCTCAACTTTTATATCTATCAGATCTTCAACCTAAAACAAAATAATAATAGAAGAGTTCATCTGTAAAACATAAACTTTGTGACATCACATAAAAAACAATCACTTCTGTGAGACCATATTCTAGATTCTCCATCCCACCAACCTTGTAATAGTGAGGGATGGTGTGATCTTCCTGTGTGGAATCCCGGGAATACAGAGGACGGGGACATCTCTCTGGTGGGTTCCTGGTATTAGGTGGCTCCATCATATCCTTGTGTCCTTCTGAAAACTCCTCCATCACTCCATACTCCTCATCCTCCTCTTTATACTCTTCTTTAACATCAATATTATCATCCCCGAGGATTCCACTCTGAAAGATATAATAAAACATTCATTGTAACAAACATGCTGTGTATAAATCACAACTACCAATAATTGTCATCATCTACCTGATGATGGTGAGGGATGGTGTGACCTTCCTGTGTGGAATCCCGGGAATACAGAGGACGGGGACATCTCTCTGGTGGGTTCCCATGACTGGATCCATCTGTAGGAAACACACACACTGACTGAATCCATTGTTTCTATGTGTTTATCAGATGATGGGGGATCTAGGTGGATCCTCCGTACTGCTCTCTCCTTTACAATAAAGTCTCCTCTTACCCGGTGATGTGAGGGGCGGCTGATTGTCCATCATGACGTCCTTGTAGAGATCCTTGTGTCCTTCTAAATACTCCCACTCCTCCATGGAGAAATAGACAGTGACACCCTGACACCTTATAGGAACCTGACACACACAATGATACAGTCACCATCCAGACACATCCCTTGTCTGTTACTGGAGAATGTCCCAGAATTCCCGGCACCGCTCACCTCTCCTGTCAGCAGCTCAGTGATCTCTCTGGTGACTTCTAGAATCTTCTTCTTCTTTCTCTCTTCTATCAGGGAGGGAGGTGGAGGCAATGTGATGTCATATGATCTCCAGACTTCACAGGAGGAAAACTCTACATCTGAACACAAATAGTCACATCAAATGATATTCCCAGAATCCTCCTCACCTCTCCATTCAGGTCTCCATTTTATTAAAGCCCCACTTCAGGCTAAGATATAATTCCCCCCCACAGGACCCCCACACTATGCAGGGTATAAGGAATTCTGACATCATAACACAACGCAGGATCTACAGTTCTGATTTGCTTATGAGGATGCCAAGGGCCCCACATCCTAACACCATAGAATAAGAAGAAAGGAGATAAATTATTATTATTATTATTATACAGGATTTATATGGCACCAACAGTGTGCTCAGCGCTGTACAGAATGAAGGCAGACATTACAGTTACAATACAATTTGGTAGCAGAGGAAGCAGAGGGCCGGCTTGTTAGAGCTGACAATCTAGGAGATCATTCCTTCATGTCTAATACATTTTTAATTCCATCTGTTCCATGTTACATGTCAGTGATGGTGATGTCACAGTGTCCATGGTAACCCCACGGGGCCATCCAGTCTTGTTGTTTCTGCTATGTTAGCCTTCAGTTCCATCCTTTCCCATAGATCTTCATTTATGTCCTTTTCTAGCTCTCCTGTCCCTGATGCCAGTTACCTACAAACCAGTTTTGATGCCAAACTTCGATTTAGGATTTGTCAGTCTTTTGTCTACAAAGCCATTTTAGTTTAATTGCATTTTAGTTTTAATTGCATTTTAGTCATCTGAATTATTGTTTTTTTTAGTCGTATTTTAGTCGACTCAAATAGTTTAGTCAACAAAATGAACACGGCTTGAAACTGCAGCCGAGGGCCGGAAACAGCCCTTTGCTTGCCTTTATCTAGCCCCTGGGGCACTATTCCCCCCATTGACACCAATGATGGGGCATCATTTCTGACTCTTACACCAACAATAGATCACTATCTCCCCCACCACCAATACCACCGATGGGGCACTATTCCTTCCACTGACATCAACCACAGGTCACTAGTCCCCCAATGACACCAATGATGGGACACGGTTTACTCCCACTGATGCCAGGATGTTTTCTACTATCACTGTCCACAGTCAGACCCCCTGAAGTCTGAAGACAGTAAACTGGCCCTTTGTTTAGAAAGTTTGGAGACCCCGCTATATGATATTTTATCGGTCATTCCTAGAAGGACATTAGGAGGAGGAGCTGTGAGGTCAGTGTGATGTCATAGGATTCTCTGACTCTGGATGGAGGGACATTGGCAGGAGGAGCTGTGAGGTCAGTGTGATGTCATAGGATTCTCTGACTCTGGATGGAGGGACATTGGGAGGAGGAGCTGTGAGGTCAGTGTGATGTCATAGGACATATAGACTCTGGATAGGGACATTGGGAGGAGGAGCTGTGAGGTCAGTGTGATGTCATAGGATTCTCTGACTCTGGATGGAGGGACATTGGGAGGAGGAGCTGTGAGGTCAGTGTGATGTCATAGGATTCTCCATTCCCCGCCACTTATAAAAGTGGTATAATTCATTAGTATAGACTGAAGAGGTGAGAAGGTGACACCTCTCCACAATGAGGAGAATGTTCCGGCCCCGGAAGTGGGGAATGTTCTGCCCCTGAAGGGGTTAATCTGGGTTCCCACACTATATATGTGTGTATCATCATCTGCTGGAGATAAAAGACGTCACAGTGACTATGGAGGGAGGGGACGGACATGACTATGGAGGAAGAGGACGGACATGACTATGGAGGAAGAGGATGGACATGACTATGGAGGAAGAGGACGGACGTGACTATGGAGGAAGAGGACGGACGTGACTATGGAGGAAGAGGACAGACGTGACTGTGGAGGAAGAGGACAGACGTGACTGTGGAGGAAGAGGACAGACGTGACTGTGGAGGAAGAGGACAGACGTGACTGTGGAGGAAGAGGACGGACATGACTATGGGGGAAGAGGACGGACGTGACTATAGAGGAAGAGGATGGACATGATGGGGGGGTTACTGGGTGCAAATAGGAAATCTCCTAAATTGTAAGCTCCCAGGATCAGGCCCTCCTATCCCTCTTCTATTGAACTGTATTGTTGCTGTATTGTCTCCCATTATATTGTAAAGTGCTGACCAAACTGTTGGCGCCATAAATCCTGTATAATAACAACATCTTATTACCTCCTCTGCTGCCACTTCCACCAATGTCTCCTCTCTGCTTCCTCCTGCCTCACTTCTCACCCGGAACTTCCTGTCTGTACCTGACATCACTTCCTGTCTGTACCTGACATCACTTCCTGTCTGTCCCTGACATCACTTCCTGTCTGTCTTCCATAGAGACTTCCTGTCTGGGTAGAGGTGAGATCCCCACCTTGTGGAGCTCAGAGGAACTGCAGCCCCGAGAAGCGTCTGGTAGTGTGACCCCGGCCTTGTGCTGGGTGTGTATGGACTGTAGATCCTTATAGAGGGGTCACCTCCACTCCCACCAAGGGGGACAGAAATATATGACTGCCTAGTCCAGCCTTCCTCAGCCAGGGTTCCTCCAAAGGTTTCTTGGGGCTCCTTCAGCAATGAACAACTCCTGTGTGAATCTGTCAGATTACAAGTCCCCATTATCTGGGTAAGGGGGTGTCAATCATCGCACGTCGCTGACATTTATAAATCTAGAGCAGAGTATGAAATGTTCTGCAGATGACATTTCCCTCCCGGATTCCTTCCCCCAGACCCCACAGTACATAGCGCCCCCTCCTGTATTGTGGGGGGACTCTGGAAATGAAGTTTTATCGGCAGCTCAATGTGTGTCATTATCGGTCACTCTGCTGTCACCCCATCCGGTGTTCTCCCAGGTTTGTGTTAGTAGAAGAACATCATGTGACCGTGTATTCCTGGAATTCTTCACACTCAGCCGATGCGGGGCCGCTGCGTTTTTCAAAGTCCTGTTTGTTGCATCTTTAGTGCAGGTTTGGGGTGATAAAAAACGCTCCAAGAACGCCCCTCCCCATTGAAATCAATGGAAACCGCCGCAGAACAAACCAACAATGCCCCCACGGTGAGGGTTTGGTGCGGATTTTGAGTCACATGATCTTTAAGAAGTGCAATGCAAACACGGTAAAAACATGGCAGAAATGCAGCAAAAAGTCATACGTGTCCCGCGGATCAGTGTGGGAGGAGCCTTCATGTCACTTTTGTTGCAGCACATTCTACAGTGAGAATGGAAACAATTCATAACCCCTCCCCCACCTCAACAAAACGCATCCCAGACTCCTACACACTGCAAAACCAGCTCTGGCAGTGAGAGGGTTAATGTGGGCTAGATGGGATCACTCTGCTGGGGTGACATTAGAGCTCCCCCTAGCTGCAGCCTGGTAATAACATTGCTGGGAGGTCTATTCATTTCTCTGCTCCATACTTCCCGTCTTTATATCTGAATTCCATCTTTATATGAGCAGAAAATGAATGGAATAGTAAATCTAATCATAATCCCGCCCCCACAGAGTACTGCTCACCAAGTCCCGCCCCCACAGAGTACTGCTCACCAAGTCCCGCCCCCACAGAGTACTGCTCACCAAGTCCCACCCCCACAGAGTACTGCTCACCAAGTCCCGCCCCCACAGAGTACTGCTCACCAAGTCCCGCCCTCACAGAGTACTGCTCACCAAGTCCCGCCCCCACAGAGTACTGCTCACCAAGTCCTGCCCCCACAGAGTACTGCTCACCAAGTCCTTCCCCCACAGAGCACTGCTCACCAAGTCCCGCCCCCACAGAGTACTGTTCACCAAGTCCCGCCCCCATAGAGTACTGCTCACCAAGTCCCGCCCCCACAGAGTCTTATTCTCCCAAGTCCCACCCCCACAGAGTACAGAGACATAGAAAGGGAAATGGGTGCTAATAGGCTGCAGGAGATCTGCTGAGACGTAGAAAGGGAAATGGGTGCTAATAGGCTGCAGGAGATCTGCTGAGACGTAGAGAGGGAAATGGGAGCTAATAGGCTGCAGGAGATCTGCTGAGACGTAGAAAGGGAAATGGGAGCTAATAGGCTGCAGGAGATCTGCTGAGACGTAGAAAGGGAAATGGGAGCTAATAGGCTGCAGAAGATCTGCTGAGACATAGAAAGGGAAATGGGAGCTAATAGGCTGCAGGAGATCCGCTGAGACGTAGAAAGAAAAATGGGGGCTAATAGGCTGCAGGAGATCCGCTGAGACGTAGAAAGGGAAATGGGGGCTAATAGGCTGCAGGAGATCAGCTGAGACGTAGAAAGGGAAATGGGAGCTAATAGGCTGCAGGAGATCCGCTGAGACATAGAAAGGGAAATGGGGGCTAATAGGCTGCAGGAGATCAGCTGAGATGTAGAAAGGGAAATGGGAGCTAATAGGCTGCAGGAGATCTGCTGAGACATAGAAAGGGAAATGGGGGCTAATAGGCTGCAGGAGATCAGCTGAGATGTAGAAAGGGAAATGGGAGCTAATAGGCTGCAGGAGTGTGCAAAGGGTGTTATGAATGGGTCTGAGCACTCCCTAATCACCCCGTTCACATTGGCATTTTGGTCCTGCCCCCACAGAGTCTTATTTTGGCTGTGTGTGGCAGTGGGGGGATGGGAAAGATACCCCAATGAGCAGCTGATAAGTGTGGAAGATTTCTCCTTCACTCTGAATCTGCAGGCAGGGAGTTCATGTGTCGGGGGAGGGGATCAGAAACATCTCCTCTCTGAATGGCAGAGGGCCTCCATGTATGTATGAAGATTGGATTGTCTGTGTCCCACCAATCATTAACAGAGGAAACATCTCTGGAAATGGAAACCTCCGGAAAGAGGGAATGTCAACAGAAATGTTGGCCAATCAGATGCAGGTAAATACTCTAAGCCACGCCTCTTTTCCTTAGATAAGGGGATTTTGGATATAAAAGGGGGAGGGGCTCTCAGAGAGGGACTGACACTGGATGGTGCACACGGATCTTCACAGACACTCATTTGATCCTCATCTCCGCTCTCCACCAATCCAGACTCTCCATACCAGAACAGATTCTATGGGGAGCAGCCATTGGGAATCCTCGGGGGCGGTCCTATCATCCACCACAGCTCTCCTCACCTGGTAAAGTATAAATGAATCTCTCCTCTGTGAAATGTCATCTCATTTCTGAATCTGAGGGAGTTTGGATCTTCATAGTTTGTCTGATAGACATTTGGGGTTCAATCCTCTTCCAAGGTGTCATCTCCACTAAGGAATCCAAGTCATGGAGAGGGGCGGAGTCAGTGGGAGGCGTCATCTAGACTCCATCCTGGTATTCTGCTGCAGAGACTGGAAGGTGACGGACTGATTGGGGGACCTTGTTGTCTACCAGTAGAGTGTGAATGACTTGTATTCCCAGATAATAATATATAATATAATCCCACGTTTACACACTATATATATATATATTTATATCTGGTGGTATATCATTGTTGATGACTATATAGTATATTGTTGGGAATTATAATGATTTATATGGTATGTTTCCCTGACATATATGAGACCTCAGCTTCCATTCTTCCCTTGGTATATATATGTATATATTTATATCTGGTGGTATATCATTGTTAGTGACTATATAGTATATTGTTGGGAATTATAATGATTTATATGGTATGTTTCCCTGACATATATGACACCTCAGCTTCCATTCTTCCCTTGGTATATATATATATATTTATATCTGGTGGTATATCATTGTTAGTGACTATATAGTATATTGTTGGGAATTATAATGATTTATATGGTATGTTTCCCCTGACATATATGACACCTCAGCTTCCATTCTTCCCTTGGTATATGCCTGGATTTAGGACACTCAATTGTTGTCCCTTTTCTTATATCGCCTTGTTTTGATCCAACAACTGATCACTACTTACTGACCTATCCGGACCCCACTACTATCTAATATTTACTGTGTATAAATATATACTCCTGCGCCACAGAACAAACCCCTCCTACTAAAAAATATATAATATATATAGGATGCTGCTGTGTACTAGTGTAAACACTAAATCATCAAATTAATCAAATAAACAGCACAATACCCAACAAATGATACATAAAATGAAAAATACTAGTATAAAATTTTTTTTAAAAAATTTAGAAGTGTCCAAAATAAATGTGTCCAACAAACAAAAAATATATAATAAATTTCACATAATATCCAAATAAAATGAAAAACTCATAATGTGATTTAAAGTGTCCAAAATTAATGTGTCCATCAAAATATCAAAAATCATCAAAATATATATATAACATTATGAAACTTGAGCCTTTTTCTTCAACTTCAAAGGGCTTCACCAAAAACGAATACATTTATAATGTGATTATCCTTTTGTCATAAGTGCTTCCACCATCCACCAGTGAGAAACCAATATTAATCGCACCCACCAGATAATGGCGAATAGTAAGCCTTTTAGGGATCCTACACCCCCTCTTAACGCCTCCAGACCTCCATTCCACCACACCAGACTAAGAAGATTCTTCAACTTCCTTTCTCCAAACAAAACGCTCCACCGTTGTGCCAAAGAAGAAAGTATAGCATAGAGTGTAATATTGCTACTAACTTCTTCTTAAATATATAATAATGATGCCAAGTCATTCATGGTAGGCAGCAATATAAAAGGCTCTTTATTATGTAGCCTACAACGGCCAAACATCATCAGAACACCATCCACGATATACTGCAAAAATCCCACAGCTATCTGTGCAAAGGATGACAATGAATTGACAGACACACAGTTCCCAAAATGGCCGCTGGAACGCACCTCTTGGCGTGAGTTCCACTCACCGGAAGTGACATATGACGTTAGTAAAGCAGACCGGAAGAGCGTCGACACGTTTCGCCTCTCCCAGGTCTTGAGAACGAAGTTGAAGAATCTTCTTAGTCTGGTGTGGTGGAAAGGAGGTCTGGAGGCGTTAAGAGGGGGTGTAGGATCCCTAAAAGTCCTAAAAGGCTTACTATTCGCCAATATCTGGTGAGTGCGATTAATGTTGGTTTCTCACTGGTGGATGGTGGAAGCACTTATGACAGAAGGATAATCACTTTATAAATTTATAAATACATTAATTTTCGACACTTTAAATCACATGAGTTTTTCATTTTATTTGGATATTATGTGAAATTTATTATATTTTTTTTTGTTTGTTGGACACATTTATTTTGGACACTTCTAAATTTTTTTAAAAAATGTTATACTAGTATTTTTCTTTTTATGTATCATTTGTTGGGTATTGCGCTGTTTATTTGATTAATTTGAATATTTAGTGTTTATTTGCTGACACTTGTATATGTCACTCCAGCTTGTATCGTTCAAAATACCTAAGGAAAAATGGTGCCCGCTTAGCCGTACGTGCGCACTAAGTTACGTCTTCTCAAAGATGGCGCATGTATAATGCGCAGTCGTCTATATAAACTGTTGGTGTTATTGGTGTTCCCCTCAGATGACCTGTGGGTGCACGAAACACGTAAGGAGGAGCCAATAACACCATGATGTCATGCTGCCGGAGTAATGTGGAGCTCCGGCGGCCATCTTTAACTCTGGCCAGTTAGTCCATGAGATTTTGCTTACTCACCCTATGAGTTTTTATCTGGATACCGATTATTATCTCAATAAATATTCAAACTACTACACTATGGGATGTGTTTGCCTTGACTCCCCCGGGGAGTATTGATTTACAGACATTCACTGCCCAGTTCCCAGGGAGGGAGCCTCTATTACACCCAGTGAGCTGCACCCATCCATCCCTTAAGGGGAACTCTGGAAATCCCGGATTCATCATCTTAAAGTCCCAGGACCCATCCCCCATAAGAGGGAGTTTACTCTATTCCTGCCCTGAGATGACCATTAGATGACAGCAGGATTTATTACAAAACGCACTTTATTTTGTGCGTTCCGGTGAGTGCGCATTTCTTCCATACCTGATTGCACATGCACTGTTTCCAGGACTGTACAGGATATATGAGCACTTAGTCACTTTATGAACTTTTATATGTCTGGTGTTATTTATATCACATGACTTTATTTTTCAGAATCAATTTGTGAATATTTATGTCACTTTTATATACCTTTTTGACCTTTTACAATAATTTTAGTGCTGCACACTATTATTTACATTGCTTATTGTAAGGTGTTACTTGGTTACCTTGGCTGATATCCATTTTTGTGCGCTCACATATACCTACCATACATACTGTATCCCCAGATGGTGGGGACTGGACCTCCTGAATGAAGGATAGGGAAACCTGAAGATTGTCCTGGGCAGGAAGGGGGGAAAAGTACCCGGTATTGAAGGGGTTAAAGGGCAAATATGACAAGAAAACATTCAAAATGCTGAACACAGCGCAAGGCCGGGATCACACCGTGAGACATTTCTCGGGGCTGCAGTTCCTCTGAGCTCCACAAGGTGGTGATCTCACTTATACCTAGACAGGAAGTCTCTATGGAAGACAGGAAGTGATGTCAGATACAGACAGGAAGTGATGTCAGGTACAGACAGGAAGTGTTGTCAGGTACAGATAGGAAATTATGTCACTTACAGATAGAAAGTTCCATGTGGCACAAAGAAAAGGAGATATTGGTGGAAGTGGCAGCAGAGGCGGTAATAAGGTGTTATTCCTATTTACACCCAGTAACTCCCCCATCATGTCCGTCCTCTTCCTCCATAGTCACGTCCGTCCTGTTGATCCATCGTCACGTCCATTCTCTTCCTCCATAGTCATGTCTGTCCTCTTCCTCCATAGTCACGTCTGTCCTCTTCCTCCATAGTCACGTCCGTCCTCTTCCTCCATAGTCACGTCCGTCCTCTTCCTCCATAGTCACGTCCGTCCTCTTCCTCCATAGTCACGTCCGTCCTCTTCCTCCATAGTCACTGTGACGTCTTTTATCTCCAGCAGATGATGATACACACATATATAGTGTGGGAACCCAGATGAACCCCTTCAGGGGCAGAACATTCCCCCACTTCCGGGGCCGGAACATTCTCCTCATTGTGGAGATAAATTCTAGTAATATGGTCCTCTAAACAAACAGCACTGACAATAAATAGACAAGACAAGGACCATCCTGACCATACATGGCCTACAAAGGGCAATGATGACACTACACAGGCAGCCAATGGGCAATCATTACACTATGCAGCCAACACAATGATGGAGTGCCGGGGTCAGGAGTATGGAGCATAGAGCCCCTTACATTGCTGCTCAGGAGGAAGGAAACATTCCCCAGCCGGCCATGAAGAATATGTTCCATCATTGGTGTCAGAGGGAGGGAAATACTGAGGAGTCTGAGGGAAGTAGAGGAGCTGAGAAGCTGTGAGGGTTTAGTAAAGCTGAAAGACTTTAGGGCCTCCAAAGGGGGAATCTGGGACCTTTTAGGGGGTAGTCAGGCTGCAGGGCTTTGGGGGAATAGTGGGCTGGAGGGCTCAGGGGACTCAGAGGGAGGGGAGGTCTCTGTGTCTTTGGTGCCCCCCCCCACCTGTACTTTTTTTCCGACCTTACAGAAGTGGCAATCTTAACCATCTTATTGTCTCACTGGTCATGTGATATGTTCTGGAATATCAAGTAACATAGAGAAGGACATTCCTTCACTCAGTGAGCACTTGTTCTTAGAGGAGTCCTGATTCAGCTGCAAACCAGAAACAAAACAAACCCAACAGAGAAAAAGGAATTTCTGATCCGACGGGCCAAGAGGATTCCAGGTCCTTCAAGATGTAACAAACACTAAACAGTCCAAACTAAATGTCTTCCCATGGGGGGAGTAGTCCTTACATGTCCAGCAACCTTCCTATTCCCCCCTCACATCCACATCCTATTATTGTGTGACCAATACCATCCAAATCATTCTTACTTTCATTTCCCAAAGTTATCCGTCTACAAGGAGACCTGTATAGATCACATTATGGCACCAATGAGGATGGAGGAGGAAACTAAAGTACCCGGAGGAAACCCACGCAGGCACAGGGAGAACATGCAAACTCCAGGCAGGTGGTGCCGTGGCTGGGATTCGAACCAACGACCCTAGTACTGCCAGGCGGAAGTGCTAACCATTTAGTCACTGTGCTGCCCTTATCTCTATTAATAAAACAGACCTGACCGGAGAGGTGAGGAGGATTCTGAGAGTCTAACATGATATTCCTATTGGTTCCTCAATACAGAGATTTCCTCTTCTGAAGTCAGGTGATCATATGACCATCACAGTGCCTCCATGTGACTCCCTAAACCCTGAGAGACACAACATGCAGAAGATTCTAGAAGTCACCAAGAAGATGATGGAGCTGCTGACAGGAGAGGTGAGCGGTGCCGGGAATTCTGGGACATTCTCCAGTAACAGACAAGGGATGTGTCTGGATGGTGACTGTATCATTGTGTGTGTCAGGTTCCTATAAGGTGTCAGGGTGTCACTGTCTATTTCTCCATGGAGGAGTGGGAGTATTTAGAAGGACACAAGGATCTCTACAAGGACGTCATGATGGACAATCAGCCGCCCCTCACATCACCGGGTAAGAGGAGACTTTATTGTAAAGGAGAGAGCAGTACGGAGGATCCACCTAGATCCCCCATCATCTGATAAACACATAGAAACAATGGATTCAGTCAGTGTGTGTGTTTCCTACAGATGGATCCAGTCATGGGAACCCACCAGAGAGATGTCCCCGTCCTCTGTATTCCCGGGATTCCACACAGGAAGGTCACACCATTCATCACCATCGTCAGGTAGATGAGGAACAATCACTGATAGTATCATTAGGATCTGTACATTATC
Organism: Staurois parvus; assembly: GCF_062004578.1. Taxonomy (NCBI): domain Eukaryota; kingdom Metazoa; phylum Chordata; class Amphibia; order Anura; family Ranidae; genus Staurois; species Staurois parvus. Next base: position 2,258,051 of record NW_028317970.1, on the reverse strand, counting down.
TGCATTGTTACCATTGATGTCATTTTTATTATATATTCAGAGTGGAAACCTGAGAGATCCTCAAGTTGAGTTTAAAGAAGAGATAAAAGAGGAGGAGGATGAGGATGGGGGGATGGAGGAGTCAGAGCTTCTAAAAGTACACAAAGATCTGTACCAGGACACCATGGTGGAGTCATCCAGCTACAGGAACCCCCCAGAGAGATGTCCCCGTCCTCTGTATTCTCAGGATTCCACACAGGAAGGTCACACCATCCCTCATCATTACAAGGTTGGTGGGATGGAGCATCTAGAACATGAACTTGTAAAGATGATGTGTGGATTTTTTATGTGAGCTTTTTTTTACAGATAATATATTTTCTTGATTTAGAGTGGAGATCCAATCGATATAGAATTTGAGGTGAAAGCAGAAGAAGAAGAGGCGTATGTGAGGGATGATCAGCAGTCTATGGAGGAGGATGGAATAACGGGGACATTTATAGAGGAGGACACTCCTACAGAGATCAGCACAGGTGGGTCATGAACACTAAATCCATTCCTCCACCCATACTGCTCACTGATTGGTCCAGAGTAGGGCGGGGACTGGGTGATATCAGCCTGTAATCCCTTGGTCACTTTCCTGAGCTGTGTTCCCCGTCCTGTATTCCTGGATTTCTCTCGGATAATCTTCCTTCTCTGTGCTGCAGACACAATTTATGTATCTAGACTGGATTTATGGAGGTTCTGGGGTCCAGCTGGCAGCAAAATGTTTATTTTCACCATTTTTCCTCATGCACAGGTAAAATCTCTGACCGATCATTTCTCCCAGGTTTCCTTGCTCTGTTATCTGCTGGCTGTGCCGGGTGGAGGGATATGTCTGTAGTGTCTCAGCCCCAAGTCACTGAGTGCAGTCTCAGGAGATGGGAGGCAGCGGTGTGGGATCTCTGCAACTTGTCTACAGTAAACATTTAATCTTTCACTGATTCCTGAATACCAATATTATGAGTACTGACCCTTACACTGTATACTCTATTTTGTATATTACATTCTCCAAACTCTTCACTATATACTCTATGTTGTACATTACATACTCCTGACCCCTGCACTATATACTCTGTGTTGTACATTACATACTCCTGACCCCTGCACTATATACTCTATGTTGTACATTACATACTCCTGACCCCTGCACTATATACTCTATGTTGTACATTACATACTCCTGACCCCTGCACTATATACTCTGTGTTGTACATTACATCCTCCTGACCCCTGCACTATATACTCTATGTTGTATATTCCATACTCCTGACCATTGCACTATATACTCTATGTTGTACATTACATAGTCCTGATTCCTCACTGAAGTCCTGTCTTCCTGTACATCAGGGGCCCCACACAACCCTGGAGGTGTATTAGTGCCTTGAGTGCGGGAAATGTCTTCTAGATGAATGTTGCTGGACATCCCAGCTCTCATGTGGGGAAGAAGCACACCCTAATATACACCTCAGATATACTCCATGGCTGATCTTCATCACGGAAGAAACAGTTGATAAGGAGATCAGAGGCCCCCAAAGACATGGATGAAGTGTGGGACCGAGTTGGCTATTGATGGCAGGAGAAGAATAAAAATGGAGTCCTGACCTAGAGCACTGGGCTGACTTTTCATTGGGGTGCAGCCTATATGCTTGAGATGGTCTGCACCTAAATGGAAGGGGGTCTGCTGTGCTGGGGGAGGGGTTTATGGGAAGGCTGGAGGAGTATATAAACTAGGATGGAGGGGGAGGGAGAATTCAATTATAACAGGGTAGACCGATCAGACGGGTCAGTACTTATTCGGGGGGTGGAATGGGGAAAGATGGGGGGAGGGCTATGGCAGATGGTAAGAAGGTTCCCATGTTACAAACAATCAGTGGAATTAGTACTATTTGTATGAAAATAAAAAATACACAAAATCCCTGTGAACAAGGTGTCAGTGAATGAACAAGGTGTCAGTGAATGAACAAGGTGTCAGTGAATGAACAAGGTGTCAGTGAATGAAAGTGTTTGTTCCCCAATGCCAGAAGTGTGTCCAGCACGATAGGTGAGTTGGACGGTTTGGTGCATGAAGAGAACTAGGATTGAATTGGTATTGCTGAATCTTGGCTTCATTCCTCACATGACTGGGCCATTCATATTCCTGGCTAGGTTCTCTTTCAGAGAGACGAGGGAAATAGGAAAGGTGGTGGCGTCTGTCTCTATGTGAGAAGTGATCTCAGTGCGAGTGTGAAAGAGGACCTAGTAGATGGAGAGTGTGATGAGGCTGAAGTATGGGTGGAACTGCACATGGGGGATGGTACTACAAAGGTCATCATTGGAGTTTGTTATAGGCCTCCCAGTGTTAATGAGGTCGAGACTCAGCTCCTTGCACAGATGGAAAGGGCTGCAAGGGCTGGGACAGTGATAATAATGGGGGATGGTAACTACCCGGAAAGTGACTGGAGTAATGGTACTGTAGGAACAGTTAAAGGGCAAAAATGTATAAACCTACTATAGGATAATTTTATGGTCCAGTTCATAGAGGCCCCAACTAGGAATGATGCTCTGCTGGACCTGGTCATCTCCAACCATGCAGAGCTTATTACGAATGTTCATATAAAAGAACATCTGGGTAGCCGTGACCATAACATGATTTCATTTATTGTTACCTGTAAACAGTGAGCACATACGGGAAAAATAAAAACGCTCAATTTAAGAGAGCTAATTTTCCAAGGCTGAGAGCTGCTCTCCAAGACTTAGACTGGGAGGGAATATTGGCATCGATGAACACAACACAGAAATGGGAGTTCTTCAAAAAGACTGTATATGACCACACTGCAAAATATATTCCCATGAGCAACAAGTATAAAAGACTAAAAATCAAACCTATGTGGCTTACGGCCAAAGTTACAAAAGCGATAGATAATAAGAAAAGAGCTTTTATTAAATATAACAATGAAGGAACGCGATCATCGTTTACACATTACAATGAATATAACAGAATATGCAAAAAGAAAATAAAGGCGCAAAAACTGAAAACAAAGGACAGAAAGATATCAGGACGACCCCAAAACATTCCTCCAATATATGAATAGTAGAAAGGTCCGGTCCCAGCATGTAGGCCCTTTACAGAACCATCTAGAGGGGGTGACTGGGGACAAAGAGAAGGGCAATGTACACTGTGTTCCAAATTATTCTGCAAATTCTATTTAAGTGTCACAAAGATGAAATATTTTGTTTTTCAGTGTAACTCATGGATGGCATTGTGTGTCGGGGCTCTTTTGATCACTGAAAACAATCTGGGACACCTGTGATGATTAGATTGGCCGGTGAGCCCAATTTAAGGAAAAACTACTAAAAGACGGTGTTCCACATTATTAAGCAGAGCACCATTTTCAAGCAATATGGGGAAGAAAAAGGAACTCTCTGCTGCCGAAAAGAGTGAAATAGTTCAATGCCTTGGATGAGGGATGAAAACATTCGATATTTCACGAACATTTAAGCGTGATCATCGCACTATGAAGAGATTTGTGGCTGATTCAGAGCACAGACGGGTTGGTGCAGATAAAGGCACATTGAGGAGATTTCTGCCAGATCCATGCATCGGATCAAGAGAGCAGCTGCTAAAATCCCATTACATAGCAGCAAACAGATATTTGAAGCTGCTGGTGCCTCTGGAGTCCCACGGACATCAAGGTGCAGAGTCCTCCAGAGTCTTGCAGCTGTGCATAAACCTTCTATTTGGCCACCAGCAGGAATGGCTGCATTGGGCAGAAAAATACATGAAGACTAATTTTCAAACAGTCCTGTTCACTGATGAATGCTGTGCAACCCTGGATGGTCCAGATGGATGGAGTAGTGGATGGTTGGTGGATGGCCACCCTGTTCCAACAAGGCTGTGATGTCAGCAAGACGGTGGTGGAGTCATGTTTTGGGCCGGAATCATGGGAACAGAGCTGGTCGGCCCCTTTGGGTTCCCGAAGGTGTAAAGATGCAAAGTATGTGGAGTTTATGACTGACCACTTTCTTCCCTGGTACAGAAGGAAGAACTATGCTTTCCGTAATAAAATCATCTTCATACATGACAATGCACCATCTCATGCTGCAAAGAATACCTCTGCATCAATGGCTGCTATGGGGATAAAAGGAGAGAAAGTCATGGTGTGGCCTCCATCCTCCCCTGACCTCAATCCTATTGAGAACCTTTGGAGCATCCTCAAGCAAAAGATCTATGAGGGTGGGAGGCAGTTTACATCCAAACAGCAGCTCTGGGAGGCTATTCTGACATCTTGCAAACAAATTCAAGCAGAAACTGTCCAAAAACTCCCAAGTTCAATGAATGCCAGACTTGTGATCTGCTATCAGATAAGGGGTCCTATGTTACAATGTAACGTGACCGCTTCAAATGTTTAAACAGTTAAAATGTTGTTATAAGTTTGATTGAAATAGCTTTTGATTTCAGTAAATATGCTGCAAACACAACAAATGACAATTTTCAGTTCTTTACAACCTATAAAGTGTTTTGAAACTTACTGTGTGTAATAATTTGGAACAAAAATCCTGTTATCATTAGGAGGTTTGTTCAATAAAATGTGAATTGTACTCTTCTAGTTGTAACATGAGAATTCTGCCGACTGTTATTTACATCAATTATTGAGGGAAATGACAAAAATATCATTTGCATAATAATTGAGAATACGGTGTACAGCGTGTCCAGAAAGTATTCCCATTGGTTGGATGTCTCCTCTGTTCATACAGCGCATCCAGAAAGTATTCCCATTGGTCAGCTGTCTCCGCTATTCATACAGTGCGTCCAGAAAGTAATCTTTTGAAATCTTTGGAATTTATTAAAAATAAAAAACAAAAAAAAACCCTGTACATAAGAATTCCCAGCCTTTGCCATGACACTCAAAATTGATCTCTGGTACATCTTGTTCCCAATGATCATCCTTGAGATGTATCCACAACTTGATTGGAGTCCACCTGTGGGACATTCAGTTGATTGGACATGATTAGGAAAGGCATAAACCTGTCTATAGAAGGTCCCACAGCTAACAGTGCGTTTCAGAGCACAAACCAAGCCATGAATGCAAGGAATTGTCTGTAGGCCTCTGAGACAGGATTGTATGAAGGCACAGATCTGGGGAAGGGTACAGAAAGATTTCTGTAGCATTGAAGGTCCTAATGAGCACAGTGACCTCCATCGTCTGTAAATGGAAGAAGTCTGGAGCCACCAGGAATCTTCCTAGAGCGGTCCGCCTGGCCAAAATGAGCAATTGAGGGAGAAGGGCCTTAGCCAGGGAGGTAACCAAGCACCCGATGGTAACTCTGAAAGAGCTCCAGCATTTCTCTGTGGAGAGAGGAGAACCTTCCAGAAGAACAACCATCTCTACAGCACTCCACCAATCAGGCCTGTATGGTAGAGTGGCCAGACGGAAGCCACTCCTCCAGTAAAAGGCAAATGGAAGCCCACCTGGAGTTTGCCAAAAGGCACCTGAGGGACTCTCAGACCATGAGAAACAAAACTCTCTGGTCTGATGAAACGAAGATTGAACTCTTAGGCCTTAATGCCAAGCGTCATGTCTGGAGGAAACCAGGCACCGCTCATCACCTGGCCAATACCATCCCTACAGTGAAGCATGGTGGTGGCAGCATCATGTTGTGGGGACTTTTTTCAGTGGCAGGAACTGGGAGAGTAGTCAGGATCGAAGGAAAGATGAATGCAGAAATGTACAGAGACATCCTTGATGAAAACCTGTTCCAGAGCGCTCTAGACCTTAGACTGGGGCGACAGTTTATCTTTCAATAGGACAACGACCCTAAGCACACAGCTCACATAACAAAGGAGTGGCTACGGGCCAACTCTGTGAATGTCCTGGAGTGGCCCAGCCAGAGCCCAGACTTGAACCCAATTGAACACCTCTGGAGAGATCTGAAAATGGATGTGCACCGACTCTCCCCATCCAACCTGATGGAGCTTCAGAGGTACTGCAAAGAAGAATGGGAGAAATCGCCCAAAAATAGTTGTACCAAGCTTAAAGCATCATACTCCAAATGACTTGAGGATGTGATTGGTGCTAAAGGGGATCAACAAAGGATTGAGCAAAGGCTGGGAATATTTATGTACAAGGGGGGGCTGGGAATACTTATATAAAAGGGGGGGGCTGGGAATACTTATGCATATGGGTTTTTTTTTGTTTTTTATTTTTAATAAATTGCAAAGATTTCAAAACTAACTTCTTTCCTGTTGTCATTATGGGGTATTGTTTGCAGAATGTTGAGGGAAAAAATGAATTGGATCCATTCTGGAATAAGGCTGTAACATAACAAAACGCTGCAAAAGTGAAGCTCTGGGAATACTTCCTGGATGCTCTGTGTGTGTGTTATAGTGTAGCCATACCCAATGAGCAGTGTAGCCAGCTGCCGGATATGTCATTAAGCAATACCGGGACACTTACAGATGGGATTATAATGAAGCCTTTTCCCCCTAGTGCCCAGTGGTGGGAGGGCTACCTCACTTCCTGTTAGTAGAGTGGACCCAATTCTCCTACAGCAGAGGATCTTGGGACCTGTAGTCCTATAGCCAATACATATTGTATTCCTGAGTGCTGACTGAACTACAACTACCAGAGAGCAGGCAAACCAGAAGGTTTCTTGGAGAACAGATATATTCTACTGCAAGTTTCAGGCTGGCTTTCTTGGTACGGGATTCAGAGCTGGACACAGGGAGACTGCCCTTCTCCTGAAGAAAAGGATTGTGGGTCTGTGGACGTGGGACTCTGGGTAGTGGTTCTGCATAGCTGTGACTTCGACTACCACCCTGGGATTTCATCAGTCTGTCTGCAGCGGGGCTGTTACTGTCGGGCCACCACACAGACATCGCTGTTCGCTGTGCCAGCAGGCTGTCAGGCAGTCACTCCACACATCTCTGTAGACAGTCAGGAGCCGATTCAAGAATTCTTTGTTCCCTATCAAGACGGGGACAAGGTGCTTTGGGGAGGGGAGCCTGCTATTATTATGACTGCTATTATTTTGAACACAACTGTGTGTATATATATATATATATATATATATTGTGGCAGTGCGGTGTCCTGCCACGGTCAAAATAAAGCTGAAAACCCTGGATTCTCAACCAGGCTGGTTGAGGGGCTCCAGAGAGTCGATGTATTGCAGAGGAAACTGGCTTTTCAGTTTCCTCATATATTCATTAAGTCTGTTTTTGGGATCTGGAGCCTGGAGATTTCAAAGAGATCTGGGAGGGATGAAATCTCCAATCCGGGGTCCGTGTTTTGAGAACCCCCAGCACACTGATTGCACAGGTGTGTGCAGGCCTTTTTATAGAGTCCTAACCATAGTTCTGGGCTCCACCCCAGCAGAAGGAGTCAGGAGGGCTCCACCCTGGCAGACGGGAGGTCTCTGCCTTGGAGTCAGGTGGAAGCCAGACTAGCTGTGTGCTAGTGGCCATAATTTGGGAAGAGTCTGCAGGAGACAGACATTGAACTGTGTACAAGCCAGGAGGCTGAATATTTGTTGGTATTTGCTTGATGGTGGATACCCCTGCGTGGGAAGCATGTTATTTGAACTTTCTTGTAAATAAAATTGGGCAAAAAGGCCCTTAAAAAGAGGCGAGTTGCTGTGTGCTTTGAAGAAGCTCTACCACTCTGAAGTGAGTTCCCACAATATATATATATATATATACTAGTACCATCATTATTATCATTACTATTAGATACTGTCCCCTCTCTATTCTGTACCCCATATTAATAATGATTCTATGTTCCATCTATTGTAGTGTGAACTGTGATAATGCCATACTTGGTACTGCAAGTGTCATTGTGTAAGTCCTGCACTGTCATTATTGCTGCCTCCTCTATTGTTTTCCTCAAGCAGGATTCTCTCATTATAATCTTTATTTCTATACAATTTCCACTTCAATGTATTATCCCCAACAGCAAACATCTGTACACGAGTCCCTGTGTCTCTCCTCCCTTCCTTGTGAGGGGTTAACTCAGCATAAGACCCCTCTCATTGGAGGCACTCCCTGGGAAGACCAGAAGCCACAGCTGGAACACATCTCACAGCCGTCCTTCTGGGATGTCCGGAGTGCGCTCCACTAGGTAAATGATAAGCCGGCTTTGGCGCGCAATGCCACCTCGTGCATAAGCGATAACCCGTCGGAGGCCCATCTCCTTGACTACTCCAGCGTGCTGCTGCCTCACTGCACATGTGCGATAGCCCGTCAAAAGCCCATCTCCATGACTACTCCAGCATGTCGCAGCCTCACTGCACATGTGCAATAGCCCATTAGAAGCCCATCTCCATGACTACTCCGGTGTGCCACCGCATCACTGCGCATGCGCCTCCACAGCCACGCACCTATTGGTGTTCGTTCCAATTCACCTCCAGAAGCCATATTTGGCAATGGCAGCACTTGATCTCCCTCTGCTGCCAGTATAGTAACACTACTCATGAATACTCCATACATCTAAAGACAAAGATCTGCCCAATGACCCCACTGACAGCCCACACAAAACAAGGACATTCTGGCTGCCATTGAAATGTATGTGTATACCTACTTTGTGTTCACATTTATCTCCATGGAAAGAAGCCAACAATTGAGGAACCAGCAGGCTTTTATCCAAAGGAATTATGTATTCAATTTATTCATTTTTACTTTTTATACATTCTGCTGATCCAACAATATTATCCCCATGAACCCCAATGCAGCATTCCCAATATGTCATTATTTATTATATGGGGATATATATATATACACAGACTATATGACCTCCTCATGTATATATTACACTGCCCTGCGTTTCTTACAGCTTTAATGCCGGTGAATGTTTCTAATGTCTCTTACTATACCTCTTGATGTGTAATGTATTGTTACTTGTGTGAGCATGTTGTGATGTCACCTTTGTCCCGCCTCCTTTCCCGGGACTGCCCAACCCAAGTGGGAGGGTCCAACCTCTGTCCCAGGGTATATATTGAAGAGGGCTGTCATTGCCAAGTCAGCTCTGATGAAGAAGGGACTGCCTTCGAAATGCATCAGCCTGACTCTGAGAACCTTCCCTTGTGTTTAGACTCGCACTGGTCTCTGATTGGTCAAGTCTCACTCAGGACTTTACACGCTTGTTATACTTCTCTGTTTGTGAGGATATTTTCACATCCAATAAAATCACATTTTACTGAGGTAATGCGCAAGGTTGGTGCACTTTCTTTTTGTTTCGCTTTCCAGTATTGGTCGGGCTTCCCCAGCCTTGTTTAGAGCCGCACAACCTTTGATGCCTTGGTGGGGAATTTCTTCAAGTTCCGGGTCCATCTATCCACCCTTGTTCTGGGCCATAGAGGGCAGGAGGGGTTGTTTTGTGTTTACACCCGCAGTACCATTACTCCAGTCACTTTCCAGGTAGTTACCATCCCCCATTATTATCACTGTCCCAGCCCTTTCCACCTGTGCGAGGAGCTGAGTCTCCACCTCCTCATTAACACTGGGAGGCCCATAACAGACTCCATTGATGACCTTTATAGTACCGCCCCTCATGTGCAGTTCTACCCATAATACTTCAGCCTCATCACACTCTCCATCAACTAGGTCCTCTTTCACACTCGCTCTGAGATCACTTCTCACATAGAGACAGACACCACCCCCTTTCCTATTTCCCCCGTCTCTCCGAAAGAGAACCTAGCCAGGAATATGAATGGCCCAGTCATGTGAGGAATGAAGCCAAGATTCAGCAATACCAATTCAATCCTAGTTCTCTTCATGCACCAAACCTTCCAACTCACCTATTGTGCTGGGCACACTTCTGGCATTGGGGAACAAACACTTTCATTCATCGACACCTTGTTCATTCACTGACACCTTGTTCATTCACTGACACCTTGTCCATTCACCGACACCTTGTTCATTCACTGACACCTTGTTCACACGGATTTTGTGTATTTTTTATTTTCATACAAATGGTACCAATTCCACTGGTTGTTTGTAACATGGGAACCTTCTTATTATTTGCCATAGCCCTCCCCCCATTCCATCCCCCAACAAGTACTGACCCGTCTGATCTGCCTCCCCCATTATAATTGAATTCTCCCTCCCCCCTCCATCCTAGTTTATATACTCCTCCAGCCTTCCCATAAACCCCTCCCCCAGCATAGCAGACCCCCTTCCATTTAGGTGCAAACCATCTCTAGCATATACAGTGAAGGAAATCATATTTGGTCCCCGGCTGATGTTGAATGTTCGCCCCTCACAAAGAAATGATCGGTCTACAAATCGAATGTTCGGTGTATTGTAACACTGAGAGACAGAATACAACAACAAATTCAGCAGAAATGTGTCTAACAAATGATGACGGATCTGCATGTTCATGAGGGAAATAAGGATTTGATCCCCTTCACAAAACATGACTTAGTACTTGGTGGCCAATCCCTTGTTGGCAATCACAGAGGTCAGACATTTCCTGCAGTTGGCCCCTAGGTTCGCACACATCTCAGGAGGGATTTTGGCCCACTCCTCTTGGCAGATCCTCTCCAAGTCATTAAGGTTTGGTGGCTGATGTTTGGCAACTCAAACTTTCAGCTTCCTCCACAGATTTTCAATCAAATTAAGGTCTGGAGACTGGCTAGGCCACTCCAGGACCTTAATGTGCTTCTTCTTGAGAGTCTCCTTTGTTGCCTTGGCCATGTGTTTTGGGTCATTGTCATGCTGGAACACTCATCCACAACCCATTTTCAATGCCCTGGCTGAGGGAAGAAGGTTCTCACCCAAGATTTGATGGTACATTGCCCTGTCTATCGTCCCTTTGATGCGGTGCAGTTGTCCTGTCCCCTTAGCAGAAAAACACCCCCAAAGCAGAATGTTTCCACCACCATGTTTCACAGTTGGGATGGTGTTCTTGGGGTCATAGGCAGAATTCCTCCTCCTCCAAACATGGCGAGTTGAGTTGATGCCAAAGAGCTGGGTTTTGGTCTCATCTGACCACAACACTTTCAGCCAGTCCTCCTCTGCATCATTCAGATGTTCAGTAGCAAACTTCAAATGGGCCTGGACATGTGCTTTCTTGAGCAGAGGGACCTTGCAGGCACTGTAGGACTTCAGTCCTTGTTGGCGTAGTGTGTTACCAATTGTTTTCTTGGTGACTGTGGTCCCAGCTGCCTGGAGATCATTGACAAGATGCTCACGTGTAGTTCTGGGATGATTCCTCACTGTTCTCATGATCATTGACAGTCCACGAGGTGAGATCTTGCATGGTGCACCAGACCTAGGGAGACTGACACTTGTTTTGTGTTTCTTCCATTTGTGAATGATTGCACCAACTGTTGTCACCTTCTCACCAAGCTGCTTGGCCATAGTTTGGTAGCCCAGTCCAGCCTTGTGTAGGTCTACAATCTTGTCCCTGACATCCTTGGACAGCTCTTTGGTCTTTGCCATGGTGGAGAGTTTGGAATCTGATGGTTTGATTGCTCCTGTGGACAGGTGTCTTTTATACAGGTAACACAATGAGATTAGCAGCACTCCCTTTAAGAGACTGCTTCTAATCTCAGCTTGTTACCTGTATGAAAGACACCTGGTAGCCAGAAATCCTGCTGAATGATAGGGGATCAAATCCTTCTTTCCCTCATGAACATGCAAATCAGTCATCATTTGTTAGATGCATTTCTGCTGAATTTGTTGTTGTATTCTGTCTCTCGGTGTTACACCGAACATTCCATTGTTAGACCGATCATTTCTGTGTGAGGGGCAAACATTCATCATCAGAGGGGATCAAATACACATTTCCTTCAATGTAGGCTGCACCCCAATGAAAAGTCAGCCCAGTGCTCTAGGTCAGGACTCCATTTTTATTCACCTGCCATCAATGGCCAACCCGGTCCCACACTTCATCCATGTCTTTGGGGGCCTTTGATCTCCTTATGAACTGTTTCTTCCATGATAAAGATCAGCCATGGAGTATATCTGAGGTATATATCAGGGTGTGCTTCTTCCCCACATGAGAGCTGGGATGTCCAGCAACATTCATCTAGAAGACATTTCCCGCACTCAAGGCACTAATACACCTCCAGGGTTGTGTGGGACCCCTGATGTACAGGAAGACAAGACTTCAGTGAGGAACATTTCCCTCACTCAGGACAGGAAAGTGGCTTCTCCCTGTGTGCAATCTCTGATGTCTGTAAAGACTAGACATCTGTGAAAAACATTTCCCGCATTCAGGACAGGAATACGGCTTCTCCCCCCTGTGTGATCTCTGATGTTTATGAAGACTGGACTTCTCTGAAAAACATTTCCCACACTCAGGACAGGAATACGGCTTCTCCCCCATGTGAGATCTTTGATGTGTGTTAAGATTGGACTTCACTGAAAAACTTTTCCCACACACAGGACAGGAATACGGCTTTTCCCCCGTGTGAGATCTTTGATGTGTGTGAAGATAGGGCTTACGTGAAAAACATTTTCCACACTCAGGACAGGAATACGGCTTCTCCCCCGTGTGAGATCTTTGATGTGTGTGAAGATAGGACTTCTGTGAAAAACATTGTGCACACTCAGGACAAGAATATGGCTTCTCTCCCGTGTGAGATCTCTGATGTTTATGAAGACCGGACATCTCTGAAAAACATTGTCCACACTCAGGACAGGAATATAGCTTCTCCCCCGTGTGAGATCGCTGATGTTTATGAAGTCTGGACTTCTCTGAAAAACATTTCCCACACTCAGGACAGGAATACGGCTTCTCCCCCATATGAGATCTTTGATGTGTGTTAAAATTGGACTTCACTGAAAAACATTTCCCACACTCAAGACAGGAATACGGCTTCTCCCCCGTGTGAGATCTCTGATGTGTGTGAAGATAGGACTTCCGTGAAAAACATTTCCCGCACTCAGGACAGGAATATGGCTTTTCCCCTGTGTGAGATCTCTGATGTGTGTAAAGATAGAACTTCACTGAAAAACATTTCCCACACTCAGGACAGGAATACGGCTTCTCCCCTGTGTGAGATCTCTGATGTTGATGAAGATTGGACTTCTGTGAAAAACATTTCCCGCAATCAGGACAAGAATAAGGCTTCTCCCCTGTGTGAGATCTCTGATGTTTATGAAGACTGGACTGCTCTGAAAAACATTTCCCACACTCAGGACAGGAATATGGCTTCTCTCCTGTGTGAGATCTTTTATGCACATTAAGTTTGTATTTAGAACAGAAACCCTTCCCGCACTCAGTACAGGAGAAGCTCTTCCCTGTTGGAAGGCCAGCCCGGTCCTGCACAGTCTGAGGTTCCTCAGGATACGAGGAATCTGATGGTCCATCTACACTGGGTGGTGCTGGATGGACATTGGAGGGAGCCGGGTTTTCTCCTGGACTATACTGTGTGATGTCCTCATCTTCTACTTTCCAGTCTGGAGACAAAGTGAGACAATCCTCTGAGGTTTTCCTCATCTCCCGGCCATGGACTAAAATACAAAGACAAAGAGGATTACTAGACAGGAGATGATTAGTTCCCCCAAACCAGGACTCCGCCCACATCAGGCAGCTTGGTCTCTGAGGAGCTTACAATTCCACCCTCAAGGTGTGATGGACTTGATGTGTGTGATGAAATGTCTATTTCATTTCATATTGAATAAAAAAGTGTATATATATATATATATATATATATACACATTTTTATACATATTTACTTTTATACTTTAATACTATTTCTTTCCACATATTTATAAATGTTTAGCATGAATATATATGTTGTGTGAATATTTTCTGCCTGCTGGGCTTTGTGGTACTTTAAGAAATCCTTGCTTAAGAAATGTTTGCTCACAGGCACAGACCCCCTCCCATCGAATGTTTTTCATTCTATAAGATAAGACTTGGAAGAAGATCACACCTATACCATGAGGGAGATTGTTTTCGTGTAAAGTGACCAATCAAAGACTAATATAATGCTTATGCTGTTATCACGTGATGTTCGCATCATTTTTCATATATAAACTCACGGTTTCAATTCAATAAATTAGAGAGAAGTTTTCACAGACCAAACGTGTCAGTGTGAGTTTCTTTATGTGCGCACATTCCAGAGCTGGCCAGCATCATAAATTAGGACAGGAACAGATAAGCACTGGACACTTCAGTCCTCAACTAAAGCAGCTGATGCCGAAACCGGGACTCCGGGTCATGAACCTGCAGCCAGCCGACCTGAAAGGGCGTTAGATGTCAGTCAAACCAGACGGGGCAGAGACTGATCACCTCTGGAGCATGGTAAGATATATTTTGCTATCTTACCAGTGCTTATCCTGTCTTTGTTGTTGATTCATTCCTGTGCCTAGTACGGCTGCTAAAGGTCACTAAAGGCAGGTAACCTTGCTTGCCCGGAGTTTATTTAAATCTACCTGCAATGCTTATCTGTTGCCTGGTTCTCTGTTGTGTGTTTGTTTTTTATGTATCAGTCTTAAGGTGGAAGAGGAGTGGACCTACTGAGGGTTTTGACACATAATTTCTCTTGGGTGTGTGGTAACCTTGTCTGTTGACCACAAGATAGGACGTGTCGGGTACGCGTCACGGTAGTGTGACAGCGGGTGCCGTAACCGTGTGTGTGTGGGTTACGAAGAGTTACTCAGTGATCTGTACTCTAGCCCACCAAGATAGACTGATATGTCATGTTCTAAATGTGTGTCTGGTTTAATGTTTGCCATTCATGAAGACGGTTGGGGTTTGTTAAGGGTTAAAGAGAAAGGATATAGTCAGGAATTGTTAGGACGTCATCCTCTGTTTTCTGATTTGCCTGAAGTGTTAGTTTTCCGCCTTAATGTGCATTACCCTGTAAGGGGGGGTATTGGGAAATCAATTCAGCAGATAGAAGCAGAGGCGAGAGGGGGGGGGGCACAGTACAGAAAGGTGCCCCTGCCAACTGGAACAGCTGGAAGATTGTGAACAGAGTGAACAGCAGTGTGTGAAGAGTCTTGGGTTTCTTTTAGGAAGACCAGAGACAGGAGGAGATGGGTCAGACGCTGATAAAATTTGAGAAAGGAATGTTAGCATGTGACCTGGTTGCACAAAGGGAGGGGGAGCAGTATGTGAAGGGATTAGTTAAGTTAGTGAAAGTATGTGGAATCACAGATAAGGGGGGTCGTTTACAGCCGGAAGAATGGCAGAAATTGATAAAAGAAAAGAAAGGTGTATTAGTTGATAATAATTTATTGAGGACAGCAGAAGCTTGGTACAATGTAGCTAAAACTATACATAAAGAGCAGTGGACAGAAGAGGTATTGCAACAGGGAGGGAAAACTGTTTATGTATACCACCAATGTGTTGACATTGTAAAGGAACACCCACCGCCCTATATTTGGTCTGCAGACACTGGGCTCCACCCTTCATCTACCGCCCTCTCCTCTGTCCTTCCTGCCCAGCGCACTTCCTGATGGCAGCCATCTTGCTGCACCTGCATTGTCATTTCCTGCCCAGCCCAGTACACTTCCTGGAGGTGGCCATTTTGGTACACCAAATCAGATTTCCAGAGAGCCTATGCCTCAAGTGAGCCACCTCTACCCAGTGTGTCCAGTCTTACAAGCTGATGGTACATTCTACATACCCCCGGATGTGCCGCGTGTCCCCACTATGCCAGTGCTTGAACCTGACACGACCGCTGGTCCCGCGAGAGACAGTTTTGTCTCCAATAGACCAAAAGGAAGTAAACATTTGCACTTAGGGTCAACCTGGTCAGACATATCTTCTTTGGATGAGGAGGCCGCAGGTTCGGAACTTCCTACGCTATCTGCATACGCCTCTCCAGATGCCCCTCTTAGGCCACAGGTGACAGGAAGGACTCCTCAGGCAGGAAGACTCCACACCCCGGCAGATGCACCAGTCCTGTATGTCATCTTTACTCCGTCCCAGGCCTCTTCCCTGGTGACCACATTGCCAGACCCCAAGAAGCAGCCCATGCCCTTTTATCGCAGGATAGCTCAGATCCAGAAGACATACTCGGCAGCCTGGAGAGACCTAGTCAGCCTGTGTGAGATAAAGGCAGGATACTCATACTGGCCAATAATGGCACGAAGTCTTAACAATACCTGGCTTGTCAATGACAAAGCCTTCTCCTCTGGACTGGAATTTTGTACGCAACTGCATGACTGGGCCAAAGAGAGACTGGCCGATCAAGCCACCACCCTTCAAGATATTACCCAAGATAAGGCGGAGTCAGTAGAAAAATTCTATACCAGATTGTCCCAGGTCTTCTCAGACCTGGGATTCAGCGCATACAACAAAGCCCATAATCAGATGCTGTCATCAGCCTTTGTTGCGGGGCTGAGGGAACCAATACGGAAGGGTCTTATCATGGCTAGGCCTGAGTATCGTGTGGTGCCTTTAGACACTCTGCTGTTGGTGGCAAAAGGTCTTGAATCTTCACAAGCTACCAAGAAGTCCACCCCTATTATGGTAGCAGATCCCTGGACACAAACCTGGCCAACAGCCTCAGAAGAAAATAATCCCATTTGTTTCAATTGTGGCCGCCCAGGACACTACAAGAGGAACTGTAGAGCCCCTCCCAGACATCGACGGCCACAGTGGAACCAGAACACATACAACCAGCAACAGTCACAACAGCAACATCAAGCCCCTGGGCCCAGCGCGAATCACCTGGATCTTCTGCGCTAGGAAGTGGGCAAGCCTGTGTCATCCCCTATCTTGGCAGTGTCTTCAGCGGGTTCAGGGGGCCCATTAGCAAAAGTGACCTTACCTATTGAAGGGCACCCAACGACATTTCTAATTGACACAGGTGCAGCCAGGAGCGTGATCAGATCAGAAGACTTGCCAGACCATTCATACCTTTCTGATATAGATATATCCTGTGTGGGGGTAGATGGAACCCCACGGTCTAATCCTCTTACCCGACCTTTACAGGTTGGTCTATTCCCAGACTTGCTGGCCCGGTTTGTCGTGTCTTCAACGTGTCCCCTGAATCTCCTGGGAGCTGATGTGCTATCTAGGCTCCAGGCCTCTATCACATTCACTCCTGATGGCAAGGTGGTTATCTCATCACCACTAGAAGAAGAGGACACGTCTGCACCGTGCTCCATTCCCCCCTTCTGATGGCACATCAAGAGATCTCTACCACCACCATCCCAGAGGATGTGCTGAGCAGAATCCCAAGTTGCCTATGGTCCACAGGACCCGAAGATATTAGATATTTAAAGGTACCCCCAATTATGGTGGAATTGAAGCCAGGAGCCCCCCTACCCAGGAAACCACAGTACCCACTGAAACCAGTGCAATCCGAGGCCATTTCGAAGCAGGTCAAGTCCCTTGTGGCAAATGGTGCACTCATACCTTGTACCTCTCCATGCAACACACCTTTGTTCCCGGTGAAAAAGAAGACACCTAAAGGGGAACCAGAGAAGTACAAGATGGTACAGGACCTCCGAGCAGTGAATGAAGCCACCATCTTGGAGACACCTATTGTTCCAAATCCCCACACTTTACTCACAGGGGTACCGCCAACAGCAAAGTATTTCACTGTGGTGGACCTGGCAAATGCATTCTTCAGCGTTCCCTTGCATCCTTCCTGCAGATAACTCTTCGCTTTTACCCATGAGGGTAAGCAATACACCTGGGCAGTTATGCCACAAGGGGCGCAAAATTCTCCGAGCCAGTTTGCCAAAGCCATGACCACCATACTGGACACGTGGCAAAAGGAACTTTCGGCAGTGGTCCTTCTTCAATATGTGGATGACCTTCTCCTCTGTGCTGATGACCTGCCCACGGCTGAAGAAGCCTCGGAGAGTTTACTATGTTATTTGGCACACCAAGGCTGTAAGGCTTCTAAACCGAAGTTGCAATGGTGCTCTACAATAGTCGTATTCTTGGGCCACTGTCTCTCACATGGAACAAGGCATCTTACAGAGGAAAGAGTTAAGGCCATCCAAAACCTGCCACTGCCGCTAGGCCAGAAGCCACTCCATGCCTTTCTTGGCCTCATATCCTACTCTGGGTCATGGATTCCTGATGCTTCTTGGTTTATGCAACCACTCTACGATGCTCTCAAGTCTGAGCCTTTCCATCTGTCCGAAGAGGCCGCTTTCAACTTTTTGGCTCTAAAACGTTTACTTTCTTCAGCCCCAGCCCTAGGTCTACCAGACTACGAGAAACCTTTCAAACTGTTCGTGTCTGAATGCCAAAGCCATGCCACAGGAGTATTGGCCCAGTCCCATGGCGACCGCCTACGACCCGTAGGCTACTACTCATGCCGTTTAGACCCAGTGACTAGAGGAGCACCGTTGTGTCTGTGTGCAGTTTTCGCTGCTCAAGCTCTGCTGGATAAGACCTCTGATATCGTACTGGGACATGAACTTGTTCTTCTGGCGCCGCATGACATTGCTGCCATTTTAAACCAAGTCCAACCTAAACATTTGTCCAGAGCGAGGCATCTTTGACTACAGTGTTCCCTCCAACTTCCTTATAACGTCACTCTCCTACGTTGCCAAACCCTGAATCCGGCCACTCTCCTCCCAATTGCTGAGGAGGGTAATGAAGGTAATGAAGAAAGTGGAGAGGATAACGGAGCCACTGAGCCTCATAACTGTCTTGAAGTGATGAAAATGGAAACCTTCCATCTCCCCACAGTGAGTGAAACACCTCTGCAGGACCCAGGCTTCACCTTGTTTGTTGATGGTTCCAGATATGCAGATGATGGAGGCAAATATCATACAGGATTTGTGGTCACTACTGTAGACACAGTCCTACAGGCAAGAGCCCTATCGCCAGCAATATCTGCACAGGGAGCTGAACTTCAAGCACTCACAACAGCATGCCAGATGATGGAAGTAAAAAGGGCCAATATCTACACAGACTCCAGATATGCCTTTGGAGTGGCCCATGATTTTGGACCCATATGGAAAGCAAGAGGATTTATGACTGCGGCAGGTACGTCCATAAGACATGGAGCAGCCATTGGACGACTGCTGGAAGCACTCCTTCTACCCATTCAAGTGGCTATTCTGAAGGTAAAAGCTCATGGGAAAATAAACTCCTCAGAAGCCAAAGGCAATAATCTGGCAGATTTGGTGGCAAAACGAGTGGCCATGGGACCACCAGAAATGGAAGGAGAGGTGACCGGAGAGAGGGAACCAATATTCACCTTACAGACCTTACCTGTGGACAGAAACTACCTCAAGGAACTCCAAGCAGCAAGTCCAGAAGAAAAAGAGAGCTGGAGACGGAGAGGAGCTATTCTCAAAGACGGTCTGTTTGAGTGCAACAAGAGGCTTTGTTTACCCAAGAATATGTTTCCAGCTGTAGTCCAGTGGGCACACGGAGCAGCCCATCTGTCAAAGAGCCTCATGAACTCTCTCATCAACAATTACTATATAGCGCCTGGAATCACCACATTGACAAATAATTTTTGCAAAACATGTGCCATCTGTGCAAAATGCAATCCGGGACGCACAGAGAAGACACCACAGACACACTTAGCCAAACCCCTATACCCTTTTCAAAGGATACAAATTGACCATATCCAGATGCCAAAGAGTGGGCGGTTTGAGTACACCCTAGTGGTGTTGGACATGTTTTCCAGTTGGCCAGAGGCCTTTGCTGTAACTAACATGACTGCTAAAACAACTGCGAAGAAACTCCTCACTGAGGTTGTATGCAGATATGGGCTTCCAGAGGTGATAGAGAGTGACCAGGGCCCCGCCTTCACAGCTTCAGTAACCAAAGGAATATGGGCGGCATTAGGAATCACTCTGGCGTTCCATACTCCCTATCACCCCCAAAGTAGTGGAAAAGTAGAAAGAATGAATGGCACTCTGAAAGCCAGAATGCTAAAAATGGCCCAAGAGACTGGCATGAGTTGTCCAGACAGTCTGCCTATTGCCCTATTTAGTGTCAGATACACACCAAGAGAGAACACTCCCTATCCCCTTATGAGATTTTGTTTGGCTCAGTCCCCAGACTTGGTTGTTATTTTCCACAACAGTTGCAATTACAATCTGATGTGTTAACTAATTATGTGACTGTATTATCACGTGAATTAACCCATATCCATGTCCAAGTGTTTTCTTCCATTCCAGATCCTGAGTTAGATACAGGAACTCACAGCCTATTACCCGGAGATTGGGTATTAGTAAAGAAATTTGTGAGGAAACATTCCATTGAGCCAAGATATGATGGTCCATTCCAAGTTCTGCTGACCACAGCCACTTCTGTCAAGGTGGCCGGGAAGAACACTTGGATACACGCCTCCCACTGCAAGAAAGTCCCAACCCATGAGGGAAAGGCATCATCTACACCATGATGATTGTGTTGTATATCCTTTTTCTAATAAGTTTGATAGAAGCTCAGCAGGTGGCTATCACCAAAACAGGTGCTCAACAGGTGGCCATCACTAGGATGAATGACACCTTCATATTCTGGTACAATTCATCCAACACATATGTGGCTGCGTTCACCTTTGATTTTTGTAGTATGATACCCATATATTGCAATAGACATAGACCGGGTTGGGCACAGCGGGCCTGTCTGGTGATCAACTCAGATCAGATATACATATGTATACCGGATGATTTTTGGGGACCGAACTGTGCCCATTGGGGATCATTGGGATGGAGTACTGGAGCAGGTTGGGGGTATCAACCACAGAGTGCATTAAAAAGGAAAGATAAGGTGGGGAAGCCTCTCATTAAACGTATGTCCATCTGGAAGTCAGGGTGCAGTGATAGCGGAGAAAGACTCGTCCTAAACATTGAGAATCCTAGCCCTGGTGATGCAGGACTTTACTGGTTAGGCAGGCACCCACAGAAAGGTACACCTCTAGCAAAATTTTACCTAAAAGACATGTATAACTCATCAAAACCAATAACAAATCCCCTTAAACCTGTCATCCCTGCTATAAAAGACATGATAGCAATAGCAAACCCTACTTTTGAAGAGACAATGGCGGCTGAAACCGGGTTCTCAGACACTAACCTGTGGCTTGAGTGGATGAGATTCAGTGCCAAACAACATAACAGAAGTAACTGCTACAGTATGTCTGTGGTAGTGCCAGGCCACATTTAGGGACAGTCCCTCTTCAGATCCCACAAGACATTGAGGAATGTTTCCTTAGCCTGTTCACTAATACATCCACCAATCATTCTGCGTGCGAAATGTGGAAAGAGGAATATCCCATAGTTACCAAAATCCCGAAGCCTGGAGAGGGCATCACTATATATCCTGGGAACTATACCTGTTACTCGAATTATCAGGGTAATGGAAGGTTCCTGGGTAATTTCACCGAAGGATACTGCTCTACCTACAGCAGTGTCTCAGGGAAGTAATACAGAATCAGACCCAGTCTCTCGGTGACATATACTGGATCTGTGGGGACCAAAAGATTAGAACCAGATTGGAAGGGATTTGGACTGGTGAGTATGCTCTTGCAAAGGCCATTATGCCTCTCCACATCCTAGCAGAAAATACCCCTGACCCAACGCCTGGCCGTAGGAGGAAACGAAAAGCTCCTTCTGGCAGTTTTGACCCACATGTGTATATAGATGCCATTGGAGTCCCAAGGGGGGTGCCTAATGAATTTAAAGCCAGAGACCAAGTAAAAGCAGGCTTCGAATCCCTGATTCCCATGATAACTGTTAATAAAAATGTAGATTAGATAAATTACATATACTACAACCAACAGAGGTTTGTGAATTACACCAGGGATGCCCTCCAAGGAATCGTTGACCAGTTAGCCCCTACATCCTACATGACATTCCAGAATAGGATGGATCTGGACATGATTTTAGCAGAAAAAGGAGGTGTCTGTAAAATGATAGAAGGAACCGGAACATGTTGTACATATATTCCTGACAATACTGGCTTGAATGGTAAGGTTACTCTGGCTATAAAGAAATTGGAAGATCTGTCAGCTGAGTTGAAGAAGAACTCAGGTATCACAGACCCGTGGGATCAATATTTCAGTTGGATGAGTGGGTGGCAAAAGATACTTGCCCAAATAGGGGTAACTGTACTAATAATTCTGATTCTCCTGGTCCTGGTTGTATGCTGTGTTATACCATGTGTGAGGAAATTGATGAGCAAAGCAGTAGACAACAGAACACCTACCTTCCTGAACCAGGAGCAAGAGGATCCCCACATGATAGATGAAGGAAGACCTTATACCCCATTACGGTCCCTCTCCGCCAACAGTAATCTCACAATTTTGTAGGGATAGCATCTGACTTCCTTATGTACAAAGTCTGTGGCGGGGGAGGTGATGAAATAGTCATCACCTGTCTAACGTGCAGCATAAAAGAGTTCCAAGGTACATGAGGACAGATGAGTGAGGACTTATAGGGACAGAGGAAAATAGTCATTTTAAGGGGGGACTGTGATTGGACTTGGTAAAATGTCTATTTCATTTCATATTGAATATATATATATATACACACTTTTTTATACACATTTTTATACATATTTACTTTTATACTTTAATACTATTTCTTTCCACATATTTATAAATGTTTAGCATGAATACATATGTTGTGTAAATATTTTCTGCCTGCTGGGCTTTGTGGTACTTTAAGAAATCCTTTCTTAAGAAATGTTTGCTCACAGGCACAGACCCCCTCCCATCGTGTGATTTCGAAGACAAAAGCATGTTTTTCATTCTATAAGACTGAAGAAGATCACACCTATACCATGAGGGAGATTGTTTTCATGTAAAGTGACCAATCAAAGACTAATATAATGCTTATGCTGTTATCACGTGATGTTCGCATCATTTTTCATATATAAACTCACGGTTTCATTTCAATAAATTAGAGAGAAGTTTTCACAGACCAAACGTGTCAGTGTGAGTTTCTTTATGTGCGCACATTCCAGAGCTGGCCAGCGTCATAAATTAGGACAGGAACAGATAAGCACTGGACACTTCAGTCCTCAACTAAAGCAAAGGGAACTAGGAAATGTCTCCTCTGATCTCCTACCAGGTCATTTCTTTATTCATGGACCTTAGTCAGAGAGTGAGGAAACAACCAGAACTGTCTTTTATAGGAGGGACAGTGATGGGGGGATTATAGGACGAGGGTCCCCACCCCCTCTATCACTCATCGCCATCTTCCCAACACAAGAAGTACTGCACTTCCTTATTTAGTCCATGATTTAGTCATGAAGAACAGCGGGGCTGAGCCCCACCAGAGGTCAGAGAGTGAGGATGGGGGGGAGAACAACCAAGATGAAGAATGGACTGATCCTGAAGACCACCATCATTGGGGTATTGACTCCTCCCTCATTATCACTTTCTGTTTAAGGGTCCAAAGTTGGAGGATGTTATCACATTATTATCACCATGTAAAAGTCTGTGCTCCAATCACATCATCCGATATAAAATGTCAAGCTGGGTGTAAATGGGTGTAACAAAAGAGAATCCATATTATGTATATATATAGCAGTGGGGGAGGGGGGAGAGCAGAAGTCAGGAGTATGTAATGTACAACATAGAGTATATAGTGCAGGGGTCAGGAGTATGTAATGTACAACATAGAGTATATAGTGCAGGGGTCAGGAGTATGTAATGTACAACATAGAGTATATAGTGCAGGGGTCAGGAGTATGTAATGTACAACATACATTATATAGTGCAGGGGTCAGGAGTATGTAATGTACAACATACATTATATAGTGCAGGGGTCAGGAGTATGTAATTTACAGCAGAGTATATAGTGCAGGGGTCAGGAGAACGTAATGTGCAACAAAGAGTATATAGTGCAGGGGTCAGGAGGATGTAATGTACAACATAGGGTATATAGTGAAGGGGCAGGAGTTTGTAATGTACAACAAACAGTATATAGTGCAGGGGTCAGGATTATGTAATGTACAACAAACAGTATATATTGCAGGGGTCAGGAGTATGTAATGTATAACAGAGTATATAGTGCAGGGGTCAGGAGTATGTAATGTACAACAGAGTATATAGTGCAGGGGTCAGGAGTATGGAATGTACAACATAGAGTATATAGTGCAGGGGTCAGGAGTATGTAATGTACAACATAGAGTATATAGTGCAGGGGTCAGGAGTATGTAATGTATAACATAGAGTATATAGTGCAGGGGTCAGGAGTATGTAATGTACAACATAGAGTATATAGTGCAGGGGTCAGGAGTATGTAATGTATAACATAGAGTATATAGTGCAGGTGTCAGGAGGATGTAATGTACAACAGAGTATATAGTGCAGGGGTCAGGAGTATGGAATGTACAACATAGAGTATATAGTGCAGGGGTCAGGAGTATGTAATGTACACCATAGAGTATATAGTGCAGGGGTCAGGAGTATGTAATGTATAACATAGAGTATATAGTGCAGGGGTCAGGAGTATGTAATGTACAACATAGAGTATATAGTGCAGGGGTCAGGAGTATGTAATGTATAACATAGAGTATATAGTGCAGGGGTCAGGAGCATGTATTGTACAACATAGATGTCACGGATCCCCCACACGCCACGCCCACAGCGACTAGCTAACCGAGGAGCACACATGCGGCTGTGACTTGGAGTACGAGGGAATAAAGGGGACTCAACTTTGAATATATAAAACCGTATATAAGATCAGCCGTGATACCCTTTCACAGCCCACACTACCTTTGGCCACAACCAGATGGAGACTCCACTTCAATCCAGCTGGTTGGCCACACACTGGCAGATACAAATCTTTTATACAATCACAGCCCACACTACCTTTGGCCACCACCAGATGAAGACTCCACTTCAATCCAGCTGGTGGGCCACACACTGGCAGATACAAATCTTATATACAATCTGATGTACTGATTAGAGTTGAGGAGCAGCTTAGTAATCACACTCTTCTAGAGTCCCTCCAGCTAACTACAGCTTGAACCCCGGTGTTAATCACCCTTCCACTGTCCACACCCCCCCTGCACCAGACACACCACAAAAGGTAGCTGGCCACCACCCAACAGTTTATCTGCAGGATTGTCTGTTGTGACAACACACACAGATCTCCGTCTGGCTGATCTGTTACCTTTTACAATCTGCATACAATCTGCCCACACACAGTGCAATTGCATACAGAATGGCAATGAGCTTGACCGAGCATTTAAAGGCACTAAAGTACAATACAATCTAATCTAATCCAATCTAATCTCTCCGAAGATATGAGCACGTGCTTAAATACACAGAAGTCACAAATTAATTTTCAGATTTAATTTCCCGAAAGTGGGCCGGAGCATAAAATATGTACAAAGTATAAAAAGTTACAGAAATACAAAAAATACAAGAAGACACACAAATGACTATTCACTATAAAATAAAAGGGAATAAAACAGAATAAAACTTTTACCGAGATCTTTCCTGCGACTGGAGCAAGTCAGAGAATCAGCAATCCGTCAGTCAAATCAAACCGGCTCCATACGAATTACCAATGTCCCAATGCCCGGGTATTACATTTATGGGGATATGGACGTAGGCGGGATATTTGTCCTCGGCCAATTGACCCTGGGGGGCTGCTCCTGCACCCGCCCACAGGATGTTCTGGCTGCTGACCTGCCCAAGTTCAATCGGACTAAGGCCAGCTTGAAACAAGTGGTGGATTGGATTTCTGGCACCAGCGCATCAGTCCGATCGCGACAGTACCAAACACTATTCGACTGTCGCCATCCAGTGCCACCTAACCATTCCCTGCATTTTCCTGGCCTTCTGCCTAAACCACAAATATGATTTTTAGTGCCGATGTAGCAAGCAGAGTGCCCTACAAGAAGGGAGTATGTTCATCTCTCTGCAACTAATATTTTAGCTTTTATGAGAGATGAAACATACCCCTTTTGATGGATGGATATACTCCTTTTAGAGCTTCCAATGTCAGGCAGACACCCTGTCTGGGGCTACTTCCTCCAAACCGGTTTCCCCAGAAGGTGTCACATCCCGGAAGCAGGGCTTTTCAGCCTTATTGATGCTAATTGATGACCACTATCTGAGTACCTCATTTCCCCGATGACAAGGACTGAATATTCATCCTTAATGACAATGGAATGTCCCTACAGTTACGATTACATATTGCTATTGATCACATCGCATCTACTCATATCTGTACATTTATGTCACATGCATGTTACATCATATCTCATGTATGTTACAATAGAGTATATAATGCAGAGGTCAGGAGTATGTAATGTACAATATAGAGTATATAGTGCAGAGGTCAGGAGTATGTAATGTACAATATAGAGTATATAGTGCAGGGGACAGGAGTATGTAATGTACAATATAGAGTATATAGTGCAGGGGTCAGGAGTATGTAATGTACAACATAGAGTATATAGTTCAGGGGACAGGAGTATGTAATGTACAATATAGAGTATATAGTGCAGGGGTCAGGAGTATGTAATGTACAACAGAGTATATAGTGCAGGGGTCAGGAGGATGTAATATACAACAGAGTATATAGTGCAAGGGTCAGGAGTATGTAATGTACAACATAGAGTATATAGTGCAGGGGTCAGGAGTATGTAATGTACAACATAGAGTATATAGTGCAGGGGTCAGGAGTATGTAATGTACAACATAGAGTATATAGTGCAGGGGTCAGGAGTATGTAATGTACAACAGAGTATATAGTGCAGGGGTCAGGAGGATGTAATATACAACAGAGTATATAGTGCAAGGGTCAGGAGTATGTAATGTACAACATAGAGTATATAGTGCAGGGGTCAGGAGTATGTAATGTACAACATAGAGTATATAGTGCAGGGGTCAGGAGTATGTAATATACAACAGAGTATATAGTGCAGGGGTCAGGAGTATGTAATGTACAACATAGAGTATATAGTGCAGGGGTCAGGAGTATGTAATGTACAACATAGAGTATATAGTGCAGGGGTCAGGAGTATGTAATGTACAACATAGAGTATATAGTGCAGGGGTCAGGAGTATGTAATGTACAACAGAGTATATAGTGCAGGGGTCAGGAGTATGTAATGTACAACAGAGTATATAGTGCAGGGGTCAGGAGGATGTAATATACAACAGAGTATATAGTGCAAGGGTCAGGAGTATGTAATGTACAACATAGAGTATATAGTGCAGGGGTCAGGAGTATGTAATGTACAACATAGAGTATATAGTGCAGGGGTCAGGAGTATGTAATATACAACAGAGTATATAGTGCAGGGGTCAGGAGTATGTAATGTACAACATAGAGTATATAGTGCAGGTGTCAGGAGTATGTAATGTACAACATAGAGTATATAGTGCAGGGGTCAGGAGTATGTAATGTACAACATAGAGTATATAGTGCAGGGGTCAGGAGTATGTAATGTACAACATAGAGTATATAGTGCAGGGGTCAGGAGTATGTAATGTACAACAGAGTATATAGTGCAGGGGTCAGGAGGATGTAATATACAACAGAGTATATAGTGCAAGGGTCAGGAGTATGTAATGTACAACATAGAGTATATAGTGCAGGGGTCAGGAGTATGTAATGTACAACATAGAGTATATAGTGCAGGGGTCAGGAGTATGTAATATACAACAGAGTATATAGTGCAGGGGTCAGGAGTATGTAATGTACAACATAGAGTATATAGTGCAGGGGTCAGGAGTATGTAATGTACAACAGAGTATATAGTGCAGGGGTCAGGAGGATGTAATATACAACAGAGTATATAGTGCAAGGGTCAGGAGTATGTAATGTACAACATAGAGTATATAGTGCAGGGGTCAGGAGTATGTAATGTACAACATAGAGTATATAGTGCAGGGGTCAGGAGTATGTAATATACAACATAGAGTATATAGTGCAGGGGTCAGGAGTATGTAATGTACAACATAGAGTATATAGTGCAGGTGTCAGGAGTATGTAATGTACAACAGGGTATATAGTGCAGGGGTCAGGACTCACAGTATTAGTATTCTGTATTTAATGGAAGCTTAAATGTTTACTGTAGACAACATGTAGAGGTGAGCTGGGATTAAACCATCATGAAACAGATTAGGTTGGAGGTGAGCAAATCCTTGGACAGAGGGGTGGCGGTGGATGTGGTATACTTGGACAGAGGGTTGGCGGTGGACGTGGTATACTTGGACAGAGGGGTGGTGGTGGACGTGGTGTACTTGGACAGAGGGGTAGCGGTGGACGTGGTATACTTGGACAGAGGGGTGGCGGTGGATGTGGTATACTTGGACAAAGGGATGGCGGTGGACGTGGTATACTTGGACAGAGGGGTGGCGGTGGACGTGGTATACTTGGACAGAGGGGTGGCGGTGGACGTGGTATACTTGGACACAGTTCCCCACACATGGCTAATGTGTAAGTAAAGTCTATGGGCTGGAAAAATCCAAATATAAATGGATAGAAAACTGGCTAAAAGATCGTATTCAGAGAGTAGTGGTTAATGATTCATGCTCTGATTGGTCTAGGGGTGTCAGTGGGGTACCCCAAGGTTCAGTGTTATTAGTGGTGTACCCCAGGGTTCAGTGTTTTTAGTGGTGTATCCCAAGGCTCAGTGTGATTAGTGGGGTACCCCAAGGTTCAGTGTAATTATTGAGGTACCCCAGGGTTCAGTGTTATTAGTGATGTACCCCAAAGTTCAGTGTGATTAGTGGGGTACCCCAGGGTTCAGTGTTATTAGTGATGTACCCCAAAGTTCAGTGTGATTAGTGGGGTACCCCAAGGTTCAGTGTTATTAGCCGGTTCCCGTCTGGCCTATTTCCAGATGGTGGCCGGGCGAGCACCTCGTCCCTCCGGGTGAATGCTATATGGCATCCTTTCAGGCATGCGCAGTTTGCATGCCCGCAGAGCGACGCGATATTTCACTGGCCGTGTACGTCGGACACGGGCAATTACAGATCTGTGTACTGGCCCCATTGCCAGTACCATGTGACCAATCACTGCAGGTCACATGACAGTTGTATACAATGGATGGCTTCCTTTCATGCCATCTATTGTATACAAGTGTGTCTAGCTGTGAATGGTCACAGAGATCACATGCACAAACTAGGCCAATCACAGCCCAGCTGTGTCATGTGATTAGACGTGGCCAAATCACAGCTAAGCACAAAAAAACCCCTGAATGAATCGATTTCATTCAGGTAAATGCTTGCTTCTAGCAAAAGTAATTATTTGCTATAAGCAAATTGTGTAAAAAAAAATACTGATCACTTCCCCAAAGTAGTACAATGTTACTATGGTAATATTTTACTACTTTGGTCATAGTGAAATATGAAAAAACAATCTTAAAAAAGAGAAAAAAATGTAATAAAAAAAAATCTTTTTTTTTCGTACTGTCACCAGTCAGTGTCCCTGATCACCGCCATGTCAGTTATATGATGACGCTGTACTGCTCTGGTGACAGTATGTAAAAAAAAATAGTGAAAATCTTTTTTTTATTTTTTTCATTTCTGAAAAATTATGACAAAAAAATTACAACTTCAAAAAACTCACCAATCCTCTTATGAAATACATCGGACTGTCAACTTTGCAAAAAGGGGTCATTTGGGGGATATCTGTACCGTTCTGACGTTTGAGGATATCTGTACATCCTGACATTTGGGGGATATCTGTACCGTCCTGACATTTGGGGGATATCTGTACCGTCCTGACATTTGGGGGATATCTGTACCATCCTGACATTTGGGGGATATCTGTACCGTCCTGACATTTGGGGGATATCTGTCCTGTCCTGACATTTGGGGGATATCTGTACCATCCTGACATTTGGGGGGATATCTGTACTGTCCTGACATTTGGGGGATATCTGTACTGTTCTGACATTTGGGGGATATCTGTCCTGTCCTGACATTTGGGGGATATCTGTACCGTTCTGACATTTGGGGAATATCTGTACTATCCTGACATTTGGGGGATATCTGTACTGTTCTGACATTTGGGGGATATCTGTCCTGTCCTGACATTTGGGGGATATCTGTACCGTCCTGACATTTGGGGAATATCTGTACCATCCTGACATTTGTGGGATATCTGTACCGTCCTGACATTTGGGGGATATCTGTACCGTCCTGACATTTGGGGGATATCTGTACCGTCCTGACATTTGGGGGATATCTGTACTGTCCTGACATTTGGGGGATATCTGTACCGTCCTGACATTTGGGGGATATCTGTACCGTCCTGACATTTGGGGGATATCTGTACCGTCCTGACATTTGGGGGATATCTTTATCATCCTGACATATGGGGGATATCTGTACCGTCCTGACATTTGGGGGATATCTTTATCATCCTGACATTTGGGGGATATCTGTACCGTCCTGACATTTGGGGGATATCTTTACCATCCTGACATTTGGGGGATATCTGTCCTGACATTTGGGGGATATCTGTACTGTCCTGACATTTGGGGGATATCTGTACCGTCCTGACATTTGGGGGATATCTGTACTGTTCTGACATTCTTGGACCTCAAGAAATTAGATTGGCTGTCAGTACTTCAGGATCCATCAATTTTCAGATATCTCCCATACTTTGTGAACTCTATAACTTCCCTACAGACTAAATCATAAATTCTAATTTGGGTTATTTTCACCAAAGACATGTAGCAGAATACATCTCGGCCTAAATTTATGAAGAACGATTATTTATTTGCAGACTTTTATAACAGAAACAAAGAAAAACGTGCAGTTTTATTTCCAAATTTTTGGTCGTTTTTTGTTAATTTAGCAAAAAATAAAAACCCTGGTGGTGATTAAATACCACCAAAAGAAAGCTCTAGTGTGAAGAAAATGATAAAATTTTAGTTTGGGTACAATGTTGTATGATCGCGCAATTGTCATTCAAAGTGTGAGAGCGCTGAAACCTGAAAATTGGCCTGGGGGAAGGGAGTAAAAGTGCCCAATATGGAAGGGGTTAGTGGGGTACCCCAAGGTTCAGTGTTGTTAGTGGGATACTGCAAGATTCAGTGTTATTAGTGGTGTACCCCAAGGTTCAGTGTTGTTAGTAGAGTTACGCGCATTTGTACATCCTGCTCCAATGCCACCTTTCTCACTCTTCTTCTTATCCTAACCGCCGGGGACATCTCCCCAAACCCTGGTCCCCCACCACCTCACTCAGCCACTAGGCACCCTCCTAATTCCACAAACTGCCGCAACCCCCTCAATCTAATACCTGTCCCTTTGCTCCCCAAAACCACCTCCCTGTTTTCGTGTGCACTCTTGAACGCCCGATCGATTTGCAACAAAATCACCGCCATCCACGACCTCTTTGTCTCCCGCTCCCTCAACCTCCATGCGATCACCGAAACCTGGATACAAGCAACTGACTCTACCTCCCCTGCGGCACTCTCCTATGGAGGTCTCATCTGGACCCACTCACCCAGACCCAGCGGTTGAAAAGGTGGTGGGTTTGGTATGCTCCTGTCACCGCTGAGCACCTTCCAGGTCCTCCCAAACCCTCCCTTTCTATCCTTCTCCCACTGCATCCGGCTATTCTCTCCAATCCCTCTGAGGATTGCAGTAATCCTGGACCCGTTTCCCACTTCCTCGACGACTTCTCCGCCTGGCTACCCTTCTTTCTCTCCTCCGAGCTACCCACCATCATCCTTGGAGACTTCAACATCCCTATCATCAACAATCCGGCTACATCCCAAATCCTCCACAGGGAACACCCTGGACCTTGTTTTCTCTCATCTCTAAACTCCCCACAACCTCACAAACACCCCCTTCCCTCTCTCTGATCACAACCTCATTACCTTCTCCATCTCCTCGTCCTCAAACACCTATCCCTCGAAACGTCAAACTATCACCAGCAGAAAACTCTGCAACTTGAACCCTGCCCCTTTCTACCCTGCAGCTGACCAACTTTACAACAGTATCCTTCCCTTGTCCTGCCCTGACCTGGCCACTACTGTTTATAACAACTCGCTATCAGCCGCTCTAGACTCGCTAGCACCCCTAACCACACAAAACATTAAACCCCGACCGCTTCAACCCTGGCAGAATGACCACACCAAAAATCTCAAATGATGCAGTCGTGCGCTGGAGCGACTAACAATCGATCCCAACAAGCATTCACCCAATATAAATCTGCCTTCCTAACGTATACTTCCTCCCTCCACGCTGCCAAGCAAGCCTACTTTATTACTCTCATTAATACCCTCTACTCCAGTCCTCGCTGGCTCTTCTCTACTTTTAACTCTCTACTCTCTCTGCCCCCACCTCCACCCAGTACCTCACTCACCGCCCACGAGATTGCTAACCACTTCCAAAACAAGATCGACGCAATTCGTAGGGACATCGCCACTGCCCAGACTTCCACCCTACCTAACATCCCTCACACTAAAACCCCCTCAACACTACACTCCTTTGACCCTGCTACCACTGAAAAGGTCACTAAGGTCTTCTCTGAAGCCCGCCTCACCACCTGCCCCCTTGACCCTGTCCCCTCAAAACTAATACGATCACCCTCCTCCTCCATCCTACACTCCCTCACACACATCTTCAATCTCTCCCTCTCTACTGGTGCATTCCCGTTGCCTCTGAATCACACGCACATCACTCCCATACTTAAAAAGCCCTCCCTGGATCCCACCGACCTGAATAACCTCAGACCCATCTCCCTGCTGCTATTTTCATCCAAACTCCTAGAGCACTTAGTCTAAATCCGCCTGAGTTCCCACCTCACCGACAACAACCTCCTTGATCCCCTACAGTCTGGCTTCCGCCCCCTACACTCCACCAAAACTGCCCTACTCAAACTCACCAACGACCTGTTAACCACCAAAGCTAATGGCCACTACTCAGTGCTACTACTCCTCAACCTCTCCGCGACTTTCAACATGGTTGACCACCCCCTCCTCAAAAAACTGCACTCTCTTGGCCTCTGAGACTCCGCTCTCTCCTGGCTCTCTTCCTATCTATCACAGCACTCCTTCAGTGTTACCTATAATGCTGCCACCTCCTCCCCACTCCCCCTCTATGTTGGGGTCCCTCAAGGTTCTGTCCTCGGGCCCCTTCTCTTCTCCATCTGCACTTTCTCCTTTGGCCAACTAATACATTTTCACGGCTTCAACTACCATCTCTATGCCGACAACATGCAAATCTATCTCTCTACCCCTCACCTCACCCTTTCAGTCTCCACCCGTATCGCAAGCCTACTGAACGACATATCGTATTGGATGTCAATCCACTTCCTCAAACTGAATCTTTCCAAAACCGAGCTCCTAGTTCTCCCACCAGCCTGCGACCCCCCTGAGTTTTCCATCATGACCATCAACACTACCATCAGTCCCACCTCTCATGCCAGAGTACTAGGTGTCATCCTAGACTCCAATCTGACTTTCCAGCCCCGGGTCCATTCACTGACAAACTCATGCAGACTCCACCTCCACAACATCTCCAAGATATGCCAATTCCTAACCTCGAAAACTACTAAGCAACTCATTCACTCCCTCATTATATCACGACTTGACTACTGTAACTCCCTCCTCAAGGTTCACTGTTGTTAGTGGTGTACCCCAAGGCTCAGTGTGATTAGTGGGGTACCCCAAGATTCAGTGTTATTAGTGGGGTACCCCAAGGTTCAGTGTTGTTAGTGGAGTACCAAAAGGTTCAGTGTTATTAGTGGTGTACCCCAGGGTTCAGCGTTATTAATGGGGTACAACCAGGTTCAGTGTTGGGCCCCTTACTTATTAATATATATATAAACAATATGGGGTGTGAGATTATAAATCCCATTCCAGTCTTTGCAGATGACACCAAGCTGTGCCGGGGAATAACGTCCTTACAGGATGTCTCCAACTTACAAGCCGACCTCAATGCTCTGTGTAATTGGGGGCTATGGGGCCAATGAGGGCTAATGGTGATAAATGTAGGGTTCTGCATTCGGGGGCGAAGAATATGCATCCATCATACAAAATAGGGGGGGTACAACTGGGGGGGTCAATGGTGGAGAAGGATCTGGAGGGGGTGTCAATGGTGAAGGATCTGGAGGGGGGGTCAATTGTGGAGAAGGATCTGTGGGGGTCAATGGTGGAGAAGGATCTGGGGGGGTCAATAGTGGAGAAGGATCTAAGGTCAATTGTGGAGAAGAATCTGGAGGGGTCAGTATGCAGAAGATCCTGGGGGGTCGGTCAATGGTGGAGAAGGACTTGGGGGTTCTGCAAGATCACATGCAATGCCAAGCTGTGGCTTCTAAAGTGAGCAAAATCCTCTCTTGTAATAGGAGAGGTATAGACTTCAGAGAGAGAGAGATATCACCCCCCCCCCCCCCCCGGGTACAAATCATTAGTAAGACCTCATCTGGAATATGCAGTTCAATTTTGGGCTCCAATTAACAAAAAGAACATTGGGGAACTGGAGAAAGTACAGAGAAGGGGAACCAAACTGATACGAGGCATGGAGGAGATCAGCTATGAGGAAAGATTAGAGGGACTGAATTTATTCTCTACTGAGAAGAGGAGATTAAGGGGGATATGATCTCCATGTATAATACATAAGGGGGGGATATGATCTCCATGTATAATACATAAAGGGGGGATATGATCACCATGTATAATACATAAGGGGGATATGATCTCCATGAATAATACATAAGGGGGGATATGATCACCATGTATAATACATAAGGGGGGATATGATCTCCATGTATAATACATAAGGGGGGATATGATCACCATGTATAATACATAAGGGGGGATATGATCTCCATGTATAATACATAAGGGGGGATATGATCTCCATGTATAATACATAAGGGGGGATATGATCTCCATGTATAATACATAAGGGGGATATGATCTCCATGTATAATACATAAGGGGGGATATGATCACCAAGTATAATACATAAAGGGGGATATGATCACCATGTATAATACATAAGGGGGGATATGATCACCATGTATAATACATAAGGGGGGATATGATCTCCATGTATAATACATAAGGGGGGATATGATCTCCATGTATAATACATAAGGGGGGATATGATCCCCATGTATAATACATAAGGGGGGATATGATCTCCATGTATAATACATAAGGGGGGATATGATCTCCATGTATAATACATAAGGGGGGATATGATCTCCATGTATAATACATAATGGGGGGGAAATGATCTCCATGTATAATACATAAGGGGGGATATGATCTCCATGTATAATACATAAGGGGGATATGATCTCCATGAATATTACATAAGGGGGGATATGATCACCATGTATAATACATAAGGGGGGATATGATCTCCATGTATAATACATAAGGGGGGGATATGATCTCCATGTATAATACATAAGGGGGGATATGATCACCATGTATAATACATAAGGGGGGATATGATCTCCATGTATAATACATAAGGGGGGGATATGATCTCCATGTATAATACATAAGGGGGGATATGATCTCCATGTATAATACATAAAGGGGGATATGATCACCATGTATAATACATAAGGGGGGATATGATCTCCATGTATAATACATAAGGGGGGATATGATCTCCATGTATAATACATAAGGGGGGGATATGATCTCCATGTATAATACATAAGGGGGGATATGATCTCCATGTATAATACATAAGGGGGGATATGATCACCATGTATAATACATAAGGGGGGATATGATCTCCATGTATAATACATAAGGGGGGATATGATCTCCATGTATAATACATAAGGGGGGATATGATCTCCATGTATAATACATAAGGGGGATATGATCTCCATGTATAATACATAAGGGGGGATATGATCACCAAGTATAATACATAAAGGGGGATATGATCTCCATGTATAATACATAAGGGGGGATATGATCTCCATGTATAATACATAAGGGGGGATATGATCACCATGTATAATACATAAGGGGGGATATGATCTCCATGTATAATACATAAGGGGGGATATGATCTCCATGTATAATACATAAGGGGGGATATGATCCCCATGTATAATACATAAGGGGGGATATGATCTCCATGTATAATACATAAGGGGGGATATGATCTCCATGTATAATACATAAGGGGGGATATGATCTCCATGTATAATACATAATGGGGGGGAAATGATCTCCATGTATAATACATAAGGGGGGATATGATCTCCATGTATAATACATAAGGGGGATATGATCTCCATGAATATTACATAAGGGGGGATATGATCACCATGTATAATACATAAGGGGGGATATGATCTCCATGTATAATACATAAGGGGGGGATATGATCTCCATGTATAATACATAAGGGGGGATATGATCACCATGTATAATACATAAGGGGGGATATGATCTCCATGTATAATACATAAGGGGGGGATATGATCTCCATGTATAATACATAAGGGGGGATATGATCTCCATGTATAATACATAAAGGGGGATATGATCACCATGTATAATACATAAGGGGGGATATGATCACCATGTATAATACATAAGGGGGATATGATCTCCATGTATAATACATAAGGGGGGATATGATCTCCATGTATAATACATCAGGGGGGATATGATCTCCATGTATAATACATAAGGGGGGATATGATCTCCATGTATAATACATAAAGGGGGATATAATCTCCATGTATAATACATAAGGGGGGATATGATCTCCATGTATAATACATAAGGGGGATATGATCTCCATGAATAATACATAAGGGGTATATGATCTCCATGTATAATACATAAGGGGGGATATGATCTCCATGTATAATACATAAGGGGGGATATGATCTCCATGTATAATACATAAGGGGGATATGATCTCCATGTATAATACATAAGGGGGGATATGATCTCCATGTATAATACATAATGGGGGGGAAATGATCTCCATGTATAATACATAAGGGGGGATATGATCTCCATGTATAATACATAAGGGGGGATATGATCTCCATGTATAATACATAAGGGGGGATATGATCTCCATGTATAATACATAAGGGGGATATGATCTCCATGTATAATACATAAGGGGGGATATGATCTCCATGTATAATACATAATGGGGGGGAAATGATCTCCATGTATAATACATAAGGGGGGATATGATCTCCATGTATAATACATAAGGGGGATATGATCTCCATGTATAATACATAAGGGGGGATATGATCTCCATGTATAATACATAAGGGGGGATATGATCTCCATGTATAATACATAAGGGGGGATATGATCTCCATGTATAATACATAAGGGGGATATGATCCCCATGTATAATACATAAGGGGTATATGATCTCCATGTATAATACATAAGGGGGGATATGATCTCCATGTATAATACATAAGGGGGGATATGATCTCCATGTATAATACATAATGGGGGGGAAATGATCTCCATGTATAATACATAATGGGGGGGAAATGATCTCCATGTATAATACATGAGGGGGGATATGATCTCCATGTATAATACATAAGGGGGATATGATCTCCATGTATAATACATAAGGGGGATATGATCTTCATGTAAAATACATAAGGGGGGATATGATCTCCATGTATAATACAAAAGGGGGGATATGATCTCCATGTATAATACATAAGAGGGGGATATGATCTCCATGTATAATACAAAAGGGGGGGATATGATCACCATGTATAATACATAAGGGGGATATGATCACCATGTATAATACATAAGGGGGGATATGATCTCCATGTATAATACATAAGGGGGATATGATCTCCATGTATAATACATAAGGGGGGATATGA
The DNA here is from genome assembly GCF_062004578.1 of Staurois parvus. Lineage (NCBI taxonomy): Eukaryota > Metazoa > Chordata > Amphibia > Anura > Ranidae > Staurois > Staurois parvus. Next base: position 2,220,376 of record NW_028317970.1, on the reverse strand, counting down.
TCTTCATGTATAATACATAAGGGGGATATGATCTTCATGTATAATACATAAGGGGGATATGATCACCATGTATAATACGTAAGGGGAGCATATGATCTCCATGCATAATACGTAAGGGGGGATATGATCTCCATGAATAATACGTAAGGGGGATATGATCTCCATGTATAATACATAAGGGGGGATATGATCTCCATGAATAATACATAAGGGGGATATGATCTCCATGAATAATACATAAGGGGGGGATATGATCTCCATGTATAATACATAAGGGGGGATATGATCTCCATGTATAATACATAAGGGGGGATATGATCTCCATGTATAATACATAAGGGGGGATATGATCTCCATGTATAATACATAAGGGGGGATATGATCACCATGTATAATACTAAGGGGGGGATATGATCTCCATGTATAATACATAAGGGGGATATGATCTCCATGTATAATACATAAGGGGGGATATGATCTCCATGTATAATACATAAGGGGGGATATGATCACCATGTATAATACATAAGGGGGGGATATGATATCCATGTATAATACATAAGGGGGGATATGATCTCCATGTGTAATACATAAGGGGGAATATGATCTCCATGTGTAATACATAAGGGAGGATATGATCTCCATGTATAATACATAAGGGGGATATGATCTCCATGTATAATACATAAGGGGGGATATGATCTCCATGTATAATACATAAGGGGGGATATGATCTCCATGTATAATACATAAGGGGGGATATGATCTCCATGTATAATACATAAGGGAGGATATGATCTTCATGTATAATACATAAGGGGGATATGATCTCCATGTATAATACATAAGGGGGGATATGATCTCCATGTATAATAGATAAGGGGGGATATGATCTCCATGTATAATACATAAGGGGGGATATGATCTCCATGTATAATACATAAGGGGGATATGATCTCCATGTATAATATATAAGGGGGGATATGATCTCCATGTATAATACATAAGAGGGGATGTGATCACCATGTATAATACATAAGGGGGGATATGATCTCCATGTATAATACATAAGGGGGGATATGATCTCCATGTATAATACATAAGGGGGGATATGATCTCCATGTATAATACATAAGGGGGGATATGATCTCCATGTATAATACATAAGGGGGGGGATATGATCTCCATGTATAATACATAAGGGGGATATGATCACCATGTGTAATACATAAGGGGGGATATGATCACCATGTGTAATACATAAGGGGGGATATGATCTCCATGAGTAATACATAAGGGGGATATGATCTCCATGTATAATACATAAGGGGGGATATGATCTCCATGAATAATACATAAGGGGGATATGATCTCCATGAATAATACATAAGGGGGATATGATCTCCATGTATAATACATAAGGGGGGATATGATCTCCATGTATAATACATAAGGGGGATATGATCTCAATGTATAATACATAAGGGGGATATGATCTCCATGTATAATATATAAGGGGGGATATGATCTCCATGTATAATACATAAGGGGGGATATGATCTCCATGTATAATACATAAGGGGGGATATGATCTCCATGTATAATACATAAGGGGGGATATGATCTCCATGTATAATACATAAGGGGGGGGATATGATCTCCATGTATAATACATAAGGGGGGATATGATCTCCATGTATAATACATAAGGGGGATATGATCTCCATGTATAATACATAAGGGGGGATATGATCTCCATGTATAATACATAAGGGGGGGATATGATCTCCATGTATAATACATAAGGGGGGATATGATCTCCATGTATAATACATAAGGGGGGATATGATCTCCATGTATAATACATAAGGGGGGGATATGATCTCCATGTATAATACATAAGGGGGGTATGATCTCCATGTATAATACATAAGGGGGGGATATGATCTCCATGTATAATACATAAGGGGGGGATATGATCTCCATGTATAATACATAAGGGGGGGATATGATCTCCATGTATAATACATAAGGGGGGATATGATCTCCATGTATAATACATAAGGAGGGATATGATCTCCATGTATAATACATAAGGGGGGATATGATCACCATGTATAATACATAAGGGGGGATATGATCTCCATGTATAATACATAAGGGGGGATATGATCTCCATGTATAATACATAAGGGGGGATATGATCTCCATGTATAATACATAAGGGGGGATATGATCTCCATGTATAATACATAAGGGGGGATATGATCTCCATGTATAATACATAAGGGGGGGGATATGATCTCCATGTATAATACATAAGGGGGGATATGATCTCCATGTATAATACATAAGGGGGATATGATCTCCATGTATAATACATAAGGGGGGATATGATCTCCATGTATAATACATAAGGGGGGGATATGATCTCCATGTATAATACATAAGGGGGGATATGATCTCCATGTATAATACATAAGGGGGGATATGATCTCCATGTATAATACATAAGGGGGGGATATGATCTCCATGTATAATACATAAGGGGGGTATGATCTCCATGTATAATACATAAGGGGGGGATATGATCTCCATGTATAATACATAAGGGGGGGATATGATCTCCATGTATAATACATAAGGGGGGGATATGATCTCCATGTATAATACATAAGGGGGGATATGATCTCCATGTATAATACATAAGGAGGGATATGATCTCCATGTATAATACATAAGGGGGGATATGATCACCATGTATAATACATAAGGGGGGATATGATCTCCATGTATAATACATAAGGGGGGATATGATCTCCATGTATAATACATAAGGGGGGATATGATCACCATGTATAATACATAAGGGGGGATATGATCTCCATGTATAATACATAAGGGGGGATATGATCTCCATGTATAATACATAAGGGGGATATGATCACCATGTATAATACATAAGGGGGGATATGATCTCCATGTATAATACATAAGGGGGGATATGATCTCCATGTATAATACATAAGGGGGATATGATCTCCATGTATAATACATAAGGGGGGATATGATCTCCATGTATAATACATAAGAGGGGATATGATCTCCATGTATAATACATAAGGGGGGATATGATCTCCATGTATAATACATAAGGGGGGATATGATCACCATGTATAATACATAAGGGGGATATGATCTCCATGTATAATACATAAGGGGGGATATGATCTCCATGTATAATACATAAGGGGGGGATATGATCTCCATGTATAATACATAAGGGGGGATATGATCACCATGTATAATACATAAGGGGGATTGCTGTAGGAAAGTCCTGGATCCTTTCTTGGATACACAGAATATAACTGGATATAACATTTATAGGGAAAGTTGATCCAGGGAATATCCGATTGCCTCTCGGGGGGTCAGGAAGGAATTTTTTCCCCTGCAGGAGGAGATTGGATCGTGATTTTCTGGGTTTTAGCCTTTTGGTGGATCAGCTGTGGGTGTCGGATTATAACTTTTATTTTTAATGTTCCAACTAGATGGACTGTTATTTTTCAGCCACACTAACTACTGTATTTTTCGCTCTATAAGACGCAATTTTTTCCACCAAAAAAAGAGTAGAAAATGTCAGTGTTTCTTATGGAGAGAATATGGAGCAGCTGATCTGGTATTTCCTCCGCCACGCCAGAATACCGGGCCAGCCGCTCAGCTCTTCTCTGCAGCAGAACCTTACCTGATCCTCGGTCCAGCGCTGTACAGTCTTCCCACGCGGCTTCTTTAGTGTGGGCTCTCAGCTGTGACAGCTGGGTGCCCAGTGCGCATGCGCTAAAAAGGGAGGACAAATCTGTAGAAGTGGGACCGGGTACCTATCAAATTCAGGTACCCCTCCCTCCCCAATGGTCAGCCATCTCTTAGTCATCCCCTGGACTGTCCGCAGTCTCTGGTCATCTCCTGTACTGTGTCCGCAGTCTCTGGTCATCTCCTGTACTGTGTCCGCAGTCTCTGGTCATCTCCTGTACTATGTCTGCAGTCTCTGGTCATCTCCTGTACTGTGTCCACAGTCTCTGGTCATCTCCTGTACTGTGTCCGCAGTCTCTGGTCATCTCCTGTACTGTGTCCGCAGTCTCTGGTCATCCCTGTACTGTGTCCGCAGTCTCTGGTCATCCCTGTACTGTGTCCGCAGTCTCTGGTCATCTCCTGTACTGTGTCCGCAGTCTCTGGTCATCTCCTGTACCGTCCGCAGTCTCTGGTCATCTCCTGTACTGTATCCGCAGTCTCTGGTCATCTCCTGTACTGTATCCGCAGTCTCTGGTCATCTCCTGTACTATGTCTGCAGTCTCTGGTCATCTCCTGTGCTGTCCACAGCGTCTGGTCATCTCCTGTACTATGTACTTATGTACTTATAGGAAAAATCAACATATTTCTGCCAGCTGAACCCCAGAACCTCCATAAATCCAGTCTAGAGACATAAATTGTGTCTGCAGCACAGAGAAGGAAGATTATCCGAGAGAAATCCAGGAATACAGGACGGGGAACACAGCTCAGGAAAGTGACCAGGGGATTACAGGCTGATATCACCCAGTCCCCGCCCTACTCTGGACCAATCAGTGAGCAGTATGGGTGGAGGAATGGATTTAGTGTTCATGACCCACCTGTGCTGATCTCTGTAGGAGTGTCCTCCTCTATAAATGTCCCCGTTATTCCATCCTCCTCCATAGACTGCTGATCATCCCTCACATACGCCTCTTCTTCTTCTGCTTTCACCTCAAATTCTATATCGATTGGATCTGCACTCTAAATCAAGGAAATGAGAGAAAATATCATCTGTAAAATATAAGGTCACATAAACAATCCACTCATCATCTTCATAAGTCCATGTTCTAGATTCTCCATCCCACCAACCTTGTAATGATGAGGGATGGTGTGACCTTCCTGTGTGGAATCCCGGGAATACAGAGGACGGGGACATCTCTCTGGTGGGTTCCTGTAGCTGGATGACTCCACCATGGTGTCCTGGTACAGATCTTTGTGTTCCTTTAGAAGCTCTGACTCCTCCATCCCCCCATCCTCATCATTCTCCTCTATCTCTTCTTTAGCTTTAGGATCTCTCAGGTTTCCACTCTGAATATATAATAAAAATGCCATCAATGGTAACAATGCAGATAATGTACAGATCCTAATGATACTATCAGTGATTGTTCCTCATCTACCTGATGATGGTGAGGGATGGTGCGACCTTCCTGTGTGGAATCCCGGGAATACAGAGGACGGGGACATCTCTCTGGTGGGTTCCCATGACTGGATCCATCTGTAGGAAACACACACACTGACTGAATCCATTGTTTCTATGTGTTTATCAGATGATGGGGGATCTAGGTGGATCCTCCGTACTGCTCTCTCCTTTACAATAAAGTCTCCTCTTACCCGGTGATGTGAGGGGCGGCTGATTGTCCATCATGACGTCCTTGTAGAGATCCTTGTGTCCTTCTAAATACTCCCACTCCTCCATGGAGAAATAGACAGTGACACCCTGACACCTTATAGGAACCTGACACACACAATGATACAGTCACCATCCAGACACATCCCTTGTCTGTTACTGGAGAATGTCCCAGAATTCCCGGCACCGCTCACCTCTCCTGTCAGCAGCTCCATCATCTTCTTGGTGACTTCTAGAATCTTCTGCATGTTGTGTCTCTCAGGGTTTAGGGAGTCACATGGAGGCACTGTGATGGTCATATGATCACCTGACTTCATAGGAGGAAATCTCTGTATTGGGGAACCAATAGGAATATCATGTTAGACTCCCAGAATCCTCCTCACCTCTCCGGTCATGTCTGTGTTTTATTAATAGATGTAGGAGTGATGTCATGTGACTTCCCAGAATCCTCCTCACCTCTCCGGTCAGGTCTGTGTTTTATTAATAGATGTAGGAGTGATGTCATGTGACTTCCCAGAATCCTCCTCACCTCTCCGGTCAGGTCTGTGTTTTATTAATAGAGATGGGTGATGTCATGTGACCTCCCAGAATCCTCCTCACCTCTCCGGTCAGGTCTGTGTTTTATTAATAGAGATAAGAGTGATGTCATGTGACCTCCCAGAATCCTCCTCACCTCTCCGGTCAGGTCTGTGTCTTATTAATAGAGATGAGAGTGATGTCATGTGACCTCCCAGAATCCTCCTCACCTCTCCGGTCAGGTCTGTGTCTTATTAATAGAGATGAGAGTGATGTCATGTGACCTCCCAGAATCCTCCTCACCTCTCCGGTCAGGTCTGTTTTATTCATAGAGATGAGAGTGATGTCATGTGACCTCCCAGAATCCTCCTCACCTCTCCGGTCAGCAGGTAGATGATCTCCAGGGTGAGGTTTAGTATCTTCTCAGTCATGTGACTCCGGTCCTCCTCCATCCTCATTGGTGCCATCATGTGATCTATACAGGTCTCCTTGTAGACGGATAACTTTGGGAAATGAAAGTAAGAATGATTTGGATGGTATTGGTCACACAATAATAGGATGTGGATGTGAGGGGGGAATAGGAGGGTTGCTGGACATTGATGAATTACTGCCCCCATGGGAACACATTTAGTTTGGAGTTACAAATCCTATCTCCTGACTCTCGGGACATGTAGTTCCGGGCGCAGTGCAGGTTGTTTTCTTACATTTATCCTTGTTGCAGGAAAGCAGCAGGGCTTACTTAAGAAAGTGATTGGTAGACTCCGGGGGGGGGCGGGCTGCAGCTGGGCACGCTCAGTGTCTGTGACACTTGTTCAGACAGCACACTTCCCCCCTCCCCGCATAGACGGGGGAGGAGAGAGATTCTGTTTTGCTCCGCCTCTTCCCGCCCCTCTGCTCTGTGACTGCCCTGTGGGTGGGATATTTGAAGATCCATCCGGTTGTACAATTGGCGATGTCTGAGCCTGCAGAGAGCAGCCTGGGGGTGAGCGATCTCTGCTCTACCATGGAGCTTTCCCCACCTCCTCCCCTTCTCTCCTTATCTACCTCCCCCCTCCCTGTTCTTCCAGGAGCTTCACACTTCACTATTCCATGTCCAGTTAGCAGCTGAGCTCTGACATAAGGGAGAGGGACTCCGCTGAGCTCTGACATATGGGGGGAACTCCGCTTAGCTCTGTTGTAAGGGGGGACTCCGCTGAGCTCTGACGTAAGGGTGGGACTCCGCTGGACACTGACGTAAGGGGGGGGACTCCGCTGGACACTGACGTAAGGGGGGGGACTCCGCTGGACACTGACGTAAGGGGGGGGACTCCGCTGGACACTGACGTAAGGGGGGGGACTCCGCTGGACACTGACGTAAGGGGGGGGGACTCCGCTGGACACTGACGTAAGGGGGGGACTCTGCTGGACACTGATGTAAGGGGGGACTCTGCTGGACACTGATGTAAGGGGGGACTCTGCTGGATACTGATGTAAGGGGGTAAAGATGGGGACTTTGATGGAAGGGGGGACTCTTATGTGAACATGGTGCTCATCCTGACTGCTGCACTCTATATGTTGTGTTTGTACTTACTCCTGGCCCCTGCACTCTATATGTTGTGTTTTTGTACTTACTCCTGGCCCCTGCACTCTCTATGTTGTGTTTTTGTACTTACTCCTGGCCCCTGCACTCTATATGTTGTGTTTGTACTTACTCCTGGCCCCTGCACTCTCTTTGTTTGGTTTCTGTACTTACTCCTGGCCCCTGCACTCTCTATGTTGTGTTTTGTACTTACTCCTGGCCCCTGCACTCTCTATGTTGTCTCTGTACTTACTCCTGGCCCCTGCACTCTCTATGTTGTGTTTTTGTACTTACTCCTGGCCCCTGCACTCTATATGTTGTGTTTTGTACTTACTCCTGGCCCCTGCACTCTATATGTTGTGTTTGTACTTACTCCTGGCCCCTGCACTCTCTATGTTGTGTGTTTGTACTTACTCCTGGCCCCTGCACTCTCTATGTTGTGTTTTGTACTTACTCCTGGCCCCTGCACTCTATACATTATGTTGTATGTAGACCTGACTAAGATGTTCATTGTCCCAACAGTTGCTGGTTGGAATGAAATTCTTCTTTAAGGTCGGCTCATTAAGGCAGTCCATACATTACTCATATTGTTCATCCAATCAGTGGGCTGAACGGAAAACAAAATGATCCAATCCTGGAGGACACTGGAGCTTGATTTGCCTGCTCAGCATTATTATTATTATACAGGATTTATGGCACCAACAGTTTGCTCAGTGCTTTACAATATAATGGGAGACAATACAGCAACAATACAGATCAATACAAGAGGCATAGGGGGGCCCTGATCCTGGGAGCTTACAATCCAAGAGGAAGGGGTGAATGGTACAGTAGGTAGTAACTGTGGGGGATGGACTGGTTGGAAGAGTAGAAGATTCCAGTATTAGCTGAGGGCAGGATAGGCTTCCCTGAAGAGAGAGGTTTTCAGTGATCGCCTAAAGTAGAGTAGGTGATAGTCTGATAGATTGGGGTAGGGAGTTCCAGAGGATGGGTGACGCCCTGGAGAAGTCCTGGAGATGAGCATGGGAGGAGGAGACAAGGGAGCTAGAGAGTAGGAGGACTTGCGAGGAGCGAAGAGGATGGTTTGGGTGATATTTAAAGATAAGATTGGTTATGTAAATTGCGGCAGTGTTGTGGTTGGCTTTTATGTCATTGTTAGAGTTTTGAATTTTATCCTTTGGGCAACTGGGAGCCAGTGGAGGGATTGGCAGAGGGGGGTGGAGGCCAGTGGAGGGATTGGCAGAGGGGGGTGGAGGACACTGAATGGAGGGAGGAGGAATAAGTTGCTTAGTGGTTTCTGGGGTTAGGAACGGGCGTATCTTGGAGATGTTGGGGAGGTGAAGTCTACATGATTTCGTCAGCGATTGGATCTGGGGCTGGAAGATGGGAGTCTAGGATTACACCTAGTACCCTGGCATGAGGGGATGGACTGAGGATGGTGTTAACGATATTTATGGTGAAGTCAGTGGGGGGGGCACGGGCTGGGGGGAATACTAGGAGCTCAGTTTTGGAAAGGTTGAGTTTGGGAAAGTGAAGTGACATCCATGCTGATATGTCACTTAGTAGGCTTGTGATACGAGTGGAGACTGAAGGGGTGAGGTGAGGAGGAGACTGAAGGGGTGAGGTGAGGAGACTGAAGGGGTGAGGTGAGGAGTAGAGAGATAGATTTGTGTGTCATCAGCATAGAGATGGTAATTGAAGCTGTGGGAGTTTATCAAGTGACCAAGGGAGGAGGTGTAGATGGAGAAGAGAAGGGGTCCGAGGACAGAACCTTGGGGGACCCCTACAGAGAAAGGGAGTGAGGAGTAGGTGGCAGTGTGATAGGCAACACTGGAGGAGTGCTGCAATAGGTAGGAGGAGAACCAGGAGAGAGCAGAGTTACTGAGGCCAAAAGAGTGTAGTTTTTTGAGGAGGAGGGGATGGTCAACCGTGTCAAAAGCCATGGAGAGGTCGAGTAGTAGGAGTATTGAATAGTGGCCATTGGTTTTTGCAGTTAGTAGGTCGTTAGAGAGCTTTAGTAAGGCAGTTTTGGTGTAGGGGGCAAAAGCCAGACTGTAAAGGGTGAAGAAGGTTGTTGTCGGTGAGGGAGGAGCTCAGGCGATTGTAGACTAAGCGTTTTAGGAGTTTAGAGGTAAATGGCAGCAGGGAGATGGGTCTAAAGTTGTTCAGGTTTTTGGGGTCTAGAGAGGGCTTTTTAAGTATGGGAATGATGTGTGCATACTTTAGAGGGGAGGGGAAGGCACCAGTAGAGAGGGAGAGATTGAAGATGTGAGGGAGCATAGGATGGAAGAAGAAGATGACTGAAGAAGTTGTGAGGGGACAAGGTCCAGGGGGCAGGTGGTGAGGCGGGCTTCTGAGAAGACCTTAAGGACCTCTTCGGTGGTAGCGAGGTCAAAGCAGGAAAGTGTTGAGGGAGGTATGATGTGAGGGATACTAAGTGGGGTGGGTGTCTGTGTAGTGGCGATGTCCCTACGAATTGTGTCGATCTTGTTTTGGAAGTGGTGTGCAATCTCATGGGCAGTGAGTGAGGCACTGGGTGACAGTGGGGGTGGAGAAAGTAGAGAGATAAAGGTAGAGAAGAGCCAACGAGGACTCGAAGAGAAGGTATGAGAGTGACAAAGTAAGCCTGTTTGGCAGTGTGAATGGAGGAAGTGTATGTTAGGAAGGCAGATTTATAATGGGAGAACGCTTGGTGGGATTTGGTTTTATACCACAATCGCTCCAGCGCATGACTATGTCATTTTAGATTCGGGTGTGGTCAGTCTGCCAAGGTTGTAACTGTCGTGGCCTGATGCTTCGTGTTGTTAGGGGAGCAAGCGAGTCTAGAGCGGATGAAAGAGTTGTAGACAGCAGTGGCCAGGTCAGGGCAGGACAGGGGGTTGATGCTGTCGTAGAGTAGGTCAGTTGCAGAGTGGAAGGGAGCTGGGTTTAAGTTTCAGAGATTTCTGCTGGTATTTGTCTGCTGTTTAGTGGGGTAGGTGTTAGAGGATGAGGAGACTGTGAAGGTGATGAGATTGTGATCAGGGAGGGGAAATGAGGTGTTTGAGAGGTTATAGGGAGTACAGTGGTGAGAGAAGACAAGGTCTAAGGTACTCCCATCGGAGTGAGTGGAGGACTGTATACACTGCACTAGTTCAAATTGACGTTAATAGGGATGTTGAAGTCTCCGAGGATGATAGTGGGTAGCTCAGAGGAGAGAAAGTAGGGTAGCCTGGTGGCAAAGTCATTGAGAAAGTAGGACACGGGTCCAGGAGGTCGGTAGATCACTGCAATCCTCAGAGAGGATGTGCTTGTACTGAGCACCCAAGTGCTTCCATGTGCATCAACCCTTCATATTCTCCACCCTGACAAAATCATTTCATGCTATAAAGGGACATCCATCCATTGACAGTCCTTCGTGATAAAACATCTCATTCAGTAATAGTAGAACAATAAACACCGGATTTAAATATGGTTTGGGTTCAATTATTATTATCAGGACAAGTAGATTGTCATGAGGGACAAGTAGTTTGGGACTGCAATTTAGTCCCTTGGACAAATAGTTTTTTGAAAAATTTCCACATCCCCGGGACTGCTTAAAGTTTAGTACATTTTCAAGGTCCTGGGTCCTGGGCTTGCTGAATCAGAAATCCCCTTTTCTCTGTTGGGTTTGTTTGGTCTCTGAACTGGTTTTGATGAGTTTTAGATCTGCAGACAAGGAATGATAAATATGATCCTTCCTATGACTTGTTTGCTCTGAGGCAGTGCTGTGAGGTCAATGTCGGCTCATCACAATGTCCAGAAAGGGGAAATTGATGACTTTTGATTGGAGTTGCTGGATAATCAGGATAATTGCCCAATATCCGGCTGCAAGGATCCAATCTCCGGCAGCCTGCTGACTGACAGGAGTGATGTCACTGTCACTCTCTTCAGTAAGAGAAGGGATTGGATTGGATAGCAGGAGGATGCTGCTGGTGGAGCACAGAGAGCTTTGGGGGAGGACTCTGTTCTCCTCCCTCCAATGGCAGCTCAGTGTGGGTAGGAGGGGGACAACATGGGGACCTTTGGTTGTCAAATATACTGTAGTATCCAGGAAATTGTACAGAGTGGTGGTGGGTTCCTTGGGGCTCTGAATTCCAGCACCGGGCACTGCCAGAACCTGTGTCATGGGAAGGTATGGGACTGTCTCCGGAAGATGTATAGCACTGATCTCTGACTACCTTTTAGTCTATGCTGAGCATACAGACCTTTAGAAACAAATGCCCACCAAGGGGTGAAGAACTGTCCTTCAGTCCACCTGTAATCTTAGAAAATATTATTTGACCAGTGAGATGGTAAGAAGGTGAAAGTTGCCTTCGTTTCTTGGCTGGAGTTCTGTAAGGAGGTCTGAAAGTAAGTTCAGGTAGGAGGACCATCATAGACCAACAGCCCTCTCCCTAACTCAGTGACTCCCTGAGCCATAGTACCTCCTCTTCTCTCCTATCAAGGACCCAAAGTCCTTCGGCTACTCTACCCCCTCAGAGAACTTGAACTCCACTACCCTCCAAGGGGCCCCAAAGTCCTCCATCCTTTGTACCCCCAAAGAGACCCCTCAGCTCCCCTTCATCCATCAGAACCCTTAGAGGACCATATTACTAGAATTTATCTCCACAATGAGGAGAATGTTCCGGCCCCGGAAGTGGGGGAATGTTCTGCCCCTGAAGGGGTTCATCTGGGTTCCCACACTATATATGTGTGTATCATCATCTGCTGGAGATAAAAGACGTCACAGTGACTATGGAGGAAGAAGACGGACATGACTACAGAGGAAGAGGACGGACATGACTATGGAGGAAGAGGACGGACATGACTATGGAGGAAGAGGACGGACATGACTGTGGAGGAAGAGGACGGACACGACTATGGAGGAAGAGGACAGACATGACGGGGGGTTACTGGGTGTAAATAGGAAATAACATCTTATTACCTACTCTTCCACCAACGATTCCTTGCTGCTTTGTACCATATGGAACTTCCTGTCTTTGTTTCAGATGACTTCCTGTCTGTACCTGACATCATTTCCTGTCTGTACCTGACATCACTTCCTGTCTGTACCTGACATCACTTCCTGTCTGTATTCCATAGAGACCTTCTGTTTGGGTATAAGTGAGATCACCACCTTGTGGATTTCAGGGGAACTGCAGAAACATCTCAGAATATCCATTCCTGTATAATATCTACCTTACAGAGCTACCAGGGAAGTTCACAAATAAAATAATAATTATAATATAATAATAATAAATAGCTCTTATGTTTAATAAATATATTTTATTACATATAGAAAAGTCTAAAAAACTCAGAACACAAAAAAAATGTATAGCTAATAAAACAGATACTGCCAAAACTGATCCTTTTGTTGAAGAAAATGCAAAATACATCCTAAAGCATAAATATATATATCAATCCACTCAATGAATATGTTAGACATAAATTACAAGGATGTAATGGTCACGTAGGAATTGTGGTGGATAAGCAGAGCTTATTACGAATGTCCATATAAAAGAACATCTGGGTAGCAGTGACCATAACATGGTCATTTATTGTTAGCTGTAAATAGCAAGCATAAACGGGAAAAATAAAAACACTCAACTTTAAGAGAGCTAATTTTCCAAGGCTGAGAGCTGCTCTCCAAGACTTAGACTGGGAGGGAATATTGGCATCGATGAACACAACACAGAAATGGGAGTTCTTCATAAAGACTGTATGTGACCACACTGCAAAATATATTCCAATGGGCAACAAGTATAAAAAGCTAAAAATCAAACCTATGTGGCTTACGGCCAAAGTTACAAAAGCGATAGATAATAAGAAAAGAGCTTTTATTAAATATAAAATGAAGGAACGCGATCATCGTTTACACATTACAAAGAATAGAACAGAAGATGCAAAAAGGAAATAAAGGCGCAAAAACTGAAAACAAACGACAGAAAGATATCAGGACGACCCCAAAACATTCCTCCAATATATGAATAGTAGAAAGGTCCGGTCCCAGCATGTAGGCCCTTTACAGAACCATCTAGGGGGGGGGGACAAAGAGAAGGACAATGTATGAAATCCCTTCTTCAGCTCTGTGTATACAAAAGAGCATGGGGGGCTCTTGTCCATGATGGGGGGTGGTACTGACACCCCCCAGATGATCCACATTGGCTCACAATTGATATGATCCAGAAATATTTAGACAGAATAAAGGTGAATAAAGCCCCTGGACCGGATGGCAGACACCCACGGGGCCTTACAGAATTCAGCTCTGTCATCTCACAGCCATTGTTTCTCATTGTTAGGGACTCTTTAATGACTGGCATAGTACCACTGGATTGGTGGAAGGCCAATGTGGGGCCAATATTTATAAAGGGGTCAAAATCTTTCCCAAGTAATTATAGACCTGTTAGTGTGACTTCTATAGTTGGGAAGATACTGGAGAGTTTAATAAAAGACCACAGAGAGTAGTTCTTGCTGGAAACAAATATTGTAAGCCACAGACAGCATGGATTCATGAAAGACAGAAGTTGTCACACAAATCTGATTTCTTTTTATGAAGGGGTGAGCAAAACCTTGGACAGAGGGGTGGCAGTGGACGTGATATACTTGGTCAGAGGGGTGGCGGTGGACTTGGTATACTTGGACAGAGGGGTGGCTGTGGACGTGGTATACTTGGACAAAGGGGTGGCGGTGGACGTGGTATACTTGGACAAAGGGGTGGCGGTGGATGTGGTATACTTGGACAGAGGGGTGGTGGTGGACGTGGTATACTTGGACAGAGGGGTGGCGGTGGATGTGGTATACTTGGACAGAGGGGTGGCAGTGGACGTGGTATACTTGGTCAGAAGGGTGGCGGTGGATGTGGTATACTTGGACAGAGGGGTGGCAGTGGATGTGGTATACTTGGTCAGAAGGGTGGCGGTGGATGTGGTATACTTGGACAGAGGGGTGGCGGTGGACGTGGTATACTTGGACAGAGGGGTGGCTGTGGACATGGTATACTTGGACAAAGGGGTGGCGGTGGACGTGGTATACTTGGACAAAGGGGTGGCGGTGGACGTGGTATACTTGGACAGAGGGGTGGCGGTGGACGTGGTATACTTGGACATAGGGGTGGTGGTGGACGTGGTATACTTGGACAGAAGGGTGGCGGTGGATGTGGTATACTTGGACAGAGGGGTGGTGGTGGATGTGGTATACTTGGACAGAGGGGTGGTAGTGGACGTGGTATACTTGGACAGAGGGGTGGTGGTGGACGTGGTATACTTGGACAGAGGAGTGGCGGTAGATGTGGTATACTTGGACAGAGGGGTGGCGGTGGATGTGGTATACTTGGACAGAGGGGTGGTGGTGGACATGGTATACTTGGACAGAGGGGTGGTGGTGGACGTGGTATACTTGGACAGAGGAGTGGTGGTGGATGTGGTATACTAGGACAGAGGGGTGGTGGTGGACGTGGTATACTTGGACAGAGGAGTGGTGGTGGACTTGGTATACCTGGACAGAGGAGTGGCGGTGGATGTGGTATACTTGGACAGAGGGGTGGCAGTGGATGTGGTATACTTGGACAGAGGGTGGTGGTGGGCGTGGTATACTTGGACAGAGGGGTGGCGGTGGACGTGGTATACTTGGACAGAGGGGTGGCGGTGGACGTGGTATACTTGGACAGAGGGGTGGCGGTGGACGTGGTATACTTGGACAGAGGGATTGCGGTGGACGTGGTATACTTAGACAGAGGGGTGGCAGTGGACGTGGTATACTTGGACAGAGGGGTGGCGGTGGACGTGGTATACTTGGACACAGTTCCCCACACACGGCTAATGTGTAAGGTAAAGTCTATGGGCTGGAAAAATCTGAATGTAAATGGATAGAAAACTGGCTAAAAGATCGTATTCAGAGAGTAGTGGTTGATGATTCATACTCTGAATGGTCTAGGGGTGTCAGTGGTGTACCCCAAGGTTCAGTGGGATTAGTGGGGTACCTCAAGGTTCAGTGTTGTTAGTGGGGTACCCCAAGGTTCAGTGTTATTAGTGGGGTACCCCAGGGTTCAGTGTTATTAGTGGTGTACCCCAAGGTTCAGTGTTATTAGTGGGGTACCCCAAGGTTCAGTGTTATTAGTGGGGTACCCCAGGGTTCAGTGTTGGGACCCTTACTTTTTAATCTATTTATAAACAATATGGGGTGTGAGATTATAAACCCCATTCCAGTCTTTGCAGATGACACCAAGCTGTGCCGGGGAATAACGTCCTTACAGGATGTCTCCAACTTACAAGCCGACCTCAATGCTCTGTGTAATTGGGGGGCTATGGGGCCAATGAGGGCTAATGGTGATAAATGTAAGGTTCTGCACTTGGGGGCTAAGAATATGCATCATACATACTAGGGGGGTACAACTGGGGGGGTCAATGGTGGAGAAGGATCTTGGGGGTCAATGGTGGAGAAGGATCTGGGGGGGTCAATGGTGGAGAAGGTTTTCGGGGGTTCCGGTAGATCACAAGCTGCGGGTTCTAAAGCGAGCAAAATCCTCTCTTGTATTAGGAGAGGTATAGACTCCAGAGAGAGAGATATCACCCCCCCTCCCCCCGGTACAAATCATTAGTAAGACCTCATCTGGAATATGCAGTTCAGTTTTGGGCTCCAAGGGCTCCACAGCTCTTGGTGGGAGCTGTGCTAGGCCAGACTGCCCAGTCCTGTTGAGTTCCCGAGACCCCTGCCCAGGGGTAGGTTGCTCGCCTGTTGCCCGAGTCTCCAATCCGCTATCCAGTCACGGAGGGAGCTCAGCTGAGGTGAGACCCTTGTGACCCGGCTCTGCCTGGGACCCCCCAAGCCTAGGGGGAGCTTGCCTGCCTGTTGCCCGAGACCCCTTCCCAGGGGTAGGTTGCCCGCCTGTTGCCCGAGTCTCCAATCCGCTGTCCAGTCACAGAGGGAGCTCAGCTGAGGCGTCCAAAGGGGGGAAGACCACACAAGCCACCCTGTTGGAGAAGACCCCCCCTGCCTGGAATCATCCCTGGTTTGCGCACACATCACCCTCCCTGCCATTTCCCCATTGAGTGTCTGTCATTTTGTTGTTTCAATAAAGCTTTGTGTATTCCCCATCTTCTCCGTGTGCTCTGTCCTGCCTACGCTTCCATTACAGGGGGATATGATCACCATGTATAATACATAAGGGGGATATGATCACCATGTATAATACATAAGGGGGGATATGATCTCCATGTATAATACATAAGGGGGGGATATGATCTCCATGTATAATACATAAGGGGGATATGATCTCCATGTATAATACATAAGGGGGGATATGATCTCCATGTATAATACATAAGGGGGGATATGATCTTCATGTATAATACATAAGGGGGGGATATGATCTCCATGTATAATACATAAGGGGGATATGATCACCATGTATAATACATAAGGGGGGATATGATCTTCATGTATAATACATAAGGGGGGGATATGATCTCCATGTATAATACATAAGGGGGATATGATCACCATGTATAATACATAAGGGGGGATATGATCTCCATGTATAATACATAAGGGGGGGATATGATCTCCATGTATAATACATAAGGGGGGATATGATCTCCATGTATAATACATAAGGGGGGATATGATCTCCATGTATAATACATAAGGGGGGATATGATCTCCATGTATAATACATAAGGGGGGATATGATCTCCATGTATAATACATAAGGGGGGATATGATCACCATGTATAATACATAAGGGGGATATGATCTCCATGTATAATACATAAGGGGGGATATGATCTCCATGTATAATACATAAGGGGGGATATGATCTCCATGTATAATACATAAGGGGGATATGATCTCCATGTATAATACATAAGGGGGGATATGATCTCCATGTATAATACATAAGGGGGGATATGATCTCCATGTATAATACATAAGGGGGATATGATCTCCATGTATAATACATAAGGGGGGATATGATCTCCATGTATAATACATAAGGGGGGATATGATCTCCATGTATAATACATAAGGGGGGGGATATGATCTCCATGTATAATACATAAGGGGGATATGATCGCCATGTATAATACATAAGGGGGGATATGATCTCCATGTATAATACATAAGGGGGATATGATCTCCATGTATAATACATAAGGGGGGATATGATCTCCATGTATAATACATAAGGGGGGATATGATCTCCATGTATAATACATAAGGGGGGATATGATCTCCATGTATAATACATAAGGGGGGATATGATCTCCATGTATAATACATAAGGGGGGATATGATCACCATGTATAATACATAAGGGGGATATGATCTCCATGTATAATACATAGGGGGGATATGATCTCCATGTATAATACATAAGGGGGATATGATCACCATGTATAATACATAAGGGGGGATATGATCTCCATGTATAATACATAAGGGGGGATATGATCTCCATGTATAATACATAAGGGGGATATGATCTCCATGTATAATACATAAGGGGGGATATGATCACCATGTATAATACATAAGGGGGATATGATCTCCATGTATAATACATAGGGGGGATATGATCTCCATGTATAATACATAAGGGGGATATGATCACCATGTATAATACATAAGGGGGGATATGATCTCCATGTATAATACATAAGGGGGGATATGATCTCCATGTATAATACATAAGGGGGGGGGATATGATCTCCATGTATAATACATAAGGGAGGATATGATCTCCATGTATAATACATAAGGGGGATATGATCTCCATGTATAATACATAAGGGGGGATATGATCTCCATGTATAATACATAAGGGGGATATGATCTCCATGTATAATACATAAGGGGGATATGATCTCCATGTATAATACATAAGGGGGATATGATCTCCATGTATAATACATAGGGGGGATATGATCTCCATGTATAATACATAAGGGGGATATGATCACCATGTATAATACATAAGGGGGGATATGATCTCCATGTATAATACATAAGGGGGGATATGATCTCCATGTATAATACATAAGGGGGGATATGATCTCCATGTATAATACATAAGGGGGATATGATCTCCATGTATAATACATAAGAGGATATGATCACCATGTATAATACATAAGGGGGATATGATCTCCATGTATAATACATAAGGGGGATATGATCTCCATGTATAATACATAAGGGGGGATATGATCTCCATGTATAATACATAAGGGGGGATATGATCTCCATGTATAATACATAAGGGGGGGGATATGATCTCCATGTATAATACATAAGGGAGGATATGATCTCCATGTATAATACATAAGGGGGATATGATCTCCATGTATAATACATAAGGGGGGATATGATCTCCATGTATAATACATAAGGGGGATATGATCTCCATGTATAATACATAAGGGGGGGATATGATCTCCATGTATAATACATAAGGGGGATATGATCTCCATGTATAATACATAAGGGGGGATATGATCTTCATGTATAATACATAAGGGGGGATATGATCTCCATGTATAATACATAAGGGGGGATATGATCTTCATGTATAATACATAAGGGGGATATGATCTCCATGTATAATACATAAGGGGGGCTATGATCTCCATGTATAATACATAAGGAGGATATGATCTCCATGTATAATACATAAGGGGGATATGATCTCCATGTATAATACATAAGGGGGGATATGATCTCCATTTATAATACATAAGGGGGGATATGATCTTCATGTATAATACATAAGGGGGATATGATTTCCATGTATAATACATAAGGGGGGATATGATCTCCATGTATAATACATAAGGGGGGATATGATCTTCATGTATAATACATAAGGGGGGATATGATCTCCATGTATAATACATAAGGGGGGATATGATCTCCATGTATAATACATAAGGGGGGGATATGATCTCCATGTATAATACATAAGGGGGGGGATATGATCACCATGTATAATACATAAGGGGGGATATGATCACCATGTATAATACATAAGGGGGATATGATCTCCATGTATAATACATAAGGGGGATATGATTTCCATGTATAATACATAAGGGGGGATATGATCTCCATGTATAATACATAAGGGGATATGATCACCATGTATAATACATAAGGGGGATATGATCTCCATGTATAATACATAAGGGGGATATGATCTCCATGTATAATACATAAGGGGGGATATGATCTCCATGTATAATACATAAGGGGGGATATGATCTCCATGTATAATACATAAGGGAGCATATGATCTCCGTGTATAATACATAAGGGAGGATATGATCTCCATGTATAATACATAAGGGGGATATGATCTCCATGTATAATACATAAGGGGGATATGATCTCCATGTATAATACATAAGGGGGGATATGATCTCCATGTATAATACATAAGGGGGGGATAGGATTTCCATGTATAATACATAAGGGGGGATATGATCTCCATGTATAATACATAAGGGGGGATATGATCACCATGTATAATACATAAGGGGGGATATGATCTCCATGTATAATACATAAGGGGGGATATGATCACCATGTATAATACATAAGGGGGGGATATGATCTCCATGTATAATACATAAGGGGGGATATGATCTTCATGTATAATACATAAGGGGGATATGATCTCCATGTATAATACATAAGGGGGGCTATGATCTCCATGTATAATACATAAGGAGGATATGATCTCCATGTATAATACATAAGGGGGATATGATCTCCATGTATAATACATAAGGGGGGGATATGATCTCCATGTATAATACATAAGGGGGGATATGATCTCCATGTATAATACATAAGGGGGGATATGATCTTCATGTATAATACATAAGGGGGATATGATTTCCATGTATAATACATAAGGGGGGATATGATCTCCATGTATAATACATAAGGGGGGATATGATCTTCATGTATAATACATAAGGGGGATATGATCTCCATGTATAATACATAAGGGGGGATATGATCTCCATGTATAATACATAAGGGGGGATATGATCTCCATGTATAATACATAAGGGGGGGATATGATTTCCATGTATAATACATAAGGGGGGATATGATCTCCATGTATAATACATAAGGGGGGATATGATATTCATGTATAATACATAAGGGGGATATGATCTCCATGTATAATACATAAGGGGGGGTATGATCTCCATGTATAGTACATAAGGGGGGATATGATCTTCATGTATAATACATAAGGGGGGGTATGATCTTCATGTATAATACATAAGGGGGGGATATGATCTTCATGTATAATACATAAGGGGGGGATATGATCTCCATGTATAATACATAAGGGGGATATGATCTCCATGTATAATACATAAGGGGGGATATGATCTCCATGTATAATACATAAGGGGGATATGATCTCCATGTATAATACATAAGGGGGGATATGATCTCCATGTATAATACATAAGGGGGGATATGATCTCCATGTATAATACATAAGGGGGGATATGATCTCCATGTATAATACATAAGGGGGGATATGATCTCCATGTATAATACATAAGGGGGGATATGATCACCATGTATAATACATAAGGGGGATATGATCTCCATGTATAATACATAGGGGGGATATGATCTCCATGTATAATACATAAGGGGGATATGATCACCATGTATAATACATAAGGGGGGATATGATCTCCATGTATAATACATAAGGGGGGATATGATCTCCATGTATAATACATAAGGGGGATATGATCTCCATGTATAATACATAAGGGGGGATATGATCACCATGTATAATACATAAGGGGGATATGATCTCCATGTATAATACATAGGGGGGATATGATCTCCATGTATAATACATAAGGGGGATATGATCACCATGTATAATACATAAGGGGGGATATGATCTCCATGTATAATACATAAGGGGGGATATGATCTCCATGTATAATACATAAGGGGGATATGATCTCCATGTATAATACATAAGGGGGATATGATCTCCATGTATAATACATAAGGGGGGATATGATCTCCATGTATAATACATAAGGGGGGATATGATCTCCATGTATAATACATAAGGGGGATATGATCTCCATGTATAATACATAAGGGGGGATATGATCTCCATGTATAATACATAAGGGGGATATGATCTCCATGTATAATACATAAGGGGGGATATGATCTCCATGTATAATACATAAGGGGGGGATATGATCTCCATGTATAATACATAAGGGGGGGATATGATCTCCATGTATAATACATAAGGGGGATATGATCTCCATGTATAATACATAAGGGGGGATATGATCTTCATGTATAATACATAAGGGGGGATATGATCTCCATGTATAATACATAAGGGGGGATATGATCTTCATGTATAATACATAAGGGGGATATGATCTCCATGTATAATACATAAGGGGGGATATGATCTCCATGTATAATACATAAGGAGGATATGATCTCCATGTATAATACATAAGGGGGATATGATCTCCATGTATAATACATAAGGGGGGATATGATCTCCATGTATAATACATAAGGGGGGATATGATCTTCATGTATAATACATAAGGGGGATATGATTTCCATGTATAATACATAAGGGGGGATATGATCTCCATGTATAATACATAAGGGGGGATATGATCTTCATGTATAATACATAAGGGGGGATATGATCTCCATGTATAATACATAAGGGGGGATATGATCTCCATGTATAATACATAAGGGGGGATATGATCTCCATGTATAATACATAAGGGGGGGATATGATTTCCATGTATAATACATAAGGGGGGATATGATCTCCATGTATAATACATAAGGGGGATATGATCTCCATGTATAATACATAAGGGGGGATATGATCTCCATGTATAATACATAAGGGGATATGATCACCATGTATAATACATAAGGGGGATATGATCTCCATGTATAATACATAAGGGGGATATGATTTCCATGTATAATACATAAGGGGGGATATGATCTCCATGTATAATACATAAGGGGATATGATCACCATGTATAATACATAAGGGGGATATGATCTCCATGTATAATACATAAGGGGGATATGATCTCCATGTATAATACATAAGGGGGGATATGATCTCCATGTATAATACATAAGGGGGGATATGATCTC
Organism: Staurois parvus; assembly: GCF_062004578.1. Taxonomy (NCBI): domain Eukaryota; kingdom Metazoa; phylum Chordata; class Amphibia; order Anura; family Ranidae; genus Staurois; species Staurois parvus. The sequence goes on along the minus strand of NW_028317970.1, from coordinate 2,197,648 downwards.
CATGTATAATACATAAGGGAGCATATGATCTCCGTGTATAATACATAAGGGAGGATATGATCTCCGTGTATAATACATAAGGGGGATATGATCTCCATGTATAATACATAAGGGGGATATGATCTCCATGTATAATACATAAGGGGGGATATGATCTCCATGTATAATACATAAGGGGGGGATATGATCTCCATGTATAATACATAAGGGGGATATGATCTCCATGTATAATACATAAGGGGGGATATGATCTTCATGTATAATACATAAGGGGGATAGGATTTCCATGTATAATACATAAGGGGGGATATGATCTCCATGTATAATACATAAGGGGGGATATGATCACCATGTATAATACATAAGGGGGGGATATGATCTCCATGTATAATACATAAGGGGGGATATGATCTTCATGTATAATACATAAGGGGGATATGATCTCCATGTATAATACATAAGGGGGGCTATGATCTCCATGTATAATACATAAGGAGGATATGATCTCCATGTATAATACATAAGGGGGATATGATCTCCATGTATAATACATAAGGGGGGATATGATCTTCATGTATAATACATAAGGGGGATATGATTTCCATGTATAATACATAAGGGGGGATATGATCTCCATGTATAATACATAAGGGGGGATATGATCTTCATGTATAATACATAAGGGGGGATATGATCTCCATGTATAATACATAAGGGGGGATATGATCTCCATGTATAATACATAAGGGGGGATATGATCTCCATGTATAATACATAAGGGGGGATATGATCTCCATGTATAATACATAAGGGGATATGATCACCATGTATAATACATAAGGGGGATATGATCTCCATGTATAATACATAAGGGGGATATGATTTCCATGTATAATACATAAGGGGGGATATGATCTCCATGTATAATACATAAGGGGATATGATCACCATGTATAATACATAAGGGGGATATGATCTCCATGTATAATACATAAGGGGGATATGATCTCCATGTATAATACATAAGGGGGGATATGATCTCCATGTATAATACATAAGGGGGGATATGATCTCCATGTATAATACATAAGGGAGCATATGATCTCCGTGTATAATACATAAGGGAGGATATGATCTCCATGTATAATACATAAGGGGGATATGATCTCCATGTATAATACATAAGGGGGATATGATCTCCATGTATAATACATAAGGGGGGATATGATCTCCATGTATAATACATAAGGGGGGGATATGATCTCCATGTATAATACATAAGGGGGATATGATCTCCATGTATAATACATAAGGGGGGATATGATCTTCATGTATAATACATAAGGGGGATAGGATTTCCATGTATAATACATAAGGGGGGATATGATCTCCATGTATAATACATAAGGGGGGATATGATCACCATGTATAATACATAAGGGGGGGATATGATCTCCATGTATAATACATAAGGGGGGATATGATCTTCATGTATAATACATAAGGGGGATATGATCTCCATGTATAATACATAAGGGGGGCTATGATCTCCATGTATAATACATAAGGAGGATATGATCTCCATGTATAATACATAAGGGGGATATGATCTCCATGTATAATACATAAGGGGGGGGATATGATCTCCATGTATAATACATAAGGGGGGATATGATCTCCATGTATAATACATAAGGGGGGATATGATCTTCATGTATAATACATAAGGGGGATATGATTTCCATGTATAATACATAAGGGGGGATATGATCTCCATGTATAATACATAAGGGGGGATATGATCTTCATGTATAATACATAAGGGGGGATATGATCTCCATGTATAATACATAAGGGGGGATATGATCTCCATGTATAATACATAAGGGGGGATATGATCTCCATGTATAATACATAAGGGGGGATATGATTTCCATGTATAATACATAAGGGGGGATATGATCTCCATGTATAATACATAAGGGGGGATATGATATTCATGTATAATACATAAGGGGGGGGTATGATCTCCATGTATAGTACATAAGGGGGGATATGATCTTCATGTATAATACATAAGGGGGGTATGATCTTCATGTATAATACATAAGGGGGGGATATGATCTTCATGTATAATACATAAGGGGGGGATATGATCTTCATGTATAATACATAAGGGGGGGATATGATCTTCATGTATAATACATAAGGGGGGGATATGATCTTCATGTATAATACATAAGGGGGGATATGATCTCCATGTATAATACATAAGGGGGGGGTATGATCTCCATGTATAATACATAAGGAGGATATGATCTCCATGTATAATACATAAGGGGGGATATGATCTCCATGTATAATACATAAGGGGGGGATATGATCTCCATGTATAATACATAAGGGGGGATATGATCTCCATGTATAATACATAAGGGGGGATATGATCTCCTTGTATAATACATAAGGGGGGATATGATCTCCATGTATAATACATAAGGGGGGGGGATATGATCTCCATGTATAATACATAAGGGGGGATATGATCTCCATGTATAATACATAAGGGGGGATATGATCTCCTTGTATAATACATAAGGGGGATATGATCTCCATGTATAATACATAAGGGGGGATATGATCTCCATGTATAATACATAAGGGGGGATATGATCTCCATGTATAATACATAAGGGGGATATGATCTCCATGTATAATACATAAGGGGGGATATGATCTCCATGTATAAATATATCAGCAGCTCATATAGTGAACTCGGTGTAGTTATTCACCCTGAAGTCATCACAGAGGACAAGGGGGCGCTCTTTATGTCTGAAGGAAAAGAGATTTAATCCCCAAACACAGAAAGGTTTCTTCACAGTAAGAGCTGTGAGAATGTGGAATAGACTTCCTCAAGAGTTGGTTGTGGCCAGCTCAGTGGATTGCTGTAGGAAAGTCCTGGATTCTTTCTTGGATACACAGAATATAACTGGATATAACATTCATAGGGAAAGTTGATCCAGGGAATATCCGATTGCCTCTCGGGGGATCAGGAAGGAATGTTTTGCTCTGCAGGAGCAGATTGGATTGCGCTTTGCTGGGTTTTTTTCCTTCCTCTGGATCAACTGTGGGTGTCGGATTATATATATATATATATATATATATATATATATATATTTTTAATGGTTGAACTAGATGGACTTTTGTTTTTTATCAGCCAGACTATGTAACTATGTATTGATCCCTCTCTTTGATACTACGAATCCTTGGGTCCTTACGCAGGCTTTGCAGAATCAGGGAGCCCATGCAGTGTAAGTTTGAGGAGGCAGGAGATTCTGAGTCCTCTGGGTCACTGAGGATGACATTGTCAGGAACTACCTCCTCCCAGACATGTACTACTCCTGGCTGGGTTTCTGGGGACTGAAAAGTGTCCCTTGAAGACTGCTGTATGTGATCCCCTACTTCCATGCTGCTGCAATCCTCCTCCTCCTCCACTTCCTCCTCCTTCTGTGTGTTCAGTGGCCCCACAGGAATGGTATCTGCATAAAGAGGACCTTGGAAGGACAGGAAATCCTCCTCTTCCTCCCGATGTTCTGCCTCCAGTGCCCTGTCCATGATTCCATGCAGCGTGTGCTCCAGCAGGAAGACTACAGGGATAGTGTCACTGATGCATGCAGTGTCACAGTTCACCAACCTTGTGGCCTCCTCAGATGGTGACAGGACAGTGCATGCATCCATTGTCAGTAGCCACTGGTGAGGTGAGAAGAAGCCAATCTCCCCTGATATTGTCCTTGTGCCATTCTCACACAGGTACTCATTGATGGCCCTCTGCTGTGTGTGCAGACACTGCAGCATTGCCAAAGTGGAGTTCCACCAAGTGGACATGTCACAAATGAGTCGGTTGGTGGATAGGTTGAATTCCCGATGGATTTCAGCCAGCCGAACACAGGCCGTGTATGACCACCGGAAATGGCCACAGACTTTTCTGGCCTGCCTCATAAGATCTTGAAAGCCTGGGTACCTGTTCAAGAAGCACTGCACCACCAAATTCAGGACGTGTGCCAAGCATTGAACATGTGCCAAGTGTACCTGTTGGAGGGTGGAGAGAAGGTTGGTGCCATTGTCACATACAACCATTCCTGGCTTAAGCTGCCATGGCATCAACCACCTCTGAGCATGCCCCTGCAGAGCTGACAGAATCTCTGGGCCAGTGTAGCTCCTGTCCCCTAGACAGACCAGCTGAAGCACCACATGGCATCTTTTAGCCTGACTGCTTGCATAGCCCCTTGAACACTTATGGAGCATTGCTGGCTCAGAGGACAATTCATCAGAAGAGGCCATAGAGTCCCTTTAATTTTTTTTCATCACTTTTATTGTTATCAGAGGGAATGTAAATATCCTCTGTCCTAGCAATAAGCAGTGACAGGTTCTCTTTACTGGGAAATATGTGGTCCTGCTACTTGCAAAAACTATCCAGTGTCTAATTAGTTGCTATGATTGCTTTTATGAGAAAGCCTACCTCCAGCTTAAAAAAACAATAGCGGGATGATGCCTGCAGCTGCAGGCATCATCCCGGCGATTAGGTCGCACAGTGCCACATGAGCTAATTCCAAGAATGAATAAGTGTCTAAAAAGTGTCACGCTTGTGTAGAAGTTGTCTACGTACAAGTGGTACCCCTTGTGGAACAAAGTGTACACCAAGTCCCATACTATCTTGCCACTGCTCCTTATGTAGTCTGGGCAGTAAGGGGGGCTCTACTTCCCTCATAAACACTAAAATGACATGTATACCCTGTGGCCCTATCACAGAGTTTATACGTTTTGACCCCATATCTGGCCACGCTGGGGAGATACTGTTTGATTGCAAGAAGGCCAGTAGAATGTATGAGGGACTCATGTATGCAGATGTTTTGTTGGGGCGTATGCATTTCTGCAAATTTCTAGGACAGAAGATTTACGAGGGGCAGAATTTTGTAGAGTCGATCACGTTCAGGGTCACCTCGAGGATGACAGCGTGTATTGTCACTAAAATGCATAAATGCATTATTGTCTCATATCTAAGCCTGGCCATGGCAGCAGAGAACACGGCATATTATGCATTGAGTCTTTGGACCAATATGATTGCAGTTCATGCTTTCTTTGTAATGCCCATGTTAAGGGTTAGGCCCAAAAAGATTTACATTTGTAAACCATGATAGGTTTCTATGCAAATATTCTGACAAGGTTTGAATTTGAGTTGGTGGCCATGTACTGGTCAGCATATAAATTGCTTGGACCCACAATCAAATTATACAGATCTTCTGTGAGAAACAGCTCAACAGAATCAAGGGGAGTAGTTACATTTGCTGTTTCCACCTAAATTTCTGGCTGGGCAGTGAATGGGGGAAGTTTCGGTGCTGCAGAATCTGTTGGCTGCCAATTAGGATTTGTAAGCACATCCAGAAGGACTCTATGGGCTCTGTGGGCCTGTGTGCAAATTCTTGGTGGCTACTAGTTCTAGCCACCTCACCAGCTTGGACAACACTTATGGGACTCGCCACCTCACCAGCTTGGACTGCACTTATGGGACTCACCACCTCACCAGCTTGGACTGCACTTATGGGACTCGCCACTGCACCAGCTTGGACTGCACTTATGGGACTCGTCACCTCACCAGCTTGGACTGCACTTATGGGACTCGCCACCTCACCAGCTTGGACTGCACTTATGGGACTCGCCACCTCACCAGCTTGGATTGCATTTATGGGACTCGCCACCTCACCAGCTTGGACTGCACTTAGGGGACTCGCCACCTCACCAGCTTGGACTGCACTTAGGGGACTCGCCCCCTCACCAGCTTGGACTGCACTTATGGAACTCGCCACCTCTCCAGCTTGGACTGCACTTATGGAACTTGCCACCTCACCAGCTTGGACTGCACTTATGGGACTCGCCACCTCACCAGCTTGGACTGCACTTATGGGACTCGCCACCTCACCAGCTTGGACTGCACTTATGGGACTCGCCACCTCACCAGCTTGGACTGCACTTATGGGACTCGCCACCTCACCAGCTTGGACTGCACTTATGGAACTCGCCACCTCACCAGCTTGGATTGCACTTATGGAACTCGCCACCTCAACAGCTTGGACTGCACTTATGGGACTCGCCACCTCACCAGCTTGGACTGCACTTATGGGACTCGCCACCTCACCAGCTTGGACTGCACTTATGGGACTCGCCACCTCACCAGCTTGGATTGCACTTATGGGACTCGCCACCTCACCAGCTTGGACTGCACTTATGGAACTCGCCACCTCAACAGCTTGGACTGCACTTATGGGACTCGCCACCTCACCAGCTTGGACTGCACTTATGGGACTCGCCACCTCACCAGCTTGGACTGCACTTATGGGACTCGCCACCTCACCAGCTTGGATTGCACTTATGGGACTCGCCACCTCACCAGCTTGGACTGCACTTATGGAACTCGCCACCTCACCAGCTTGGACTGCACTTATGGAACTCGCCACCTCACCAGCTTGGACTGCACTTATGGGACTCGCCACCTCACCAGCTTGGACTGCACTTATGGGACTCGCCACCTCACCAGCTTGGACTGCACTTATGGGACTCGCCACCTCACCAGCTTGGACTGCACTTATGGGACTCGTCACCTCACCAGCTTGGACTGCACTTATGGGACTCGCCACCTCACCAGCTTGGACTGCACTTATGGGACTCGCCACCTCACCAGCTTGGATTGCACTTATGGGACTCGCCACCTCACCAGCTTGGACTGCACTTATGGAACTCGCCACCTCACCAGCTTGGACTGCACTTATGGAACTCGCCACCTCAACAGCTTGGACTGCACTTATGGGACTCGCCACCTCACCAGCTTGGATTGCACTTATGGGACTCGCCACCTCACCAGCTTGGACTGCACTTATGGAACTCGCCACCTCACCAGCTTGGATTGCTGGAGTGTAAAATGCCAGGATGTACTAAGCTGCTGGTGACTGTCAGTTCACCAAAAGGTAGTCATGCATTCCAAGCACTTCAGCCACCTGGGGTCTGATCTTAACAGGGACCTCTTCTCCATTGTCAGAGCTTTCTGGGAGCGACACACCTCTCTACAGGTTCATATTCTGAGGCAGAATCTGTCAGAGAGGCTTCCCCTTCACTCTCATCTGACAAGCTCAGTCCTGTAGGCCTCTTCACTAGAGTACTTTTGTTGGAAGATTTTAGGCTAAATTTACAGGTACCTAGTGTGATCCATGGGAAGAAGAGCTCCGAAAAAGAGCTCCTGGCTGACAGGGACTGCTTGAACCGCTACTAAAAAAAAAATCACGTGCTTGTGCTAGCAGAGATCAAGCCTGATCTTTCTAACACTGCTGTTTTGTGTGCAATGTATCACAGATAACAGTGATGTACTGACACTGCACTTGTGGGGGCAGAGGGGCTGAATGCAGGTGCTGGGAGTGAATGGGCTGATCCTGCTCTTTGTTTTTGGGGACACGATACTAAGGGGGACTAGTATAGTTCTGTTTGTGATCAATAGATTGATCTGTACAAACACTCTCCTAGTAATACGGTGATCAGCGACCTATAACGTGGGTGTGATAGATGATCCTGATGCTATCCGCAGTGGCAGTAATACGGTGATCAGCGACCTATAACGTGGGTGCGATAGTTGATCCTGATGCTATCCGCAGTGGCAGTAATACGGTGATCAGCGACCTATAACGTGGGTGCGATAGTTGACCCTGATGCTATCCGCAGTGGCAGTAATACGGTGATCAGCGACCTATAACGTGGGTGCGATAGTTGATCCTGATGCTATCCGCAGTGGCAGTAATACGGTGATCAGCGACCTATAACGTGGGTGCGATAGTTGACCCTGATGCTATCCGCAGTGGCAGTAATACGGTGATCAGCGACCATATAGTGTGGGTGTGATAGTTGATCCTGATGCTATCCGCAGTGGCAGTAATACGGTGATCAGCGACCTATAACGTGGGTGCGATAGTTGACCCTGATGCTATCCGCAGTGGCAGTAATACGGTGATCAGCGACCTATAACGTGGGTGCGATAGTTGACCCTGATGTTATCCGCAGTGGCAGTAATACGGTGATCAGCGACCTATAACGTGGGTGCGATAGTTGACCCTGATGCTATCCGCAGTGGCAGTAATACGGTGATCAGCGACCTATAACGTGGGTGTGATAGTTGACCCTGATGCTATCCGCAGTGGCAGTAATACGGTGATCAGCGACCTATAACGTGGGTGTGATAGTTGATCCTGATGCTATCCGCAGTGGCAGTAATACGGTGATCAGCGACCTATAACGTGGGTGCGATAGTTGACCCTGATGCTATCCGCAGTGGCAGTAATACGGTGATCAGCGACCATATAGTGTGGGTGTGATAGTTGATCCTGATGCTATCCGCAGTGGCAGTAATACGGTGATCAGCGACCTATAACGTGGGTGCGATAGTTGACCCTGATGCTATCCGCAGTGGCAGTAATACGGTGATCGGCGACCTATAACGTGGGTGTGATAGTTGATCCTGATGCTATCCGCAGTGGCAGTAATACGGTGATCAGCGACCTATAACGTGGGTGCGATAGTTGACCCTGATGCTATCCGCAGTGGCAGTAATACGGTGATCAGCGACCTATAACGTGGGTGCGATAGTTGACCCTGATGTTATCCGCAGTGGCAGTAATACGGTGATCAGCGACCTATAACGTGGGTGCGATAGTTGACCCTGATGCTATCCGCAGTGGCAGTAATACGGTGATCAGCGACCTATAACGTGGGTGCGATAGTTGATCCTGATGCTATCCGCAGTGGCAGTAATACGGTGATCAGCGACCTATAACGTGGGTGCGATAGTTGACCCTGATGCTATCCGCAGTGGCGGTAATACGGTGATCAGCGACCTATAACGTGGGTGCGATAGTTGACCCTGATGCTATCCGCAGTGGCGGTAATACGGTGATCAGCGACCTGTAACGTGGGTGCGATAGTTGATCCTGATGCTATCCGCAGTGGCAGTAATACGGTGATCAGCGACCTATAACGTGGGTGCGATAGTTGACCCTGATGCTATCCGCAGTGGCAGTAATACGGTGATCAGCGACCTGTAACGTGGGTGCGATAGTTGACCCTGATGCTATCCGCAGTGGCAGTAATACGGTGATCAGCGACCTATAACGTGGGTGTGATAGTTGATCCTGATGCTATCCGCAGTGGCGGTAATACGGTGATCAGCGACCTATAACGTGGGTGTGATAGTTGACCCGAATGCTATCCGCAGTGGCAGTAATACGGTGATCAGCGACCTATAACGTGAGTGCGATAGTTAACCCGAATGCTATCCGCAGTGGCAGTAATACGGTGATCAGCGACCTATAACGTGAGTGCGATAGTTAACCCGAATGCTATCCGCAGTGGCAGTAATACGGTGATCAGCGACCTATAACGTGGGTGCGATAGTTGATCCTGATGCTATCCGCAGTGGCAGTAATACGGTGATCAGCGACCTATAACGTGGGTGCGATAGTTGATCCTGATGCTATCCGCAGTGGCAGTAATACGGTGATCAGCGACCTATAACGTGAGTGCGATAGTTAACCCGAATGCTATCCGCAGTGGCAGTAATACGGTGATCAGCGACCTATAACGTGGGTGCGATAGTTGATCCTGATGCTATCCGCAGTGGCAGTAATACGGTGATCAGCGACCTATAACGTGGGTGCGATAGTTGATCCTGATGCTATCCGCAGTGGCAGTAATACGGTGATCAGCGACCTATAACGTGGGTGTGATAGTTGACCCTGATGCTATCCGCAGTGGCAGTAATACGGTGATCAGCGACCTATAACGTGGGTGCGATAGTTGACCCGATGCTATCCGCAGTGGCAGTAATACGGTGATCAGTGAACAATACTGTACACTGACACTGTACTAATGGCATTGTCTGGGTGTCGGGGCAATCAAAGGGTTAAATGTGCTAATCTAACGTGTGTGTAAAATGTGCTTTTATCTACAGTGTGTCACAGTGTCTCTCTTATCTCTTCTGGGACCAAAAAGGGTCCATGAAGAGGAGAATCAGCTAGATCCCGTGTTTACTAACATAGGCTCATGACTGCTTCTCCAATCATTGCAGGAGACCAGCAGGGTGCCGGGCAAAGTCATTGGCTGGGACCCGCTAATGAACTGTTCCTGCAAGGAATGGCAGAGGGGTCAGCGAGGGGGTACGCACATGTGCGCTTTGAACCCGCAAGTATTGAGCACCTTACAGGAGTCGCTGCTCGTCCACAATACATTGTGGATGGGAGGTCACCAACTAGTTAAATGAACGTCTCCTGCCATTTAGGGGCCTAGTCATAAATACTTTGCTTAGCAATTCCCCCAGTGAAAGTCCCTGTACATTCCACCTGTGTGAATGGGGGTACAAACATAATTGTATCAGACTGCTGAGCTGATCGAATGTTCTTCATTGATTTACAATGGCAATAAAATATCACATAGAAGTGATTGGAGGTTCTATACAGCTGCAGATCACTTTTACAGCATATGAAGGGCCCCCTCCCACCGCCGGTCCCGGGCTCTTCAGTTCCACCAGGGACCCTGGGACCACTGTAAGCGGTCAGCTGCACACAGTGGAGAAGGAGGAACATCCATTCCTCCAGCTCCTCTGTGCTGAATGAAGCCAGAAATGACAAGGATTTCATCTCTTCCTGTGTTGGTTCGGTGTTTACCCGGCCCATACACCCGGGATGCAGCTCATCTAACACATTTCTCATTAATCGACTGCTTGGAGGGATCAGGGGTGTTTAAGACCTCCATCTTTTAATAAAGAGGACCTGTCACTATCCAAGCTAACAGATGGGATGTTGGTAAACACCATGCAATTCTACATGTAAGTCCAGCACACGTATGTAAACAGCAGTTGCATGAAACATGTGAGGTATCGCAGCAAACGTCAGAGTGAGAGAAATAATTCCAGTTTACTGTAAAACAATAATTTCCTTTGATCATCAGCTCCATCTAGAGACCACAATGGGGTATGAGTCCTGAAAATACCTCACTGAATACAAATATTACAATACTGTATTATGGCCACTAGATGGAGCCAAGGAAATCAGTGTGAGATAAAATACACCCAATATTCATCCCAGCTGGGTGAATGCCGGTCACATTCGTTCCACTAAATGATTTTTAAAAAATAGAATACGAAATCTCCCACCACAAAATGTACTCAGCCAATCACAGGGCAGGACTCTATTTTTATTCTTCTCCTGCCATCAATGGCTAACCCGGTCCCACACTTCATCCATGTCTTTGGGGACCTCTGATCTCCTTATGAACTGTTTCTTCCATGATGAAGATCAGCCATGGAGTATATCTGAGGTGTATATCAGGGTGTGCTTCTTCCCCACATGAGAGCTGGGATGTCCAGCAACATTCATCTAGAAGACATTTCCCGCACTCAAGGCACTAATACACCTCCAGGGTTGTGTGGGATCCCTGATGTACAGGAAGACAGGACTTCAGTGAGGAACATTTCCCTCACTCAGGACAGGAAAGTGGCTTCTCCTCTGTGTGAGATCTCTGATGTTTGTAAAGACTGGACTTCACTGAAAACATTTCCCACACTCAGGACAGGAATACGGCTTCTCCACCTTGTGAGATCTTTATTGTATGACAAGTTCTGATTTTTTTACAATTTCCCACACTCACTTGTAAGTAGCCTCCTCCCCTGTGTGAGACCTCTGATGATGTTTGTAAAGAGTGAACTTCTGTGAAAAACATTTCCCGCACTCAGAACAGGAGTATGGCTTTTCACCCGTGTGAGACCTCAAATGTATGACAAGTTCTGATTTTCGTATAAAACATTTGCTGCACTCAGAACAGGAATACGGCTTCTCCCCTGTGTGAGATCTCTTATGTTTGTAAAGACTGGAATGCGTTGTAAAACATTTCCCACACTGTGGACAGGAATATAGCTTCTCCCCAGTGTGAGACCTCTGATGTACGGCAAGTTCTGATTTTTGTACAAAACATTTCCCACACTCAGTACATGAATACGGCTTCTCGCCTACATGCAATCTCAGATGTCTGGAAAGATGTGACTTGTATGAAAAACACTTCCCGCACTCAGGACAGGAATACGGCTTCTCCCCCGTGTGAGATCTCTGATGACTGTAAAGAATGAACTTTTGTGCAAAACATTTCCCACACTCAGAACAGGAATATGGCTTCTCACCTGTGTGAGACCTTTCATGTTTGACAAGATCTGATTTTTGTGCAAAACATTTCCCGCACTCAGGACATGAATATGGCTTCTCACCCACATGCAATCTCTGATGTCTGGAAAGATGTGACTTGTCTGAAAAACATTTCCCGCACTCAGGACAGGAATACGGCTTCTCCCCCGTGTGAGATCTCTGATGACTGTAAAGAATGAACTTTTGTGCAAAACATTTCCCACACTCAGAACAGGAATATGGCTTCTCACCTGTGTGAGACCTTTCATGTTTGACAAGATCTGATTTTTGTGCAAAACATTTCCCGCACTCAGGACATGAATATGGCTTCTCACCCACATGCAATCTCTGATGTCTGGAAAGATGTGACTTGTCTGAAAAACATTTCCCGCACTCAGGACAGGAATACGGCTTCTCCCCTGTGTGAGATCTTTTATGCACATTAAGATGGGATTTAAAACAGAAACCCTTCCCGCACTCAGTACAGGAGAACCTCTTCTCTGTTGGAAGGCCGGCCCGGTCCCGCACAGTCTGAGGCTCCTCAGGATACGAGGAATCCGATGGTCCATCTACACTGGGTGGTGCCGGATGGACATTGGAGGGAGCCGGGTTTTCTCCTGGACTATACTGTGTGATGTCCTCATCTTCTACTTTCCAGTCTGGAGACAAAGTGAGACAATCCTCGGAGGTTTTCCTCATCTCCCGGCCATGGACTAAAATACAAAGACAAAGAGGATTACTAGACAGGAGCTGATTGGTTCCCCCAAACCAGGACTCCGCCCACATCAGGCAAGATGGAGAGCACAGCTCAGGAAAGTGACCAGGGGATTACAGGCTGCTATCACCCAGTCCCCGCCCTACTCTGGACCAATCAGTGAGCAGTATGGGTGGAGGAATGGATTTAGTGTTCATGACCCACCTGTGCTGATCTCTGTAGGAGTGTCCTCCTCTATAAATGTCCCCGTTATTCCATCTTCCTCCATAGACTGCTGATCATCCCTCACATACGCCTCTTCTTCTTCTGCTTTCACCTCAAATTCTATATCGATTGGATCTCCACTCTAAATCAAGGAAATGAGAGAAAATATCATCTGTAAAATATAAGGTCACATAAAAAAATCCACACATCATCTTTACAAGTCCATGTTCTAGATTCTCCATCTCACCAACCTTGTAATAGTGAGGGATGGTGTGACCTCCCTGTGTGGAATCCCGGGAATACAGAGGACGGGGACATCTCTCTGGTGGCTTCCTGTAGCTAGATGACTCCACCATGGTGTCCTGGTACAGATCTTTGTGTTCTTCTAGAAGCTCTGACTCCTCCATCCCCCCATCCTCATCCTCCTCCTCTTTTATCTCTTCTTTAACCTCAACTTTAGGATCTCTCAGGTTTCCACTCTGAATATATAATAAAAATGACATCAATGGTAACAATGCAGAAAATGTACAGATCCTAATGATACTATCAGTGATTGTTCCTCATCTACCTGATGATGGTGAGGGATGGTGTGACCTTCCTGTGTGGAATCCCGGGAATACAGAGGACGGGGACATCTCTCTGGTGGGTTCCCATGACTGGATCCATCTGTAGGAAACACACACACTGACTGAATCCATTGTTTCTATGTGTTTATCAGATGATGGGGGATCTAGGTGGATCCTCCGTACTGCTCTCTCCTTTACAATAAAGTCTCCTCTTACCCGGTGATGTGAGGGGCGGCTGATTGTCCATCATGACGTCCTTGTAGAGATCCTTGTGTCCTTCTAAATACTCCCACTCCTCCATGGAGAAATAGACAGTGACACCCTGACACCTTATAGGAACCTGACACACACAATGATACAGTCACCATCCAGACACATCCCTTGTCTGTTACTGGAGAATGTCCCAGAATTCCCGGCACCGCTCACCTCTCCTGTCAGCAGCTCAGTGATCTCTCTGGTGACTTCTAGAATCTTCTTCTTCTTTCTCTCTTCTATCAGGGAGGGAGGTGGAGGCAATGTGATGTCATATGATCTCCAGACTTCACAGGAGGAAAACTCTACATCTGAACACAAAGAGTCACATCAAATGATATTCCCAGAATCCTCCTCACCTCTCCATTCAGGTCTCCATTTTATTAAAGCCCCACTTCAGGCTGAGGTATAATTCCCCCCCACAGGACCCCCACACTACGCAGGGTATAGGCTTGTTGCAGCATTCTGATGTCATTACATACAACGCAGGACCAACAGTCCCACTTTACATGTGAGGATACCAAGGGGCCCCACATCCTAAGAGCATCAGAAAAAATCAGATGGAGGGACATTGGGAGGAGGAGCTGTGAGGTCAGTGTGATGTCATAGGATTCTCTGCCTCTGGATGGAGGGACATTGGGGGGAGGAGCTGTGAGGTCAGTGTGATGTCATAGGATTCTCTGCCTCTGGATGGAGGGACATTGGGGGGAGGAGCTGTGAGATCAGTGTGATGTCATAGGATTCTCTGACTCTGGATGAAGGGACATTGGGAGGGGGAGCTGTGAGGTCAGTGTGATGTCATAGGATTCTCTGACTCCGGATGGAGGGACATTGGGAGGAGGAGCTGTGAGGTCAGTGTGATGTCATATGATTCTCTGACTCTGGATGGACATTGGGAGGAGGAGCTGTGAGGTCAGTGTGATGTCATAGGATTCTCTGACTCCGGATGGAGGGACATTGGGAGGAGGAGCTGTGAGGTCAGTGTGATGTCAAAGGATTCTCTGACTCCGGATGGAGGGACATTGGGAGGGGGAGCTGTGAGGTCAGTGTGATGTCATAGGATTCTCTGACTCCGGATGGAGGGACATTGGGAGGGGGAGCTGTGAGGTCAGTGTGATGTCCTAGGATTCTCTGACTCTGGATGGAGGGACATTGGGAGGAGGAGCTGTGAGGTCAGTGTGATGTCATAGGATTCTCTGACTCCGGATGGAGGGACATTGGGAGGAGGAGCTGTGAGGTCAGTGTGATGTCATATGATTCTCTGACTCTGGATGGACATTGGGAGGAGGAGCTGTGAGGTCAGTGTGATGTCATAGGATTCTCTGACTCCGGATGGAGGGACATTGGGAGGAGGAGCTGTGAGGTCAGTGTGATGTCAAAGGATTCTCTGACTCCGGATGGAGGGACATTGGGAGGGGGAGCTGTGAGGTCAGTGTGATGTCATAGGATTCTCTGACTCCGGATGGAGGGACATTGGGAGGGGGAGCTGTGAGGTCAGTGTGATGTCATAGGAATCTCTGACTCCGGATGGAGGGACATTGGGAGGGGGAGCTGTGAGGTCAGTGTGATGTCATAGGAATCTCTGACTCCGGATGGAGGGACATTGGGAGGGGGAGCTGTGAGGTCAGTGTGATGTCATAGGATTCTCTGACTCCGGATGGAGGGACATTGGGAGGGGGAGCTGTGAGGTCAGTGTGATGTCATAGGAATCTCTGACTTTGGATGGAGGGACATTGGGAGGGGGAGCTGTGAGGTCAGTGTGATGTCATAGGATTCTCTGACTCCGGATGGAGGGACATTGGGAGGGGGAGCTGTGAGGTCAGTGTGATGTCATAGGATTCTCTGACTCCGGATGGAGGGACATTGGGAGGGGGAGCTGTGAGGTCAGTGTGATGTCATAGGAATCTCTGACTCAGGATGGAGGGACATTGGGAGGAGGAGCTGTGAGGTCAGTGTGATGTCATAGGATTCTCTGACTCCGGATGGAGGGACATTGGGGGGAGGAGCTGTGAGGTCAGTGTGATGTCATAGGAATCTCTGACTCCGGATGGAGGGACATTGGGAGGAGGAGCTGTGAGGTCAGTGTGATGTCATAGGATTCTCTGACTCCGGATGGAGGGACATTGGGAGGGGGAGCTGTGAGGTCAGTGTGATGTCATAGGATTCTCTGACTCCGGATGGAGGGACATTGGGAGGGGGAGCTGTGAGGTCAGTGTGATGTCATAGGAATCTCTGACTCAGGATGGAGGGACATTGGGAGGAGGAGCTGTGAGGTCAGTGTGATGTCATAGGATTCTCTGACTCCGGATGGAGGGACATTGGGGGGAGGAGCTGTGAGGTCAGTGTGATGTCATAGGAATCTCTGACTCCGGATGGAGGGACATTGGGAGGAGGAGCTGTGAGGTCAGTGTGATGTCATAGGATTCTCTGACTCCGGATGGAGGGACATTGGGGGGAGGAGCTGTGAGGTCAGTGTGATGTCATAGGATTCTCTGACTCCGGATGGAGGGACATTGGAAGGAGGAGCTGTGAGGTCAGTGTGATGTCATAGGACATATAGACTCTGGATGGAGGGACATTTGGATGGGGAGATTTGAGGGGTCCTCTATATGAGGCTCCCATGCAAACTAAATCCTTGTTCCTGGGTGCGTCCTACCTCTCCTAAACTGAAGAGTGAACTTTGACCTTTACCATCCAGAAATCTGTCCGGAATCTGTGGAAGTAAGTTGTCATGTGATCAGGTGACGTGCGGAGGAACGGAGTGTAAATAGCAGACAATTGTCTCCAGAGCCCCTAATGGTGGGGATGGATTTGGCGGCGTGCTGGTGCCAAGTTTCCTCCCCCCAGGGTCACTGCAGGTGTGGAGAAAAGCTGTGTAAGAGGATATGGAGGAGAGATGAGGAGGAGATCCAGGAATCAGGAGAAAGGTCAGGGCAAGCAACAGACGAGCGCATCCAAGAGACCAAGCCGGGGTCACTACACAGAAAATCAATCCAAGGAAACAACAGGCAGGACGAGGAATAGCAAGAAGGAGCTGAGAGACAAATGAGAATATTGCTCAGCCAATGGGAGATGATCTCAGCATGACTTCCATCATGAAGGAGATGAGGGGGAGGGGAGGAAGTCACTGAAGGTGACCATAGATCCATGGAAATTCAGCTGGTTCAGCAGGGATCGCTCACATTTCCATCCATGTGTGGCCACTGCCGGATAAAAGCCACTCCCCCAGCGGCTGTAGCCAATATCTTCAGTGCTGATCTGTGTATTCTGAGAGCGGAGGAGTCCCCCCATTGTCAGAATACAAGAGTGCAGCGGGGAGGATTCCCCCATCCACCTCCAATGTGTGGATGGGGGAATCACTTCAGTTTTTATGGTCACCCCGCTGGCTGAATGATAAAACTGAACCATGTAGACCAGCTTTGGGAGCAAATATATTATCATCAACTCCTCCCCCTGAAGGGGTTCATCTTAAGGGGTTTATTCTCTCTGCCTGGACTATCCATGAATCTCCCTATTTTCCTTGCCTGGACTATCCGTAAATATCCCTCCTTTCCCTGCCTGGACTATCCATGAATCTCCCTACTTTCCCTGCCTGGACTGTCCGTGAATCTCCCTCCTTTCCCTGCCTGGACTGTCCGTGAATCTCCCTCCTTTCCCTGCCTGGACTATCCATGAATCTCCCTCCTTTCCCTGCCTGGACTATCCATGAATCTCCTTCCTTTCCCTGCCTGGACTGTCCGTGAATCTCCCTCCTTTCCCTGACTGGACTATCCGTGAATCTCCCTCCTTTCCCTGCCTGGACTATCCGTGAATCTCCCTCCTTTCCCTGACTGGACTATCCATGAATCTCCCTATTTTCCCTGCCTGGACTATCCGTGAATCTCCCTATTTTCCCTGCCTGGACTATCTGTGAATCTCCCTATTTTCTCTGCCTGGACTGTCCGTGAATCTCCCTCCTTTCCCTGACTGGACTATCCATGAATCTCCCTATTTTCCCTGCCTGGACTATCCGTGAATCTCCCTATTTTCCCTGCCTGGACTGTCTGTGAATCTCCCTACTTTCCCTGCCTGGACTATCTGTGAATCCCCCTATTCTCTCTGCCTGGACTGTCCATGAATCCCCCTATTTTCTCTGCCTGGACTGTCCATGAATCCCCCTATTCTCTCTGCCTGGACTATCCATGAATCTCCCTATTTTCCCTGCCTGGACTATCCATGAATCTCCCTATTTTCCCTGCCTGGACTATCCGTGAATCTCCCTCCTTTCCCTGCCTGGACTATCCGTGAATCTCCCTCCTTTCCCTGCCTGGACTGTCCGTGAATCTCCCTCCTTTCCCTGCCTGGACTATCCATGAATCTCCCTCCTTTCCCTGCCTGGACTATCCATGAATCTCCTTCCTTTCCCTGCCTGGACTGTCCGTGAATCTCCCTCCTTTCCCTGACTGGACTATCCGTGAATCTCCCTCCTTTCCCTGCCTGGACTATCCGTGAATCTCCCTCCTTTCCCTGACTGGACTATCCATGAATCTCCCTATTTTCCCTGCCTGGACTATCCGTGAATCTCCCTATTTTCCCTGCCTGGACTATCTGTGAATCTCCCTATTTTCTCTGCCTGGACTGTCCGTGAATCTCCCTCCTTTCCCTGACTGGACTATCCATGAATCTCCCTATTTTCCCTGCCTGGACTATCCGTGAATCTCCCTATTTTCCCTGCCTGGACTGTCTGTGAATCTCCCTACTTTCCCTGCCTGGACTATCTGTGAATCCCCCTATTCTCTCTGCCTGGACTGTCCATGAATCCCCCTATTTTCTCTGCCTGGACTGTCCATGAATCCCCCTATTCTCTCTGCCTGGACTATCCATGAATCTCCCTATTTTCCCTGCCTGGACTATCCATGAATCTCCCTATTTTCCCTGCCTGGACTATCCGTGAATCTCCCTCCTTTCCCTGCCTGGACTATCCGTGAATCTCCCTCCTTTCCCTGCCTGGACTATCCGTGAATCTCCCTATCTTCCTTGCCTGGACTATCCTCTTCCCCTTTTTTGGGTACCCGGACGCTACCTTCCTACCCTGATTGTCTCCCAGATTTCAATAAAACTCTGTGTTTATCATGCTCCGTGTGTGTTCTGTCCTGCCTACGCTTCCATCACATGAACCATGTAGGCCAGCTTTGGGAGCAAGATATATTATCATCAACTCCTCCCCCTGAAGGGGGTAATCTATGTATTACCTCCTCTGCTGCCAGATCCAGGAACGTCTCCTCTCTACTTCCTCATTCATGGAACTTCCTGTCTATACCTGACATCACTTCCTGTCTGTACCTGATATCACTTCCTGCCTTTACCTGACATCATTTCCTGTCTTCCATAGAGACTTCCTGTCTGGGTAGAAGTGAGATCCCCACCTGGTGGAGCTCAGAGGAACTGCAGCCCCGAGAAGCGTCTGGTAGTGTGACCCCGGCCTTGTGCTGGGTGTGTATGGACTGTAGATCCTTATAGAGGGGTCACCTCCACTCCCACCAAGGGGGACAGAAATATATGACTGCTCAGGGGAGGGGTTTTGGCCCACAAGGTGGGGATCTCACTTCTACCCAGACAGGAATTCTCTATGGAAGACAGACAGGAAGTGATGTCAGGTACAGGCAGGAAGTGCTGTCAGGTATAGACAGGAAGTGATGCCAGGTACAAACAGGAAGTGATATCAGGTACAGACAGGAAGTGATGTCAGGTAAATACAGGAAGTTCCAGGGGATATGTGAGTAAGCAGGAAGTAGAGAGGAGACATTCCTGGATCTGGCGGCAGAGGAGGTAATACGTAGATGAGCCCCTTCAGGGGGAGGAGTTGATGATAATATATTTGCTCCCAAAGCTGGCCTACATGGTTCAGTTTTACCGTTCAGCCAGCGGGATGACCATAAAAACTGAAGAGATTCCCCCATCCACACATTGGAGGTGGATGGGGGAATCCTCCCCGCTGCATTCTTGTATTCTGACAATGGGGGGACTCCTCCGCTCTCAGAATACACAGATCAGCACTGAAGATATTGGCTGCAGCCGCTGGGGGAGTGGCTTTTATCCGGCAGTGGCCACACATAGATGGAAATGTGAGCGATCCCTGCTGAACCAGCTGAATTTCCATGGATCTATGGTCACCTTCAGTGACTTCCTCCCCTCCCCCTCATCTCCTTCATGATGGAAGTCATGCTGAGATCATCTCCCATTGGCTGAGCAATATTCTCATTTGTCTCTCAGCTCCTTCTTGCTATTCCTCGTCCTGCCTGTTGTTTCCTTGGATTGATTTTCTGTGTAGTGACCCCGGCTTGGTCTCTTGGATGTGCTCGTCTGTTGCTTGCCCTGACCTTTCTCCTGATTCCTGGACCTCCTCCTCATCTCTCCTCCATATCCTCTTACACAGCTTTTCTCCACACCTGCAGTGACCCTGGGGGGAGGAAACTTGGCACCAGCACGCCGCCAAATCCATCCCCACCATTAGGGGCTCTGGAGACAATTGTCTGCTATTTACACTCCGTTCCTCCGCACGTCACCTGATCACATGACAGCTTACTTCCACAGATTCCGGACAGATTTCTGGATGGTAAAGGTCAAAGTTCACTCTTCAGTTTAGGAGAGGTAGGACGCACCCAGGAACAAGGATTTGGTTTGCAAAGGAGTCTCATATAGAGGACCCCTCAAATCTCCCCATCCAAATGTCCCTCCATCCAGAGTCAGAGAATCCTATGACATCACACTGACCTCACAGCTCCTCCTCCCAATGTCCCTCCATCCAGAGTCAGAGAATCCTATGACATCACACTGATCTCATGGCTCCTCCTCCCAATGTCCATCCATCCAGAGTCAGAGAATCCTATGACATCACACTGACCTCACAGCTCCTCCTCCCAATGTCCCTCTATCTGGCTTTTTTTCTGCTGTTCTTAGGATGTCAGCAGGTACTTGTTATTCTAACTAACACAGGTTTGTCCTCTTATATGTAATGACATCAGAGTTGCTCATGCCAAGCTTTACCCTGCATAGTGTGGGGGTCCTGTGGGGGGGAATTATACCTCAGCCTGAAGTGGGGCTTTAATAAAATGGAGACCTGAATGGAGAGGTGAGGAGGATTCTGGGAATATCATTTGATGTGACTATTTGTGTTCAGATGTAGAGTTTTCCTCCTGTGAAGTCTGGAGATCATATGACATCACATTGCCTCCACCTCCCTCCCTGATAGAAGAGAGAAAGAAGAAGAAGATTCTAGAAGTCACCAGAGAGATCACTGAGCTGCTGACAGGAGAGGTGAGCGGTGCCGGGAATTCTGGGACATTCTCCAGTAACAGACAAGGGATGTGTCTGGATGGTGACTGTATCATTGTGTGTGTCAGGTTCCTATAAGGTGTCAGGGTGTCACTGTCTATTTCTCCATGGAGGAGTGGGAGTATTTAGAAGGACACAAGGACCTCTACAAGGACGTCATGATGGACAATCAGCCGCCCCTCACATCACCGGGTAAGAGGAGACTTTATTGTAAAGGAGAGAGCAGTACGGAGGATCCACCTAGATCCCCCATCATCTGATAAACACATAGAAACAATGGATTCAGTCAGTGTGTGTGTTTCCTACAGATGGATCCAGTCATGGGAACCCACCAGAGAGATGTCCCCGTCCTCTGTATTCCCGGAATTCCACACAGGAAGGTCACACCATCCTTCACCATCATCAGGTAGATGGATCCAGTCATGGGAACCCACCAGAGACATGTCCCCGTCCTCTGTATTCCCGGGATTCCACACAGGAAGGTCACACCATCCCTCACCATCATCAGGTAGATGATGACAATTATTGGTAGTTGTGATTTATACACAGCATGTTTGTTACAATGAATGTTTTATTATATCTTTCAGAGTGGAATCCTCGGGGATGAGAATATTGATGTTAAAGAAGAGTATAAAGAGGAGGATGATGAGTATGGAGTGATGGAGGAGTTTTCAGAAGGACACAAGGATATGATGGAGCCACCTAATACCAGGAACCCCCCAGAGAGATGTCCCCGTCCTCTGTATTCCCGGGATTCCACACAGGAAGGTCACACCATCCCTCACTATTACAAGGTTGGTGGATGGAGAATCTAGAACATGGACTTGTAGAGACTATGGGCTCCAATCACAAAGCGGTATCTTCCCGTATCCCAGTATGTAGTAAGATGCTGCATGCTTTTTTTTAGTAGTGAAGCCTGCGGGTAATTTACCACTGGTGTCCATAGCAACACTTGTAAATAGCTTGTTGTTAAGGAGAGGGCAGCCGCCAGTGTCCCCAACAACCAGTAAACAAGGAGCGGACAGCCGCCAAGTTCCCCGCTGACAGCTGTGATAGGTCTGGTATGGATGTTGAGGGGAACCCCGATGCCAAAATAATAAAATTAAAGGTGTGGGTTCCCCTCCAAAATCAATGCTTAGTGAGTGCCCACCTTCCTCCTGAACCATACCAGGCCACATATCCTCAACATGGGGTGGGTGCTTCAGGTCAGGGGCACTCTGCGCCCCCAAAAGCACCTTGTCCCAATGTTGATGGGGAGAAGGGTCCCTTCTTCACAACCCTAGGCTGTGGGTGGCGGAATCTGGATTCTACCTTTAACATGGAGGCACCCAGATGCCAGCCCCCCCACAATGTGAATTAGTATAGAGTACATAGTACCCCTATTCATTCACCAAAAAAAGTGTAGTGTAAAAAAACACTGGAAGAAATTTTTAACAAAAATAAAGAGAAATATCCCCCTGATGTAGATCCATCGATGATCCAATCACAATACTCTCTGTCATCGCTGAAAAAAACAAAGCTCCACTCCTGACGTCTGACAGCTCCGCAGCCTCCCACTTCCAAAAAAACTAAGGCGTGCTACCACCCTGTGACATCACTGGGTGGTCTTGCCCTCTTGCGACATCACCAATACAACATGCCCCGGTCAGTGACATCACCAATACAACATGCCCCGGTCAGTGACATCACCAATACAACATGCCCCGGTCAGTAACATCACCAATACAACATGCCCCGGTCAGTGACATCACCAATACAACATGCGCTGGTCAGTGACGTCACCAATACAACATGCCCCGGTCAGTGACATCACCGAGTGGCCCCGCCCCCTAGTATATTTAGTGGCAGGAGGCAGCAGAGCTGTCAGACAGAGGGGAGTCTTCATTGGGAGCGGAGCTTTTCTTTCCGAGTCAGCGGTGACAGCGAGCATCGTGATTGATGATGGATCTACACCGGGGGGACATTTTGCTTTAGTTTTGCTTTTTTAATAAAGGACTTGTCAAAAACTGCCTGCTGTCTATATAACAGAATACTTTTTTGGGGTGAATAATTAGGGGTACCATGTACCCCATACTCATTCACATGGGGTGAGGGATCTGAGGGCCCCCTTGTTAAATTTTGTAAGTCCTCTGCCTGCAAACCCCCACAGCCACTAGCCTGGGTTGTGGGGAAGAGTCCCTTGTCCCCATCAACATGGACAAGGTGCTCTGGGGGAGTAAAGCCCCCCCTGCCCCAGAACATCCACTCCATGTTAAGGGCACATGGTCTGGTATGTTTCAGGATGGGGGGGTCACTTGCTCATCACCCCCATTCCTGACCTGCTGGGCTGCATGCTCAGATAGGGGTATGATATGTATTTCTTTCATTTTGGCAAGGGGTCCCCCTCAAAATCCATACTAGACCCCCCCCAAAGGGGGAATCCTATGCTATTTTCTTCATATTTCATTGCCGGTAATTCTTTTTTTTATATTTATTGGTTTGTTAGGACGCGGCGCCCGCTCGCTCCCTAACAACCATGGTATTTACTGGTTGTTAAGGATGCCAGCGGCCGCCCACTCTTTACCAAGCAGTACACATTTCCTGAATGCCGCATGTCTCCACCACTAATTAATGACCGCATGCATTTCATTCTTTATTTCCTTCTGTGAATGTAACGCCTGTTCATGCGGTATTTACTGAGCGTGTTCAGTGTTTGTGGTCAATACCGCAACACGGGATAGGAAATGGACAGTTTCAGGATGGCATGCGGTATTTAGGGGAAATGTACCCACATATCACATGTGATCTGCTTCTGTGAAGGGAGACAATGTGTGGATTTTGTGTGTGATGTCACAATCATAAATCTTACATTTTACAGATGATATTTTCTCTCATTTCCTTGATTTAGAGTGGAGATCCAATCGATATAGAATTTGAGGTGAAAGCAGAAGAAGAAGAGGCGTATGTGAGGGATGATCAGCAGTCTATGGAGGAGGATGGAATAACGGGGACATTTATAGAGGAGGACACTCCTACAGAGATCAGCACAGGTGGGTCATGAACACTAAATCCATTCCTCCACCCATACTGCTCACTGATTGGTCCAGAGTAGGGCGGGGACTGGGTGATATCAGCCTGTAATCCCCTGGTCACTTTCCTGAGCTGTGTTCCCCGTCCTGTATTCCTGGATTTCTCTCGGATAATCTTCCTTCTCTGTGCTGCAGACACAATTTATGTCTCTAGACTGGATTTATGGAGGTTCTGGGGTTCAGCTGGCAGCAAAATGTTGATTTTTCCTATAAGCATTGCATAATGTAGGCACCCAGGACATGTGACTGGGGTCTCCTGCCTTGTGCCTGACTCCTCCAGGGGACCTTCTCTGTTATCTGCTGGCTGTGCCGGGTGGAGGGATATGTCTGTAGTGTCTCAGACCCAAGTCACTGAGTGCAGTCTCAGGAGATGGGAGGCAGCGGTGTGGGACCTACATAGTTACATAGTTAGTCTGGCTGAAAACAGACAGTCCATCTAGTTGTACCATTAAATAATAAAAGTTACAATCCGACACCCACAGCTGATCCACCAGAAGGAAAAAACCCAGCAAAGAGCGATCCAATCTGCTCCTGCAGGGGAAAAAATTCCTTCCTGACCCCCCGAGAGGCAATCGGATATTCCCTGGATCAACTTTCCCTATAAATGTTATATCCAGTTATATTCTGTGTATCCAAGAAAGAATCCAGGACTTTCCTACAGCAACCCCCCCTTATGTATTATACATGGAGATCATATCCCCCCCTTATGTATTATACATGGAGATCATATCCCCCCCTTATGTATTATACATGGAGATCATATCCCCCCCCTTATGTATTATACATGGAGATCATATCCCCCCCTTATGTATTATACATGGTGATCATATCCCCCCTTATGTATTATACATGGTGATCATATCCCCCCTTATGTATTATACATGGAGATCATATCCCCCTCATGTATTATACATGGAGATCATATCCCCCCCCTTATGTATTATACATGGAGATCATATCCCCCTTATGTATTATACATGGAGATCATATCCCCCCTTATGTATTATACATGGAGATCATATCCCCCTTATGTATTATACATGGAGATCATATCCCCCCTTATGTATTATACATGGAGATCATATCCCCCTTATGTATTATACATGGTGATCATATACCCCCTTATGTATTAAACATGGAGATCATATCCCCCCTTATGTATTATACATGGAGATCATATCCCCCTTATGTATTATACATGGAGATCATATCCCCCCTTATGTATTATACATGGAGATCATATCCCCCCTTATGTATTATACATGGAGATCATATCCCCCCTTATGTATTATACATGGAGATCATATCCCCCCCTTATGTATTATACATGGAGATCATATCCCCCCTTATGTATTATACATGGAGATCATATCCCCCTTATGTATTATACATGGAGATCATATCCCCCCTTATGTATTATACATGGAGATCATATCCCCCCTTATGTATTATACATGGAGATCATATCCCCCCTTATGTATTATACATGGAGATCATATCCCCCCCTTATGTATTATACATGGAGATCATATCCCCCCTTATGTATTATACATGGAGATCATATCCCCCTTATGTATTATACATGGAGATCATATACCCCCTTATGTATTAAACATGGAGATCATATCCCTCTTATGTATTATACATGGTGATCATATCCCCCCTTTATATATTATACATGGAGATCATATCCCCTCTTATGTATTATACATGGAGATCATATCCCCCCTTATGTATTATACATGGAGATCATATCCCCCCTTATGTATTATACATTGTGATCATATCCCCCCCTTATATATGATACATGGAGATCATATCCCCCTTATGTATTATACATGGAGATCATACCCCCCCTTAGGTATTATACATGGTGATCATATCCTCCCTTACGTATTATACATGGAGATCATATCCCCCTTATGTATTATACATGGAGATCATACCCCCCCTTAGGTATTATACATGGTGATCATATCCTCCCTTACGTATTATACATGGAGATCATATCCCCCCTTATGTATTATACATGGAGATCATATCCCCCCTTATGTATAATACATGGAGATCATATCCCCCCCTTATGTATTATACATGGAGATCATATCCCCCCTTATGTATTTTACATGGAGATCATATCCCCATTATGTATTATACATGGAGATCATATCCCCCCTTATGTATTATACATGGAGATCTTATCCCCCTTATGTATTATACATGGAGATCATATCCCCCTTATGTATTATACATGGAGATCTTATCCCCCCCTTATGTATTATACATGGAGATCTTATCCCCCCCCCCCTTATGTATTATACATGGAGATCATATCCCCCCCCCCTTATGTTTTATACATGGAGATCTTATCCCCCCCCCCCTTATGTATTATACATGGAGATCATATCCCCCCCCCCCCTTGTGTATTATACATGGAGATCTTATCCCCCGTATGTATTATACATGGAGATCTTATCCCCCTTATGTATTATACATGGAGATCTTATCCCCCTTATGTATTATACATGGAGATCATATCCCCCCTTATGTATTATACATGGAGATCATATCCCCCCTTATGTATTATACATGGAGATCATATCCCCCCTTATGTATTATACATGGAGATCATATCCCCCCTTATGTATTATACATGGAGATCTTATCCCCCTTATGTATTATACATGGAGATCATATCCCCCCTTATGTATTATACATGGAGATCATATCCCCCCCCTTATGTATTATACACGGAGATCATATCCCCCCCCCTTATGTATTATACATGGAGATCTTTTCCCCCCTTATGTATTATACATGGAGATCTTATCCCCCTTATGTATTATACATGGAGATCATATCCCCCTTATGTATTATACATGGAGATCTTATCCCCCTTATGTATTATACATGGAGATCATATCCCCCCTTATGTATTATACATGGAGATCATATCCCCCCTTATGTATTATACATGGAGATCATATCGTCCCCCTTATGTATTATACACGGAGATCATATCCCCCCCCTTATGTATTATACATGGAGATCTTATCCCCCCTTATGTATTATACATGGTGATCATATCTCCCCTTATGTATTATACATGGTGATCATATCCCCCTTATGTATTATACATGGTGATCATATACCCCCTTATGTATTAAACATGGAGATCATATCCCCCCTTATGTATTATACATGGAGATCATATCCCCCTTATGTATTATACATGGAGATCATATCCCCCCTTATGTATTATACATGGAGATCATATCCCCCCTTATGTATTATACATGGAGATCATATCCCCCCTTATGTATTATACATGGAGATCATATCCCCCCCTTATGTATTATACATGGAGATCATATCCCCCCTTATGTATTATACATGGAGATCATATCCCCCTTATGTATTATACATGGAGATCATATCCCCCCTTATGTATTATACATGGAGATCATATCCCCCTTATGTATTATACATGGAGATCATATACCCCCTTATGTATTAAACATGGAGATCATATCCCTCTTATGTATTATACATGGTGATCATATCCCCCCTTTATATATTATACATGGAGATCATATCCCCTCTTATGTATTATACATGGAGATCATATCCCCCCTTATGTATTATACATGGAGATCATATCCCCCCTTATGTATTATACATTGTGATCATATCCCCCCCTTATATATGATACATGGAGATCATATCCCCCTTATGTATTATACATGGAGATCATACCCCCCCTTAGGTATTATACATGGTGATCATATCCTCCCTTACGTATTATACATGGAGATCATATCCCCCCTTATGTATTATACATGGAGATCATATCCCCCCTTATGTATTATACATGGAGATCATATCCCCCCCTTATGTATTATACATGGAGATCATATCCCCCCTTATGTATTTTACATGGAGATCATATCCCCCCTTATGTATTATACATGGAGATCTTATCCCCCTTATGTATTATACATGGAGATCATATCCCCCTTATGTATTATACATGGAGATCTTATCCCCCCCTTATGTATTATACATGGAGATCTTATCCCCCCCCCCCCTTATGTATTATACATGGAGATCATATCCCCCCCCCCTTATGTTTTATACATGGAGATCTTATCCCCCCCCCCTTATGTATTATACATGGAGATCATATCCCCCCCCCCCCTTATGTATTATACATGGAGATCATATCCCCCTTATGTATTATACATGGAGATCATATCCCCCTTATGTATTATACATGGAGATCATATCCCCCCTTATGTATTATACATGGAGATCATATCCCCCCTTATGTATTATACATGGAGATCATATCCCCCCCTTATGTATTATACATGGAGATCATATCCCCCCCTTATGTATTATACATGGAGATCATATCCCCCCCTTATGTATTATACATGGAGATCATATCCCCCCTTATGTATTATACATGGAGATCATATCCCCCCTTATGTATTATACATGGAGATCATATCCCCCCTTATGTATTATACATGGAGATCATATCCCCCCCTTATGTATTATACATGGATATCATATCCCCCCTTATGTATTATACATGGAGATCATATCCCCCCTTATGTATTATACATGGTGATCATATCCCCCCTTATGTATTATACATGGAGATCATATCCTCCCTTGGGATCTTTAATATCAGACCCGATATTGTTTATAAATATATTAATAAGTTGGGGTCCCAACACTGAATCTTGGGGTACCCCACTAATAACACTGAACTTTGGGGTACCTCACTAAGAACACTGAACCTTGGGGTACCCCACTAACCCCTTCCATACCAGGCACTTCTACCCCCTTCCTGCCCAGGCCAATTTTCAGGTTTCAGCGCTCTCACACTTTGAATGACAATTGCACGGTAATGCAACATTGTACCCAAACTAAAATTTAGGGGTATCTGTACTTTCCTGACATTTGGGGGATATCTGTACTGTTCTGACATTTGGGGATATCTGTACTGTTCTGACATTTGGGGGATATCTGTACTGTCCTGACATTTGGGGATATCTGTACTGTTCTGACATTTGGGGATATCTGTACCGTTCTGACATTTGGGGGATATCTGTACTTTCCTGACATTTGGGGGATATCTGTACTGTCCTGACATTTGGGGGATATCTGTACTGTCCTGACATTTGGGGGGATATCTGTACTGTCCTGACATTTGGGGATATCTGTACCGTCCTGACATTTGGGGGATATCTGTACCGTCCTGACATTTGGGGGATATCTCTACTGTCCTGACATTTGGGGGATATCTCTACTGTCCTGACATTTGGGGGATATCTGTACCGTCCTGACATTTGGGGGATATCTGTACCGTCCTGACATTTGGGGGATATCTGTACCGTCCTGACATTTGGGGGATATCTGTACTGTCCTGACATTTGGGGGGATATCTGTACCGTCCTGACATTTGGGGGATATCTGTACCGTCCTGACATTTGGGGGATATCTGTACCGTCCTGACATTTGGGGGATATCTGTCCTGTACTGACATTTGGGGGATATCTGTCCTGTACTGACATTTGGGGGATATCTGTACTGTCCTGACATTTGGGGGATATCTGTACTGTTCTGACATTCTTGGACCTCAATAAATTAGATTGGCTGTCAGTACTTCAGGATTGATCAATATTCGATATATACCATAGTTTGTGAACTCTATAACTTCCCTTCAGACTAAATCATAAATCCTAATTTGGGTTATTTTCACCAAAGACATGTAGCAGAATACATCTCGGCCTAAATTTATGAAGAACAATTATTCATTTGCAAACTTTAATAACAGAAACAAAGAAAAACATATCTTTATTTAAAAATGTGTGTTCTTTTTTTGGGAAGAAAATGAAGCCATCCATTGTATACAACTGTCATGTGACCTACAGTGATTGGTCACAGCAGGTCACATGGTACTGACAATGGGGCCGGTACACAGATCTGTCATTGGCCGTGTCCGAGGTAAATGGCCGGTGACAGATCGTGCCGCTGCACGGCTTTGCAGGCATGCAAACTGCGCATACCTGGATGGACGCCATATGGCGTTCACCCGGAGGGAGGAGGTGCTCACCCGGCCACCATCTTGCCATAGGCCGGGCAGGAACCGGATAATAACACTGAGCCTTGAGGTACACCACTAATAACACTGAACCTTGGGGTACCCCACTAATAACACTGAACCTTGGGGTACCTCACTAATAACACTGAACCTTGGGGTACCCCACTAATAACACTGAACCTTGGGGTACCCCACTAACACTGAACCCTGGGGTACCCCACTAATAACACTGAACCTCTATACTACACCAATAACACTGAACCTTGGGGTACCCCACTAATATCACTGAACCTTGGGTCCCCCACTAATATCACTGAACCTTTTGGTACCCCACTAATCACACTGAACCTTGGGGTACCCCACTAATAACACTGAACCTTGGGGTACCCCACTAATCACACTGAACCTTGGGGTACACCACTAATAACACTGAACCTTGGGGTACCCCACTAATAACACTGAGCCTTGGGGTACCCCACTAATCACACTGAACCTTGGGGTACACCACTGACACCCCTAGACCATTCAGAGTATGAATCATTAACCACTACTCTCTGAATACGATCTTTTAGCCAGTTTTCTAACCGTTTACATTCATATTTTTCCAGCCCATAGACTTTACCTTACACATTAGCCGTACCAAGTATACCACGTCCACCGCCACCCCTCTGTCCAAGTATACCACGTCCACCGCCACCCCTCTGTCCAAGTATACCACGTCCACCGCCACCCCTCTGTCCAAGTATACCACGTCCACCGCCACCCCTCTGTCCAAGTATACCACGTCCACCGCCACCCCTCTGTCCAAGTATACCACGTCCACCGCCACCCCTCTGTCCAAGTATACCACGTCCACCGCCACCCCTCTGTCCAAGTATACCACGTCCACAGCCACCCCTCTATCCAAGTATACCACGTCCACCGCCACCCCTCTGTCCAAGTATACCACGTCCACCGCCACCCCTCTGTCCAAGTATACCACGTCCACAGCCACCCCTCTATCCAAGTATACCACGTCCACCGCCACCCCTCTGTCCAAGTATACCACGTCCACCGCCACCCCTCTGTCCAAGTATACCACGTCCACCGCCACCCCTCTGTCCAAGTATACCACGTCCACAGCCACCCCTCTGTCTAAGTATACCACGTCCACCGCCACCCCTCTGTCCAAGTATAACACGTCCACCGCCACCCCTCTGTCCAAGTATACCACGTCCACCGCCACCCCTCTGTCCAAGTATACCACGTCCACCGCCACCCCTCTGTCCAAGTATACCACGTCCACCGCCACCCCTCTGTCCAAGTATACCACGTCCACCGCCACCCCTCTGTCCAAGTATACCACGTCCACCGCCACCCCTCTGTCCAAGTATACCACGTCCACCGCCACCCCTCTGTCCAAGTATACCACGTCCACCGCCACCCCTCTGTCCAAGTATACCACGTCCACCGCCACCCCTCTGTCCAAGTATACCACGTCCACCGCCACCCCTCTGTCCAAGTATACCACGTCCACCGCCACCCCTCTGTCCAAGTATACCACGTCCACCGCCACCCCTCTGTCCAAGTATACCACGTCCACCGCCACCCCTCTGTCCAAGTATACCACGTCCACAGCCACCCCTCTGTCCAAGTATACCACGTCCAACGCCACCCCTCTGTCCAAGTTGATCATGTCCACTGCCACCCCTCTGTCCAAGTATAACACGTCCAACAACACCCCTCTGTCCAAGTATACCAATTCCACAGCCACCCCTCTGTCCAAGTATACCACGTACACCGTCACATCCAATCTAACCTGTTTCTTGATGGTTTAATCCCAACTCACCTCTACATGTTGTCTACAGTAAACATTTAAGCTTCCACTGATTACAGAATACTAATACTGAGAGTCCTGACCCTTATACTATATAACTTGTACATTACATCCTCCTGACCCCTGCACTATATACTCTATGTTGTACATTACATACTCCTGACCCCTGCACTATATACTCTATGTTGTACATTACATACTCCTGACCCCTGCACTATATACTCTGTGTTGTACATTACATCCTCCTGAACCCTGCACTATATACTCTATGTTGTACATTACATACTCCTGACCCCTGCACTATATACTCTGTTGTACATTATTTACTCCTGACCCCTGCACTATATACTCTGTTGTACATTACATACTCCTGACCCCTTCACTATATACTCTGTTGTACATCACATACTCCTGACCCCTTCACAATATACTCTATGTTGTACATTACATACTCCTGACCCCTGCACTATATACTATATGTTGTACATTACATACTCCTGACCCCTGCACTCTATACTCTATGTTGTACATTACATACTCCTGACCCCTGCACTTTATACTCTGTTGTACATTACATACTCCTGACCCCTGCACTTTATACTCTGTTGTACATTACATACTCCTGACCCCTGCACTATATACTCTATGTTGTACATTACATCCTCCTGACCCCTGCACTATATACTCTATGTAGTACATTACATACTCCTGACCCCTGCACTATATACTTTATGTTGTACATTACTTACTCCTGACCCCTGCACTATATACTCTATGTTGTACATTCCATAGTCCTGACTTCTGCTCTCCACCCTCCCCCTACTGCTATTGTAAGGGACCGCCCGACGGTACCACTAGCACTCCACTGAATAGGCGCCCCCCGGCGCACAGAATCTAAGTCCCAGGGAGCTTGTTCACCAGGGCCCCTGATGGTGGGGATGGACTTGGAGCACCCCGAGACCAGGTCGTGGCTACTGGGTATGTTCGTCAGTGGTAGTGGTATGCGCCGAGGGCTCCCACGGGAAAGAGTCTGATATGAGGAGGTCTGAAGACCCCACTGCAAGGGATGGATGGATGAGCAAGGTCAGACAGGCCGGGTCGGTAACAGAGAGGACAGTACGGTACAAGGCAGCGGGCAGAGAATAGTCGGGTCACACGCCAGGTCAGCAACAGCAGGTCAGATCCAATAGGGGGCATCCAGGAGAGAGATCAGGCAAAGCAAGGGTCAGGACAGGAGGATATAGCAAGGTCAGGTATAATCTGGGTCAAAAACTTACAGGGCACAGGTTCACAGGATACAAGGAGACCAGAAGGCACTGAATGACAGCTCAGGCCCATTTAAATATCCCGCCCTGCGCTGCCATTGGTGCCCAGCGGGCGGCCGCGGCTTCTACTGCGCATGCGCGAACTCGAACTCCGCGGCCGGCCTGGACCTAGTGCCCGTGTCCCTGCACAGGGCGGCGCACTGCGCCTGCGCCGGGACCATCGCTACGGGGATCGTGGAGATCCCTGACAGCTATATATACACATAATATGGATTCTCTTTGGATACACACAATTCCTTCCAGCTGGACATTTTATACTATATACTCTATGTTGTACATTACATACTCCTGACCCCTGCACTATATACTCTATGTTGTACATTACATAGTCCTGACTTCTGCTCTCCCCCTCCCCCCACTGCTATATAAACACATAATATGGATTCTCTTTTGTTCCCCCCATTTCCTCCCAGCTGGACATTTTATATCAGGTGATGTGATTGGAGCACAGACTTTTACATGGTGATAATAATGTGACAACATCCTCCAGCTTTGACCCTTAAACAGAAAGTGATAATGAGGGAGGAGTCAATACCCCAATGATGGTGGTCTTCAGGATCAGTCTAGTCTTCATCTTGGTTGTTCTCCCCCCATCCTCACTCTCTGACCTCTGGTGGGGCTCAGCCCCGCTGTTCTTCATGACTAAATCATGGAGTAAATAAGGAAGTGCAGTACTTCTTGTGTTGGGAAGATGGCGATGAGTGATAGAGGGGGTGGGGACCCTCGTCCTATAATCCCCTCATCACTGTCCCTCCTATAAAAGACAGTTCTGGTTGTTTCCTCACTCTCTGACTAAGGTCCATGAATAAAGAAATGACCTGTTAGGAGATCAAAGGAGCCATTTCCTAGTTCCCTTGAGGGTGGAATTGTAAGCTCCTCAGAGACCAAGCTGCCTGATGTGGGCGGAGTCCTGGTTTGGGGGAACCAATCATCTCCTGTCTAGTAATCCTCTTTGTCTTTGTATTTTAGTCCATGGCCGGGAGATGAGGAAAACCTCCGAGGATTGTCTCACTTTGTCTCCAGACTGGAAAGTAGAATATGAGGACATCACACAGTATAGTCCAGGAGAAAACCCGGCTCCCTCCAATGTCCATCCGGCACCACCCAGTGTAGATGGACCATCGGATTCCTCGTATCCTGTGGAACCTCAGACTGTGCGGGACCGGGCCAGCCTTCCAACAGGGAAGAGGTTTCCCTGTACTGAGTGCGGGAAGGGATTCCATTTTAAATCCCACCTTAATAGGCATAAAAGATCTCACACGGGGGAGAAATCACATTCTTGTTCTGAGTGCGGGAAATGTTTTTCACATAAGTCAAATCTTAACACACATCAGAGATCTCACACAGGGGAGAAGCCGTATTCCTGTCCTGAGTGCGGGAAGGGTTTCTGTTCTAAATCCAAACTTAATGTGCATAAAAGATCTCACATAGGAGAGAAGCCGTATTCCTGTCCTGAGTGCGGGAAATGTTTTTCACAGACGTCCAATCTTTACAGACATCTGAGATTTCACACGGGGGAGAAGAAGTATTCTTGTCCTGAGTGTGGAAAATGTTTTTCACAGAATTCCAGTCTTTACAGACATCTGAAATTTCACACAGGGGAGAAGAAGTATTCCTGTCCTGAGTGTGGGAAAAGTTTTTTAGACAAGTCCCATCTTTACACACATCAGAGATCTCACACAGGGGAGAAGCCGTATTCCTGTCCTGAGTGCGGGAAATGTTTTTCAGTGAAATCCAGTCTTTACAAACATCAGAGATCTCATACGGGGAAGAAGCCGTATTCCTGTCCTGATTGCGGGAAATGTTTTTCACGGAAGTGCAGTCTTTTCAGACATCAGAGATTTCATACGGGGGAGAAGCCATATTCCTGTCCTGAGTGCGGCCAATGTTTTTCACAGAAGTACGGTCTTTCGAAACATCAGAGATCTCACATGGCGGAGAAGCCATATTCCTGTCCTGAGTGAGGTGATTGTTCCTCACTGAAGTCCTGTCTTCCTGTACATCAGGGGTCCCACAGAACCCCGGAGGTGTATTAGTGCCTTGAGTGCGGGAAATGTCTTCTAGATGAATGTTGCTGGACATCCCAGCTCTCATGTGGGGAAGAAGCACACCCTGATATACACCTCAGATATACTCCATGGCTGATCTTCATCATGGAAGAAACAGTTGATAAGGAGATGAGAGGCCCCCAAAGACATGGATGAAGTGCAGTAAATGTCGGGGTGCAGAGTGGTCAGTAGATCCTGGAAATGAAGGACACAACTTCAGCCCTTCTTGGGTGTCGGAGTTGCGTTTCCTGATAATGATATAGCGGGTTACAGAGCTAGAAGCCGGGAGAGCCCAGATCTCGTTATCGGGGAACTTTACACAGACAACAAGAACTTCTGAAGTTGATGTCCTTCATTTCAAGGCTCTACAGAACAGTGGTGACCCCGAAGCGTCTCTCTGTCTTCAGTCCATCCTTCTCCCATCCCCCAACAGGAGGGAAGGAGAATTCCGCCCCAAACTAGGGGGAACTTTCCTCTCATTATTTCCCTTGGCTTCTGTGTGGGTTTGGGTGGTTGGAGGAGTGCGGCACAAGAGGGAACACAGTTTGTTGTTCTATGTCTACATATGGGGTCTGGGTAGAGGGGATCCACCGGAAAATATTTCTACTCTTTGATTTTGTGCAAATTGTTTGTTTTCACTTTGAAGGGCGATATTATGTGTGGTTTGTAAAAGGGATTGGCCCAATAGATACCGCCCCACTTAGAGAATAGATGAACTAATATGACCAGCATTCATTCAGCCATGTCACATGTTGGGATCTTTTCTACAATACTTTGTTATAATAATGGAACACGTTGTGTATTGTATTGTACACCAATAATAATGACCCCGCCCTCACATTCCAGACAAGGGATCTTCCTGACCAATCAGATTCCTTCCTTTGTTATTTCCTGATTCTATGATTACAATCTTGTTAGAAGTAAAACTATAATAAAGAATTTGAGTGAAAAGAATTGTGTGTGTCGGGGCAACGATGGGGATCTCTGGGGCCCAAACATTTCTCACAGGAAACACTTTTGTTATGATCCGCCAGGTGGTGCCTCAGGCTGCCCACTTGACAGACCTACCCAGAGCGTAGAGTCTAAGCCCAGTCTGTGCTTTCACCAGGGCCCCTGATGGTGGGGATGGACTTGTAACAGACCAGGGCCAGGTCACGACCTCCGAGCAGGGCCACCAGTGGCAGAGGGAGCCTCCGGGGATGTATGCAGGTACCGGGAGAGCCAGCTGTGAGAAGGACGGCGGGACCTAGCAGGATGGTCACGAGCCGTGGTCCCGTGGGGTAAGCGAGGTACCGAATCAGCAGGCGAAGAATAGTCAGGTCACATGCAGGGTCAGCAGGATAAGTCAGTCCGCAGAATGGTCAAACAAGCCAGGGGTCAGGAAAGGAGAAGGCAGAGTAGTCAGGGCAATCCGGGTCAAAGCACAGGAGAAGGCAGCGTAGTCAGGGCAATCCGGGTCAAAGCAGAGGAGAAGGCAGCGTAGCCAGGGCAATCAGGGTCACTAATCAGGTACAGGAACTTCAGGATCACAGATAGACCTTGCGGCAATCTGTGACAGTGCAGGGCATCTTTAAATAGTGCGCCCTGCACTGTCATTGGCCGGCCAGGACGCGCCCCCGGGCTGTCATTGGCCGCCCGAGGCGTGCCCGCGGCTCCTATTGCGCATGCGCGGCGTCCTGTCAGCCGCGGCCCGCCGGGATCTAGTGCCTGTGTCCAGGCGTGAGCTGTCGCAAGTGCGCGTGCGCCGGGAGAGGTCCCGCGATCCCTGACAACTTTACAAGCCTTTACAGGTCATCCAGTTTCTGGTTCACCATGAATAATGGCCCAGAGTGCAGGGGTCAGGAGACTACTTCATACAGCCCTGCAAACAACATGCAGTGGTCAGGAGTATGTGATTTCCATCCCAGAGTACAGAGTGTAGTGGTCAGGAGTATGTGATTTCCATCCCAGAGTACAGAGTGTAGTGGTCAGGAGTATGTGATTTACATCCCAGAGTACAGAATGTAGTGGTCAGGAGTATGTGATTTCCATCCCAGAGTACAGAGTGTAGTGGTCAGGAGTATGTGATTTCCATCCCAGAGTACAGAGTGTAGTGGTCAGGAGTATGTGATTTCCATCCCAGAGTACAGAGTGTAGTGGTCAGGAGTATGTGATTTCCATCCCAGAGTACAGAGTGTAGTGGTCAGGAGTATGTGATTTCCATCCCAGAGTACAGAGTGTAGTGGTCAGGAGTATGTGATTTACATCCCAGAGCACAGAGTGTAGTGGTCAGGAGTATGTGATTTCCATCCCAGAGTACAGAGTGTAGTGGTCAGGAGTATGTGATTTACATCCCAGAGTACAGAATGTAGTTGTCAGGAATGGACTCACCAATAGTGGTGGGACTCACCTGCCTTGTGGTTTGCAGTACCAGGACTGGCCAGCGGGTGCTCTCAGCAACCAGAGGCTCACTTCTGCAGTCCGCCAAAACACCCGAGGCTGATTGCAGGAGGTGCATATAAGGAATGGCCAGACTTGCAATCAGCGACTTGGTGTATGTTTTCCCAAGAGCCCCTGTACCTGCATCCTGTCTGCTTCCTGTCTGATCCTGCTTGATCCCTGACTCTGATTGAACTGCCCTGACATTAATCCAAGGCCAATCCTGACCAGAAGTGGCTGCACAGGGAAGCCATCTTGGCTTGTTGCTGGGAAGGATGGATCTTGATGAGGTTGTGTATTTGTCTCTGCTAGTCTTTGATGACAGAGATTATGCTTATCAGACTCTGAAGGAGTATCCCCGGGATCAACTACTAGAGTGCATAAGGATCGCTCATTGCCTAGTAGATCAGGGCACAGAGTTCTCTGAGGTGCAACCATTGATTGAGGTTTGTGCAGAGTTGGTTTCATCTGGTACCCCCGAAAGCAGGGATGAATTTTTGCCGCCATTTAGTGCCGACCAGGTAGAGTCCCTGGTGTGGTTATTAGAGGATGATGTGGATTACTTTCTGGAGCGTTATTCTGCATGTTCACAACAGGTACTAAGAGACTGTATAAACGCAGTGCAGTCTTTGACCAGACAGGCTTTGTGTAAGCTGAGCTTTGTTCAACCCATACTGCAGACATGGTCAGACTTGTTGCACCCAGCCTCAGTCAGCTTGCAACGTCATTCCTCTGCTCAAGGCTCTTCCATTTTCTAACAATTGCTCCAACAGTTGATCTATTTTCACCAAGCTGCTTGGCAATTGCCCCATAGCCCTTTCCAGCCTTGTGGAGGTCCACAGTTTTGTCTCTGGTGTCTTCTGACAGCTCTTTGATCTTGCCCATGGTAGTAGTTGGCGTCTGACTGACTGTGGGGTGGACAGGTGTCTTTAAAGAGCTCAGACAGGTGCTACTAAGTTAGATGAATGAGTGGAGTAGAGGTGGACTTTTTAAAGGCGCAGTAACAGGTCTTTGAGAGCCAGAATTCTTGCTGTTTCTTAGGTGTTCAAATGCTTCTGTTCAGCAGTGCGAGACAAATACATTCTTTACAAATCATACAATGGGATTTCCTGAATTATTTTTTAATTCTGTCTCTCAGAGTGGGAATGCACGTACAATGTGAATGTCAGACCCCTCCATGATTTCTAAGTGGGAGAACTTGCAAAATTGCAGGGGGTTCAAATACTTCTGTTCCTCACTGTAAGTATAAATATATATAAAACAAAAATCACACAAAAAGTTAAATATATTTTTAAGCTTGAATCAAACAAAAGTCATTAAAAAAATCAAGTTCAATCAATAGTGTTCATTCAGTGAACCCTCCTTTGGATAATGAAAAATATATGCATCTGTCATCAATTCCCGTGCAGAGACATCCTCCACCATGTATCTGCTCACCATCCCCCGCCATGTATCTGCTCACCATCCTCTGCCATGTATCTGCTCACCATCCTCCGCCATGTATCTGCTCACCATCCTCCGCCATGTATCTGCTCACCATCCTCCGCCAGGTATCTGCTCACCATCTTCCGCCATGTATCTGCTCACCATCCTCCGCCATGTATCTGCTCACCATCCTCCACCATGTATCTGCTCACCATCCTCCACCATGTATCTGCTCACCATCCTCCACCATATATCTGCTCACCATCCTCCACCATGTATCTGCTCACCATCCTCCACCATGAATCTGCTCACCATCCTCCACCATGTATCTGCTCACCATCCTCCACCATATATCTGCTCACCTCACGCAGTGTGACCACACATTGTACAATGTTACCGTCTAACTGCACTTTTGGTCCCATATGGACTCAGAGGATCAGCTTGCTGAATGAAGACTCCAAAGTAATCTCCCTCCTGATAAGCGTCTTTGTATCAGCCGTATTCCTCATTAATAAGAACTCCACATGGTGCTTTATCCTTTTATACTTTTATTCATCAATTACACATAAGAAATGCTCTCACGTTCCGGAGGTGTATATTGCACCATGTATGATGAAGATCCAGTGATGTACTGATCAGACACAAGGTGGCAGTATCATCTCAGCAGCAGAGTCCTGCACATGCTCAGAACAGACACCATTCGTCATATGAGGCAAGGCAAAGCACGGGGCCCCTTAGTGAATGCTATTGCCTGCTGTAATGTCCTTCCAAGAGCCGTTTGTAGAGTACTACAACCGCTGTCCGGATGAATGGCAACGTCATGACGTCATCCGCACACTCCTCTCCGATGGACGGTGTCTGTTCTGAGCATGTGCAGGACTCTGCTGCTGAGATGATACTGCCACCTTGTGTCTGATCAGTACATCACTGGATCTTCATCATACATGGTGCAATATACACCTCCGGAACGTGAGGGCATTTCTTATGTCTAATTGATAAAAGTATAAAAGGATAAAGCACCATGTTGAGTTATTTTTAATGAGGAATACGGCTGATACAAAGACGCTTATCAGGAGGGAGATTACTTTGGAGTCTTCATTCAGCAAGCTGATCTTCTGAGTCCATATGGGACCAAAAGTGCAGTTAGACGGTAACATTGTACAATGTGCGGTCACACTGCGTGACGTGAGCAGATACATGGTGGAGGATGGTGAGCAGATACATGGTGGAGGATGGTGAGCAGATTCATGGTGGAGGATGGTGAGCAGATACATGATGGAGGATGGTGAGCAGATACATGGCGGAGGATGGTGAGCAGATACATGGTGGAGGAT
This sequence comes from Staurois parvus, assembly GCF_062004578.1. Lineage (NCBI taxonomy): Eukaryota > Metazoa > Chordata > Amphibia > Anura > Ranidae > Staurois > Staurois parvus. Next base: position 2,156,785 of record NW_028317970.1, on the reverse strand, counting down.
GGTGAGCAGATACATGGTGGAGGATGGTGAGCAGATACATGGTGGAGGATGGTGAGCAGATACATGGTGGAGGATGGTGAGCAGATACACGGTGGAGGATGGTGAGCAGATACACGGTGGAGGATGGTGAGCAGATACACGGTGGAGAATGGTGAGCAGATACACGGTGGAGGATGGTGAGCAGATACACGGTGGAGGATGGTGAGCAGATACACGGTGGAGGATGGTGAGCAGATACACGGTGGAGGATGGTGAGCAGATACACGGTGGAGGATGGTGAGCACATACACGGTGGAGGATGGTGAGCGGATACCTGGTGGAGGATGGTGAGCGGATACATGGCGGAGGATGGTGAGCGGATACATGGCGGAGGATGGTGAGCGGATACATGGCGGAGGATGGTGAGCGGATACATGGCGGAGGATGGTGAGCAGATACATGGTGGAGGATGTCTCTGCACAGGAATTCATAACAGATGCACATATTTTTCATTATCCAAAAGGAGGGCTCACTGAATGAACACTTTATTGATTGAACTTGATTTTTTGAATGACTTTTTTTTTTATTCATACTTAAAACTATTCTTTATTTTTTGTGTTTTTTGTTTTTTATATATATATATTTATTTTTTTATTTTTTTTAATTTCAATATTAATATTTTTTTCTACTATTTTATCTTATAATATATATTTTTTTTATTTTTTCACTTTGTTTTTTGGTTATATAAGGATTGTGCCATTGTTTCATGTAGCGCAGCATTTTTTCACTTCACATTATGATTGTATAATTTGCTGCACTGAGACATGGGTTGTGTGCACTAGCAGCTACAGTATTTAATTGTAATTTTTTTTTCATTTCACCATAGTTAGCGCTAGTTATTCAATTTATTTTAGATACCACTGCTCATGAGATTGGTCTCTTTCAGTTGGGTTTTGGGGGTGGTAAAAATGGACAGCTGAGCCAGTGTTTCTGCTCTCAAACTGTAAAATAACAGCCAGATGGGGCTATTAACAGGCCGTGTCTGCAGCATTATTACCTCGGGGTGCAGAGTCTGACAAGCAGCACCTCTTATCAAGCTCCCCCACTAGGCTCAATGGGGCCACACCACCACTACGTACAATGCACACAATTACAATGTGGTAGTGTGTCATTGTATGGTGAAATCAGGTGGTGGGGGTGGTAATAACATGTCCTCATTCCGTCAGATGTCCTCTGAAAAGCCCTGTGACTGGAAGGAGAGAGCCTGAGATGGATACAGGGGGGATTTCTGGGGGTCCTGGCCTGGAGTGAAGGACAGGTGAACATCTCCTGGGGTTTGCAGAGTGGAGGCGCTAACACAGGAAGGACTAGGCTGGGTAGCAGAGTGGAGGCGCTAACACAGGAAGGACTTGGCTGGGTAGCAGAGTGGAGGCGCTAACACAGGAAGGACTCGGTTGGGTAGCAGAGTGGAGGCGCTAACACAGGAAGGACTCGGCTGGGTAGCAGAGTGGAGGCGCTAACACAGGAAGGACTCGGTTGGGTAGCAGAGTGGAGGCGCTAACACAGGAAGGACTCGGCTGGGTAGCAGAGTGGAGACGCTAACACAGGAAGGACTCGGCTGGGTAGCAGAGTGGAGGCGCTGACACAGGAAGGACTCGGCTGGGTAGCAGAGTGGAGGCGCTAACACAGGAAGGACTTGGCTGGGTAGCAGAGTGGAGGCGCTGACACAGGAAGGACTCGGCTGGGTAGCAGAGTGGAGGCGCTGACACAGGAAGGACTCGGCTGGGTAGCAGAGTGGAGGCGCTAACACAGGAAGGACTCGGCTGGGTAGCAGAGTGGAGGCGCTAACACAGGAAGGACTCGGCTGGGTAGCAGAGTGGAGGCGCCAACACAGGAAGGACTCGGCTGGGTAGCAGAGTGGAGGCGCTAACACAGGAAGGACTTGGCTGGGTAAACATATACAGTAAATTGTTCCTCTGCTGATTCACAATTGTGTAAATATGGTGATAAGGTGGGTAAGCAAAGGGTCTCTCCAACCAACTCATGTAGCCTCCCTAAAGGATACTTCTGCTACCCTTGTCTCCTCCTCAGAAGAAACCAATAAAATACTGGAAGATATTTGTGCCGCTCTATATCTAGATCCAAGACCTTGAGGTGACCACACAAGTCTTAGACTCACTTCATTTACTCACTATTGGCCCCTCCCACCTACAATCTGTAAATGCCCCTATTTCATTAAAGGAAGAGTCTGAGGTGATTAAAGGCTTACCTAGTGGGAAATCACCTGGTCCTGATGGCTACACACCAGCATTGTATAAGATGATGGACTCTCTTCATCCCTCAACTACTGACAGTATATAACGAGGTTTGGGAGGGGGGCCCATACCTTCCAATGGGTCACAAAGCCTATATAAAACGGATTTCTAATAAGGGCAAGGACCCACTTGAACCGGAGGCATACCGACTCCTATCCCTCCTAAATGTGAACACTAAAATACTCTCTGAAATAGTAGCATCCCTCTTGGCTGCAATATTACCCTCCCTTACCCATACTGCCCAGGCTGGCTATATTAATGGTAGACCAGTGGCTTCCAACATTCGGAAAGTTATTGCAGAGCTGGAACAAGGCAAGGTACACCCATCTGAGGATCGAGCTATTATTACATTGGATGCTGGAAAAGTCTTGGATAATGTCAGCTATCATTGGCTTGCTCTGGTTCTTCTGATGGCTTTTCAGCAGTATGGATTCTGCACCTTCACCCAGGGTGGTAGCTGCAGGTCTCATATCAGGTGAAATATTGCTGCACGAAGGGTACTCACCAGGGTTGCCCCCCCTTCACCTCTTCTTTTCAACCTTGCCCTGGAACCTTTCTCCCGTTACCTTTCCTCCAGAGCCCCAATACATGGGATTCAGACAGGTCAAGAAGAACTCTGTGTAGTCCTATTTGCCGATGATATTCTTATATTTTATGGCGGATCCTGTGGCAGATATTCACATTCTCCATCAGGTCTTCACAAGCTTCCTACAGTGCTCTGGCCTTCCAATCAATTCTGCTAAGAGTGGAATACTTTCCTTATGTCGAACCAACACCCTTCCCTGGGCCCAGCAGTCTCTCTTCACGTAGCAAATGTTCAGATCACATATTCAGGCATTACGATAGGGAAGGAGCCATCCTCGGTCTATCATTACTACCCTCCACTGATATCTAAAATAGGAAATGAGATGGAAACATGGATGTACCTTCTCCTATCGCTTTTTGGGGGATGCCACCTGTTCAAAATGGTGAGCTTTGCTCGCCTATTGTACCCTCTTCAACAATTCTGTTACTGCTTAAACAGGGGGAGCAAAAAAAAAGGAGGGTGGAGCAAACTTTCCCAATATTCCATTGTATGACCTTGCCTGTTTATTGTGTATAGGGACAGATTGGATACTTCAGGCTTCCTCATACACCAATTATGTTTTGGAGTTGGCAGTGGGGCAACCATATGACTTAGCTGCTCTCCTGCATTGCAAAATACAATTGTTCCCCTCAAGTATTCAACACAACCTTCTGATACGGGATCTGATTCTTACATGGAGGGACATACAGAGCAAACTGGGCCTGTCACCCCATGTCTCCCCATATTTGTCCATAAGAGGCAATCCAATGTTTCCACAAGCTGTTCAATATGCGGCTTTCAACATTTGGAGTTCTAAGGGGCTCTCCTGCGTTGCCTCCCTGTATGACGCATATTTGAACCATCAGGAACTTTGAAATCTTTCCCAACCCTTGCATCAACTTATGCCCTGCCAAGCCATCCCTCTCTCTACTACCTACACCTCTCAGGTTGTATAAACTCGTGCTGCCCAGCCAAGCAACAGTGTTTGCAAACTTCCATATCGGATCGCTTCCTACAGGAATGGAAATACTCCATATCTGACATCTATCGACCTTTACACTCTCTCTTTACTAAACTGCTACATCCCACATCTGTGAAATCTTGGAGAAAGGTCATACCGGGGGAGAACCGGGGGGCAACATACTGGAAGGATAGAACAAAGTGCAAAGGCTTGTGGTGAATGAATCCTGGAGAGAGTCTCAATTTAATCTCTTCCATGGGACCATCATCCCATTTCTATCCACCAAGAACTCTCCACAAATCCACTATGTAGTGAGCACCGCCCTCTCTCTTCCACCGATTTCAGGAATGGCCCCGCATCTCAACCTTTTGGGAACAAGTGTTAGCCTACATCTCAGGAGTTTGTGGCTGCTCACTCCCCATGGACCCAGTTCTTCTACAACTCTCCATTCAGCTGAGAAAACCCACATCCACAAATCCCGCAGGAACTTGCGGTGGATATTATTATGTTTACTGGTGGCCCACAGGGCTATTCCTAAGAAATGGACTATCGCCTTGTCCCCCACCATCACAGACACTGAAAAAGATCTACGTCTTCTGATTTACAGAGAGAAGTTAGACATGGAGCTCAACAACCAAGCCTCAGTCAAACATTTCCATAATAGATGGGACACTTTTATTGCAGCAACACTTACATCCTTGGAGCAATCCTCTATGTTGTCTTCTTTTACTTCTATGGATGGGTTGGTGAAGGTGGTTACATTGTAGAGATTAGACAGCCGTGTATAGAACACGCATTGAGGACACGCATACATAACAGGTGTTACTTGCTCCCCATCTGGCCGTGTATACCTTGGTTTTCTGGTTCATGACGTTGTCATTCTTTTGCTCTCCTGATGTGTCTGTGCGCACTCATGGCCGAACCTTACTTCCTTGGCTTTATCATGACATCTAGGAACATTATGACATTCTGCTCCTCTCACTTATTGGAGTTGGGAACAAAGTCTCAGGAGAGTCCATCCATGTTTTCTGATCAGGTATCACACCCGGTCACACCTCCAGGTCAGTTCCTGCCAGAAGATTCCTTCCTCTTTCTTTATTGGAGAGATTATAATTATTTCATTGGTTACTGTGATTTATCTTTTATTCAGAAGTCATGGCAAGAAGTATGAGGTGCTCGTCTCCTCTTTCACCCCAGACATATTGCTTCTTTGTATATCTCTTTAGAAAACTCAATATAGAATGTTTGAAAAAAATGTACTCAGCCAATGAAAGGTCAGGACTCCATTTTTATTCTTCTCCTGCTATCAATGGCCAACCTGGTCCCACACTTCATCCATGTCTTTGGGGACCTCTGATCTCCTTATCAACTGTTTCTTCCATGATGAAGATCAGCCATGGAGTATATCTGAGGTGTATATCAGGGTGTGCTTCTTCCCCACATGAGAGCTGGGATGTCCAGCAACATTCATCTAGAAAACATTTGCCGCACTCAAAGCATTAATACACCTCCAGGGTTGTGTGGGACCCCTGATGTACAGGAAGACAAGACTTCAGTGAGGAACATTTCCCTCAATCAGGAAAGGAAAGTGACTGCAGCCCTGTTTGACATCTGATGTTTATATAGATGGGGCTTCTGTGAAAAACATTTCCTTCACTCAGGACAGGAAAGTAGCTTCTCCCCCATGTGAGTTCTCTGATGTCTGTAAAGATCGGACTTCTGCAAAAAAACATTTCCCGCACTCAGAACAAGAATATGGCTTTTCTCCTGTATGAAATCTCTGATGTGTGTTAAGGCCGGATCTCCCTGAAAAACATTTCCCGCACTCAGGACAGGAATATGGCTTCTGTCCAGTGTGCAATCTTTGATGTGTGTAAAGATGGGACATCTGTGAAAAACATTTCCCGCACTCAGAACAGGAATAAGGCTTCTCCCCCGTGTGAGATCTCTGATGTATGTAAAGATGGGGCTTCTGTGAAAAACATTTCCCACACAGAGGACAGGAATGTGGCTTGTCCCCAGTGTGCAATTTCTTATGTCTGTAAAGATTAGACTTATCTGAAAAACATTTCCCGCACTCAGTACAGGAGAAGCTCTTCCCTGTGGCGGCTCTGTCCCGCACAGTCTGAGGTTTCTCAGGATACGAGGAATCCGATGGTCCATCTACACTGGGTGGTGCCGGATGGACATTGGAGGGAGCCGGGTTTCCTGCTGGACAATACTGTGTGATGTCCTCATCTTCTACTTTCCAGTCTGGAGACAAAGTGAGACAATCCTCGGAGGTTTTCCTCATCTCCCGGCCATGGACTAAAATACAAAGACAAAGAGGATTACTAGGCAGGAGCTGATTGGTTCCCCCAAACCAGGACTCCGCCCACATCAGGCAGCTTGGTCTCTGAGGAGCTTACAATTCCACCCTCAAGGGAACTAGGAAATGGCTCCTCTGATCTCCTACCAGGTAATTTCTTTATTCATGGACCTCAGTCAGAGAGTGAGGAAACAACCAGAACTGTCTTTTATAGGAGGGACAGTGATGAGGGGATTATAGGACGAGGGTCCCCACCCCCTCTATCACTCATCGCCATCTTCCCAACACAAGAAGTACTGCACTTCCTTATTTAGTCATGAAGAACAGCGGGGCTGAGCCCCACCAGAGGTCAGAGAGTGAGGATGGGGGGAGAACAACCAAGATGAAGACTGGACTGATCCTGAAGACCACCATCATTGGGGTATTGACTCCTCCCTCATTATCACTTTCTGTTTAAGGGTCCAAAGTTGGAGGATGTTATCACATTATTATCACCATGTAAGTCTGTGCTCCAATCACATCATACGATATAAAATGTCCAGCTGGGAGGAAATGGGGGGAACAAAAGAGAATCCATATTATGTGTATATATAGCAGTGGGGGGAGGGGGAGAGCAGAAGTCAGGACTATGGAATGTACAACATAGCGTATATAGTGCAGGGGTCAGGAATATGTAATGTACAACATAGAGTATATAGTGCAGGGGTCAGGAGTATGTAATGTACAACATAGAGTATATAGTGCAGGGGTCAGGAGTATGTAATGTACAACATAGAGTATATAGTGCAGGGGTCAGGAGTATGTAATGTACAACATAGAGTATATAGTGCAGGGGTCAGGAGTATGTAATGTACAACATAGAGTATATAGTGCAGGGGTCAGGAGTATGTAATGTACAACATAGAGTATATAGTGGAGGGGTCAGGAGTATGTAATGTACAACAGAGTATATAGTGCAGGGGTCAGGAGTATGGAATGTACAACAGAGTATATAGTGCAGGGGTCAGGAGTATGTAATGTACAACATGGAGTAGATAGTGCAGGGGTCAGGTATATGTAACATGCAATATACTATATAATATACAATATAAGGGTCAGGACTCAAATTATGGGTATTTAGAGGAAGTTTAAATGTTTACTATAGACAAGTTGCAGAGATCCCACACCGCTGCCTCCCATCTCCTGAGACTGCACTCAGTGACTTGGGTCTGAGACTATACAGACATATCCCTCCACCCGGCACAGCCAGCAGACCACAGATCTTGCTAGATCCGGCCATTGGTAAGAACCCCAAGACACATGCCCCAAGTGCCTAGGTAGAACAACACCTATGAGAGAAGATGAACACTTTGCTGCCAGCTGAACCCCAGAATCGATATAAATCCAGTCTAGATACATAAATAGTGTCCCATGTGCTGATATTACAGTGGTTACTCTACTCTGGACCAATCAGAGAGCAGTATTGTCATGATCAGAGGAGAAGACCACCTGGGACTGTAACCTCAGGATCTATAGTGGGCCAGTGGAAACAACTAAACAGGTGTAGCTGGGTACCGGTCCTCACATATACAGGAGCAGTGTGACCGCACACAAGAGTTGTAGGATCTAAGGGGCCATCCGGTCTTCACCAGAGCCACTGGAGGGGTGGATGTTGTGCTGCATGGCAGCCCCCAGGTTGCAGCTCTCTAACACACCCGTGCAGGCACAGTGCAACCAAATAGCATGCTGGAAGGACACGCGGTACACACAGGATACCAGGAACCAAGGTCACCTACTGCAGCAACCTAGGAAGGGGCTCCGGGGGAGAGGATGCAGGGAACACGTGTAAAGTGCAGGAGAGGGAGGGATGCTGAGCAATGGTGCAGAGAGAGAGACTCAGCAAGATGGAAAGGGCTGCAGGCAAACAACAGGAAACAATGCTGAGAAGGACACACACAGCAACAGGAAATGAGGGGATCCACGGACAGAAACCAAAGAGAATATAACTGCACAGCCAGAGGGAAAACACTGAGAACAAAGACAGGATCAAACAGCACACAGAATATGGGAATACTCAAGTACCAGTGACCACCACAGGAACCAGAGGGGTGCGGCTTCCACATGAAGACACGTTGCTGGAACACTAATACACAGGTGCAAAGACTTGATAATACCTAGGTTCAGGGGGGATAGGCAGGAACCCGAGCAACACGGACAGGAGGCAAAACCTGGTGCTGGATCAATGTGAAGGGAAGCATGACAAGTATGGGTGGAGGAATGGATTTAGTGTTCATGACCCACCTGTGCTGATCTCTGTAGGAGTGTCCTCCTCTATAAATGTCCCCGTTATTCCATCCTCCTCCATAGACTGCTGATCATCCCTCACATACGCCTCTTCTTCTTCTGCTTTACCCTCAACTTTTATATCTATCAGATCTTCACCCTAAACCAAGAAAATGATAGAAGAGGTCATCTGTAAAATATAAGGTCACATAAAAAATCCATATATTGTCCCACGTCCATGCTCTCCGCCCCACCAACCTTGTAATGGTGAGGGATGGTGTGACCTTCCTGTGTGGAATCCCGGGAATACAGAGGACGGGGACATCTCTCTGGTGGGTTCCTGGTATTAGGTGGCTCCATCATATCCTTGTGTCCTTCTGAAAACTCCTCCATCACTCCATACTCCTCATCCTCCTCTTTATACTCTTCTTTAACATCAATATTCTCATCCCCGAGGATTCCACTCTGAAAGATATAATAAAACATTCATTGTAACAAACATGCTGTGTATAAATCACAACTACCAATAATTGTCATCATCTACCTGATGATGGTGAGGGATGGTGTGACCTTCCTGTGTGGAATCCCGGGAATACAGAGGACGGGGACATCTCTCTGGTGGGTTCCCATGACTGGATCCATCTGTAGGAAACACACACACTGACTGAATCCATTGTTTCTATGTGTTTATCAGATGATGGGGGATCTAGGTGGATCCTCCGTACTGCTCTCTCCTTTACAATAAAGTCTCCTCTTACCCGGTGATGTGAGGGGCGGCTGATTGTCCATCATGACGTCCTTGTAGAGATCCTTGTGTCCTTCTAAATACTCCCACTCCTCCATGGAGAAATAGACAGTGACACCCTGACACCTTATAGGAACCTGACACACACAATGATACAGTCACCATCCAGACACATCCCTTGTCTGTTACTGGAGAATGTCCCAGAATTCCCGGCACCGCTCACCTCTCCTGTCAGCAGCTCAGTGATCTCTCTGGTGACTTCTAGAATCTTCTTCTTCTTTCTCTCTTCTATCAGGGAGGGAGGTGGAGGCAATGTGATGTCATATGATCTCCAGACTTCACAGGAGGAAAACTCTACATCTGAACACAAATAGTCACATCAAATGATATTCCCAGAATCCTCCTCACCTCTCCATTCAGGTCTCCATTTTATTAAAGCCCCACTTCAGGCTGAGGTATAATTTCCCCCCCCCACAGGACCCCCACACTACGCAGGGTATAGGCTTGTTGCAGCATTCTGATGTCATTACATACAACGCAGGATCAACAGTCCCACTTTACATGTGAGGATACCAAGGGACCCCACATCCTAAGAGCATCAGAAAAAAGCCAGATGGAGGGACATTGGGGGGAGGAGCTGTGAGGTCAGTGTGATGTCATAGGATTCTCTGACTCCGGATGGAGGGACATTGGGGGAGGAGCTGTGAGGTCAGTGTGATGTCATAGGATTCTCTGACTCCGGATGGAGGGACATTGGGAGGAGGAGCTGTGAGGTCAGTGTGATGTCATAGGATTCTCTGACTCTGGATGGAGGGACATTAGGAGGAGCTGTGAGGTCAGTGTGATGTCATAGGATTCTCTGACTCCGGATGGAGGGACATTGGGAGGAGGAGCTGTGAGGTCAGTGTGATGTCATAGGATTCTCTGACTCTGGATGGAGGGATATTGGGAGTATAGACTGATGAGGTGAGAAGGTGACACATCACCACAATGAGGAGAATGTTCCGGCCCCGGAAGTGGGGGAATGTTCTGCCCCTGAAGGGGTTAATCTGGGTTCCCACACTATATATGTGTGTATCATCATCTGCTGGAGATAAAAGACGTCACAGTGACTATGGAGGAAGAGAACGGACGTGAGTATGGAGGAAGAGGACGGACATGACTATGGAGGAAGAGGACATACATGACTATGGAGGAAGAGAACGGACGTGACTATGGAGGAAGAGGACGGACATGACTATGGAGGAAGAGGACATACATGACTATGGAGGAAGAGGACGGACGTGACTATGGAGGAAGAGGACGGACATGACTATGGAGGAAGAGGACATACATGACTATGGAGGAAGAGAACGGACGTGACTATGGAGGAAGAGGACATACATGACTATGGAGGAAGAGAACGGACGTGACTATGGAGGAAGAGGACGGACATGACTATGGAGGAAGAGGACATACATGACAGGGGGGTTACTGGGTATAAATAGGAAATAACATCTTCTTATCTCCTCTGCTGCATCTTCCAGCAACGTCTCCGATATGCTTCCTGTCTGTACCTGACATCACTTCCTGTCTGTACCTGACATCACTTCCTGCCTGTCTTCCATAGAGACTTCCTGTCTGGGTAGAAGTGAGATCCCCACCTTGTGGAGCTCAGAGGAACTGCAGCCCCAAGAAGCGTCTGGTAGTGTGACCCCGGCCTTGTGCTGGGTGTGTATGGACTGTAGATCCTTATAGAGGGGTCACCTCCACTCCCACCAAGGGGGACAGAAATATATGACTGCTCGGGGGACACATTTTGGCCCCTTTGATTTTGCAGTAAATGTGATTGCATTAGTCCCGTTGATTTTCGTATTTCCATGTAATAAAAGGTGTCACATGATGTCGGGTTCCCCTTTCTCTCCTCCCTGAGTGTGTATTTAGAGGCGGAGCTCCTGCTGGAATTGCGGTCGGAGGCGGAGTCTAGGAGGGAGACTGACAGAACCCGCAGCAGACTTGCAGGAGTGAGCGAGGAGGATCCGGTTCCTTTACCATCGGAGATGAGGAGAGTGTGAAGGATGTTTCTGACTCTGGGAGCTGAAAAGCTGGGAGTCCTATTGGTGTGGTGAGGGGGAAGCACTACTGGGGGGCGCCCTCACCATCCCGTGTACAAGAGGTGGAAGAAGGCGGGGCTACACTACAGCCAACACAGTTTGGAGGGCGGAGCACTTTCACACCTTATGAACTTTTCACTGATTGGTGGATTTTTGGAGTAAAATAAGTGGATTGAAGTAGATGCAAAGTGGAAGCGGTGGACTTGCAGAGAACACTATACTGAGCACACAATATTGTCCGTCTCCATGGATTTGCACAGGATTTGAGATGATTTCCTATAGCAGCAAATCTGATGAGATGAATGAATGTAGCGCCCCCTCCTGGTCAGGTCTAGGATGTGTAGTCAGGTAAAGCATAGCTGTGTTTCTCTGCTCACCAGAGAGGCTGTCAGGTAAATTCAGTCGGTATTCGGCATTACAGAGAGCTGTGATTGATTAGTCAGGTCTGTTCATGCTGCTCTGGTTCTGTTGGAGTTGGTCTGAGTTCTGCCTGCCTTCAGGAAGCTATGAGAGTCTTCCAGAACATGGGAATTGGCTAGACAAATGACCAGCATGAATATGGATACAGTCCTGGCCAATTGCAGGGGAGGGTGGCCCCATTGCATGCTGGGAGTGGTATTTATACTCTGAGATCACATGGGTTCAGTGTCTTTCCTCGGAGAGGATTGCACCAGTCAGGCTGGAGGCAGGCTGCCTCGCCTGGCACTTGCTGTTATGTGGCCTCGGGTGGGTGACCTGAGGGCCTGAAGTTAGAGAGAGTGACCCTGATTCTACAGTAAGCTGACTGAGGGGAGCTGTCTGCCAAAGCTCTGTCTGGTATCACTGGAGAGAGTGGCTTGGAAGATTGGAAGGAGGCAACCATTCTGTCCTTGGACCTGTGAGTGCAAACTCTGAGAGATCTGGGGGACTCTGTGTGCTTGTTACCCCTCTGGTGCTTGATAGTCAGCCTGGGTCTGAGAAAGGGAGCCCTGCCTAGTGTTCTGCAGAGCTTGTCCAAGTATTGCTACTGCTAATGGGACTTCGCTCTCCTACAACTACTTGCTGCTATTTGTTACTGAGAAGTCTGCTATCTACTGTCAGCCGAGACTTCACAAGTGTTCTACTAAGAGATCAGCTAGATGTCCTCAGTGTGAAGAGTTCTGATTCTGGAGGATCCGACTACATTCCCCATCCCTATCCCCAGTTCTACAATAAACTCCAAACACAAAACATCCCCTAGACTGGTCATTGGAGACAACGAGCAGAAGTGTGTGTGTTTGCCTTGCTGTGGGGCAAAGCAAAGGGAAACCAGGGGCAACATTCAGCTCCTTCTGAGGTAGTGCTACATGAAGTTGGTGTAAAGTGGAAGCAGTAGATCTGCAGGGAACTGCATCCTGAGCACAAAGCACTTTGTTGTATATGGATTTGCACATGGTTCAGTATTCTTAATTTACTGGCAAACACCACAAGATCAATGAAGTAGGTGTAAAGTGGAAGCAGTAGATCCGCAGAGAATAATATTTTGAGTAGGGATGGGGTGACGGTTCAAGTCAAACATAAGTTCGAATCGAACATTAGCCGTTTGAGTGTTCACCATTATGCAGGAAGTTTGCCCTTGTGCCCAATGTAAAACATGCTTTGTGATTGGCCAAAGCATTGCACCTGACCACAGGTTAGGTGCAATGCTTTGGCCAATAACAGCTGAGTTCTCAGGAAGAGCCATGATTGGCCCAAGTGCTGGCCGTATTATTGAACCACAACATGCAGAAGAGGTGGTGGAGTGGATGTCAGTCATCCTCATCCTCTGTCATCCAGGCTCATACTATTTTGCCTTCCACCACAGCTGCCAAAGTGTCCTGTTCCTCCGGCTCCTTGTCCACCACAGCTGCTCTTTCCGTAGCCCCACCATCATGCATGGAGGAGTCACCAGAATGATTGGATCATAGTGTCAGTCCCATGCTGCTGGAGGATGTGCAGCAATCTGAATGCTGTGATGTTGGTTCCCAGGATGAGGAAAGGAGTGACGTGAGCCTAGAGAGAGGGGGCGCCAGTGAGGGAAAAGAAATTGTCAGTCCTGTTCCCCCAGCCGCAGCACACTGCCAAGTTGGCTCCATTGATGAGGAGGATGGGGATGATGAGGTCACTGACCATACTTGGGTGCCTGAGAGAACAGAGGAGGACAGTGAGGAGGAGGCAGAACTCCAACAAGGCAGGAGGTCCTCCAGGGACAGGCATAAGGGCAGCCAACCAATGGCATCACACGACAGAGCTCCACAGGTGGGGGGCGCTGCTGACTCCATGCAGACTTCCACAAGTTCTCTGGTGTGGGCTTTCTTCAACACATGTGCAGCATTGCTGTTTGCAGTCTTTGACTGAAGCAGACCAAGCGTGGCCAAAACGCCAGCCACTTGGGCACCACATGATTGACAAGACGTATGATGAGCTGCCATGTAGCCCGCTGGTAACAGCACCTGAAAGACCCAGAAAAAGTGCAGACTTCTCCTTGCTCCTCATCTGGGATCTCTACTGTAAAACGTCAGGTCTTCTCAACAGCCTCCACTGAGAGGAGTGATGGTACAGCAGTGGGTGGCCCATCTGACAGCAGGACACCACCTGTTCATTTCAGCAGGAACATTTCACTACCCCATTTGCTGAACTGTGAAAAAAAGACTGTCCCACCCATCCACATTCTATCCTGGCCAAATTGCTGCCTTACAACTGCTGCCTTTCCATCTGGTGGACTCTTCCCCCTTCCGGGAATTTGCAGAATGTTCTGTATCACAGTGACAGGTTCCGAAAAGACAATTTGTTTCATGCAAGGCCATTCCAGCTCTGTGCCATCATGTGGAAGGTCATGGTTTGGCCTTGTTGGACAAGGAGGTCAGCAGCAAGGTCCACATTACTGACACGTGGTCCAGCAGGCGTGGTCAGGGATGTTACATATCTGTCACGGCACACTGGGTGACTCTGCTAGCAGCTGGGAAGGATGCAGGACAGGGTTCAGTTCTGGAGCTTGTTCCACCACCATGCCTCCAAAAACCTGGTGGTGATTCTGCCACATCTGTCTGCTCCACCCCCTCCCCTTCCTCTTCCTCTATGGCCTCTTCTGCTGAATTGTCCTCTCCACTGGCTTCCGCTCACCCAATGAATCAAATTCAAAATACTAACAACTTACGAAACCATCCACAACTCTGCCCCCAGCTCCATCACCAACCTGGTCTCAAAATACCAACCAAATCGATCTCTTCGGTCCTCTCAAGACCTTCTGCTCTCTGGCTCCCTTTTCACTGCCTTCCATGCTCACCTCCAGGACTTCTCCTGAGCCTCTTCCATCCTATGGTACTCCCTACCCCAATCTGTCTGACTATCTCCTACTTTATCCACCTTTAGAGGATCCCTGAAATCCTTCTCTGTAAAGAAGCCTCTCCTGCTTCCAATGAATACACTGTGTTTTAGTTCCTCCATCGGCCCATTGCCCAGTTATGACCTTTGTATCACTTCACCCTCCCTCTTAGATTGTAAGCTCCCACGAGCCGGCCCCCTGATTCCTCCTGTACCAAATTGTATTGTAGCTGTACTGTCTCCCATCATGTTGTAAAGCGCTGCGCAGATTGTTGTCACTCTATAAATCCTGTATAATAATCCGATGATAATGATTCTGTACTGAAGTGTACCCTGGATACAGCATTGTGCTAATATCAGGATCACAATGTCACCAAACATGGTATGAATGAATCTCATTCTGATACTAGTGAGCTGTGATTGGCCCACAGCTATCACATGGTACCTGGGCCCATCACAGCACCCTCTACTATGTCATGTAGTGGTAGCCAATCACAGATCACTAGTATTCATAGCTGTCATGAATGACACTCTGTATAAAGCATTGCTGACACGGTGATCATCATTGTAAAGAGAATCCCTGATCACCCCTAGAGTAGTACAGTGCTGCTATGGACACTACTCTGAGGGAAAAAAAGTAAAAAAAATTTTAAATGTTTTTATTGGTTTTTTTTGGTTCTGTTTTTTATCGTACTGACACCAGTCAGGTCCCTGATCACCACCACACCAGTCATGTGATGACGCTGTACTGCGCTGGTGAGTTTGTAGAAAAAAACGTGAAAAAATATTTATTTAATTTCTTTATTTTCCCAAAAATTGGGACCAAAACTGCCAACTTCAAAAAAACTAGGATTTATTTTTACCGAAGACATAGCAGAATACATTTTGGCTGAAATTTATAAGGAAACATTTTTTTTCCTTTTGGATGTTTTATAACAGAAAATATTGGGGTTTTTTTCTTAAATGTTCATTTTTTTCATTTATATAATAAAAAATAAAAACCTCAGTGGGCATCAAATAACACCAAAACAAAGCTCTATTTATGTGAAACAAATTCTATATATATATTTAATTTGCACACATTGTTGCATGACTGAGCAATTACCAAGTAGCGTAGTGCCAAATAGCAAAAAATAACGCCTCCCTACTGGGCACTTATACCCCCTTCCTGCCCAGGCCAATTTTCAGCTTTCAGCGCTGTTGCACTTTGAATGACAATTGCGCTGTCATGCAACACTGTACCCATATGACATTGTTATCATTTTTTGAGACAGATAGAGATTTCTTTTGGTGGTATTTAATTACTGCTGGGTGTTTTATTTTTTGCGATATAAACAAAAAAAGAGCAAAACATTTGAAAAAAGTTTTCTTTGTTTCTATTATAAAATTTTATAAACAGGTAAGTTTTCTCCTCCACTGATGTGCGTTGATGAGGCTGCACTGATAGGCGGCACTGATATGCAACAACGATGGGCACTGATAGGCGGCACTGACTGATGGGTACTGATGGGTGGTACTACTGGGCAGCACTGATGGGTGGCTCTGCTGGGCACAGGTGGGTGGCACTACTAGGCACAGGTGGGTGGCACTGCTGGGCACAGCTGGTAGGCACTACTGATGATCGGTGCCGATCCATCCTCTGACAGTTGCCAGTTATTGCCAGTACTTTCCTCATGCTGTGACAGTGTGAGGAAAGTGCAGCCAATAACCGGCAACTGCATTTCCCGGTGATCTGCTGTCATTGGACACAGCTGATCACGTGCTAAAAGGCCGCTGTGATTGGCTTTTTACCACATCACATGATCAGCTGTGTCCGTAGGACGCAGAGATCACCGGGTGCACGCCCCAAGGGTGCGTCTCTGTGAGGACATCATATGTTGCCCTCCCAGGACTGGACAACCATGCTGTAGCCGTCATTCAGTTATACGCAGTTGACAAGCGGTTAAAGTGGATCTGCACTTCATCTGAACACCACAAACCAAAAATACTATTTAATTCATTGGTAATATTCAAAGCAAACTCCCCCATCCATCCATCCATCCATCCATCCGTGTCTTCAGGATTTATTTTGCTGAGAAATCATTTTGAAAAACATCCCCCCAGCATTTCTGTCAGTAGCCATCTTGAGTAAGGGCAGATGATTCCTGTAGCATTTACTTCCTGGAATCCATCAGCCCTTAGCTTAGGCATTGGCTGAGCGGAGAACCCTCCCTCCCCTTCCGAAGACTGTTGGGGTGTATGACATCATTTTCCTAGGCAGGAAACCAGGAAGTGAGTAACAATATGTAAAAAAAAAACATTCAAAACAAGTAAATACAATCTACTTTCCTATCTATATACCGATGCTAGCAGTGTAAGGACTAGAAATAGTCAATGCTGATTGGGAGAGTGAAGTTCCACCTTAAGAGGTTAAAGTGATTTCCTATAATCGTCAGCTCCATCTAGTGGCCATAATGCTGTATCTTCCCTGAAATACCTCCTGATGTAAAAATAGTGCAATACAATAATATGGCCACTAGATGGAGCCAATGATGATGTGAAATAAAACATGGCCAAAACCCGTCCCAGCTGGGTGAACACGGCTCACATTCCTTCAACTCATTGTTTTATGAACAGAACTCTAAGTGTTTGTGAAATCTCCCACCACAAAATATACTCCGACCCGGTCCCACACTTCATCCATGAGAAGGAAATAAACCACGCTAGGACTCCGTGTACAGACTACGACTCTTCCTCTCCGGGGCAAACATGGAACACATGACCCTACACATACGTGATCCCACTGCCGCCATCTTGGATTCTGGAAAGCGAGTTGTTTATATGATAGCTTGATTGTCATCTTTTCATTTTAAGTCCATTTACCACATTAACCCCTCCCCCTCCAGAGGATTTACCCCCCCCCCTTCCTGACCAGGCCATTTACCACATTAACCCCTCCAGAGGATTAACCCCCCCCCCCTTCCTGACCAGGCCATTTACCACATTAACCCCTCCAGAGGATTAACCCCCCCCCTTCCTGACCAGGTCATTTACCACATCAACCCCTCCCCTTCCAGATGATTTACCCCCCTTCCTGACCATGCCATTTACCATATTAACCCCTCCCCCTTCTGAGGATGTACCCCCCTTTCCTGACCAGGCCATTTACCATATTAACCCCTTCTGAGGATGTACCCCCCTTTCCTGACCAGGCCATTTACCATATTAACCCCTCCCCCTTCTGAGGATGTACCCCTTTTTTCTGACGAGGTCATTTACCATATTAACCCCTCCCCCTTCTGAGGATGTACCCCCCTTCCTGACCAAGCCATTTACCACATTAACCCCTCCACCTTCTGAGGATTTACCCCATCACGGTATAGGGGCCCCGGCCAATTATTAATTCCTGATTAATGATCCTGAGTGTCACGAGACAATTGAGAAAAAAAAATATTTTGGACTTTTTACTATTAAACAATAAAAAAACAAATTTCATCATAAATTTCAGTCAAAATGTATTAATTGGTGTTTGATGACACCATGGAGAGTGTCTTTTCTACTATATCACAGTCTATCTGCACAGCGATCTGATGGGACGAAGCACTGCCATCGTCTGAGATGGGGGTTGGAGGAAAGCTGGAGATCTTGGATTGATAGACAAGTGCTGGGTGATCCCTCTGAATTGGGGGTCATAGGATTCTGGGAAGCCCCCCAGTGTTGTACCCTGATGTGCTGTGTGCTTCATCATGAAGAAGTGTCGTGGCATCCACATCTGTCATTTCCCTCATCAGAGAACCACACAATTCATTGTTTTTGGCTTCACACTTGCTTTATTTTTTCAATTTGTGGTGAAACATAAGAGATTGATAGATTTCCATCGTACTATTGTATTGTGACCACTTCATCCATGTCTCTGGGGGCCTCTGATCTCCTGGTCTACTGCTTCTTCCACCACTTCATCCATGTCTCTGGGGGCCTCTGATCTCCTGGTCTACTGCTTCTTCCACCACTTCATCCATGTCTCTGGGGGCCTCTAATCTCCTGCTTCTTCCACCACTTCATCCATGTCTCTGGAGGCCTCTGATCTCCTGCTTCTTTCACCACTTCATCCATGTCTCTGGGGACCTCTGATCTCCTGGTCTACTGCTTCTTCCACCACTTCATCCATGTCTCTGGGGGCCTCTGATCTCCTGGTCTACTGCTTCTTCCACCACTTCATCCATGTCTCTGGGGGCCTCTAATCTCCTGCTTCTTCCACCACTTCATCCATGTCTCTGGAGGCCTCTGATCTCCTGCTTCTTTCACCACTTCATCCATGTCTCTGGAGACCTCTGATCTCCTGCTTCTTTCACCACTTCATCCATGTCTCTGATCTCCTGGTCTACTGCTTCTTCCACCACTTCATCCATGTCTCTGGGGGCCTCTGATCTCCTGGTCTACTGCTTCTTCCACAACTTCATCCATGTCTCTGGAGACCTATGATCTCCTGCTTCTTCCACCACTTCATCTATGTCTCTGGGGACCTTTGATCTCCTGGTCTACTGCTTCTTCCACCACTTTATCCATGTCTCTGGGGGCCTCTGATCTTCTGGTCTACTGCTTCTTCCACCACTTCATCCATTTCTCTGGGGACCTATGATCTCCTGCTTCTTCTACATCTCTAGGGGCCTCTGATCTCCTGGTCTAATGTACCTTCCATGATGAAGATCAGCCATGGAGTATATCTGAGGTGTATATCAGGGTGTGCTTCTTCCCCACATGAAAACTGGGATGTCCAGCAACATTTCCCACACTCAAGGCACTAATACACCTCCAGGGTTGTGTGGGACCTCTGATGTACAGGAAGATAGGACTTCAGTGAGGTACATTTCCCTCACTCAGGACAGGAAAGTGGCTTCTCCCTGTGTAAAATCTCTGATGTCTGGAAAGATGGGACTTCTGCGAAAAACATTTCCCACATTCAGGGCAGGAATATGGCTTCTCCCCGTGTGAGACCTCTGATGTATGTAAAGATTGGACTTATCTGAAAAACATTTCCCGCACTCAGAACAGGAAAGTGGCTTGTCCCCTGTGTGAGATCTCTGATGTGTGTTAAGATGGGACTTAACTGAAAAACATTTCCCGCACTCAGGACAGGAATACGGCTTCTCCCCTGTGTGAGATCTCTGATGTATGTAAAGATGTGACTTCTGTGGAAAAAAATTCCCCACACTCAGAACAGGAATACAACTTCTCCCCCGTGTGAGATCTCTGATGTATGTACAGTTCAGACTTCTGTGAAAAACATTTCCCGCACCCAGGACAGGGATATGGAATCTCCCCCGTGTGAGACCTCTGATGTCTGGAAAGATGATACTTATCTGAAAAACATTTCCCGCACTCAGGACAGGAATACGGCTTCTCCCCCGTGTGAGATCTCTGATGTCTGTAAAGATGGGACGTCTGGGAAAAACATTTCCCACACTCGAGACAGGAATATGGCTTGTCCCCTGTGTGAGATCTGTGATGTGTGAAAAGACTGGACTTCACTGAAAAACATTTCCCACACTTAGTACAGGAATACGGCTTGTTCCCCGTGTGAGATCTCTGATGTGTGAAAAGACTGGACTTCACTGAAAAACATTTCCCACACTCAGAACAGGAATATGGCTTTTCCCCCGTATGAGATCTCTGATGTTTGTAAAGATTGGACTTGTCTGAAAAACATTTCCCGCACTCAGGACAGGAATAAGGCTTCTCCCCCGTGTGAGATCTTTCATGCACATTAAGACCAGATTTAGATTGCAATCTCTTCCCACACTCAATGCAGGAGAAGCTATTCCCTGTTGGAAGGCCGGCCCGGTCCCGCACAGTCTGAGGTTCCGCAGGATATGAGGAATCCGATGGTCCATCTACACTGGGTGGTGCCGGATGGACATTGGAGGGAGCCGGGTTTTCTCCTGGACTATACTGTGTGATGTCCTCATCTTCTACTTTCCAGGCTGGAGACAAAGTGAGACAATCCTCGGAGGTTTTCCTCATCTCCCGGCCATGGACTAAAATACAAAGACAAAGAGGATTACTAGACAGGAGCTGATTGGATCCCCCAAACCAGGACTCCGCCCACATCAGGCAGCTTGGTCTCTGAGGAGCTTACAATTCCACCCTCAAGGGAACTAGGAAATGGCTCCTCTGATCTCCTACCAGGTCATTTCTTTATTCATAGACCTTAGTCAGAGAGTGAGGAAACAACCAGAACTGTCTTTTATAGGAGGGACAGTGATGAGGGGATTATAGGACGAGGGTCCCCACCCCCTCTATCACTCATCGCCATCTTCCCAACACAAGAAGTACTGCACTTCCTTATTTAGTCCATGATTTAGTCATGAAGAACAGCGGGGCTGAGCCCCACCAGAGGTCAGAGAGTGAGGATGGGGGGAGAACAACCAAGATGAAGACTGGACTGATCCTGAAGACCACCATCATTGGGGTATTGACTCCTCCCTCATTATCACTTTCTGTTTAAGGGCCCAAAGTTGGAGGATGTTATCACATTATTATCACCATGTAAAAGTCTGTGCTCCAATCACATCATCCGATATAAAATGTCCAGCTGGTAGGAAATGGGGGGGAACAATGAGAATCCATATTATGTGTGTATATAGCAGTGGGGGGAGCAGAAATCAGGACTATGGAATGTACAACACAGAGTATATAGTGCAGGGGTCAGGAGTATGTAATGTACAACAGAGTATATAGTGCAGAGGTCAGGAGTATGTAATGTACAACAGAGTATATAGTGCAGGGGTCAGGAGTATGTAATGCACAACATAGAGTACATAGTGCAGGGGTCAGGAGTATGTCATGTACAACAGAGTATATAGTGCAGGGGTCAGGAGTATGTAATGTACAACATAGAGTATATAGTGCAGGGGTCAGGAGTATGTAATGTACAACATATAGTATATAGTGCAGGGGTCAGGAGGATGTAATGTACAACATAGAGTATATAGTGCAGGGGTCAGGAGTATGTAATGTACAACATAGAGTATATAGTGCAGAGGTCAGGAGTATGTAATGTACAACAGAGTATATAGTGCAGGGGTCAGGAGTATGTAATGTACAACATAGAGTATATAGTGCAGGGGTCAGGAGTATGTAAAGTACAACATAGAGTATATAGTGCAGGGGTCAGGAGTATGTAATGTACAACATAGAGTATATAGTGCAGGGGTCAGGAGTATGTAATGTACAACATAGAGTACATAGTGCAGGGGTCAGGAGTATGTCATGTACAACAGAGTATATAGTGCAGGGGTCAGGAGTATGTAATGTACAACATAGAGTATATAGTGCAGGGGTCAGGAGTATGTAATGTACAAGATAGAGTATATAGTGCAGAGGTCAGGAGTATGTAATGTACAACATAGTATATATAGTGCAGGGGTCAGGAGTATGTAATGTACAAGATAGAGTATATAGTGCAGAGGTCAGGAGTATGTAATGTACAACATAGAGTATATAGTGCAGGGGTCAGGAGTATGTAATGTACAACATAGAGTATATAGTGCAGGGGTCAGGAGTATGTAATGTACAACATAGAGTATATAGTGCAGGGGTCAGGAGTATGTAATGTAAAATATAAATTATACAGTGTAAGGGTCAGGACTCATAATATTGGTATTCAGTAATCATTGGAAGATTAAATGTTTACTGTAGACAAGTTGCAGAGATCCCACACCGCTGCCTCCCATCTCCTGAGACTGCACTCAGTGACTTGGGTCTGAGACACTACAGACATATCCCTCCACCCGGCACAGCCAGCAGATAACAGAGCAAGGAACCCTGGGAGAAATGTTCTGTCAGAGATCTTGCTAGAACCAGATATGGGGCCGGAGACCCAAAGTACATGTCCCAGGTGCCTAGGTTAATGCTAATGGTGAAAACTTAACATTTTGCAGCCAGCTGAACCCCAGAATCTCCAAAAATCCAGTCTAGTTACATAAATTGTGTCTTACAGGCTGATATCACCCAGTCCCCGCCCTACTCTGGACCAATCAGTGAGCAGTATGGGTGGAGGAATGGATTTAGTGTTCATGACCCACCTGTGCTGATCTCTGTAGGAGTGTCCTCCTCTATAAATGTCCCCGTTATTCCATCCTCCTCCATAGACTGCTGATCATCCCTCACATACGCCTCTTCTTCTTCTGCTTTCACCTCAAATTCTATATCGATTGGATCTCCACTCTAAATCAAGGAAATGAGAGAAAATATCATCTGTAAAATGTAAGATTTATGATTGTGACATCACATATAAAATCCACACATTGTCTCCACAAGTCCATGTTCTAGATGCTCCATCCCACCAACCTTGTAATAGTGAGGGATGGTGTGACCTTGCTGTGTGGAATCCCGGGAATACAGAGGACGGGGACATCTCTCTGGTGGGTTCCTGTAGCTGGATGACTCCACCATGGTGTCCTGGTACAGATCTTTGTGTTCTTTTAGAAGCTCTGACTCCTCCATCCCCCCATCCTCATCCTCCTCCTCTTTTATCTCTTCTTTAACCTCAACTTTAGGATCTCTCAGGTTTCCACTCTGAATATAGAATAAAAATGACATCAATGGTAACAATGCAGATAATGTACAGATCCTAATGATACTATCAGTGATTGGATAATATCCCAGAATTCCCGGCACCGCTCACCTCTCCTGTCAGCAGCTCCATCATCTTCTTGGTGACTTCTAGAATCTTCTCCATGTTGTGTCTCTCAGGGTTTAGGGAGTCACATGGAGGCACTGTGATGGTCATATGATCACCTGACTTCAGAAGACGAAATCTCTATTGAGAAACCAATAGCAATATCATGTTAGACTCCCAGAATCCTCCTCACCTCTCCGGTCAGGTCTGTGTTTTATTAATAGAGATAAGAGTGATGTCATGTGACCTCCCAGAATCCTCCTCACCTCTCCGGTCAGGTCTGTGTTTTATTAATAGAGATGAGAGTGATGTCATGTGACCTCCCAGAATCCTCCTCACCTCTCCGGTCAGGTCTGTGATTTATTAATAGATATGAGTGATGTCATGTGACCTCCCAGAATCCTCCTCACCTCTCCGGTCAGGTCTGTGTTTTATTAATAGAGATGAGAGTGATGTCATGTGACCTCCCAGAATCCTCCTCACCTCTCCGGTCAGGTCTGTGATTTATTAATAGATATGAGTGATGTCATGTGACCTCCCAGAATCCTCCTCACCTCTCCGGTCAGGTCTGTGTTTTATTAATAGAGATAAGAGTGATGTCATGTGACCTCCCAGAATCCTCCTCACCTCTCCGGTCAGGTCTGTGTTTTATTAATAGAGATAAGAGTGATGTCATGTGACCTCCCAGAATCCTCCTCACCTCTCCGGTCAGGTCTGTGTTTTATTAATAGAGATAAGAGTGATGTCATGTGACCTCCCAGAATCCTCCTCACCTCTCCGGTCAGCAGGTAGATGATCTCCAGGGTGAGGTTTAGTATCTTCTCAGTCATGTGACTCCGGTCCCCCTCCATCCTCATTGGTGCCATCATGTGATCTATACAGGTCTCCTTGTAGACGGATAACTTTGGGAAATGAAAGTAAGAATGATTTGGATGGTATTGGTCACACAATAATAGGATGTGGATGTGAGGGGGGAATAGGAGGGTTGCTGGACATTGAAGAACTACTCCCCCCATGGGAAGACATTTTGTTTGGACTGTTTAGTGTTTACTACAATTTTGAGGTCCGGGGCCCCTTTTCTCTGTTGGGTTTCTTTGGTCTCTGAACTGGTTTTGATGAGTTTTAGATCTGCAGACAAGGAATGATAAATCTGATCCTTCCTATGACTAGTTTGCTCTGAGGCAGTGCTGTGAGGTCAATGTCGGCTCATCATGCAGGGATGGTCACTTTACATCACCCGACGCCCGGGACATGTAGTTCTGGGGGCCGGGCAAGTATTGTGTTTAATCTTTATCCCTGCTGAGGGCAAGCCGCAGGGCTCTCCTTTCAGGTGCCAGCCTCTGCCACCCCATGTGTGTGAACCTCTCCTGTACCTACTATGCTTCCCCGGCTCTGCTTGCCCATCTGTGGGCCCGGGTCAGCGGGTGTCGGAGGGTAGAGGGGATGGAGGAGAGCGGACATGTTCACTCCCTTCTTGTCCTGACCCAGAAGTGACGTTATGACAGATTTCCCGACCATCGAGGCCGGCAAAGAATGTAATGCGGTGCGATGTGCACTACATTACATCCAATGCAGTACAGGGGAGACATTGGGGGTCTTTTAGACCCTGGATGTCTCAATAAAGAGAACCTGTCATGAAAAGTCATCACATAGAGGACTTTGTCCCCTTAAGTAAAAATGTTTTTTTTTTTAATTGTAAACAATTAAAGTTACACCCAAGTATATAACTCTTCCCTTTAAAAAATTTTAAGGCCTCCCACCCCCACATATATGTACGCCCAAACGTAAGAGCACACGCTGGAGCGCCTACACGTGATAACATTGATTGTGATACACGTTACATATCGCCGGTCACACCAGAATGAGAGGATAATTCTAGGAGCAGACCTCCTCCGTACTCTATACTGATGACCTAGAAGGGGCTATAAATGTGTCCCCTATAGATAATACCGGGGACTAAAGGTTGTCACCATTTCAGCACACACAACTTAAGGTTTGACATGTTGGATATCTATTTACTCGCTGCAACCTCGGCTTTTATATTTTTACACATAAATGGGTCATTTATTGCTTTTTTTGTGCCCTGAAATTAACTTAAGTGTATTTTTTACAGAAATTTGGCATTTCCTAGACTTTGTGATAATATTTTGTGATATAAAAAAATAGAACTGCCGCTATTTTATTCTCTAAAGTCTCTACTTTCAGAAAATCGATATTTTGGGGGTTTTGTGTCATCTTTAGGGCTAAAATTATTTTTTAAATGTGCAAAAAATGCAAAAATGGCTCTGGGAGTGAAAGGGAGAAAGGATAAGCAGGACACTCCCCTTTCCCAAGGAGCAGCCAATCAGTTCTCATTACACTGCAAGGTGTCTCCCCTCCCTGCTAGTCCCCGGGTGCAGTGCTGGAGACAGGCGGGGGAGGGGAGGAGGAGATAAACAGCGCAATGTTACACATATTAAATGTTTTAGTCGCTATAAAACCTCTTTCATTTTTGAAACCCCCGGACATTCCTAAAAGCACCTCAGATTTATATACATTTTTTGTTTAAAAGGAATGTTTTCTTCCTCCTTCCCAGCAATGTAAGGGGCTCTATGCTCCATACTCCTGACCCCGGCACTCCATCATTGTGTTGGCTGCATAGTGTAATGATTGCCCATTGGCTGCCTGTGTAGTGTCATCATTGCCCTTTGTAGGCCATGTATGGTCAGGATGGTCCTTGTCTTGTCTATTTATTGTCAGTGCTGTTTGTTTAGAGGACCATATTACTAGAATTTATCTCCACAATGAGGAGAATGTTCCGGCCCCGGAAGTGGGGGAATGTTCTGCCCCTGAAGGGGTTCATCTGGGTTCCCACACTATATATGTGTGTATCATCATCTGCTGGAGATAAAAGACGTCACAGTGACTATGGAGGAAGAGGACGGACATGACTATGGAGGAAGAGGACGGACGTGACTATGGAGGAAGAGGACGGACGTGACTATGGAGGAAGAGGACGGACGTGACTATGGAGGAAGAGAACGGACGTGACCGTGGAGGAAGAGGGCAGACGTGACTATGGAGGAAGAGGACGGACGTGACTATGGAGTAAGAGGACGGACGTGACCATGGAGGAAGAGGCCGGACGTGACTGTGGAGGAAGAGGACGGACATGACTATGGAGGAAGAGGACGGACGTGACTATGGAGGAAGAGGACGGACGTGACTATGGAGGAAGAGGACGGACGTGACTATGGAGGAAGAGGACAGATGTGACTATGGAGGAAGAGGACGGACGTGACTATGGAGGAAGAGGACGGACGTGACAATGGAGGAAGAAGACGGACGTGACTATGGAGGAAGAGGACGGACGTGACTATGGAGGAAGAGGACGGACGTGACTATGGAGGAAGAGGACAGACGTGACTATGGAGGAAGAGGACGGACGTGACTATGAAGAGGACGGACGTGACTATGGAGGAAGAGGACAGACGTGACTATGGGGGAAGAGGACGGACGTGACTAAGGAGGAAGAGGACAGACGTGACTATGGAGGAAGAGGACAGATGTGACTATGGAGGAAGAGGACGGACGTGACTATGGAGGAAGAGGACGGACGTGACTATGGAGGAAGAGGACGGACGTGACTATGGAGGAAGAGGACGGACGTGACTAAGGAGGAAGAGGACGGACGTGACTATGGAGGAAGAGGACGGACGTGACTATGGAGGAAGAGGACAGACGTGACTATGGAGGAAGAGGACGGATGTGACTATGGAGGAAGAGGACGGACGTGACTATGGAGGAAGAGGACGGACCTGACTATGGAGGAAGAGGACGGACGTGACAATGGAGGAAGAAGACGGACGTGACTATGGAGGAAGAGGACGGACGTGACTATGGAGGAAGAGGACGGACGTGACTATGGAGGAAGAGGACAGACGTGACTATGGAGGAAGAGGACGGACGTGACTATGAAGAGGACGGACGTGACTATGGAGGAAGAGGACAGACGTGACTATGGGGGAAGAGGACGGACGTGACTAAGGAGGAAGAGGACAGACGTGACTATGGAGGAAGAGGACAGATGTGACTATGGAGGAAGAGGACGGACGTGACTATGGAGGAAGAGGACGGACGTGACTATGGAGGAAGAGGACGGACGTGACTATGGAGGAAGAGGACGGACGTGACTAAGGAGGAAGAGGACGGACGTGACTATGGAGGAAGAGGACGGACGTGACTATGGAGGAAGAGGACAGACGTGACTATGGAGGAAGAGGACGGATGTGACTATGGAGGAAGAGGACGGACGTGACTATGGAGGAAGAGGACGGACCTGACTATGGAGGAAGAGGACGGACGTGACTAAGGAGGAAGAGGACGGACGTGACTATGGAGGAAGAGGACGGACGTGACTATGGAGGAAGAGGAGAGACATGACGGGGGTTACTGGGTGTAAATAAAACATAACATCTTATTACCTCCTCTGCTGCCACTTCCACCAATGTCTCCTCTCTGCTTCCTGTCTGTACCTGACATCACTTCCTGTCTGTGTCTGACATCACTTCCTGTCTGTGTCTGACATCACTTCCTGTCTGTATTCCATAGAGACTTCCTGTGTGAGTATAGGTGAGATCCCCACCTTGTGGAGATCAGAGGAACTGCAGCCCCGAGATCCATCCCATAATCCCCCTTCCTGTATAATATGTACCTTACAGGGATACTACGGGAGATGAAACATTACTGAATAAAGGAAGAAGAAATAAATGTAACTCTTATGTAACCAACTGTTCAACAAACATCTCTTATTACATATAGAAAAGTCTTACAAACACAGAACACAAAATACAAATGTATAGCTAATGAGAGCGATCCCGCCAAACCTGATCCTTCTGGGGGGGACAATGCAAAAATATACATCAATCCACTCATAATGACATCATCTTCTGGGAGTGTCTGCACATCCATCCATTTCATACACATTTCATTGTCTCAGCAGATCTCCTGCAGCCTATTAGCTCCCATTTCCCTCTCTATGTCTCAGCAGATCTCCTGCAGCCTATTAGCACCCATTTCCCTCTCTACGTCTCAGCGGATCTCCTGCAGCCTATTAGCTCCCATTTCCCTTTCTACGTCTCAGCGGATCTCCTACAGCCTATTAGCTCCCATTTCCCTCTCTACGTCTCAGCAGATCTCCCGCAGCCTATTAGCTCCCATTTCCCTTTCTATGTCTCGGCGGATCTCCCGCAGCCTATTAGCACCCATTTCCCTCTCTATGTCTCTGCAGATCTCCTGCAGCCTATTAGCTCCCATTTCCCTTTCTATGTCTCAGCGGATCTCCTGCAGCCTATTAGCTCCCATTTCCCTCTCTATGTGTCAGCGGATCTCCTGCAGCCTATTAGCACCCATTTCCCTTTCTATGTCTCGGCGGATGTCCTGCAGCCTATTAGCACCCATTTCCCTTTCTATGTCTCAGCGGATCTCCTGCAGCCTATTAGCTCCCATTTCCCTCTCAATGTCTCAGCAGATCTCCTGCAGCCTATTAGCTCCCATTTCCCTTTCTATGTCTCAGCGGATCTCCTGCAGCCTATTAGCTCCCATTTCCCTCTCTATGTCTCAGCGGATCTCCTGCAGCCTATTAGCACTCATTTCCCTTTCTATGTCTCAGCGGATCTCCTGCAGCCTATTAGCACCCATTTCCCTCTCTATGTCTCAGCGGATCTCCTGCAGCCTATTAGCACCCATTTCCCTTTCTATGTCTCAGCAGATCTCCTGCAGCCTATTAGCACCCATTTCCCTCTCTATGTCTCAGCAGATCTCCTGCAGCCTATTAGCTCCCATTTCCCTTTCTATGTCTCAGCAGATCTCCTGCAGCCTGACTGCTCGGGGGACACATTTTGGCCCCTCTGATTTTGCAGTAAATGTGATTGCATTAGTCCCGTTGATTTTCGTATTTCCATGTAATAAAAGGTGTCACATGATGTCGGGTTCCCCTTTCTCTCCTCCCTGAGTGTATATTTAGAGGCGGAGCTCCTGCTGGAATGGCGGTCGGAGGCGGAGTCTAGGAGGGAGACTGACAGAACCCGCAGCAGACTTGCAGGAGTGAGCGAGGAGGATCCGGTTCCTTTACCATCGGAGATGAGGAGAGTGTGAAGGATGTTTGTGACTCTGGGAGCTGAAAAGCTGGGAGTCCTATTGGTGTGGTGAGGGGGAAGCACTACTAGGGGGCGCCCTCACCATCCCGTGTACAAGAGGTGGAAGAAGGCGTGGCTACACTACAGCTGACACAGTTTGGTGGGCGGAGCACTTTCACACCTTATCAACTTTTCACTGATTGGTGGATTTTTGGAGTATAATAAGTGGATTGAAGTAGATGCAAAGTGGAAGCGGTGGACTTGCAGAGAACACTATACTGAGCACACAATATTGTCTGTCTCCATGGATTTGCACAGGATTTGAGATGATTTCCTATAGCAGCAAATCTGATGAGATGAATGAAGTGGGTGTAAAGTGGAAGCAGTGGATGTGCAGGGAGCAGCATCTTGAGCACAAAGCCCTTTATGTTGTGGATGGATTTGCACATGGTTCAGTTTCCTTCATTTATTGATAAACCCCATAAGACCAATGAAGTGGGTGTAAAGTGGAAGCAGTGGATGTGCAGAGAATAGGATTTGGAGCCCCGAGCTCTTTATCTCTGAATGTCTCCACATATTTGTAGTGTATTTGTGATGATTTCTGTGCACACACAATAGGACAGCGCTGTGACACATAATGCTCTTCTAGATGACAGGGAATCCTTCCCTTTGTTACAGCAGCAGTCCGCTAGAAGGTTTTTGTAGGTTTGGAGTTGTTACACATAGCGCGGGTTTTATCCATTTATAGTGATGACATCATTGCCCAAATCTGGGGGTCACCAGCCATTTCCACCCTTTACTCCCAGCTGGGGTTATTATTATTATACAGGATTTATGGTGCCAACAGTCTGCGCAGCGCTGTACAATATAAGGGGGGCGGTAAAATTACAATACATTTCAGTACAGAAGGAATAGGAGGGCCCGACTCGTGGAGCTTACAATCTGAAGGAAGGGGGAGGGGATATAAAAGGTGATAGCTGTGGGGGATGATCTGGTGGAGGTGATTCAAGTACAATTCTTAGGTGGAGGTGGGGTAGGCTTCCCTGAAGAAGTGAGTTTTCAAAGATCGCCTAAAGGCAGAGAGGGTGAGGGGCTGACCGGACATGCTGTGGTAGGGAGTTCCAGAGGATGGGAGAGGCTCTGGAGAAGTCCTGGAGGTGAGTTGTTGTGGTGGTTTATGTAAGGATATATTATTTATAAAGGGCGTGTCCCTTTCCCTTAGATGAAATATTACAGTGCCTCCAGCCGTTAAAATACGGCAAATATTTAGTAAACCAATAATTTGGACACCTTGATAATTCGATCACCACTTATTATTATACCTTGAATTCTTTTAGCCAATATGATTTCGTACCATACACACAAAATTTGCCTTATAATAGATAAATATAAAAATTTATTTATGTACAAAAATTATATATATATTAACACAAAACACAAAAGACTGGTGATAAATGAATATTGGTACACACAATCAAAAATATATCCTACCAATGTAAGACACACTAATAATGTCTCTAACTAATTACATCAATCACAAATTTAAATGATATGATTTTTATTAAATTTATTAATAATTAATAATTTCGAATATCTCAAAGGTTATATTCTTACATGCCGTGGCCATAGGCTTGCAAGAAGTAAGCCCTTGATATGTGATACTCTGGTTATTAATATTCAATAAATTATGAAATATGGAAAAATTTATAATATGGCAATCAACAATTTTTTTTAACAGTAACACAGTATCTGACTACATATATCTAACTATCCAATATTGTTGTAATACACTAAGGTAATTTTATGATTCTACACAACAGAGGAAATAATTAATACAAAATCAAATAAACATCTCACCACACCCGGACGTCAGACTAGGCAACTCTCCCGTGGATTTAGCTGGCAGTGGAACGCCTTTAGACTGATATATAGGCAAGTGAGAGATTCAATAGGGGAGAATGTAGGAAGTTATAAGTTTAGAGGTTTAAAGTTTTAGGAAGTTTGAAAAGATGGAAGAGTAGTTATTTCAGCAGAGATCTTCTTCAGATGTCAGGTCTTTCCATGAGGTCTTATGAGGGTTCTTCTTTTTCATGAGGTTTTTCTTTCTGTTACAGCACATGGGCTTTTTATATCCACTAGTCCATTGTTCTAAGATACCTTCCCACCAGGCTTCCTGATTGGCTAGTTGAGAAATGTGTGTACATAAGCTATTTCTCACCTGCCCGCCAGGTGGCGGTCATGTATCACAGAACAATGTGAGCACTTGAGATGACTCATACCTTGGGTGGAATCTTCAGGTAATTTCAGGAATAAAATATACGGCTCTTTCCAGATATAGCAGTGATACCTATATTATTCTAAATAGGGACCATGGAATATAGGTGTATATTCGGTTATTCCTCCTTGAAGTATCATCCTGTTTGTTTCTTGATAAGACATGTAACTAATGCTAGTTTATAATACATCTTACTTCCCATCATCTCAATACTCAAGTTAGTGATATATAGTTCCCATTGCTGAGTATTTAGTGGTGTTTAAAGTCTATGACATCTTATTCATAATCTGTTTTTGTAGTACATTTTTGTAATGATATACAGTGAACTTTTAAACTTAAATGTCCTGAATTTCACCCCTTGGTTTCAGCATCAACATTTCCTCTGTTGTAGGGAAAAAATCTCTGTTTGCCTAGCCCTTGTATCGGACTCATAGTAAACAATTGTTAATGCTTTCACCCTTGGTGAACAATAGTAGATAGTAATAGTTTCAGAGGTCTGTTGGTTCATCACACTCTACAAGGTTTGGGTAAGCTCTCAGACAATCAGTTTGGTTCCTCTATTGTCATGTCCAGACCTTGTATATGTTTACCTGCTTATTGAAGTCTGAATAATGGTGTTTGATCACCTGAGAAC
Source organism: Staurois parvus (assembly GCF_062004578.1). NCBI lineage: Eukaryota > Metazoa > Chordata > Amphibia > Anura > Ranidae > Staurois > Staurois parvus. Next base: position 2,124,552 of record NW_028317970.1, on the reverse strand, counting down.
TTTAAAATAGTATTGTCTCTAGGAGGAAAGAAAAACAATCCCTTTACCCATTACATTTCTCTAGCTAGATGGTTCAACCAAGACAAAATTAACTCTTAGCATCCGGCTATTGCTGAGCTGTTTGCCATATAATATTATGTCTTGATAAAAGTCATATTCTTGAGACATGATTCAAAAGCCCACAACAAAATCCCCCTTTGTTTGGGGTACAGGCACGTGTATAGGGGTGTCTGTGTCGCAAAACATGAGTGGGGCTTTTGGCTAGAGTGATTGTTCGTCTTCTCCGGTGAAGTGAATGAAATAAAAAAAAAATAAAATTTTTTTTTTTTTTTTTTTTTTTATAATAAAATGGCAGCGGTGATGCTGGTTGGTCCTCAACTTGACTCGGCGTCTTTAGATGGACACTTCCGATGACGATCCTGGTCTTGTGATGAGGCCGGCCTGGCCTGACACATCCACCTTGGGGTCCATGGGTCCTCCGCACGACAGGTCTCTTAGACGGTCTCCTAGGCGGGTCTTTTCCTCTGGACTAGCCCTTGGTGGCCTGGGACATCAGGTTATCGTCTCCGGATCGATCTCTGGCATCTGGTCTTTCCCACAGGACATTATAGCTTCCTTCTAGGGTCCGGTCATTGACACCTCCGATCGCCGGTCTGGTCATAGTCTGGGCCTTCCTTTCTAAATTATTAAAATGAACAGTTTAAGTATGGGATATACATAAAATTATATTACTGGATCCTGTAAGGCAAAAATGAGTAATATGTTTAAAGGAAATTTAAGAATGATCTCAATATCTCCAGATAGGAATTGGTGGGTTTAGTCTTCCAACAACTGCAATTGAGACTTTGGATGGCAAGCACGTAATTGATTGATGTGCACCCATCTATCACTGATTTCACCATACCGGGTAACCTGCAATTTATATGCGACCGGAGAGATTTTATCAATGATAGAGAACGGACCTTTCCAAGATGGAAGGAATTTCCGTTCCTTGATCTGGTCTCTTGCAAAGTTGTATAGATAGACCTTGTCACCAATCTCATATTCCTTCTTGGAGGTTTTGAGATCATAGTATGTCTTAGCACTAGTTGCAGCTCTTTCCAAATTTCGCTGGGCAAAGGCAAAAGCATATTGCAGATGTTTACGTAAATCCTCTATGTACTGGTGTGTGGTGGTAGCATTGATCAAATTTTGATCTGTAGTGCGATACAATAAGTGCTGGGGCAGTACCATCCGTCTACCTGTCATCAGTTCAAAAGATGACATTTTTGTAACTGTATTCGGAGTAGCCCTCAACGCCATCAGGACCAGCGGGAGTTTGACATCCCAATCTTTGCCTGTTTCCTTAACAAATTTCTTAAGGACGTTAACGATGGTCTGATTGTATCGTTCTACACCACCACTAGAGGCTGGCCGATAGGCGATATGCAATTTCCTTTTAACCCCCAAAATTTTCCACAATTTGGCCATCACTTCGCTAGTGAAGTGCGATCCTCTATCAGACTCTATCCTCTGAGGTAAACCAAAACGAGAAAATACATGATTTATTAGCAATGCAGCACATGTCTCGGAGCTGTTATTTGGTGCTGGTATACATTCGACATACTTGGTGAATAAACATGTAACTGTTAACATATACCGATTTCCTCGTGAAGATTTTGTTACTGGCCCAATAAAATCCATCTGAAGGTCTGACCAAGGCATACATATCCCCCTCTTCTGGAGAGGTGCTCTGTGAGTTGGCTTGGTAGGTTGAAATTGGGGACATATTAGGCAACCTTGGCAGTACTCCTTCACATCACGCAACATATGAGGCCAGTAGGCATAATCTCGCAGGATCTCATACGTGATCTTCTCTCCACGATGACCGGAAGTGGGAGCATCATGGGCATGCTGTAGCATCAAACCTCTAAATTTAAGTGGGACGACCCATTGTTGTACGCCACCCTTTGAGGTTCGTATCAACAATCCCTGGTATAAAGAGAATTGGGATTTGGATTTCATTAAGATACGTAAATCCTCCTTCCCACTATATACTTCCTTATTTATGGGATTTTGGTTGGGATCTTCTATATGACTATAAAACAAGCCAATTATTGGGTCTTCTTTTTGGGCAGTAATTAAATCCTCACTAGGAGAATCGTGACTCCACTGGATTGCATTTGGATCACCAGCTGTTCTGGCCTGTTGCCTGGTGACAGCTTCAACCTGTACGGTACCTAAAAATTGGTCAATGTCTATCAGTTCACCGGTGATTGCCCCTTCCTTGGCTAGAGAATCGGCCAGATCGTTCCCTTCCTTCTCGGCACCTAGAACCTTGGAGTGGCCTTTGGTCTTCTTGAAGTGCAGGGTGAGATCATTGGACCTTACCAGTTCATCGATGTGACAAAAGAGCTTACCATGTTTCACGGGTTTGTGATTACTCTTGTTCATGTTGTTTCGCTTCCACCTAGGGAAATACTCCACAAAACTATTCCTGACATAATTGGAATCGGTTATGATGGCACACTCTCTGATGTTGAACTCTATAGCCATCTCAACTGCTCTAAGAATTGCAGTAAGTTCAGCAACCTGACTGCTCTTTGGTCCAAGTTTGTATCCCACAGAAATTGGGGTGACACCTTGGGTCCAAACGATTCCAATACCTGCCACTAGTTGGAGCTGTTCCCCATCCTTGTGATGAAAAGCACAACCATCCACATATACACACGGCAGCTGTTTACAGTATTCTTCATCATAAACCTTGTAGGGAGAGAACAGTTGTTCTTCCAGAAAGTCAGTGTCCGGGGCCTCCATAACAGGCGTAGTTGCGGAACAATCATGGAGCTCGGCTAGGCCCTGGGCTACTGGACTTTCCTTGTTCTGTTTGTACCGAATTTCAAGAGGCCACCCTTGCAAAGACAAAGTCCAAGCAGTGATGCGGCTATTAGACACATTTCCTCCCTTGATACGTTCACTCTTTAAATACTGTAAAGGCTGGTGTGCCGTTTCAACAATGATTCTCTCTCCCTGAATGTAACTGCGAAAATTCTGTAATGCCCACACGGTGGACAATAGAGCTTTTTCACAGTCACTGAACTTTACTTCAACCGGGGACAAAGTTTTACTGGCATAGGCAATCACCATACTGACATCATCACGTTTCTGGTAAAGAACAGAACTCATACTTACCTGCGTAAACCCTGTCTCTAGATAGAAATTTTTACCCCCTTCGGGATATCCGAGACACGGCGCTTGTGTGAGACGTTCCTTTAATTCCTTCATGGCGTCCTCCTGTTTCTTACCCCACGACCATTCGACATCCTTCTTCAGTAGGTGAAGCAGTGGCTTGCTTATCTCGGCGTAATTGTCAATAAACTTACGCGAGTAGTTTACCATACCTAGGAAGGATCTCAATTCTTTAAGGTTAGTAGGGACTTTACAGTTCAGAACCGCCTCAACTTTCTTCTTTTGTGGGTTCAAACCTTCAGCAGTAACTTCATGGCCTAGGAAGTTTACCTTCGTGCGACACCACTGGGCTTTTTGTAAGGACAGTTTTACTCCTGCTGCTTTTAATTGGCCCAGGACGTGCCGAAGTTCTGTAATGTGTTTGGCCATATCAGTACTTTTGATCAGGATATCGTCCACATATGCCAACGTCCCCCTTTCGAAGGCGTCTGGCATGGCCTTGTGCATGAACACAGCAAATTCATGTCCGGAATTTATGAATCCGAAAGGCATTCTCACCCAACAATATTGTCGATTCCCAAAACTGAAGGCCAGTTTGTATTGGTCTTCCTCGCTCACCTTTATGGTCCAATACCCCTGTGCACAATCCAAGGCTGTAAAAACTTGGGATCCTTGGAGCTGGGCTAGACATTGGTCTATGTATGGGACAGGCCATCCTGACATGTACACACGTTTGTTTAGCTGACGGAGATCAGCGCACAAACGCCATTGTCCATTGGGTTTTAAGATACCCAGGATCGGGTGGTTGTAGGAGCTGTGGATGGGCCTAATTATACCCCTTTCATGTAACTTCCTGATAATCTCAGCTAGAGATTCATAGGAAGCTAATGGTAACCTATACTGTCTTACGAATACTGGTGGGGCATCTGGATCTGTTTGGATCCTAGCGATGTGTAGGTCAGTAGTCCCACAATCGTAAGAATCCTTGGCAAAGATCTCTTGGAATTCAAGGAGAAGCTCTCGGAGCAATTGTCGGTCGAGATCACTGGCACACGCGTCGGCGAGGGCCACCATCTCTTCCACTAACTCCTTGAATCCAGGAAAGCTTTCCGGCTGACCTATCTCATATGCCTCTTCAAGTTTCGTGGTGAGGTCATTGGGTATGTGATGTGTGTGTGTGTTCTCCTGCCATCCAGGTTCTTTGGGGTACTCTTGTTCTTTGATTGGGTGATCAAAGACAATTGATGTCTCTTCGATTCGACAGGTGCCATCTTTAGAATCGAATGGATAAATGGACTCTATGGTGAAAATACCCTCTGGTAATGAATGGAATGTTTGTTCAATTAATTGTTCCTCCGACAAATATTCATCGGGGATGAGTCCAATCACCTGGTTAGTAACCCCAAAGGTATAATATTCAGTCTCTACCGCTAGACCAATAAGGGTCTCTTTGGGTAAGACGATGTCCTGATTGGACAGATTATGTACGTAAATGTACATCGGGGATTGATGTGTGTTGACTAGGGGCGTGTGTGTAATGTTCAGTCCCTCCCCCTGCATTTTATGGGAGAGGCATACTAATGCATCTGACCCCTTCAGTCTATGTCCCTTTTTAACTTGGATGGGGAGTATGAAATTATTTATGCCCTTAGGAATTGTAATCTTTTGGGCTACCTGGACTTCAACAGCATAAGGCATCTGTTGCTGGGATTTTAAAGCTAAGTCCAGATTTTGGTATTTTTCGGGGTCCCCCTTTAGTCGACTCCATAAACAGTCATTAATTAGGTCGACTTGCATTGCAAAGCGATGTAATATATCGTTGCCAAAATAAATTTTAGTTTGGGAATTATCCAAGACTAGGAACACATGGGCGGCTGTTTTGTTTCCTACAGTGACGTTTAAGAGACACCTAGCCATTGAATTGTGATCATCAGAGTCATCAAGGGAGTCTGAAATCCAATGACGCTGAGGTGTGGAGAAACGGATCATTTCCATTTCGGTCAGGTGTTTTATCAACCCATGGCTTACAAAGCTGTGTTCCTGTCTCAAATCTAGTTTGGCATATTTTGACCTATTAAGACCATTTATCCGGATGGGGATAAACAAGTCGCTGTTAACCCTTTCAATACCTGTCAAGAATTGGGTGTGATCTCCCCCTTTTCTTGGTTTATCCTCCTGATGAAAAGATATCGTAAGGATGTCATCTTGGAGGGAAATATCTTTGATTTTATCTTGGGGAATTCTAAAAATGTGTTCCTCATCTCTTCTGATAGGGTTACAGTCATCAGGTTTGATAACCGTTACATCAGGAAGTTGGCTGTTCCTGAAATGGATTTCTAATGATCCAGGCCTTTCTTCCACCAGGTGGCAGTGTTGTCGGGAATGGGGAGTTTTAAGTTTCCCATATTTAATTGGGGTATTTACCTGTGACCACAGGACTTGGTTCACACAGTCAACTATGGTGTTCAGCCTTTTTAGGAAGTCCATCCCAATTATCATGTGGTGCTGTGATATGCTAGCAATGATGATGGGGTGTCTCAGTTCCTTATTACCCAGTTTCAGTTTAAGCCAGGCGGTACCCATGACTTGTAAAGGGTCTCCACCTACACCAATCAATGAGCTGTCAAAACTTTTAAGTCTTGGCTTGGTGGGCATGACATTCGCCACTTTGTCAAAATGCTCCTGTGACATGATGGTTGCTTGGGATCCAGTGTCTATTAAGCCGACAATCGAAAGATCACTGGCATCCTGCACCTGCACCGTGGCATAATATCTCCCATCAGATTCAGTCAGCTCACACATGAAATTAGTGTGGTTGAAGATCTGTGGGCCCTTCAATAACATATGACTGGCTCTTATCTCACCGCATGTGGTGGACACATTACCCTTATCCTCCCTGGTGGGATTCTTGGACTGTCTCAAGACAGAAGCACAACTAGAAGTTGGTGCTCCGTCTGGCTTGTCAATCCTGATGACTTCCGATGCCGCGACTATATTAGGGGCAATAGATGGACACTGAAAAACAGGAGAATCATTAATAACCAACAACTGGTCCCCCTTTGCCTGAGAACTAGATTCTCTATTAGTAGGCGTGTCAGGGACGGGGCACACATCTCCTGTCATTTGACTCAGTGTCCTCCCCTGTTGGTTTAAGGCTTGGTTGCCTGTTAATTCTGTGACCCTTGGTTGGTCACAGGAGCTGCTCCTAAAAAAGGATTGGATGGAAGTTGAGTGACAAGCCTGTTCATTTGTTCAGCCATTTTGCTGACCTGTGCCTCTATTTGTCCAATACGCTCAGAGGAGTCATTCTGTTGATTCTCCCTCTTCTTATACTTGCGCTTGTATTTTGGACGAGACTGGTAATGAGACTCAGAGTCAGAACTACTGCTCTGGTCCCGACGCCATTGTTCTCTCTGAGGTTTTGGGGTCTCCCTGTTATTAAAGGGAGCCTGGGGTACTGTATCCCCCCTTTGAGCCTGAGGGTGTTCTTGGCGTGGAGGAAATCTTTGGAAATCGGAGTTTTTATTAAAATTGGGATTCTTATTGTAATTATGGTTCCTGTTGAAATTGGGGTTCCCATAAAAATTCCCATGTTGGTTTTGGCGAGGATAATAGAACCTCTGAGGATACCATTGCCTCCTTTGATTTTCATCACTGTACTGGCCCTTACCATACTTTTTATTCTTCTCACTTCCACTACCGTAGTTCCCTGGCTTTTGCCTATCCTTTCTCACCCACTGGTTTTGGGGTGCAAAGTTATGGACCTCCTTCACTTGCTGGGTTTGAGGTGCAAATCTAGGGGAACCATTGGTTTTACCCCCACGGACTACTTCCGCATATGATTTCTTCTCTGCCTGCACATTTGGATTTGGAGGGGAAACGGTAGTGGCTGCTACTATCTTGGGGCTATTTTTAGGTTCTCTTTTTATCCCGCCCTCACTGGACTGTTGGATCGAGAATAAATAGTCACTCTCTCTCACCAACCAATCAAGAGAGCATCCCTTTCTGTAATCCTTTGCAAGTCCCAATTTTATGTAAGCAGGTAATGCTTCATAGAATAGTGTCTTGAATTCTGGCTGGTTAGGATTGGGATCCTTTTCAGCCAGGAAATAAGCATTTCTGAGGACAGCCAGAAATTCTGCAGGGCTTTGGTGAGGACCACACTTTAAATTGTAGGCCGCAGCCTTGGCAGAGGTTACAGTTTTATAAGGCCCAAATTCCATGTGGCACTTATGTTTAACCTCTCTCCAGGACTGATTGGAATAGGCCCTCAAGGTCTCAAAGAATTGCCGGTATTTCTCCTCAAACACCCATGGCAGCAATTCTATTTTGGTGTGGTCATCTCTAATGCCCAGAATCTCTAACGTCTGTTCATATGTTTTCATGTGTTCGGTGATTTCAAGGGACCCTTTCTTAGAAAACATAGGAACAGTGTCCTTCAGGAACTTAATGACCTTTGGGGTGTCATATCTCCTGAATGACCCCTGGGATTTCCCTTCCTGCCTATATGAAACCTCATATCTTTCTTCAGAGCGCTCTGGAGTGTATCTTGAAAGCTTAGGAGGTGACCTATATTCTGACCCTGACTCACTATCAGATACTTCGCTGTGATGCGGGTATCTCCGCTCATCAGCCTCTGGCTTGACTGGGTTGGTCCGTCTTTGGACCCCAGAATTTATTTGGGCCGTCAACCTTATAATCTGCTCCTCCAGAGTTTTCTGCTCAGATTTTATCAAGGTAAGTTCTGACTGGTCATGCTTATCCCCTGGGTGAACTTTAATTTTGACAGGAGATAACCTCTCTGATCTGAAGTACTCCACCTCATCTTTTAAGTCCTGATACTTCTTTTGAAGTTGTTTTAATTCCTGAAAGTTTCTTTCATATAGGTCCTGAGCACTTCGAAAGTCTCCGACCAATCTATCATAATGTTTCTCGGATTCGTCTAAACGAACACCGGCATGACCAAGCTTCCCTTTCAAAGACTCAATGTCCTGATTTTTGCTTTCTAACAAGAGGCGGGCCTCTGACAACTCTTCCCTTAGAGTCCTGGTCTGCTGGGCAGCTCCAGCGGTCATGAACCATAACATGGGCCAAGCTTCTAGGAGAAGTCTGTCACGGCTTCTATCACTTTCTGCTCCAGCAAATGCTATTAAAAACCCAACAACCTGGCCCTTTTGGTTGAACAGGTCCTCAAAGGTATTCATGGCCTGCTCCTTCTCTTCATCCACAAATTCATTATTGCTATCCCCCAAATTCAATCTCTTGCGGAGATAATCTATTACTCCACATTCAACATAATTCTGCCAAGCACCGGCAGCTTTCCGGGCTGGCTTCATAACTTCCTGCTCAATGCCTTGAGCCGCCATATTTTCCTCGTTATGCTTGGAAGAGGTGGATCCGTGATTACTGGATGCCATTTTGATACAAAATATATGTTTGATAACGTGTACAAATATACAATCACCAGTGCGTTTTGTGTTATGGTACGATTTCTATGGCTCTCAGCAGCGCCTCCAAATTTATGTTGTGGTGGTTTATGTAAGGATATATTATTTATAAAGGGCGTGTCCCTTTCCCTTAGATGAAATATTACAGTGCCTCCAGCCGTTAAAATACGGCAAATATTTAGTAAACCAATAATTTGGACACCTTGATAATTCGATCACCACTTATTATTATACCTTGAATTCTTTTAGCCAATATGATTTCGTACCATACACACAAAATTTGCCTTATAATAGATAAATATAAAAATTTATTTATGTACAAAAATTATATATATATTAACACAAAACACAAAAGACTGGTGATAAATGAATATTGGTACACACAATCAAAAATATATCCTACCAATGTAAGACACACTAATAATGTCTCTAACTAATTACATCAATCACAAATTTAAATGATATGATTTTTATTAAATTTATTAATAATTAATAATTTCGAATATCTCAAAGGTTATATTCTTACATGCCGTGGCCATAGGCTTGCAAGAAGTAAGCCCTTGATATGTGATACTCTGGTTATTAATATTCAATAAATTATGAAATATGGAAAAATTTATAATATGGCAATCAACAATTTTTTTTAACAGTAACACAGTATCTGACTACATATATCTAACTATCCAATATTGTTGTAATACACTATGGTAATTTTATGATTCTACACAACAGAGGAAATAATTAATACAAAATCAAATAAACATCTCACCACACCCGGACGTCAGACTAGGCAACTCTCCCGTGGATTTAGCTGGCAGTGGAACGCCTTTAGACTGATATATAGGCAAGTGAGAGATTCAATAGGGGAGAATGTAGGAAGTTATAAGTTTAGAGGTTTAAAGTTTTAGGAAGTTTGAAAAGATGGAAGAGTAGTTATTTCAGCAGAGATCTTCTTCAGATGTCAGGTCTTTCCATGAGGTCTTATGAGGGTTCTTCTTTTTCATGAGGTTTTTCTTTCTGTTACAGCACATGGGCTTTTTATATCCACTAGTCCATTGTTCTAAGATACCTTCCCACCAGGCTTCCTGATTGGCTAGTTGAGAAATGTGTGTACATAAGCTATTTCTCACCTGCCCGCCAGGTGGCGGTCATGTATCACAGAACAATGTGAGCACTTGAGATGACTCATACCTTGGGTGAAATCTTCAGGTAATTTCAGGAATAAAATATACGGCTCTTTCCAGATATAGCAGTGATACCTATATTATTCTAAATAGGGACCATGGAATATAGGTGTATATTCGGTTATTCCTCCTTGAAGTATCATCCTGTTTGTTTCTTGATAAGACATGTAACTAATGCTAGTTTATAATACATCTTACTTCCCATCATCTCAATACTCAAGTTAGTGATATATAGTTCCCATTGCTGAGTATTTAGTGGTGTTTAAAGTCTATGACATCTTATTCATAATCTGTTTTTGTAGTACATTTTTGTAATGATATACAGTGAACTTTTAAACTTAAATGTCCTGAATTTCACCCCTTGGTTTCAGCATCAACATTTCCTCTGTTGTAGGGAAAAAATCTCTGTTTGCCTAGCCCTTGTATCGGACTCATAGTAAACAATTGTTAATGCTTTCACCCTTGGTGAACAATAGTAGATAGTAATAGTTTCAGAGGTCTGTTGGTTCATCACACTCTACAAGGTTTGGGTAAGCTCTCAGACAATCAGTTTGGTTCCTCTATTGTCATGTCCAGACCTTGTATATGTTTACCTGCTTATTGAAGTCTGAATAATGGTGTTTGATCACCTGAGAACTTTAAAATAGTATTGTCTCTAGGAGGAAAGAAAAACAATCCCTTTACCCATTACATTTCTCTAGCTAGATGGTTCAACCAAGACAAAATTAACTCTTAGCATCCGGCTATTGCTGAGCTGTTTGCCATATAATATTATGTCTTGATAAAAGTCATATTCTTGAGACATGATTCAAAAGCCCACAACAGAGTGTAGAAGGAGGAGGTGACGAGGGAGCTAGAGAGCAAGATGTCTTGGGAGGAGAGGAGCCAGCGATATCTGTGGATGAGGTTGGTGATGTAGCCGGGGCAGTGTTGTGGATGGTTTTGTAAGCTGTGGTTAGTAATTTGAATTTTATATGTTGGGTTAGTGCAGGGGCAGGCAACCTGCGGCTCTCTAGCTGTTGTGGAACTACATTTCCCATGAGGCATTGTAACATTACAAAACTGACAGTTATAGCTATGACTTGCAGAGGCATGATGGAACTTGTAGTCCTTCAACAGCTGGAGTGCCGCAGGTTGCCTACCCCTGGGTTAGTGGAAGACAATGAAGGGATTGGCAGAGAGGGATGGAGAACACTGAGCAGAGGCCAGTGAAGGGACTGGCAGAGAGGGGCAGCAGTCACTGATTGGTTGGTAAGGTGTATGAGTCTAGCGGCAGTCGCTGATCGGTTGGTAAGGTGTATGAGTCTAGCAGAAGTCACTGATCGGTTGGTAAGGTGGGTGAGTCTGGCAGCAGTCGCTGATCGGTTGGTAAGGTGGGTGAGTCTGGCAGCAGTCACTGATCGGTTGGTAAGGTGGGTGAGTCTGGCAGCAGTCACTGATCGGTTGGTAAGGTGTATGAGTCTAGCAGCAGTCGCTGATCGGTTGGTAAGGCGTATGAGTCTAGGAGCAGTCACTGATCGGTTGGTAAGGTGTATGAGTCTAGCGGCAGTCGCTGATCGGTTGGTAAGGCGTATGAGTCTAGCGGCAGTCGCTGATCGGTTGGTAAGGTGTATGAGTCTAGCGGCAGTCGCTGATCGGTTGGTAAGGTGTATGAGTCTAGCGGCAGTCGCTGATCGGTTGGTAAGGTGTGTGAGTCTAGCAGAAGTCACTGATCGGTTGGTAAGATGTATGAGTCTAGCGGCAGTCGCTGATCGGTTGGTAAGGTGTATGAGTCTAGCAGCAGTCACTGATCGGTTGGTAAGGTGTATGAGTCTAGAAGCAGTCGCTGATCGGTCGGTAAGGTGTATGAGTCTAGCGGCAGTCGCTGATCGGTTGGTAAGGTGTATGAGTCTAGCAGCAGTCGCTGATCGGTTGGTAAGGTGTATGAATCTAGCAGAAGTCACTGATCGGTTAGTAAGGTGTATGAGTCTAGCAGCAGTCGCTGATTGGTTGGTAAGGTGGGTGAGTCTGGCAGCAGTCACTGATCGGTTGGTAAGGTGTATGAGTCTAGCGGCAGTCGCTGATCGGTTAGTAAGGTGTATGAGTCTAGCGGCAGTCACTGATCGGTTGGTAAGGTGTATGAGTCTAGCAGCAGTCACTGATCGGTTGGTAAGGTGTATGAGTCTAGCGGCAGTCGCTGATCGGTTGGTAAGGTGTATAAGTCTAGCAGCAGTCGCTGATCAGTTGGTAAGGTGTATGAGTCTAGCAGCAGTCGCTGATCGGTTGGTAAGGCGTATGTGTCTAGCAGCAGTCACTGATCGGTTGGTAAGGTGTATGAGTCTAGCAGCAGTCTCTGATCGGTTGGTAAGGTGTATGAGTCTAGCAGCAGTCTCTGATCGGTTGGTAAGGTGTGTGAGTCTAGCAGCAGTCTCTGATCGGTTGGTAAGGTGTGTGAGTCTAGCAGCAGTCTCTGATCGGTTGGTAAGGTGTATGAGTCTAGCAGCAGTCTCTGATCGGTTGGTAAGGTGTATGAGTCTAGCAGCAGTCACTGATCGGTTGGTAAGGTGTAGGAGTCTAGCAGTGGTCGCTGATCGGTTGGTAAGGTGTATGAGTCTAGCAGCAGTCACTGATCGGTTGGTAAGGTGTATGAGTCTAGCAGCAGTCGCTGATCGGTTGGTAAGGTATATGAGTCTAGCGGCAGTCACTGATCGGTTGGTAAGGTGTATGAGTCTAGCAGCAGTCACTGATCGGTTGGTAAGGTGGATGAGTCTAGCAGCAGTCGCTGATCGGTTGGTAAGGTGTATGAGTCTAGCAGCAGTCGCTGATCGGTTGGTAAGGTGTATGAATCTAGCAGAAGTCACTGATCGGTTAGTAAGGTGTATGAGTCTAGCAGCAGTCGCTGATTGGTTGGTAAGGTGGGTGAGTCTGGCAGCAGTCACTGATCGGTTGGTAAGGTGTATGAGTCTAGCGGCAGTCGCTGATCGGTTAGTAAGGTGTATGAGTCTAGCGGCAGTCACTGATCGGTTGGTAAGGTGTATGAGTCTAGCAGCAGTCACTGATCGGTTGGTAAGGTGTATGAGTCTAGCGGCAGTCGCTGATCGGTTGGTAAGGTGTATAAGTCTAGCAGCAGTCGCTGATCAGTTGGTAAGGTGTATGAGTCTAGCAGCAGTCGCTGATCGGTTGGTAAGGCGTATGTGTCTAGCAGCAGTCACTGATCGGTTGGTAAGGTGTATGAGTCTAGCAGCAGTCTCTGATCGGTTGGTAAGGTGTATGAGTCTAGCAGCAGTCTCTGATCGGTTGGTAAGGTGTGTGAGTCTAGCAGCAGTCTCTGATCGGTTGGTAAGGTGTGTGAGTCTAGCAGCAGTCTCTGATCGGTTGGTAAGGTGTATGAGTCTAGCAGCAGTCTCTGATCGGTTGGTAAGGTGTATGAGTCTAGCAGCAGTCACTGATCGGTTGGTAAGGTGTAGGAGTCTAGCAGTGGTCGCTGATCGGTTGGTAAGGTGTATGAGTCTAGCAGCAGTCACTGATCGGTTGGTAAGGTGTATGAGTCTAGCAGCAGTCGCTGATCGGTTGGTAAGGTATATGAGTCTAGCGGCAGTCACTGATCGGTTGGTAAGGTGTATGAGTCTAGCAGCAGTCACTGATCGGTTGGTAAGGTGGATGAGTCTAGCAGCAGTCGCTGATCGGTTGGTAAGGTGTATGAGTCTAGCAGCAGTAGCTGATCGGTTGGTAAGGTGTATGAGTCTAGCGGCAGCATTCATAATAGACTGAAGGGGGGATAGCCTGTGTAACAGTAGACCAGTGAGGAGGGAGTTGCAGTAATGGAGGTGGGATATAACCAAGGCGTGGATAAGTTGTTTTGTGGTGTCATTGGTCAGGAAGGGGCGGATTCAGGAAATGTTCCGGAGGTTGAGGTGGCAGGATTTAGCCAGTGAGTGGATGTGGGGTCCAAAGGAGAGGTCATAGTCTAGGATTACACCTAGCACCCTGGCATAAGGGGAAGGACCAATGGTTGGGTTGTTGATCTTGATGGTAAAGTCGCGAGCTGGGGATTGGAGGGAGGTAATATTACAGCTCGGTTTTGGAAAGATTGAGTCTAAGGTAGTGATGTGACATCCATGCTGATATGTCGCTCAGTAGATTTGTGATACGTGAGGAGATTGAGGGGGTGAGCTGGGGAGTGGAGACATAGATCTGGGTGTCATCAGCATAGAGGTGGTATTGGAAGCCATGGGAGGTTATCAGTTGGCCCAGGGAGGAGGTATAGAGAGAGAAAAGGAGGGGTCCAAGGACAGAACCTTGGGGTACCCCAACAGAAAGAGGAAGCGGAGCGGAGGAGGAGGAGTTGTATGTGACACTGAAAGTGCGCTGAGAAAGGTAAGAGGAGAACCAGGAGAGAGCAGAGTCATGGAGGCCAATGGAGTGGAGTGTACTGAGGAGGAGCGGGTGGTGCACTGTGTCAATCTATAGTCACTGGATTCTGAAGAACAGCTTTACGGGTTCCTTGGAGGTCGGGCAACAGTTCCTGCAAAGCCATAGAAGTACGATTCAGACTTTTTGCCATACTACATGCTAAAGGATTAACAGTTCTACTAACATTTATAGGGAACGTTGATCCAGGAATATCCGATTGCCTCTCGGGGGGTCAGGAAGGAATTGTTTCCCCTGCAGGAGCAGATTGGATTGTGCTTTGCTGGGTTTTTAGCTTCCTTTGTATCAACTGTGGATGTCGGATTATAACTTTTTTTTGTTAATGGTTGAACTGGATGGACTTTTGTCTTTTTTCAGCCAGACTAACTATGTAACTATGTTCTTGTGTTATATAATGGTAATGCTGGTCCTCCTACAATAGATCCAACTAAACTAGTGTACTCAGATTTGGAAAGCAGTGTGATGTCTGATATACAATCTTCTGATACAATCTCGGTCCTCCTTCTTGATCTTAGATCCTTCTCCATCGCTTTAGGATGCTCAGGCAATATCATACTCAGACGGCTCCAAGTACAAGGCCCTCCAGTAATATTCCTGGAATATATGAATATGTGGGATTTCCACAAGAAAACAACCATCCTAAAGGTAGTGTGACCTGCTGACTGTGGCTGGGCTGTGATAGAACATGATGACAGCTCATTGGGTTATGTACTGAACTACATGTTCTATTAGACGTACAGAAAATCCTGTCCTGAGGAGATCGGGTTGTGTGATGTGGGCCATATGGAAATCTGAGATCCCAACACCGGGGAATCTCTTCAGAATCACACGTCATATTGTAACACATCTCCTGGGGGAACATTCAACGTTTTCATACCAGTCATATATTCCCAGCCTTTATATGGACCTGGACAGTTCTGACAGTCCTCATACAATGACATAGATGGTCCATCATCCATTCTTACATCAGTATCATTAGTCATTACTCTGAAAATGTCCAACAAAACCGAGGTTGGGGTGGGAATGGCCATCAAACATGTAGTTAAATGATCGGCAGCATCTCTGACAGATGGAAATTGGGAACATTCATCACTCTCCTTGCCATATAAACACAGACATTTTCTGGTTGATTTAATCCCCCCTGGTAAGGTGACCCCCATGTTGTGGACATGTGGCCTGGTATGGATCAGGAGGGGGGGCACACTACAGCCCCCCTCTGCACTCTGTATGGTGGGCTGTATATGATATACTGCTGACCCCCGCACTCTGCGCCGTTATTGAAGGGTGTGAGGTGTCACCGAGGAGCAATGTTCTATATTGAAGTTTGCCCTCATTGCACCGACACACACAATAGTTTTTGTTCAATAAATGTTTTATTATAATTTTACATTTAATAAGATTGAAGCATAAAAATCAGGAAATAGTAAAGGAAGGAATCCGATTGGTCAGGAAGATCCCTTGTCTGGAATGTGGGGGCGGAGTCATTATTATTGGTGTACAAACTAACAAACTAATCTTCAGGTCCAAAATTAGCATTTTAACATTTGTGCAGAAACAGCTCTGGCAGTGAGAGGGTTAATGTGGGCTAGATGGGATCACTCTGCTGGGGTGACATTAGAGCTCCCCCTAGCTGCAGCCTGGTAATAACATTGCTGGGAGGTCTATTCATTTCTCTGCTCCATACTTCCCGTCTTTATAGAAACATCTCCTGACATTTGGGGGTCTATTCATAGAATGTTTGTATAGCAATTCCCTCAGTGAGAGTTCATGTCCATTCCTCCTGTGTGAATGGGGGAACCAATGTTATTAGGATCACATCTGAGCTGCTGGAATGTCTTCCATTGATGGAAAATACATTGAAAACTTCTTCTCCTGCCATCAATGGCCGACCCGGTCCCACACTTCATCCATGTCTTTGGGGGCCTCTGATCTCTTTATGAACTGTTTCTTCCATGATGAAGGTCAGCCATGGAGTATATCTGAGGTGTATATCAGGGTGTGCTTCTTCCCCACATGAGAGCTGGGATGTCCAGCAACATTCATCTAGAAGACATTTCCCGCACTCAAGGCACTAATACACCTCCAGGGTTGTGTGGGACCCCTGATGTACAGGAAGACAGGACTTCAGTGAGGAACATTTCCCTCTCAGGGCAGGAAAGTGGCTTCTTCCTGTGTGACATCTCTGATGAATGCAAAGATTTGACTTCACTGAAAAACATTTCCCGCACTCAAGACAGGAACACGGATCTCTTCCATGTGAGATCTCTGATGTCTGTTAAGATTGGACTTCTGTGAAAAACATTTCCCGCACTCATGACAGGAATACGGCTTTTCCCCCGTGTGAGATCTCTGATGACTGGAAAGATGAGACTTCTGTGAAAAACATTTCCCACACTCTGGACAGGAATATGGCTTCTCCCCCGTGTGATATCTCTGATGTTTGTAAAGATCGGACTTTCGTGAAAAGCATTTCCCGCACTCAAGACAGGAATATGGCTTCTCTCCTGTGTGAGTTATTTTATGCACATTAAGATGGGATTTAAAATGGAAACCCTTCCCGCATTCAGGACAGGAATATGGCTTTTCTCCTGTGTGAGATCTTTTATGTACATTAAGATGGAATTTAGAAAAGAAAATCTTCCCACACTCAGTACAGGAGAACCTCTTCCCTGTTGGAAGGCCGGCCCGGTCCCGCACAGTCTGAGGTTCCTCAGGATACGAGGAATCCGATGGTCCATCTACACTGGGTGGTGCCGGATGGACATTGGAGGGAGCCGGGTTTTCTCCTGGACTATACTGTGTGATGTCCTCATCTTCTACTTTCCAGTCTGGAGACAAAGTGAGACAATCCTCGGGGGTTTTCCTCATCTCCCGGCCATGGACTAAAATACAAAGACAAAGAGGATTACTAGACAGGAGCTGATTGTTTTCCCCAAACCAGGACTCCGCCCACATCAGGCAGCTTGGTCTCTGAGGAGCTTACAATTCCACCCTCAAGGGAACTAGGAAATGGCTCCCCTGACCTCCTACCAGGTCATTTCTTTATTCATGGACCTTAGTCAGAGAGTGAGGAAACAACCAGAACTGTCTTTTATAGGAGGGACAGTGATGAGGGGATTATAGGACGAGGGTCCCCACCCCCTCTATCACTCATCGCCATCTTCAACACAAGAAGTACTGCACTTCCTTATTTAGTCCATGATTTAGTCATGAAGAACAGCGGGGCTGAGCCCCACCAGAGGTCAGAGAGTGAGGATGGGGGGAGAACAACCAAGATGAAGACTGGACTGACCCTGAAGACCACCATCATTGGGGTATTGACTCCTCCCTCATTATCACTTTCTGTTTAAGGGTCCAAAGTTGGAGGATGTTATCACATTATTATCACCATGTAAAAGTCTGTGCTCCAATCACATCATCCGATATAAAATGTCCAGCTGGGAGGAAATGGGTGTAACATGAGAGAATCCATATTATGTGTATATATAGCAGTGGGGGGAAAGCAGGAGTCTGGAGTATGAAATGTACAACATAGAGTATATAGTGCAGGGGTCAGGACTATGTAATGTACAACATAGAGTATATAGTGCAGGGGTCAGGAGTATGTAATGTACAACATAGAGTATATAGTGCAGGGGTCAGGAGTATGTAATGTACAACATAGAGTATATAGTGCAGGGGTCAGGAGTATGTAATGTACAACAGAGTATATAGTGCAGGGGTCAGGAGTATGTAATGTACAACAGAGTATATAGTGCAGGGGTCAGGAGTATGTAATGTACAACATAGAGTATATGGTGCAGGGGTCAGGAGTATGTAATGTACAACATAGAGTATATAGTGCAGGGGTCAGGTGTATGTAATGTACAACAGAGTATATAGTGCAGGGGTCAGGAGTATGTAATGTACAACAGAGAGTATATCGTGTATTTAGTGTTCATGACCCACCTGTGCTGATCTCTGTAGGAGTGTCCTCCTCTATAAATGTCCCCGTTATTCCATCCTCCTCCATAGACTGCTGATCATCCCTCACATACGCCTCTTCTTCTTCTGCTTTTATCTCAACTTTTATATTTATCAGATCTTCACCCTAAACCAAGAAAATTAGAAATTTCACATAATATATAAATATAAGCTCACATGAAAAATACAAATATTATCTCCACAAGTCCATGTTCTAGATGCTCCATCCCACCAACCTTGTAATAGTGAGGGATGGTGTGATCTTCCTGTGTGGAATCCCGGGAATACAGAGGACGGGGACATCTCTCTGGTGGGTTCCTGGTATTAGGTGGCTCCATCATATCCTTGTGTCCTTCTGAAAACTCCTCCATCACTCCATACTCCTCATCCTCCTCTTTATACTCTTCTTTAACATCAATATTATCATCCCCGAGGATTCCACTCTGAAAGATATAATAAAACATTCATTGTAACAAACATGCTGTGTATAAATCACAACTACCAATAATTGTCATCATCTACCTGATGATGGTGAGGGATGGTGTGACCTTCCTGTGTGGAATCCCGGGAATACAGAGGACGGGAACATCTCTCTGGTGGGTTCCTGTAGCTGGATGACTCCACCATGGTGTCCTGGTACAGATCTTTGTGTTCTTTTAGAAGATCTGACTCCTCCATCCCCCCATCCTCATCCTCCTCCTCTTTCATCTCTCCTTTAACCTCAACTTTAGGATCTCTCAGGTTTCCACTCTGAATATATAATAAAAATGACATCAATGGTAACAATGCAGAGAATGTACAGATCCTAATGATACTGATAATGATCAGTGATTGGAGAATGTCCCAGAATTCCCGGCACCGCTCACCTCTCCTGTCAGCAGCTCCATCATCTTCTTGGTGACTTCTAGAATCTTCTGCATGTTGTGTCTCTCAGGGTTTAGGGAGTCACATGGAGGCACTGTGATGGTCATATGATCACCTGACTTCAGAGGAGGAAATCTCTGCATTGAGGAACCAATAGGAATATCATGTTAGAATCCCAGAATCCTCCTCACCTCTCCGGTCAGGTCTGTGTTTATTAATAGAGATGCAAGTGATGTCATGTGACCTCCCAGAATCCTCCTCACCTCTCCGGTCAGGTCTGTGTTTTATTAATAGAGATGAGAGTGATGTCATGTGACCTCCCAGAATCCTCCTCACCTCTCCGGTCAGGTCTGTGTTTTAATAATAGAGATGAGAGTGATGTCATGTGACCTCCCAGAATGCTCCTCACCTCTCCAGTCAGCAGGTAGATGATCTCCAGGGTGAGGTTTAATATCTTCTCAGTCATGTGACTCCGGTCCTCCTCCATCCTCATTGGTGCCATCATGTGATCTATACAGGTCTCCTTGTAGACGGATAACTTTGGGAAATGAAAGTAAGAATGATTTGGATGGTATTGGTCACACAATAATAGGATGTGGATGTGAGGGGGGAATAGGAGGGTTGCTGGACATTGAAGAACTACTCCCCCCATGGGAAGACATTTTGTTTGGGCTGTTTAGTGTTTACTACAATTTTGGGGTCCGGGGCCCCTTTTCTCTGTTGGGTTTGTTTGGTCTCTGAACTGGTTTTGATGAGTATTAGATCTGCAGACAATGAATGATAAATCTGATCCTTCCTATGACTAGTTTGCTCTGAGGCAGTGCTGTGAGGTCAATGTCGGCTCATCATGCAGGGATGGTCACTTTACATCACCCGACGCCCGGGATATGTAGTTCTGGGGGCCGGGCAAGTATTGTTTTTAATCTTTATCCCTGCTGAGGGCAAGCCGCAGGGCTCTCCTTTCAGGTGCCAGCCTCTGCCACCCCGTGTGTGTGAACCTCTCCTGTACCTACTATGCTTCTCTGGCTCTGCTTGCCCATCTGTGGGCACAGTTCATCTGGTGCCGGAGGGTAGAGGGGACAGATGTCAGGGCTCTGTCCTTGGCAGAGGTGTTAGGAGACCTGGCACCCCTGCCAATACCTTGCATGGCTGCAGAAGTTCACATTGGCTCAAATTTGGTGGCAAACGGCCTTTATAAGGAAGCCCTGCACTACTCTCAAGTGCTGGTTGATCTTTGGCTCCCCAGTACCTTGTTCCTGTTCTACTGTTATTTCCTGTTCCTGTGCTACTGTGATCTTTGATTTCCTGTTACTGACTCGGCTTGCTCCTGGACCTGTCTTCTCTGCTTAAACCCTGACCTGACCTCGGCTGGCTAACAGATATTCTCTCTTGCTCCTCTGTGTATGATCTCGGCTATCCCATCTGACTATGTCTGTTCTGATCTCCACCCAGTCGCAGACCTTGGCTTTCAACCGGCTATCCAGTAATCCTGTTCCCCGGAAGGGCTTTCATACCTCACACAGGCACCACCTGTCTGCAGACCTCATCTCAGTGCATCAGCTGTGCTCCTGGGTGGACCACCAACAAGCACTCCTACAGGTGACCTGTGCCACTTTGGTCCTGACTCCTGCTGTCCCAATCTCAGGGGAGTCTGGAACTTAGCCGCAAGGGAAGCCCTCTCTCCATTGGCATCTCTCACCAGGTACGTGACAGTATCAATCAGCCATTATGTCTGAGGCCGAGAGAGGTGCTTCCGCATTAGAAGCCCTGTGCCAACAGATGACGGCACTTACGCAAGTGGTCAAGGATCTGCAGGAGGAATATTTTCAGCTGGAGGGACATCTTCATTCGCTCACTACTGCTACGACTTCTGCAGACCAGAATCCATTGCCTAGTCCTATCCCTATAGTGGCACCAGCCAGTTCGCTTTCCACTGTTACACCCGCTGTGGTACTACTCAGGGTTACCATTCCGGAACGCTTCCTGGGGACCGACGTAAATTCCGAGCCTTCAAGAATGCTTGTGAGTTGTATTTTGCACTGCAACCCAGGACCTTCTCACTTGAGGCAGTTAAAGTGGGGTTCATCATTTCTCTCATATCTGACGAACCTCAATCATGGGCACACAGCTTACTGGAACAAAAAGAACCAGCGCTAAACTCAGTGATCACATTCGTTGAAGCCATGGCAGCTCTTTATGATGACCCCCAGAGGACCTCTACTGCTGAATCCACCCTTCATGCTCTACAACAAGGCCGACGGCATGTGGAGGACTACATTGTGGAATTCCGCAAATGGTCCGCCAATACCGGGTTGAATGACGCAGCCCTAAAATACCAGTTCCATCTAGGTCTGTCTGAGTCCCTCAAGGACGAATTAGCTAGGGTGGAGGCTCCCTCCTCCTTGGAGAATCTAATTCAACTCACTACCTAATTGGATCGACGGCTACAGGAGAGACATTCTGAACATACCCAGACCCTTTGCCAAGGGTTTTGCCAAGGGTTCCAAGACCAGTGGATTCTGTCCCTATTTCTCCGCCTATCAGCACTCCTGAAGTAAAACCCATGCAAATTGGCCTTCTCTGACCTGCCTTATCTCCAGAGGAAAGATTACGCAGACGGCAAGGCAACCTATGCCTTTACTGCGGGGCTGTCATGGATCCACACCGCACACACATGCCCACGGCGCCTAGCTAACTGAGGCATGCACGTCCGGCCGTGACTTGGGTAAAGAGGGATGAGGGGGTCTTACTTTGAGCATATAAGACTGGCCATGATACGCATTCACAGCCCGCACTGCATCTGGCCACTACTAGAGGGAGACTCCACTCCAATCCAGATGGCTGACCACACACAGGCAGATACAAATCTTATATACAATCTGGTGCAATCTAAGGGTTGGGGAGCAGTCTAGCAATTGGCACACACTTCTAGCATTCCTCCAGCTATCCTACAAGCTAGAACCCCGGTGTGAATGACGATTCCACTGTCCACACCCCCCCACACCAGTCACACAACAAACGGTAGCTTGCCACCATCCAACAGTTTGTTGGCAGACTGGTCTGCTGGGCCACCACACACACAGATCTCCGTCTGGCAGATCTGCTACTTTACAATCTGCATGCAATTTGCCAACACACAGTGCAATTGAATACAGATTGGCAATGAAGTTAGATCGAGCATATATAGACACTGTAATACAATAATCTCTCCGGAGATATGAGCCCGAGCTTAAGTATCCAGAAGTCACTTATTAACTTTATGATTTAATATCCCGAAAGTGAGCTGTGCATAGAATATGTACAAAGTATAAAAAGTTACAAATAATACAGAAAATACAAAAAGACACACAATTGGCTATTGACTATAAAATAAAAGGGAATAAAAGCAGAAATAAAACTTTTACTAAGAGTTATCCTGTGACTGGAGCAAGTTAGAGAATGTCCGTGATTCGCCAGTAAAATAGAAATGGCCCTCAATTTATTGAAATATGGACATAGACTGGACATTAGCCCTTGGCCAATCAACCCTATACCAGCCCACAGGACGTTCTGGGTACTGAAGTACCCAAAGTCGATTGGACCAGGAACGGTTTGAATCACCAAGTCAGGGATAGAATTTCTGACACCGGCGCATCAATCTGATCGCGACAGTACCAATCACTGTTCAGCTGTTGCAATCAGGTGCCATATACCTGTTTTCTGCATTTCTCTGGGATTCTACAGAGGCTATAAATACAGTTTTACATGCAGATGTAGCTTACAGTGTGTCCAATCAGAAGGAAGTATTTTCATCTCTCTGCAACTAATATTGTATCTTTTATGAAAGAAGAAATATATTCCTCTGATCTGTGGATATAAATCACAGCTAGCAGACAAAGCGGAGCCCTCTCCTGGTCTCCTGCTGCTTCCCGAAGCCGAAATGGTTGGAGCTCTTCTTTTAGATTTCAAGAAGGTGGCAATCTCTGGCTACATAGGTGACAACGTTTTTTTGACATGCTCTGTCCTTTCAGATGCCAATTGGTGAACATATGTCTCTGACTGAATTCGGAACACTTATCTTTAATAACATGGACTGAAACTAAATTTACAATGACATATTTCTACTGATCACATCTCAACTACTCAAATCTTACATTTATGTAACAGGGCCATGGGCCATTTCTTATGCAACTGCCCAGTGTGACCAAGTAAGTCCAGCCAGCCTCATCCTTCATATCTCCAGTTATCCAGAACCTTAACCACCCATGTCATTCTACCCATGTCATTACAGGTGGCTGGAAAGGAAGTCAAGTTGTGGGCAATCATTGATTCTGGAGCCTGCAGTTTTTTCTTGGACATCAACCTTGCCCAGAACCTAGGTATTCCTCTTTGTCCTAAAAGACAAAGGCTTGATGTACTCCTAGCAGATGGCACCGCTCCGCTCCTAGCTCAGGACCCGTTACCCAAGAAACCATTCCCATCCTAGCCACAACTGACTCTGTCCATCAGGAATTCATCTGCTTTGACATCCTGAGATCTCTCATGTTTCCAGCCATCCTAGGAATACCTTGGTTGCAAGCTCACAATCCAAAAATCAACTGGCTCAAGAAAGAAGTCACCTTCCCATCAAATTACTGTATTCAGCACTGTGGCACTCCCACACCCACCAATTTCCCTGTGTGCCTCTCAGTTCAGCCTACATCAGATGCCAGTCAATCCGTTCCCCCTGCCTACCACCATTTCCTTGATGTATTTGATAAAAAGAAAGCTGACACTTTACCATCTCATCAATTATATGATTGCCCTATTGGGCAGCTTCCAGGGGCAGCCAACATTTGCCAACGTTTATCGGACGTTCATCAAGGGCTTCTCAACCATTATATCCACCATTACCCAACTCACTAGCCAGCATACACATTTTCTCTGGAGCCAAGAAGCACAGACAGCTTTTGAGCAGTTAAAAAAGCAGTTCACTTCTGCTCCTGTATTA
This sequence comes from Staurois parvus, assembly GCF_062004578.1. Classification (NCBI taxonomy): domain Eukaryota; kingdom Metazoa; phylum Chordata; class Amphibia; order Anura; family Ranidae; genus Staurois; species Staurois parvus. The sequence continues at coordinate 2,100,547 of NW_028317970.1, read as the reverse complement.
CAACACCCAGAGCCACAGAGCCAACACTTTCTTCATCCTGGAGGTGGAAGCATCGGAGGTGGCTACAGGAGCCAAGGCCCAAAAGCTGTCCTCCATACGGTAGCTTTTTGCTCTAAGAAACTAAGCCAAGCTGAAAGGCACTACGATATAGGCAACAGGGAACTTTTGGAGATCAAAATGACGTTCAAAGAATGGAGGTACCTTTTGGAAGGAGCTAGTCACTCAATCATGATCTTCACAGTTCATAAGAATCTAGAATATTTAAGATCTGCCAAGCGCCTAAGACCGCAGCAAGCTAGATGGGTCCTATATTTCTCCATCTTCAATTTTCACATGACCTACCGCTCAGGATCCAAGAATGGGAAATCAGATGCTCTATCACGTATGTTCCCAGATTCAGTTGAAACTTTGCCCCAATACCATCCTGTCGGCCCAAAAGTTTTTGTTGATTCAGCCCAGTCTGAAGCTTTTGATTGAACAGGCATCTGTGTGCCGTGCCTGAGCAAAACTCATTAAGAAGGCAGGATGGCTTTCTGTGGCACAAGGATAAGATCTTTGTACCCCAGGAGGTAAGATCCCAAGTTTTCAAGACATTCCACGACCATCAACTGGCTGAAAAACAATGGACCTGATCCAGCGATCGTTTTGGTGGCCCAACTTAAGTCAGGACTGCAGAACTTAAGTAAAATCCTGCACAGTATGTCTACGTAGCAAGGGAGACAAAGCCAAGGCATGGGGGTTGCTGAGGCCCCTATCCATTCCTAATCATCCCTGGGAAATTATCACAATGGACTTTATTGTACACTTGCCGCCCTCTGAGGGGTTTGCTACCATCCTAGTAGTCATAGATCGGCTATCCAAGATGGCCCACTTTCTGCCAATGATAGGAACTCCGTTGGCGCCTGAGACGGCACATATTTTTATTAAGGAAATCATTAGGCTACACGAACTGTCCAGCAATATCGTGTCTGACCGAGGGGTTCAATTTACCTCCAGGTTCTGGAGAGCCTTATGTAAAACCCTGAAAGTTGAACTCTGCCTATCATCGGCCTACCACCCTCAAAGAAATGGCCAAACTGAACAAACTAACCAAACGTTGGAACAATATCTACGATGTCTCTCCGCCTTTTCCCAGGATGACTGGACATCTCTACTCCCATTAGCAGAAATTGCATACAACAATTCCGTCCATTCCGCTACGAATCTGTCGCAATTTGGGGCTAATTACGGATTTCACCCTTCATGCCTGCCGGATACCATACTCGAAACCTCGGTACCTGCAGTTCAGGACAGAATCCGCAGGATACAGGACAACTATTGAGCTCTCCAGGAATCCGTACAAAGATTGCAAACTGACTACAAAAGATACTATGACAAGAAACGGAGGGGAAATCCTTCTCTGAAGGTTGGAGACCAGGCTTGGTTATCAACAGCCAACCTAAAACTTCCTTGCCTATCGTGGAAGTTGGGACCAAGATACATTGGGCCCTTTCAGATCCAATGAGTAATCAATCCAGTGGCATATGAGCTATCTCTTCCCGAATCATATGGGATTCACCCAGTCTTCCATGTTTTTCTGCTCAAGACAGCAGTTCATGATCCATTTCCAGGAAGAGTAGAACCTCTGCCGCCGCCAATAACAGTTGGGGAGGATGCAGAATACGAGATAGAATCAATCCTGCACTGCAAGAAGCGAGGAAGGCAGATTCAGTTCTTGATCAAATGGAAGGGGTAACTCCTGAAGAAGGCTCCTGGGAACCAAAGACAACATACATGCCCCAAGACTTCTCCAGGAGTTCTACTCCAAATATCCAGACAAGATGGCCCAAGTAGGCATCTGGAGGCTGCCCTTTAGGGGGGGCACTGTCAGGGCTCTGTCCTTGGCAGAGGTGTTAGGAGACCTGACACCCCTGCCAGTACCTTGCATGGCTACAGTTCACATTGGCTCAAATTGGCAGCAAACGGCCTTTATAAGGAAGCCCTGCACTACTCTCAGGTGCTGTTGATCTCTGGCTCCCCGGTACCTTGTTCCTGTGCTACTGTGAACTGTGATTTCCTGTTCCTGTGCTACTGTGAACTGTGATTTCCTGTTACCGACTCGGCTTGCTCCTGGACCTGTCTTCTCTGCTTAAACCCTGACCTGACCTCGGCTTGGCTAACGGATATTCTCTCTTGTTCCTCTGTGCATGACTTCGGCTTGGCTAATGGATATTCTCTCTTGCCCCTCTATGTATGACTTTGGTTATCCCATCTGACTACGTCTGTTCTGATCTCCACCCAGTACCGGACCTTGGCTTTGAACTGGCTATCCAGTAATCCTCTGTTCCCCGGAAGGGCTTTCATACCTCGCACAGGCACCTCCTGTCTGCAGACCTCATCTCAGTGCATCAGTTGTGCTCCAGGGTGGACCACCAACAAGCACTCCTACAGGCGACCTGTGCCACTTTGCGCCTGATTCCTGCTGTCCCACTCTCAGGGGAGTCTGGAACTTAGCTGCAAGGGAAGCCCTCTCTCCATTGGCCTCTCACACCAGGTAAATAACAACGGAGGAGAGTGGACACGTTCACTCCCTTCTTGTCCTGACCCAGAAGTGATGTTATGACAGATTTCCCATCCATCGAGGCCGGCAAAGAATGTAATGCGGTGAGATGTGCACTACATTACATCCAATGTTGTACATGGGAGACATTGGGGGTCTTTTAGACCCTGGATGTCTCAATAAAGAGAACCTGTCATCAAAAATTATCTCATAGAGGACTTTGTCCCCTTAAGTAAAAATGTTTTTTAATTGTAAAAAATGAAAGTTACACCCAAGTATATAACTCCTCCCCCCCACCCCCACATATATGCACACCCAAAGGTAAGAGCACACGCTGGAGGGCCTACACGTGATAACATTGATTGTGATACACGTTACATATCGCCGGTCACACCAGAATGAGAGGATAATTCTAGGAGCAGACCTCCTCCGTACTCTATACTGATGACCTAGAAGGGGCTATAAATGTGTCACCTATAGATAATACCGGGGACTAAAGGTTGTCACCATTTCAGCACACACAACTTAAGGTTTGACATGTTGGATATCTATTTACTCGCTGCAACCTCGGCTTTTATATTGTTACACATAAATGGGTCATTTATTGCTTTTTGTGCCCTGAAATCAGCTTAAGTGTATTTTTTAATGAAATTTGGCATTTCCTAGACTTTGTGATAATATTTTGTGATATAAAAAATTAGAACTGCCGCTATTTTATTCTCTAAAGTCTCTACTTTCAGAAAATCGATATTTTGGGGGTTTTGTGTCATCTTTAGGGCTAAAATTATTTTTTAAATGTGCAAAAACGTCTCTGGGAGTGAGAGACCAGAAAGGATAAGCTGGACACTCCCCTTTCCTGAGGAGCAGCCAATGGGTTCTCATTACACTGCAAGGTCTCTCCCCTCCCTGCTAGTCCCCGGGTGCGGTGCTGGAGACAGGCGGGGGAGGGGAGGAAGAGATAAACAGCGCAATGTTACACATATTAAATGTTTTAGTCGCTATAAAGCCCCTTTCATTTTTGAAACCCCCAGACATTCCTAAAAGAGCCTCAGATTTATATACATTTTCTGTTACAAAGGAATGTTTCCTTCCTCCTTCCCAGCAATGTAAGGGGCTCTATGCTCCATACTCCTGACCCCGGCACTCCATCATTGTGTTGGCTGCATAGTGTAATGATTGCCCATTGGCTGCCTGTGTAGTGTCATCATTGCCCTTTGTAGGCCATGTATGGTCAGGATGGTCCTTGTCTTGTCTATTTATTGTCAGTGCTGTTTGTTTAGAGGACCATATTACTAGAATTTATCTCCACAATGAGGAGAATGTTCCGGCCCCGGAAGTGGGGGAATGTTCTGCCCCTGAAGGGGTTCATCTGGGTTCCCACACTATATATGTGTGTATCATCATCTGCTGGAGATAAAAGACGTCACAGAGATTATGGAGGAAGAGGACGGACGTGACTATGGAGGAAGAGGACGGACGTGACTATGGAGGAAGAGGACGGACGTGACTATGGAGGAAGAGGACGGACGTGACTATGGAGGAAGAGGACAGATGTGACTATGGAGGAAGAGGACGGATGTGACTGTGGAGGAAGAGGACGGACGTGACTGTGGAGGAAGAGGACGGACGTGACTGTGGAGGAAGAGGACGGACGTGACTATGGAGGAAGAGGACCGACGTGACTATGGAGGAAGAGGACCGACGTGACTATGAAGGAAGAGGACCGACGTGACTATGGAGGAAGAGGACGGACGTGACTATGGAGGAAGAGGACGGACGTGACTGTGGAGGAAGAGGACGGATGTGACTGTGGAGGAAGAGGACGGACCTGACTGTGGAGGAAGAGGACGGACGTGACTATGGAGGAAGACGACGGACGTGACTATGGAGGAAGACGACGGACGTGACTATGGAGCAAGAGGACGGACGTGACTATGGAGGAAGAGGACAGACGTGACTATGGAGGAAGAGGACGGATGTGACTATGGAGGAAGAGGACGGACGTGACTGTGGAGGAAGAGGACGGACGTGACTGTGGAGGAAGAGGATGGACGTGACTGTGGAGTAACAGGACGGACGTGACTGTGGAGTAACAGGACGGACGTGACTATGGAGTAACAGGACGGACGTGACTATGGAGGAAGAGGACGGACGTGACTATGGAGGAAGAGGACGGACGTGACTATGGAGGAAGAGGACGGACGTGACTATGGAGGAAGAGGACGGACGTGACTATGGAGGAAGAGGACGGACGTGACTATGGAGGAAGAGGACCGACGTGACTATAGAGGAAGAGGACGGACGTGACTATGGAGGAAGAGGACGGACGTGACTATGGAGGAAGAGGACCGACGTGACTATGGAGCAAGAGGACCGACGTGACTATGGAGCAAGAGGACCGACGTGACTATGGAGGAAGAGGACCGACGTGACTATGGAGGAACGACGTGACTATGGAGGAAGAGGACCGACGTGACTATGGAGGAAGAGGACCGACGTGACTATGGAGGAAGAGGACTGACGTGACTATGGAGGAAGAGGACTGACATGATGGGGGATTACTGGGTGTAAATAAAACATAACATCTTATTACCTCCTCTGCTGCCATGTCCACCAATGTCTCCTCTCTGCTTCCTGTCTGTTCCTGACATCACTTCCTGTCTGTCCCTGACATCACTTCCTGTCTGCATTCCATAGAGACTTCCTGTGTCAGTATAGGTGAGATCCCCACCTTGTGGAGTTCAGAGGAACTGCAGCCCCGAGATCCATCCCATAATCCCCCTTCCTGTATAATATGTACCTTACAGGGATACTACGGGAGATGAAACATTACTGAATAAAGGAAGAAGAAATAAATGTAACTCTTATGTAACCAACTGTTCAACAAACATCTCTTATTACATATAGAAAAGTCTTACAAACACAGAACACAAAATACAAATGTATAGCTAATGAGAGCGATCCCGCCAAACCTGATCCTTCTGGGGGGACAATGCAAAAATATATATCAATCCAATCATAATGACATCATCTTCTGGGAGTGTCTGCACATCCATCCATTTCATACACATTTCATTGTCTCAGCAGATCTCCTGCAGCCTATTAGCACCCATTTCCCTCTCAATGTCTCAGCGGATCTCCTGCAGCCTATTAGCACCCATTTCCATCTCTATGTCTCAGCAGATCTCCTGCAGCCTATTAGCTCCCATTTCCCTCTCTATGTCTCAGCGGATCTCCTGCAGCCTATTAGTGCCCATTTCCCTCTCTATGTCTCAGCAGATCTCCTGCAGCCTATTAGCTCCCATTTCCCTATGTCTCAGCAGATCTCCCGTAGCCTATTAGCGCCCATTTCCCTCTCTATGTCTCAGCAGATCTCCCGCAGCCTATTAGCTCCCATTTCCCTCTCTATGTCTCAGCGGATCTCCTGCAGCCTATTAGCTCCAATTTCCCTTTCTATGTCTCAGCAGATCTCCTGCAGCCTATTAGCTCCAATTTCCCTTTCTATGTCTCAGCGGATCTCCTGCAGCCTATTAGCACCCATTTCCCTCTCTATGTCTCAGCAGATCTCCTGCAGCCTGACTGCTCGGGGGACACATTTTGGCTCCTCTGATTTTGCAGTAAATGTGATTGCATTAGTCCCGTTGATTTTCGTATTTCCATGTAATAAAAGGTGTCACATGATGTCGGGTTCCCCTTTCTCTCCTCCCTGAGTGTGTATTTAGAGGCGGAGCTCCTGCTGGAATGGCGGTTAGAGGCGGAGTCTAGGAGGGAGACTGACAGAACCCGCAGCAGACTTGCAGGAGTGAGCGAGGAGGATCCGGTTCCTTTACCATCGGAGATGAGGAGAGTGTGAAGGATGTTTGTGACTCTGGGAGCTGAAAAGCTGGGAGTCCTATTGGTGTGGTGAGGGGGAAGCACTACTAGGGGGCGCCCTCACCATCCCGTGTACAAGAGGTGGAAGAAGGCGGGGCTACACTACAGCTGACACAGTATGGAGGGCGGAGCACTTTCACACCTTATCAACTTTTCACTGATTGGTGGATTTTCAGAGTAAAATAAGTGGATTGAAGTAGATGCAAAGTGGAAGCGGTGGACTTGCAGAGAACACTATACTGAGCACACAATATTGTCTGTCTCCATGGATTTGCACAGGATTTGAGATGATTTCCTATAGCAGCAAATCTGATGAGATGAATGAAGTGGGTGTAAAGTGGAAGCAGTGGATCTGCAGGGAGCAGCATCTTGAGCACAAAGCACTTTATGTTGTGGATGGATTTGCACACGGTTCAGTTTCCTTCATTTATTGATAAACCCCATAAGACCAATGAAGTGGGTGTAAAGTGGAAGCAGTGGATGTGCAGAGAATAGGATTTGGAGCCCCGAGCTCTTTATCTCTGAATGTCTCCACATATTTGTAGTGTATTTGTGATGATTTCTGTGCACACACAATAGGACAGCGCTGTGACACATAATGCTCTTCTAGATGACAGGGAATCCTTCCCTTTGTTACAGCAGCAGTCCGCTAGAAGGTTTTTGTAGGTTTGGAGTTGTTACACATAGCGCGGGTTTTATCCATTTATAGTGATGACATCATTGCCCAAATCTGGGGGTCACCAGCCATTTCCACCCTTTACTCCCAGCTGGGGGGCTTTGTATCCATATACCAGATGTTCTACAGGACTAAATCTGCAATCAATGTTACTGCAAAATCAAAGGAGCCAAAACCCCTCCCCCGAGCAGTCATATATTTCTGTCCTGCTTGGTGGGAGTGGAGGTGACCCCTCTATAAGGATCTACAGTCCATACACACCCAGCACAAGGCCGGGGTCACACTACCAGACGCTTCTCGGGGCTGCAGTTCCTCTGAGCTCCACAAGGTGGGGATCTCACTTCTACCCAGACAGGAAGTCTCTATGGAAGACAGGAAGTGATGTCAGGTACAGACAGGCAGTGATGTCAGGCACAGACAGGAAGTGATGTCAGGTACAGACAGGAAGTAGAGAGGAGAAGGTGAAAATGGCAGCAGAGGAGGTAATAAGATGTTATTATTATTATTATACAGGATTTATGGCACCAACAGTTTGCTCAGCACTTTACAATATAACGGGAGACAATACAGATCAATACAAGAGGGATTTGAGGGCCCCGATCCTTGGAGCTTACAATCTAGGAGGGAATAAGATGTTACTTTCTATTTACACTCAGTAACCCACCGTCATGTCCATCCTCTTCCTCCACAGTCATGTCCATCCTCTTCCTCCACAGTCACGTCCGTCCTCTTCCTCCATAGTCACGTCCGTCCTCTTCCTCCATAGTCACGTCCGTCCTCTTCCTCCATAGTCACGTCCGTCCTCTTCCTCCATAGTCACGTCCGTCCTCTTCCTCCATAGTCACGTCCGTCCTCTTCCTCCATAGTCACATCCGTCCTCTTCCTCCATAGTCACGTCCGTCCTCTTCCTCCATAGTCACGTCAGTCCTCTTCCTCCATAGTCACGTCCGTCCCCTTCCTCCCTATTCACGTCCGTCCCCTTCCTCCATAGTCACGTCCGTCCCCTTCCTCCATAGTCACGTCCGTCCTCTTCCTCCGTAGTCACGTCCGTCCCCTTCCTCCATAGTCACGTCCGTCCTCTTCCTCCATAGTTAGGTCCTTCCTCTTCCTCCATAGTCACGTCTGTCCTCTTCCTCCGTAGTCACGTCCGTCCCCTTCCTCCATAGTCACGTCCGTCCTCTTCCTCCATAGTTATGTCCTTCCTCTTCCTCCATAGTCACGTCCGTCCTCTTCCTCCATAGTCACGTCTGTCCTCTTCCTCCGTAGTCACGTCCGTCCCCTTCCTCCGTAGTCACGTCCGTCCTCTTCCTCCATAGTTATGTCCTTCCTCTTCCTCCATAGTCACGTCCGTCCTCTTCCTCCATAGTCACGTCCGTCCTCTTCCTCCATAGTCACGTCCGTCCTCTTCCTCCATAGTCACGTCTGTCCTCTTCCTCCATAGTCATGTCCGTCCTCTTCCTCCATAGTCACGTAGATCCTCTTCCTCCATAGTCATGTCTGTCCTCTTTCTCCATAGTCACTGTGACGTCTTTTATCTCCAGCAGATGATGATACACACATATATAGTGTGGGAACCCAGATGAACCCCTTCAGGGGCAGAACATTCCCCCACTTCCGGGGCCGGAACATTCTCCTCATTGTGGAGATAAATTCTAGTAATATGGTCCTCTAAACAAACAGCACTGACAATAAATAGACAAGACAAGGACCATCCTGACCATACATGGCCTACAAAGGGCAATGATGACACTACACAGGCAGCCAATGGGCAATCATTACACTATGCAGCCAACACAATGATGGAGTGCCGGGGTCAGGAGTATGGAGCATAGAGCCCCTTACATTGCTGCTCAGGAGGAAGGAAACATTCCCCAGCCGGCCATGAAGAATATGTTCCATCATTGGTGTCAGAGGGAGGGAAATACTGAGGGAAGTAGAGGAGCTGAGGGGTCTTAGGGGGTACTACAGATAAGGAACTTTGGGGCACCTGAAGGGTAGTGGAGCTCGGGGCCTTAAGGAGGAAGAGTAGTTGAAGGACTCTGGGCCCTTGGTGGGCACTCTTCTTAGAGGAGGTCTGTTTCTGCAGCATTGCCTAAAAGGTAGTCAGGGGTCAGTGCTGAACATCTTCAGGAGACTCTCCAATACCTTCCCATGACACAGGCTCTGGCAGTGCCCGGTGCTGGAATTCAGAGCCCCAGGAACCCACCACCACTCTGTACAATGTCCTGGATACCAGAAAATACTTGCCAACCAAGAGAACCCCCTACTGTCCTCCTACCCACACTGGGCTGTCATTGGAGGGAAGAGAACAGACTCCTCCCCCCCAGCTCTCTACTCCACCAGCAGCATCCTCCTGCTATCCAATCCAATCTCTTCTCTTACTGAAGAGAGTGACAGTGACATCACTCCTGTCAGTCAGCAGGCTGCCACAGATTGGAGCCTTGCAGCCGGAGTTCTGCCAATTATCCTGATTATCCAGCAACTCCAGCCAAAAGTCATCAAGTTTCTCTTCCTGGACCTCATGATGAGCCGACATTGTCCTCACAGCACTGCCTCAGAGCAAACAAGTCATAGGAAGGATCATATTTATCATTCCTTGTCTGCAGATCTAATACTCATCAAAACCAGTTCAGAGACCAAACAAACCCAACAGAGAAAAGGGGATTTCTGATCTGGATGGACAAGAGGGTCCCGGGACCTCAAATATGCATCAAACACTAAACACTCCAAACTAAATGTGTTTCCAGGAGGACAGAAGTCCTGAACTGGTTCCCACCCGGCCTATTGTACAATGACGGCGGACAGGACCTCTCTCCTTCTGGAAGGACGTTGTATGATGTCCTCCCACTCTTGCTGTGCAGGTGGAGGGGGACGCAGCATGGTGATTGGTGGGGAGCTCAACACATCCCTGATCAGGGAAAAGATCCAATGATGTTGTCTGTTTACCATGTGATCAGCTGTATCCAATCACAGCTGATCACATGTTAACAAAAGCCGGTTATTGGGATTTCCTGTCCTCAGCGCTGTCATTGTCTGAGGAAAGGAAAGGAAACCGATAACCGGCTTTCCTGTGACGGGACATTTACTGTGATTATTAGTGCCCACCAGTGCAGCCCCATCAGTGCAGCACATCAGTGCCCATCAGTGCAGCATATCAGTGCCCATTAGTGCATCCCCATCAGTGCAGCATATCAGTGCCCATCAGTGCAGCATATCAGTGCCCACCAGTGCAGCCCCATCAGTGCCCATCAGTGCAGCATATCAGTGCCCATCAGTGCAGCATATCAGTGCCTACCAATGCAGCCCCATCAGTGCAGCCCCATTAGCGCAGCATATCAGTGCCCATCAGCGCAGCATATCAGTGTCCATCAGTGCCTGTTCATAAGTGCAGATTTTTCAGTGCCCATCAGTGAAGGAGAAAAATAGCTTTTTTGCTAAATTTTATAACAAAGAAAATTTTTTTTTCCCTCAAACTTTTTAGTCTTTTTTCGTTTGTTTAGCAATAAATGACCCCCCCCCCCCCCAGTGGTGAATAAATACTGTACCACCAAAAGAAAGCTCTATCTGTCTAAAAAATGATACAAATGTCATTTGGGTTCAGTGTTGCATGACCACGCAAGGCTGCGGGAGGAAACGGAGGTGACACCGGGTTAGGACAGGAAGGGGAAGTGGGCTCGGAGATATGGAGACACACAGTATAAATAAGACCATCTACCACCAGCAGCCAATCCTCTTACAGCCCCCTAGAGGAGGGGAAATGCGTCAGTGACGGCTGCGGTGATGTAATTCCCGAATGGTGGGACTCATGTGGATGGGACACTTTCGGTCGGACATTTTGCTTGTATATTATATACAAATGTGAGTGTATATGGTTTGCTGTAAAGGAAGTTTGTAATAAATGGAATGACACCATGTGGGTGATTGTTGTTATCTCCTCCCTGCATACATCATGAGATGAACCATCAGTTGTATGATATATTGGGGGGGGAATTGTACACAATCATCCAGGAGGACTACAAGCTCCAGACTAACCAGGACCATGACACAGCACATAGGACTCCTATTCCAGTGTAAGAGTCCACATCCTGTGGTGGAGGAGGGGAGCACTGGAGGGGGAGCACTGGAGGGTGAGCACTGGAGGGGGAGCACTGGAGGGGTTACACTGGAGGGGGTACACTGGAGGGGTAGCACTGGAGGGGAGCACTGGAGGGGAGCACTGGAGGGGTAGCACTGAGGGGGAGTACTGGAGGGGTTACACTGGAGGGAGAGCACTGGAGGGAAGCACAAAATCCACACTTTGGTGAAAGCACAAGGCACTTTATTCCGCACGGTCGGTTGGCGCAGTGTGATTGGAGAGGCACAAGGCACATTATTCCGCACGGTCGGTTGGCGCAGTGTGATTGGAGAGGCACAAGGCACTTTATTCCGCACAGTCGGTTGGCGCAGTGTGATTGGAGAAGCACAAGGCATTTTATTCCGCACGGTCGGTTGGCGCAGTGTGATTGGAGAAGCACAAGGCATTTTATTCCGCACGGTCGGTTGGCGCAGTGTGATTGGAGGAGCACAAGGCACTTTATTCTGCACGGTTGGTTGGCGCAGTGTGATTGGAGGAGCACAAGGCACTTTATTCCGCACGGTCGGTTGGCGCAGTGTGATTGGAGAGGCACAAGCACATCAACTGATATAAAAGAACTATTAATATTGATGATTTTATTTTTCTATTCAGTATTTATGAGGGATTTATATTGAATTTGGATGGATTTTCATGCAGTTGGACACGTTGGGATGGGACACAATTTTTGCCCACACTAGGCAGAGCCTAGAATAGTACTGTATATGACCGCACAATTGTCATCCAAACTGCGACAGCACTGACATCTGAAAAGTGTTCTGGTCAGGAAGGGGTGGAAGTGTCCGGTATTGAGGTGATTAGATGTCCAGCAACCCTCCTATTCCCCCCTCACATCCACATCCTATTATTGTGTGACCAATACCATCCAAATACACTCACTGGCCACCCTATCAGGTCCACCTGTTCAATTGCTGGGTAACACAAACTGCTAATCAGCCAATCACATGGCAGTAACTCAATGCATTTAGGCATCTAGACGTGGTGAAGACAACTTGCTGAAGTTCAAACTGAGTATCAGAATGGGGAAGAAAGGGGACTTAAGTGACTTTGAATATGGTGTGGTTGTTGGTGCCAGGCAGGCTGGTCTGCGTATTTCAAAAACTGCTGAGCTCCTGGCATTTTCACCCACAATCATCTCTAGGGTTTCCAGTGAATGGTCCGAAAAAGGGATAATATCCCAGTGAGCTGCAGTTGTGTGGAGGAAAATGCCTTGCTGATGTCAGAGGAGAATGGGCAGATTGGTTGCTGCGACATTCAGATGGTGGGGTCAGAATTTGGCATAAACAACATGAAAGCATGGATCCATCCTGCCTTGTATCAATGGTTCAGGCTGGTGATGTCATGGTGGGGGGGAGATTTTCTGGGAACTAGCAAGGTGGACCTAATAAAGTGGCCGGTGAGTGTAATTCTTACTTTCATTTCCCAAAGTTATCCGTCTACAAGGAGACCTGTATAGATCACATGACCCCACCAATGAGGATGGAGGAGGACCGGAGTCACATGACTGAGAAGATACTAAACCTCACCCTGGAGATCATCTACCTGCTGACCGGAGAGGTGAGGAGGATTCTGGGAGGTCACATGACATCACTCTCATCTCTATTAATAAAACACAGACCTGACCGGAGAGGTGAGGAGGATTCTGGGAGGTCACATGACGTCACTCTTATCTCTATTAATAAAACACAGACCTGACCGGAGAGGTGAGGAGGATTCTGGGAGGTCACATGACGTCACTCTCATCTCTATTAATAAAACACAGACCTGACCGGAGAGGTGAGAAGCATTCTGGGAGGTCACATGACATCACTCCCATCTCTATTAATAAAACACAGACTGACCAGAGGGGTGAGGAGGATTCTGGGAGGTCACATGACATCACTCTCATGTCTATTAATAAAACACAGACCTGACTGGAGAGGTGAGGGGGATTCTGGGAGGTCACATGACATCACTCTCATGTCTATTAATAAAACACAGACCTGACCGGAGAGGTGAGGAGGATTCTGGGAGGTCACATGACATCACTCTCATCTCTATTAATAAAACACAGACCTGACCGGAGAGGTGAGGAGGATTCTGGGAGTCTAACATGATATTCCTATTGGTTCCCCAATACAGAGATTTCCTCTTCTGAAGTCAGGTGATCATATGACCATCACAGTGCCTCCATGTGACTCCCTAAACCCTGAGAGACACAACATGCAGAAGATTCTAGAAGTCACCAAGAAGATGATGGAGCTGCTGACAGGAGAGGTGAGCGGTGCCGGGAATTCTGGGACATTCTCCAGTAACAGACAAGGGATGTGTCTGGATGGTGACTGTATCATTGTGTGTGTCAGGTTCCTATAAGGTGTCAGGGTGTCACTGTCTATTTCTCCATGGAGGAGTGGGAGTATTTAGAAGGACACAAGGATCTCTACAAGGACGTCATGATGGACAATCAGCCGCCCCTCACATCACCGGGTAAGAGGAGACTTTATTGTAAAGGAGAGAGCAGTACGGAGGATCCACCTAGATCCCCCATCATCTGATAAACACATAGAAACAATGGATTCAGTCAGTGTGTGTGTTTCCTACAGATGGATCCAGTCATGGGAACCCACCAGAGAGATGTCCCCGTCCTCTGTATTCCCGGGATTCCACACAGGAAGGTCACACCATCCCTCACTGTTACAAGGATGGTAGGACTGACCATTTAGAACATGAACTTCTTGAGGTGAGGGTTTGATTTTTTTAAGTATGATGTTACAATATTAAAGCTTATATTTTACAGCTGAACTTTTCTATTATATGCTTGATTTAGGGTGAAGATCTGATAGATATAAAAGTTGAGGTGAAATCAGAAGAAGAAGAGGCGTATGTGAGGGATGATCAGCAGTCTATGGAGGAGGATGGAATAACGGGGACATTTATAGAGGAGGACACTCCTACAGAGATCAGCACAGGTGGGTCATGAACACTAAATCCATTCCTCCACCCATACTGCTCACTGATTGGTCCAGAGTAGGGCGGGGACTGGGTGATATCAGCCTGTAATCCCCTGGTCACTTTCCTGAGCTGTGTTCCCCGTCCTGTATTCCTGGATTTCTCTCGGATAATCTTCCTTCTCTGTGCTGCAGACACAATTTATGTCTCTAGACTGGATTTATGGAGGTTCTGGGGTTCAGCCGGCAGAAAAATGTTGATTTTTCCTCTAAGCATTGCATAATGTAGGCACCCAGGACATGTGACTGGGGTCTCCTGCCTTGTGCCTGATTCTTCCAGGGGACCTTCTCTGTTATCTGCTGGCTGTGCCGGGTGGAGGGATATGTCTGTAGTGTCTCAGACCCAAGTCACTGAGGGCAGTCTCAGGAGATGGGAGGCAAACAACCCTTTAAGGACCTTTAATTACTGAATACCAATATTATGAGCCCTTACCATTACACTATATAATTGATATTGTACATTACATACTCCTGACCCCTGCATTATATACTGTATGTTGTACATTACATACTCCTAACCCATGCACTATATACTCTATGTTGTACATTACATACTCCTGACCCTTGCACTATATACACTATGTTGTACATTACATCATTCTGATACTATATACTCCTCTATGCTGTATCTTATACAATATGTTGTACATTACATCCTCCTGACCCCTGCACTATATATTCTATGATGTACATTCCATTCTCCTGACCCCTACACTGTATACTCTATGTTGTACATTCCATTCTACTGACCCCTGCGCTATATACTCTATGTTGTACATTACATACTCCTGACCCCTGCACTATATACTCTATGTTGTACATTACATCCTCCTGACCCCTGCACTATATACTCTATGTTGTACATTACATACTCCTGACCCCTGCACTATATACTCTATGTTGTACATTACATACTCCTGACCCCTGCACTATATACTCTATGTTGTACATTACATACTCCTGACCCCTGCACTATATACTCTATGTTGAACATTACATCCTCCTGACCCCTGCACTATATACTCTATGTTGTACATTCCATACTCCTGATTTCTGCTCTCCCCCCTCCCCCCACTGCTATATATACAGATAATATGGATTCTCTTTTGTTACACCCATTTCCTCCCAGCTGGACATTTTATATCGGATGATGTGATTGGAGCACAGACTTTTACATGTTGATAATAATGTGATAACATCCTCCAACTTTGGACCCTTAAACAGAAAGTGATAATGAGGGAGGAGTCAATACCCCAATGATGGTGGTCTTCAGGATCAGTCCAGTCTTCATCTTGGTTGTTCTCCCCCCATCCTCACTCTCTGACCTCTGGTGGGGCTCAGCCCCGCTGTTCTTCATGACTAAATCATGGAGTAAATAAGGAAGTGCAGTACTTCTTGTGTTGGGAAGATGGCGATGAGTGATAGAGGGGGTGGGGACCCTCGTCCTATAATCCCCTCATCACTGTCCCTCCTATAAAAGACAGTTCTGGTTGTTTCCTCACTCTCTGACTAAGGTCCATGAATAAAGAAATGACCTGGTAGGAGATCAGAGGAGCCATTTCCTAGTTCCCTTGAGGGTGGAATTGTAAGCTCCTCAGAGACCAAGCTGCCTGATGTGGGCAGAGTCCTGGTTTGGGGGAACCAATCAGCTCCTGTCTAGTAATCCTCTTTGTCTTTGTATTTTAGTCCATGGCCGGGAGATGAGGAAAACCTCCGAGGATTGTCTCACTTTGTCTCCAGACTGGAAAGTAGAAGATGAGGACATCACACAGTATAGTCCAGGAGAAAACCCGACTCCTTCCAATGTCCATCCGGCACCACCCAGTGTAGATGGACCATCGGATTCCTTGTATCCTGAGGAACCTCAGACTGTGCGGGACTGGGCCGGCCTTTCAACAGAGAAGAGGTTTTCCTGTACTGAGTGCGGGAAGAGGTTCTCCTGTACTGAGTGCGGGAAGAGGTTCTCCTGTCCTGAGTGCGGGAAGGGTTTCCGGTGTAAATCAGAGCTTAATGTGCATAAAAGATCTCACACAGGAGAAAAGCCATATTCCTGTCCTGAGTGCAGGAAATGTTTTGCCAAAAAATCAGTACTTGTCAACCATCAGAAATCTCACATGGTAGAGAAGCCATATTCATGTCCTGAGTGCGGGAAATGTTTTTTATTGAGGTCCTATCTTTCCATACATCAGAGATCACACACGGGGGAGAAGCCATATTCCTGTCCTGAGTGCGGGAAATGTTTTTCCGTGAAGTCCAATCTTTACACACATAAGAGGTCTCACACAGGGGTGAAGCCATATTCCTGTCCTGAGTGTGGGAAATGTTTTTCAGTGAGGTCCCATCTTTCCAGTCATCAGAGATGTCACACGGGGGAGAAGCCATATTCCTGTCCTGAATGTGGGAAATATTTTTCACAGACGTCTAATCTTTACAGACATCAGAGATCTCACACAGGGGAGAAGCCACTTTCCTGTCCTGAGTGAGGGAAATGTTCCTCACTGAAGTCCTGTCTTCCTGTACATAAGGGGTCCCACACAACCCAGGAGGTGTATTAGTGCCTTGAGTGCGGGAAATGTCTTCTAGATGAATGTTGCTGGACATCCCAGCTCTCATGTGGGGAAGAAGCACACCCTGATATACACCTCAGATATACTCCATGGCTGATCTTCATCATGGAAGAAACAGTTCATAAGGAGATCAGAGGTCCCCAAAGACATGGATCAAGTGTGGGACCAGGTTGGCCATTGATGGCAGAAGAATAAAAATGGAGTCCTGACCTGTCATTGGCTGAGTACATTTTGTGGTGGGAGATTTCACAAACACTCGGAGGTCTGTTTTTAAAAAGTTAACCAAAAGAATGTGACATGAATTCACCGAGCAATGACAAATGTTGGGTATTCTTTATAAATGGGAGCAAAATAAGTAAGGCCTGTGTAATGTACAACCTTTTATATAGGCTGTAAAGTTTTGAACTTTATAGTATCAGGAGTATGTAATGTACAACATAGAGTATATAGTGCAGGGGTCAGGAGTATGTAATGTACAACATAGAGTATATAGTGCAGGGGTCAGGAGTATGTAATGTACAACATAGAGTATATAGTGCAGGGGTCAGGAGTATGTAATGTACAACATAGAGTATATAGTGCAGGGGTCAGGAGTATGTAATGTACAACATAGAGTATATAGTGCAGGGGTCAGGAGTATGTAATGTACAACATAGAGTATATAGTGCAGGGGTCAGGAGTATGTAATGTACAACATGGAGTATATAGTGCAGGGGTCAGGAGTATGTAATGTACAACAGAGTATATAGTGCAGGGGTCAGGAGTATGTAATGTACAACATAGCGTATATAGTGCAGAGGTCAGGACTATGGAATGTACAACATAGCGTATATAGTGCAGGGGTCAGGAGGATGTAATGTACAACATAAAGTATATAGTGCAGGGGTCAGGAGTATGTAATGTACAACATAGAGTATATAGTGCAGGGGTCAGGAGTATGTAATGTACAACATACAGTATATAGTGCAGGGGTCAGGAGTATGTAATGTACAACATACAGTATATAGTGTAGGAGTCAGGAGTATGTCATGTACAACAGAGTATATAGTGCAGGGGTCAGGAGTATGTAATGTACAACATAGAGTATATAGTGCAGGGGTCAGGAGGATGTAATGTACAACATAGAGTATATAGCGCAGGGGTCAGAAGTATGTAATGTACAACATAGAGTATATAGTGCAGGGGTCAGAAGTATGTAATGTACAACATAGAGTATATAGTGCAGGAGTCAGGAGTATGTCATGTACAACAGAGTATATAGTGCAGGGGTCAGGAGTATGTAATGTACAACATAGAGTATATAGTGCAGGGGTCAGGAGTATGTAATGTACAACATGGAGTATATAGTGCAGGGGTCAGGAGTATGTAATGTACAACATAGAGTATATAGTGCAGGGGTCAGGAGTATGTAATGTACAACATGGAGTATATAGTGCAGGGGTCAGGAGTATGTAATGTACAACATAGAGTATATAGTGCAGGGGTCAGGAGTATGTAATGTACAACACAGAGTATATAGTGCAGGGGTCAGGAGTATGTAATGTACAACATAGAGTATATAGTGCAGGGGTCAGGAGTATGTAATGTACAACATAGAGTATATAGTGCAGGGGTCAGGAGTATGTAATGTACAACATAGAGTATATAGCGCAGGGGTCAGAAGTATGTAATGTACAATATAAATTATATAGTATAAGGGTGACAATGTTAGGAGTGTATTATCCTGCGCCTGTAATGAATGAATAGTGCAGACATACACCATACAATGTGATAAGTTATATAATAATCAAACTAAATAAAATCTGTAAATATGATTTGCGGTGTGTATGGAATTCACAATTAGACACCACTGTATACAGAGGCAGACAGCCCCCGGCCACATCCCACTAAGGCAGTCACGTGGTTTGATGATGTGTGTGGGCGGAGCCGGGTGTCAGTGCTGAGACCGGAAGTGACATGGGAGCCGTGGCCCCGCTGTGTGTACTACATGCCGGTATTCTTCATGTAAATGTGAGTGGATTTGTTCCTTCATAAACACACCTTTTCATCCATAGTACACTATGGGGACCTCCTGTCTTCTAGGAGATCAGAGACCCAGTGTCCCTGGTGCTCCCTGTGTTTCCCAGTGTACCCTAATGCTTCCCAATGTCTCCCAGTATCCCCTGATGCCTCCCAGTGTATCTCAGTGTCCCCTGATGCCTCCCAGTGTATCCCAGTGTCCCCTGATGCCTCCCAGTGTATCTCAGTGTCCCCTGATGCCTCCCAGTGTATCCCAGTGTCCCCTGATGCCTCCCAGTGTATCTCAGTGTCCCCTGATGCCTCCCAGTGTATTTCAGTATCTCCTGATGCCTCCCAGTGTTTCCCAATGTCTCCCAGTATCCCCTGATGCTTCCCAGTGTATCCCAGTATCCCCTGATGCCTCCCAGTGTATCCCAGTGTCCCCTGATGCCTCCCAGTGTATCTCAGTATCCCCTGATGCCTCCCAGTGTATCCCAGTATCCCCTGATGCCTCCCAGTGTATCCCAGTGTCCCCTGATGCTTCCCAGTGTATCTCAGTATCCCCTGATGCCTCCCAGTGTATCCCAGTGTCCCCTGATGCCTCCCAGTGTATCCCAGTGTCCCCTGATGCCTCTCAATGTATCCCAGTATCCCCTGATGCCTCTCAATGTATCCCAGTATCCCCTGATGCCTCCCAGTGTATCCCAGTATCCCCTAGTGTATCCCAGTATCCCTGGTGCTCCCCAGTGTTTCCCAATGTCTCCCCTGATGCCTCCCAGTGTCCCATGATGCCTCCCAGTGTATCCCAGTGTCCCCTGATGCCTCCCAGTGTATACCAGCATCCCCTAGTCTATCCCAGTATCCCTGGTGCTCCACAGTGTTTCCCAATGTCTCCCAGTCTCCCCTAATGCCTCCCAGTGTATCCCAGTGTCCCCTGATGCCTCCCAGTATCCCCCGATGCCTCCCAGTGTATCCCAGTGTCCCCTGATGCCTCCCAGTGTATCCCATGATACCTCCCAGTGTATCCCAGTATCCCATGATGGATCCCAGTGTATCCCAGTGTCCCCTGATGGCTCCCAGTGTATCCCAGTATCCAATGATGCCTCCCAGTGTATCCCAGTATTCCCTGATGCCTCCCAGTGTATCCCAGTGTCCCCTGATGCCTCCCAGTGTATCCCATGATACCTCCCAGTGTATCCCAGTATCCCATGATGTCTCCCAGTGTATCCCAGTCTCCCCTGATGCCTCCCAGTGTATCCCAGTATTCCCTGATGCCTCCCAGTGTATCCCAGTGTCCCCTGATGCCTCCCAGTGTATCCCATGATACCTCCCAGTGTATCCCAGTATCCCATGATGTCTCCCAGTGTATCCCAGTCTCCCCTGATGTCTCCCAGTGTATCCCAGTTTCCCCTGATGCCTCCCAGTGTATCCCAGTATCCAATGATGCCTCCCAGTGTATCCCAGTATCCCCTGATGCCTCCCAGTGTATCCCAGTGTCCCCTGATGCCTCCCAGTGTATCCCAGTATCCAATGATGCCTCCCAGTGTATCCCAGTGTCCCCTGATGCCTCCCAGTGTATCCCAGTATCCCCTGATGCCTCCCAGTGTATCCCAGTGTCCCCTGATGCCTCCCAGTGTATCCCAGTATCCCCTGATGCCTCCCAGTGTATCCCAGTGTCCCCTGATGCCTCCCAGTGTATCTCAGTATCCCCTGATGCCTCCCAGTGTATTTCAGTATCTCCTGATGCCTCCCAGTGTTTCCCAATGTCTCCCAGTGTACCCTAATGCTTCCCAATGTATCCCAGTATCCCCTGATGCCTCCCAGTGTATCCCAGTATCCCCTAGTGTATCCCAGTATCCCTGGTGCTCCCCAGTGTTTCCCAATGTCTCCCCTGATGCCTCCCAGTGTATCCCAGTGTCCCCTGATGCCTCCCAGTGTATCCCAGTGTCCCCTGATGCCTCCCAGTGTATCCCAGTGTCCCCTGATGCCTCCCAGTGTATCCCAGCATCCCCTAGTCTATCCCAGTATCCCTGGTGCTCCACAGTGTTTTCCAATGTCTCCCAGTCTCCCCTAATGCCTCCCAGTGTATCCCAGTGTCCCCTGATACCTCCCAGTGTATCCCAGTATCCCATGATGTCTCCCAGTGTATCCCAGTATCCAATGATGCCTCCCAGTGTATCCCAGTGTCCCCTGATGCCTCCCAGTGTATCCCAGTATCCCCCAATGTCCTCTGCTGTGTTTTCCAGCTGTAGTAAAGTCATATATTTATTTGTTTGGCAAGCTCTAGCTTTAGAGAAGGATCAGGTCCCATTCACACCTGAGTGTATCTCCAGAGTATCTCCAAGCTCCAAAACCCTCAGCATCCACAATTCCATGGTTTTCAGATGTGCCTGTTCATACCTGAGTGTATCTCCAGAGTATCTCCAAGCTCCAAAACCCTCAGCATCCACAATTCCATGGTTTTCAGATGTGCCTGTTCACACCTGAGTGTATCTCCAAACTCCAAAACCCTCAGCATCCACAATTCCATGGTTTTCAGATGTGCCTGTTCATACCTGAGTGTATCTCCAGAGTATCTCCAAGCTCCAAAACCCTCAGCATCCACAATTCCATGGTTTTCAGATGTGCCTGTTCACACCTGAGTGTAGCATTGTTTGAAAAAATACATGAGCTTCTTGTAGCTACAAGCTTCAGTTGTTTTTTTGGCCACAAAAGACTTCAATGGGAGCACCTGAAAAAAACATGGAAAGCACATATTGCTTTTTTTTTTTTTCCCTCAAATAACTTGCTTTCCACTGGCTAAAACAAGTTCAAAAACAGAGCCTGCAAAACGACCAAAGACTCCCAGCTGAAGAGTGAATGCAGGCTTGAGTGAGCGTCAGGGCCGGGTATACGGGGATCTCGGAGTTCATGTGTACATCGGACTCCTGGGGGTGTTGGAAGCCATAAGGTTGGACCTGGGGGTGATGATGATAATTGGTGTCATTTTGCTCTCAGGATTATGGCCGGCATTGTCTTCTGACCTCACAAGTCCTTGACCACATAACTGGGTCTCACTACGTCACTATAGATCTCTGCAAATTCTAGGTATAGGCAGCCCCTTCACCTGCGGTCACCTCGTTCCGAGTCCTTTTGTGGTCACCGGTATGATTTCCCGGACATGTACCAGTGTTGACCGGCTGGTAGCCTGAGCCTTGCCAGGAAAGGTATCACTCATATTAAATGTCAGCACATGTCCTCTCCACAACCCTTCTCATTTCACCAGATCCTCGGTGATGACTCGGTAGAAACCACCACTGAATATATGGCTGCCAGGAAGTTCACGAATGGTGGATTTCAAAGCCTTGAGATGCTTGTAGCTGGATAGGCTGAGAAAGACGAATACGAAGCCTCTCACCCACTACAGACATTCTACAGCAGCTGTGTATTCATTAAAGCCCCCAATCTATCCTTGCAGTGCCCCCCATACACATAATACAAGGGTTAGTACTCAATATGTCTAGGGGTGAGACCAAGGGGCAACCAATGGGGTTACTTACCATAAGCCCCTCTCCGGCACTGTCCTCTTACCCCTGTAGCTCCACCCTGTGGGCGGTCCCTCAGTAGGCATCATCAGTACAGTGCGGGGCTATAAACCATACATTGGATGTGAATGGGGCGAGCATACATGAGCAGCTTGGAGGAGAGGGCTGCAGTGACCCGGTCCGACCACTAGAGCGAGGCTGCTGTCACACAGAATGAGGTCACTGATTCCCTGTATTCTGGCACCCCCAGAGTAACCCATGTAGTGCAGGGGGCCCCACGGCAGGTTTTGTGTCCCCGGAGTGGGGTTTTAGTACATCATTATGTGTTTGTATTTCTTATAAATGCAATCAGTGTAAATCCAGGTCACATGTTTGCGTTTGATGCGTGCGCACGTCCTGGATACAGCAGTCCATTCATTTGATGGGGCTGCTGTCCTCATGAGAAATGCAGTGAAGAAGTCCTCAAACCTTGTTTTATAACACGTCACACGGAACCACGGGGTTTTACACATGAAACCATCACATTTATTGATGCGTGGGGGGGCCATTACCATTAGGAATGAAATGCAGTCCTATGCATCTACCAGAGAGCGGCAGATTTTACCTGGAACACGCGTGATCGTGCACCCAACGCATGTGCAGTTCCTTTACAGCAGAGCTCAGATTGGGAAAGGGAGAGGCAGCGTAAAGAGCCAATCAGTTTGCTTGCAGTGTGTATGTGATAACTGGGAACATATGAGTGTGTGGGGAAGGCAGATGTGTTTTATTCTACCTTTAGGTGCATTGCAGGCCATGTAGTGCACTCTGCTGTGATTGGCTCATCAGGACAGACGTCAGAGGAGAATGAACAAACTGACCCAATCAGCAGAACATCCCTCCTATGGTGGCCGTACGTGGCTCCATACAACTGATTGGTCAATGACTGATCTGACTAAAGGATTGAATGGGAAATGTATGAACAGAGACAAAGCCGGCACGGCTGAATAACGAGTGACAGACAGTGACGGGTCGTCTCATTGTGATGGAAAATCACATCTGATTTATATTCTTCTTCATTCATCAAACAATGATCACTGAGGGAGGTTCCTGGCATCTCTGCACACCCTTGTTGATCTACAGGTACAATAATGTCATTGATTCATGCGGTACGATTGATTATTTTCCTTCCCACACAACCAATCATCTTGGGTCGATGGAAACCTTTCGCTCATCGCTCCGCCATCTTTGTTTGGCTGGATGGCTTTGTTGAATCAGACATTGATCGTTCAGTTTGATCTCACTGTGTATGGGCACTCTAAGATAGTTGCCCCAGAACAAGTGTTCCCATCTGCCCTCTATTCTTGTTCTGGGGACAACAGTCACATTTTACATTTCCCGTTATTTTCTATTTCATGGCATTTCCCCAGCAAGATTTATTTTTTACTGCCACTACATGTCCTTCGTCTGATAGCCAGCATCATTCAACCCACTTCATCTGAGCCCAGGTCATCCTGGGCTTGCTACAACCTGTGAATGGACACTGAAAGGAGAAGCAGCAGAGTAATGAACTCATCTCATCACTCTGCTCTCTCCTCCTGTCAGCATGCTTCTGTCAGCATATGACCTGATTGGCTCCTTGTATTGCAGGGAGACCATCAGCTCTGTAAGCTCCAGCTAGAAATGTGATCTGAACTCCCACAGGTAGTCTGTCCTTCCTATATACTGGGGAACCTCTCATTTGTCCATATATACCCAATAAAGGACCGGCTATTAGCACCAGAAGACTGAGCTGATACTCTGCCTGGTGATGATTGTTCATTCATTTTATGTGGAGCTGCTGTGTCCTGATAACCATCTGAATGATGGCAACTCTTCATATTTACAACTGACACTCTGACCACATTATTAGGGTTTGTGACATTTGGACTTCTCTTTTATCCTCTTTGATCTCTTCCTCTGGATATACATTTGGACCCCTCTTTTTCTCCGCTGTGATGTCCCCCTAGATATACAGACAGACCCCTCTATCCCTGTGATCACCCACAGAAATACATTTGGACCCCTCTTTTTATCCGCTGTGATGTCCCCCTAGATATACAGACAGACCCCTCTATCCCTGTGATCACCCCCAGAAATACATTTGGACCCCTCTTTTTATCTGCTGTGATCTCCCCCTAGATATACAGACAGACCCCTCTTTTTATCCCCTGTTCCCCCCACCCCCCGGATATACGCTGCTCAAAACAATTAAAGGCAGACTTTGTAATCAGAGTATAGCATAGTCAATGTAACTCCTGGGATATTGATCTGGTCAGGTAAGTAGCAGAGGGGGTTGTTCATCAGTTTCAGCTGCTTTGGTGTTCATCATGATTGGATTCCAGGTTTTGAACTAAGAATGATAATTATATTTGACACAAGAGATAACGGCCTTAACTTGGACCTGGGATTCCTCAATCATTATCCAACAGTTTTATGACTCCCTCTGTGAGTGTTATTCCCCCCCCCCCCCAGTCTTTGCTTTTGCTTTACTGTGTCTTATCTCTAGTCTTTCTGTTTTTTTATTTGTTTTTTTTCTCATCCCCACATCTCTTCTAACATTCTGCTAAAACTTTGTAATAGTACTGCTTGGACCCTGAATAAGGGGACATACCCCAAACGCTTGTCCTCAAAATTGTATGTTAGTGCAAATAAAAAAAGTATCACGTCAGTACTCAATTGGTGTTAATGAAATTACCAACAGGTGCTTTAGATGGGCAACAGTGAGACAACCCCCAAAACAGGAATGATTTTACAGGTAGAGGCCACTGACATTTTTTCCCTTCTCATCTTTTCTGACTGTTTTTCACTAGTTTGGCATTTGGCTCGGATCAGTGTCACTACTGGTAGCATGAGGCCATACCTGGACCCTACAGAGGTTGCACAGGCAGTCCAACTGCTCCAGGATGGCACATCAATACATGGCATTGCCAGAAGGTTTGCTGTGTCTCCCAGCACAGAGCATGGAGGAGATTCCAGGAGACAAGAGCACAGAGGAGATTCCAGGAGACAAGAGCATGGAGGAGATTCCAGGAGACAGGCAGTTCCTCTAGGAGAGCTGGACAGGACCATAGAAGGTCCTTAACCCATCAACAGGACCGGTATCTGCTCCTTTGTGCAAGGAGGAACAGGATGAGACCTGCCAGAGCCCTACAAAATGATCTCCAGCAGGTTACTGGTGTGAATGTCTCTGACCAAACAATCAGAAACAGACTTCATGAGGGTGGCCTGAGGGCCCGACATCCTCTAGTGGGCCCTGTGCTCACTGCCCGACACCATAGAGCTGGATTGGCATTTGCCATTGAACCCCAGAATTGGCAGGTCCACCACTGGCACCCTGTGCTTTTCACAGATGAGAGCAGGTTCCCCCTGAGCACATGTGACAGACATGAAAGGGTCTGGAGAAGTCGTGGAGAACGTTCTGCTGCCTGTAACATGGTTCAGCATGACAGTTTTGTTGGTGGGTCAGTGATGGTCTGGGGAGGCATATCCATGGAGGGACACACAGACCTCTACAGGCTAGACAATGGCACCCTGACTGTCATTAGGTATCGGGATGAAATCCTTGGACCCGTTGCCAGACCCTACACTGGTGCAGTGAGTCCTGGGTTCCTCCTGGTGCAGTGGATCCTGGGTTCCTCCTGGTGCAATGGATCCTGGGTTCCTCCTGGTGCAGGGGGTCCTGGGTTCCTCCTGGTGCAGTGGGTCCTGGGTTCCTCCTGCTGCACTACAATACCCAGCATCATGTGGGGAGAGTATTCAGGCAGTTCCTGGAGGATGAGGGAATTGATACCATTGATTGGCCCACACGCTCACCTGACCTAAATCCAATAGAACACCTCAGGGATGTCATGTTTCGGTCCATCCGACGCCTCCAGGTTGCACCTCAGACTGTCCAGGAGCTCAGTGATGCTCTGATCTAGATCTGGGAGGAAATCCCCTAGGACACCATCCGTGGTCTCATTAGGAACCTCCCCCGATGTTGTCAGGCATGAATACAAGCACATGGGGGTCACACAAACTACTGAGGACATTCTGAGTTGCTGCAATGACATTTCAGCACAATGGTATGACACTCGGTGCCACCTGTGAGACTCGGCATGTGAAGGTAAAATTGCCGCACTGTGAAGCTAAGCATGGAGGTCACAGCAATGTGTACTCACCCAATCAGCTGCTTTCTTCATTTAGAGGTAGGTGATCAGGGGGTGGGTCTGTGACATCATCCTCTTCTAAGCCCCTCCCATCTGACCATGCCCATTACTCTCCATGACATGCCGAGCAGAACTTGGTTTTCATGTGATGGGCATTGGGCTGATTTGTGTTCCCCATGGATTGAATTATTAGGTGTAAACCAGGCAGATGGCTTGTTCTGGGGATTGTCAGTGATCACATGTCCTGTTATATGGATTCAATATCCATCACTCAAACAGGGGCACCCACTACCCACCAGGGACTGCAAACCACCAAGGACCTCAGGCTACTATCCCACCTGGGATCGCAAGCCCACCACCCCACCAGGGACCACCAGCCCACCACCCCGCCCTCCGGCGCGCTGTCCCTCTGGTGAAACTCCGGCGACCCAACACCTCCTGATGCTGGGCCCTCATCACCTCCTGAAGCTGTGCACTCAACGCCAGGACTCCAGCACCCCTGACGCCGGGCCTACAACACCTCCAATCACCGCGTCCTACGGCTCGTCCAGCCGCCGCACCACAGTGCCCACCGACGCCGTGCCACAACACCCATGAACGCCCGGCCTACAGCACCCACAGACTGCAACCAGCCAGCTGCGGCCCCAGCCGCCCACCACTCCCTCTCCCCTCCTACGATTGGACACTGATGAACTCCGTCATGGCATAACAGACTCTCCCCATCCTCACGTCCTCCCGTTCCCATGCCACCTTCCTCACCCTCCTCCTTCTCCTAACTGCTGGTGACATCTCCCCGAACCCTGGCCCTCCATCTCCCCACTCCCCTTCCCGGCACCCCCCTACTCACACCAACCACCGCAACCCCCTCAATCTCATATCTGCTCCCCACATCCACCCCTCCCTTCTCGGTTGCACTCCTGAACGCCCGTTCGGTTTGCAACAAGCTCTCCTCCATCCACGACCTCTTTATCTCCCACTCCCTCACCCTCCTAGCGGTCACCAAAACCTGGATCCAAGCCACCGACTCCACCTCCCCTGCTGACCTCTCCTATGGAGGCCTCGTCTGGACCCATACACCTAGACTGAGCGGAGGCAGAAGGGTCGGTATGCTCCTACCACCGCTGAGCACCTTCCAGGTCCTCCCTAACCCCCCCTCCCTATCCTTCTCCTCCTTTGAGGCCCACTGCATCCGGCTCTTCTCTCCCACCCCCCTAAGGATTGCGGTAATCTATCAGCCTCCTGGTTCCGCATCCCCCTTCCTAGATGACTGCCGCCTGGCTTCCCTTCTTCCTCTCTGAGCTACCGGCCATCATCCTAGGCGACTTCAATATCCCGATCAACGCCAACAGCCCAGCGACTTCCCAACTCCTCCTTCTAACCTCCTCCTTCGCGCTCACACAGCACACTCAGTCCTCCACCCACTCCAACGGAAACACCCTGGACCTCATTTTCTCCCACCTCTGCACCCCCCACGACTTCACTAATTCCCCCTTCCCCCTCTCTGACCACCACCTCCTCACATTCTCCATCTCACCCTCCCTCAACTCCCCCCCGAAGCGTCTAACCATCACCCGCAACCACCTCAATCTGGACCCGACCCATCTCCACCCAGCAGCTGACCGTCTGTATGACAGTATCCTCCCTCTGTCATGCCCTGACCTGGCCACTACTGCATACAACGACTCACTGTCAGCTGCCCTCGACTCCCTGGCACCCCTAACCACGCGTAACATTAGACCCCGACCGCTTCAACCCTGGCAAAATGACCACACAAATGCCTCAGACGATGCAGTTGCGCGCTGGAGCGCTTATGGCGCAAAACCAGATCCCCTCGCGCGTTCTTCCTCTATAAAGCCGCCTACGCCGCCTACCTCGCCTACACCACCTCCCTTCACGCCGCCAAGCAAGCCTATTTCATAACCCTTATCAACACCCTCTCCACCTGTCCTCACCGGCTCTTCTCCACTTTCAAATCCCTGCTCTCTCCCCCCCCACCCAGCACCTCACCGCCCACGAGATTGCCAATCACTTCCAAAACAAGATTGACGCAATCCGTAAGGACATTGTCAACTTGCAATCCACCTCTCCACCCAGCCTCCCGCCCTCCTTCAACCCCTCAACCGTCCCCTCCCGACCTCATAGCCGCACTACCCCCCACTATACCTAATGCCCCGCACATCATCACCTCCCCAACACTCCGCTCCCTCAGCCCAACTACCTCTGAGGAGGTCTCTAAGGTCTTCACTGAAGCCCTCCCTACCACCTGCCCCCTGGACCCTATCCCCTCACAGCTCCTCCAGTCACCCCCCCTCCATCATTCGCTCCCTCACCCACATCTTCAATCTCTCCCTCTCCACTGGCACCTTCCCCTCCCTTCTAAAGCACGCACACATCACCCCCATACTCAAAAAACCCTCCCTTGACCCCACCAACCTTAACAACCTTAGACCCATCTCCTTGTTGCCCTTCACTTCCAAGCTCCTTGAGCGACTGGCCTACAATCGCCTAAGCGCCCACCTCACTGATAACAACCTCCTTGACCCCCTACAGTCCAGCTTCCGTCCCCTGCACTGCCACCGAAACCGCCCTACTTAAAATCACCAATGACCTGCTAACCGCCAAAGCCAATGGCCACTATTCTATCCTTCTGCTCCTCAACCTCTCCGTGGCCTTCGACACCGTTGACCACCCCCTCCTCCTTGCCAAACTGCACTCCCTTGGCATCAAGGACGCTTCTCTCTCCTGGTTCTCCTCCTGCCTTTCCCAACGCTCCTTCAGCGTCACCTACAACACTGCCACCTCCCCCTCCCTCCCCCAAGGCTCTGTGCTTGGGCCCCTCCTCTTCTCCATCTATACCTCCTCCCTTGGCAAACTTATTCACTCCCACGGCTTCAATTACCACCTCTATGCCGAGGACACCCACATTTACCTCTCCACCCCCCACCTCACCCCATCACTCTCTGCCCGCATCGCCCACCTCCTAAACGACATATCAGACTGGATGTCGCTCCATTTCCTCAAACTTAACCTATCCAAAACCGAGCTCCTGGTCTTCCCCCCCACCCCGTGCCCCCCCCATCTTCTCCATCACTACTAACAACGCCACCATCACTCCCACCCCACATGCCAAAGTCCTGGGTGTCACCCTGGACTCCCACCTCTCCTTCCTACCCCACATCCAACTGCTATCTAGATCATGCAGGCTCCACCTTCGCAACATCTCCAAGATACGCACATTCCTCACCCCAGACACCACCAAACAACTCGTACACTCCCTCATCATCTCACGCCTGGACTACTGCAACTCCCTCATCATCTCACGCCTGGACTACTGCAACTCCCTCCTCACCGGCCTACCCAAACAAACGCTATCCCCACTCCAGTCTATCCTAAACTCAGCGGCCAGACTCATCCACCTCACCAACCGCTCCACATCTGCCTCCCCCCTCTGCCAATCCCTTCATTGGTCCCAGTTGCACAACGCATCAAATTCAAACTGTTAACTCTGACCTACAAAGCCATTCACAATGCCGCCCCAAACTACATAACTGACCTGATACCCAAATACTACCCTACCCGTGCCCTCCGCTCCTCCTACTCTCTAGCTCCCTGGTCTCCTCCTCCCACGCCCGATTGCAGGACTTCTCCAGGCCTTCCCCCATCCTCTGGAACTCTCCACCCCAATCCATCAGACTGTCGCCTACCCTCCTCACCTTCAGGCGCACCCTGAAAACCCTCCTCTTCAGGGAAGCCTACCCCAACCTCACCTAACACCCGACCTCACCTAACAACTAACCTCCTCCCCTCCTCCCACCACTCCATCCCCCACAGCCATCTCCTCCTGTGCCACCTTCCCCTCCCTCCTAGATTGTAAGCTCCAAAGAGCAGGGCCCTCGATCCCCTCGTGTACTGTATTGTCACTGTCCTGTCTCATGTTCTGTCCCCCCCCCCCCCGCTACTGTACAGCGCTGAGCAAACCCTTTGGCGCTATATAAATACTGTATAATAATAATAATAATCCTAACAGGAGTTCTGTCATTTTTCAGGATGTCAGTAAAAACATGTCCTCCGTCAGTAAATGTTCATGTTGTGTCAGTAATAAAAGTCACGGAGGGTTGGGAACCCTGCAAGGGGGGCAGAGATATGTGACTGCCTAGTCCAGCCTTTCTCAGCCAGGGTTCCTCCAAAGGGTTCTAGGGCTTCCTTGTCACTTCATTGGGCTGTATATGGAAGTGTCACCGACCAGCCGTTTCTGGATACACAGCTCTGTCATCATTGCACACACACACCATTTTGTTTTCATTCAATACATTTTTATTACAATTTCACTTTTAACAAGATTACAAAAATAACCAGGAAATAGTAAAGGCAGAAATCCGATTGGTCAGGAAGATCTCTTGTCTGGAATGTGGGGGCGGAGTCATTATTATTGGTGTACAATACAATACACAACGTGTTCCATTATTATAACAAAGTATTGTAGAAAAGATCTCAACATAGAAAATGGGGGAAAGGAGGAAATAAAGGCGGATATGAAGGGGAATCTGTGTACGGGGAACACCTTAACAATCACCACCATTTTATTCTCCAGGGCCTCTGATGTCACAGAATAGATGTTTGGGGGTTTCTCTCATCTTCAGGACCAAAATCTGCATTTTCCCATGTGTGCAAAATCATGCAGAAACAGCTCTGGCAGTGAGAGGGTTAATGTGGGCTAGATGGGATCCCTCTGCTGGGGTGACATTAGAGCTCCCCCTAGCTGCAGCCTGGTAATAACATTGCCCTCTAAATATTGGACATAATAGTGGATTTTTCCTGAAATACAGCAATCACTAATGGCACAATACCACATTATGGCCACTAGATGGAGCCAAAGGAATCAGAGTGTGAAATAAAGTATGCCTAATATTCGTCATGGCCGGGCGAATGTCACTCACATTCCTTCTAACTTTTTTTTTTTTTACTAAACCTCTAAGTGTTTGTGAAAGCTTCCACCATAAATATACTCAGCCAATGAGAGGCGATGACTCCATATTTATTACAGGTACTTCTATAGCACTGTCCATTTATACATAAATTGTTCATTCCCATCAGTCCCCGCCCCCGAGGAGCGTACAATCTAAGGTCCCTAACTCACATTCATACATACACATACTAGGGGACAATATACCTACCAGCATGTCTTTGGCATGTGGGAAGAAACCAGAGTACCTGGAGGAGACCCATGCAGGCACAGGGAGAACATGCAAACTCCAGGCAGGTGGTGCCATGGTTGGGATTCAAACTAATGACCCGAGTACTGCCAGGCAGAAGGGCTAACCACTGAGCTGCTATCAATAGCCAACCCGGTCCCACACTTCATCCATGTCTTTGGGGACCTCTGATCTCCTTATGAACTGTTTCTTCCATGATGAAGATCAGCCATGGAGTATATCTGAGGTGTATATCAGGGTGTGCTTCTTCCCCACATGAGAGCTGGGATGTCCAGCAACATTCATCTAGAAGACATTTCCCGCACTCAAGGCACTAATACACCTCCAGGGTTGTGTGGGACCCCTGATGTGCAGGAAGACAGGACTTCAGTGAGGAACATTTCCCTCACTCAGGACAGGAAAGTGGCTTCTCCCCCGTGTGACATCTCTGATGTTTGTAAAGATTGGACTTCACTGAAAAACATTTCCCACACTCACAACAGGCATACGGCTTCTCCCCCGTGTGAGATCTCTGATGTGTGTAAAGATTGGATTTCTGTGAAAAACATTTCCCACACTCAGGACAAGCATATGGCTTCTCCCCCGTGTGAGATCTTTGATGTGCGTGAAGATTAGACTTCTCTGAAAAACATTTCCCACATTCAGGACAGGAAAATGGTTTCTCCCCGTGTGCAATCTCTGATGAATACGAAGACTGGACTTATCAGAAAAACATTTCCCGCACTCAGAACAGGAAAGTGGCTTCTCCCCTGTGTGAGTTCTCTGATGACTGTAAACATGGAACCTCATTGAAAAACATTTCCCGCACTCAGGACAGGCATATGGCTTCTCCCCCGTGTGAGATCTATGATGTCTGTAAAGACTGGACTTGTCTGAAAAACATTTCCCACACTCTGCACAGGAATATGGCTTTTCCCCTGTGTGAGATCTCTGATGTCTGTAAAGATCAGACTTCTCTGAGAAACATTTTCTACACTTAGGACAGATATAAGGTCTTTTCCCTGTGTGAGATCTTTGATGCTTAACAAGATCTGATTTTGCTACAAAACTTTTCCCACACTCAGGACAAGAAAATGGCTTCTCCCCCTTGTGAGATCTCTGATGTCTGGAAAGATTGCACTTCTGTGAAAAACATTTCCCGCACTCAGGACAGGAATGTGGCTTCTCTCCTGTGTGAGATGTTTTATGCTCATTAAGACGACATTTAAAACGGAAACATTTCCCGCACTCAGGACAGGAATACGGCTTCTCCCCCCTGTGAGTTCTTTTATGCACATTAAGATGGGATTTATAACAGAAACATTTCCCGCACTCAGTACAGGAGAAGCTCTTCCCTATTGGAAGGCCGGCCTGGTCCCGCACAGTCTGAGGTTCCTCAGGATACAAGGAATCCGATGGTCCATCTACACTGGGTGGTGCCGGATGGACATTGGAGGGAGCCGGGTTTTCTCCTGGACTATACTGTGTGATATCCTCATCTTCTACTTCACAGTCTGGAGACAAAGTGAGACAATCCTCGGAGGTTTTCCTCATCTCCCGGCCATGGACTAAAATACAAAGACAAAGAGGATTACTAGACAGGAGCTGATTGGTTCCCCCAAACCAGGACTCCGCCCACATCAGGCAGCTTGGTCTCTGAGGAGTTTACAATTCCACCCTCAAGGGAACTAGGAAATGGCTCCTCTGATCTCCTACCAGGTCATTTCTTTATTCATGGACCTTAGTCAGAGAGTGAGGAAACAACCAGAACTGTCTTTTATAGGAGGGACAGTGATGAGGGGATTATAGGACGAGGGTCCCCACCCCCTCTATCACTCATCGCCATCTTCCCAACACAAGAAGTACTGCACTTCCTTATTTAGTCCATGATTTAGTCATGAAGAACAGCGGGGCTGAGCCCCACCAGAGGTCAGAGAGTGAGGATGGGGGGAGAACAACCAAGATGAAGACTGGACTGATCCTGAAGACCACCATCATTGGGGTATTGACTCCTCCCTCATTATCACTTTCTGTTTAAGGGTCCAAAGTTGGAGGATGTTATCACATTATTATCACCATGTAAAAGTCTGTGCTCCAATCACATCATCCGATATAAAATGTCCAGCTGGGAGGAAATGGGTGGAAAATAATTAAGGCCTAAAGTGAAGGAAATGTGTATTTGCTCCCCTGCTGATGTTGAATGGTCGCCCCTCACACAGAAATGATCGGTCTAACAATGGAATGTTCGGTGTAACACTGAGAGACAGAATACAACAAATTCAGCAGAAATGCGTCTAACAAATGATGACTGATCTGCATGTTCATGAGGGAAAGAAGGATTGGATCCCCTTCACAAAACATGACTTAGTACTTGGTGGCAAATCCCTTGTTGGCAATCACAGAGGTCAGACGTTTCCTGGAGTTGGCCCCCAGGTTCGCACACATCTCAGGAGGGATTTTGGCCCACTCCTCTTGGCAGATCCTCTCCAAGTCATTAAGGTTTGGTGTATGACGTTTGACAACTCGAACTTTCAGCTCCCTCCACAGATTTTCAATCGGATGAAGGTCTGGAGACTGGCTAGGCCACTCCAGGGCCTTAATGTGCTTCTTCTTGAGCCCCTCCTTTGTTGCCTTGGCCATGTTTTTTGGGTCATTGTCATGCTGGAACACCCATCCACCACCCATTTTCAATGCCCTGGCTGAGGGAAGAAGGTTCTCACCCAAGATTAGACTGTACATTGCCCCATCCATCGTCCCTTTGATGCGGTGCAGTTGTCCTGTCCCAAAGCAGAATGTTTCCACCACCATGTTTCACAGTTGGGATGGTGTTCTTGGGGTCATAGGCAGCATTCCTCCTCCTCCAAACAATGAGTTGAGTTGATGCCAAAGAGCTGGATTTTGGTCTCCTCTGACCACAACACTTCCCACCAGTCCTCCTCTGCATCATTCAGATGTTCAGTGGCAGACTTCAGACGGGCCTGGACATGGGCTTTCTTGAGCAGAGGGACCTTGCGGGCACTGCAGGATTTCAGTCCTTGTCGGCGTAGTGTGTTACCAATTGTTTTCTTGGTGACTGTGGTCCCAGCTGCCTGGAGATCATTGACAAGATCCTCACGTGTAGTTCTGGGATGATTCCTCACTGTTCTCATGATCATTGACACTCCACGAGGTGAGATCTTGCATGGTGCACCAGACCTAGGGAGACTGACACTTGTTTTGTGTTTCTTCCATTTGTGAATGATTGCACCAACTGTTGTCACCTTCTCACCAAGCTGCTTGGCCATAGTTTGGTAGCCCAGTCCAGCCTTGTGTAGGTCTACCATCTTGTCCCTGACATCCTTGGACAGCTCTTTGGTCTTTGCCATGGTGGAGAGTTTGGAATCTGATGGTTTGATTGCTCCTGTGGACAGGTGTCTTTATACAGGTAACACAATGAGATTAGCAGCACTCCCTTTAAGAGACTGCTTCTAATCTCAGCTTATTAGCTGTATGAAAGACACCTGGGAGCCAGAAATCCTGCTGAATGATAGGGGATCAAATCCTTCTTTCCCTCATGAACATGCAGATCAGTCATCATTTGTTAGACGCATTTCTGCTGAATTTGTTGTTGTATTCTGTCTCTCAGTGTTACACCGAACATTCCATTGTTAGACCGATCATTTCTGTGTGAGGGGCAAACATTCCATTGTTAGACCGATCATTTCTGTGTGAGGGGCGAACATTCCATTGTTAGACCGATAATTTCTGTGTGAGGGGCGAACATTCCATTGTTAGACCGATCATTTCTGTGTGCGGGGCGAACATTCCATTGTTAGACCGATCATTTCTGTGTGAGGGGCGAACATTCACCATCAGCCGGGGAGCAAATACACATTTCCCTTCACTGTATGTAATGTACAACTTATCATATGGGATACAAAAGTTAGGACTAAACAGTATTCGTTTTCTTCTATATTCATCTGGTGATCTAGCCAGTAAATCTGTTTTATAAAACTCTGCAGCAGAATGTATCAGTTCCAGGGATGAGGCAGACCATTTACCACTGACAGGGGGCTTACAATGATCAGCTTTTATTTATTCATGTAAAACTTTTATCCCAAAAGAAAAAAACTGTTTGATGAAACTGATTATGAAGTGTGAGCTGGAGTTTGGCTTCAATTAGTTACTGTTTTAAATCTGCTAATACATCTAACACTCCCCTCCCCCCAGACTGACCATGCTGCTGCCTCCACAGCGGGGGCGCTCTAATACAGAAGGTGTGTTACTGGCCAGATCACCAGGAGAAAACAGGGAAAAAAGCCAAAGAAAAGGAATGCAGCCGCCACCTCATCCTATGTCCAGTGATAGCAGTGACATCTACTGGCCACAGTGAGACATCACAAGACAACCTAAACTTAGGGAGAAACCAAGTGAAGAACTATACAATCAGCCTGAGCCAAGTACAGCCCAGCCACAAACTAAACCCACATAGTACCTCTATTCAGGACAAGGGGGGCGATACTAATACATAGTGTAAGGATCACAGCAAATTGGTGTTTAGTAATCAGAGATCACTTACAGTGGTTGTAACCCTCAGACATGGAATATGAACAAACATATCCCTCTACAGTGTGTACTTGTCTCACTCCAGAGCAATAAGAGCCACTTCTGTCTGCTATCTCCTTCCTCTGCGATCAGCATGAATCACTTCTGACAAGTCTTCCTGACACCAAGAGAAAAAATGTGAAAGGGGAGAAGCTCCAGCACACAGCCTGTGATTGACAGCCTCAGCTCTGTTCCTGTGTGCTGTGTGTACCTTCCCTCCAATCACCTTTAGAGCTCACCTCACTGAACTCTGCAGAATGTGACTTTATCTCTCTGTCTCTTTTTTTCTGACTTCTCAGACAAGTTGTATACATTCTGGGCTTTGAACAGTTGTAGAGAAGAGATTGCTGCAGATAAAAAGGTGCAACATATGTAGGATTTGTTTTATCTCTGTGTATCACCTGAGGCCAGTCACTGCACTGAGTATATGGAGGGATTACAACCACTTTAAATTTCTACTGTAGACAAGTTGCAGAGATCCCACACCACTGCCTCCCATCTCCTGAGACTGCACTCAGTGACTTGGGGCTGAGACACTACAGACATATCCCTCCACCCGGCACAGCCAGCAGATAACAGAGCAAGGAACCCTGGGAGAAATGTTCTGTCAGAGATCTTACTAGATCCGGGCATGGAGCAGAAGATCAATAGCACACACCCCAGGTGTCTAGGTCTAGTAACATCTATGATGAAAATGAACATTTTGCTGCCAGCTGAACCCCAGAACCTCCATAAATCCAGTCTAGATACATAAATTGTGTCTGCAGCACAGAGAAGGAAGATTATCCGAGAGAAATCCAGGAATACAGGACGGGGAACACAGCTCAGGAAAGTGACCAGGGGATTACAGGCTGATATCACCCAGTCCCCGCCCTACTCTGGACCAATCAGTGAGCAGTATGGGTGGAGGAATGGATTTAGTGTTCATGACCCACCTGTGCTGATCTCTGTAGGAGTGTCCTCCTCTATAAATGTCCTCGTTATTCCATCCTCCTCCATAGACTGCTGATCATCCCTCACATACGCCTCTTCTTCTTCAACCTCAAATTCTCTCAGGTTTCCACTCTGAATATATAATAAAAATGACATCAATGGTAACAATGCAGATAATGTACAGATCCTAATGATACTATCAGTGATTGTTCCTCATCTACCTGATGATGGTGAGGGATGGTGTGACCTTCCTGTGTGGAATCCCGGGAATACAGAGGACGGGGACATCTCTCTGGTGGGTTCCCATGACTGGATCCATCTGTAGGAAACACACACACTGACTGAATCCATTGTTTCTATGTGTTTATCAGATGATGGGGGATCTAGGTGGATCCTCCGTACTGCTCTCTCCTTTACAATAAAGTCTCCTCTTACCCGGTGATGTGAGGGGCGGCTGATTGTCCATCATGACGTCCTTGTAGAGATCCTTGTGTCCTTCTAAATACTCCCACTCCTCCATGGAGAAATAGACAGTGACACCCTGACACCTTATAGGAACCTGACACACACAATGATACAGTCACCATCCAGACACATCCCTTGTCTGTTACTGGAGAATGTCCCAGAATTCCCGGCACCGCTCACCTCTCCTGTCAGCAGCTCCATCATCTTCTTGGTGACTTCTAGAATCTTCTGCATGTTGTGTCTCTCAGGGTTTAGGGAGTCACATGGAGGCACTGTGATGGTTATATGATCACCTGACTTCAGAAGAGGAAATCTCTGTATTGAGGAACCAATAAGAATATGATGTTAGAATCCCAGAATCCTCCTCACCTCTCCGGTCAGGTCAGGTCTGTGTGATGTCATGTGACCTCCCAGAATCCTCCTCACCTCTCCGGTCAGGTCTGTGTGTAGGAATCGTGCACACAGAGATAGATAATTTTCTATGTTATACCATTTCTAACTCCCAAAGCAGGCTACCCCCTCCATCTTGTAGATCTCTCATCCCCCTCCCGTGCTGTGGGGTGACATGTGGCCTGAGTGATGAGAAGGGTCACTGAACTTCAAAAGACCTTCCAAGGGGTTGTAAACACAGACTTACTTTTAAAAACTCACTTTACATATAAGTTGATATCTTCACTTAGAACATAACTACCTAAACATGGAGCCTATATTCAGAAGGCTCAGTTTGAGACCATTCTCCTGGTATGTGACACCCCTTAGCTGACCTACAGAGAAAAGCAGAAAAGTATATCTCTTGAACCATTTAAGTGCATATTTCATGTTTCATCTCTAACCATTCCGCAGATGCGGCTGAGTATTAATATACTAGTGACCAGGCCGGCAAATGTACCTAGGAAAAGTTATGAGCCAAAATATAAGCTAGGAGAGATTCTGCTTGTAACTTAGGTCTCCACCCAACACCCCTCCCCAAAAGGAGACCATTGGTTACTACTCCAAAGAGACACCCTGCTGGGATTTGCTAGAAAAAGGCTGTTATGCTTGGAGTGTGGATGAGAGAAGAGAAGATTCTCCTGCTTTTAACATCGAGACTAGCAGTAGAGCCAAGAAATTGGCTCATGAGACTTGAAACTGCATAACCCAAGCCTTTTTGGCTAGTACTCATCTACCTAAACTTCTGTTATCTCTTTGCTGTGTTATTGCTCTCTATATATTTATATATATATTGGTTACATCTTTTTTCTGTAAATCTTTTTATTGCACCCTTTTGACCTTTTAGTAATAAATCTTACTTTCTGAAAGTGTTGAACTGTTTCTAAAGCTCTTTAATGCAACTTAAGAATTCCTGCCGCTGAAGAGCGCTACTGTGTGTGTTTAACCCTCTGTATAACCTGTCTGCAGTGAAAGTGGTATACAGATGAATATTTCAACCACCCTAGTGTTATTGCTGATATTGCCGAGTTTCCTCTTTCTCTGTACAAAAAGTAGGTGGCGGCAATGTGAAGGGTTAATTGCGTAATTAACCTGACCCAGTAACTATCGTGCTCAAGATGCCGGTACATAGATTTGTGGTCCAGTTAGCTGGAAAATCAATGTGCAGGGTGCAGCTGGGCGTGGCATTGTTACGCACCTGACATCGCAGTTTTAGATTGGCTAGTCCTTTGGTCACGAGTCTGGTGAGAGGTGCAGAGATTTGATATCGCAATCGTCACACTGTGTATTATTAATAGACATAAGAGTGCTGTCATGTGACCTCCCAGAATCCTCCTCACCTCTCCGGTCATGTCTGTGTTTTTTTTAATACAGATCAAAGTGATGTCATGTGACCTCCTAGAATCCTCATCTCTCAGTCAGGTCTGTGTTTTATTAATAGAGATGAGAGTGATGTCATGTGACTTCCCAGAATCCTCCTCACCTCTCCGGTCAGGTCTGTGTTTTATTAATAGAAATGTGAGTGATGTCATGTGACCTCCCAGAATCCTCCCCACCTCCCCGGTCAGGTCTGTGTTTTATTAAAAAAGTTGAGTGATGTCATGTGACCTCCCAGAATCCTCCTCATCTCTCCGGTCAGGTCTGTTTTATTAATAGAGATGAGAGTGATGTCATGTGACCTCCCAGAATCCTCCTCACCTCTCCGGTCAGGTCTGTGTTTTATTAATAGAGATGAGAATGATGTCATGTGACCTCCCAGAATCCTCACCTCTCCGGTCAGCAGGTAGATGATCTCCAGGGTGAAGTTTAGTATCTTCTCAGTCATGTGACTCCGGTCCTCCTCCATCCTCATTGGTGCCATCATGTGATCTATACAGGTCTCCTTGTAGACGGATAACTTTGGGAAATGAAAGTAAGAATGATTTGGATGGTATTGGTCACACAATAATAGGATGTGGATGTGAGGGGGGAATAGGAGGGTTGATGGACATATAAGATCTACTTCCCCCATGGGAAGACAGTAGTCTGGACTGTTTAGCATTTGCTACATTTTGGAGGTCCCAGGACCCTCTTGGTCTGCCAGATCAGAAATCTCCTTTTCTCTGTTGGGTTTGTTTGGTCTCTGAACTGGTTTTGATGAGTATTAGATCTGCAGACAAGGAATGATAAATACGATCCTTCCTATGACTAGTTTGCTCTGAGGCAGTGCTGTGAGGTCA
This sequence comes from Staurois parvus, assembly GCF_062004578.1. NCBI lineage: Eukaryota > Metazoa > Chordata > Amphibia > Anura > Ranidae > Staurois > Staurois parvus. Next base: position 2,060,263 of record NW_028317970.1, on the reverse strand, counting down.
ATGTCGGCTCATCATGAGGTCCAGGAAGGGGAACTTGATGACTTTTGGCCGGAGTTGCTGGATAATCAGGACAATTGGCAGAACTCCGGCTGCAAGGCTCCAATCTGTGGCAGCCTGCTGACTGACAGGAGTGATGTCACTGTCACTCTCTGCAGTAAGAGAAGGGATTGGATGGGATAGCAGGAGGATGGTGTTGGTTGAGTATAGAGTTGTGAGGAAGGAGCCTATTCTCTTCCCTCCAATGACAGCCTAGTGTGGGTAGAAGGAGGACAGCAGGGGGGAGCTGTTTGGTTCCCAAGTATACTGTAATATCCAGGACATTGTACAGAGTGGTGGTGGGTTCCTGGGGCTCTGAATTCCAGCACCGGGCACTGCCAGAGCCTGTGTCATGGGAGGTATTGGAGTGTCTCCTGAAGATGTATAGCACTGACCCCTGACTACCTTTTAGTAAAAAATGCACCAACAGACCTCCTCAAAGAACAAGTGCCCACCAAGGGGTGAAGGACTGTCCTTCTGCATTCCGCTTGGTATCTTGGAATACATTATTTGACCAGTGAGATGGTAAGAAGGTGAAGGTTGTCTTCCTTTCCTGGTAGGAGTTCTGTAAGGAGGTCTAGAAAGTAAGTACAGGTAAGAGGACAATTAGAGACCAAGAGCCCCCCTCCCTGCCTCAGTGTCCCCCTGAGCCTGACAAACTTCTCTTTCCTCAGAGCCCTGCTCCCCGCCAACCCTATCAAGGACCCAGATCCCTTCAGCTACTCTACCCCCTCAAAACCCTTGAACTCCACTGCCCCCTAAGGGCCCCCAAAGTCTCTCATCCTCAGTAACCCCTGAGAGACCCCTCAGCTCCTCTTCTTCCCTCAGACCCCTCAGTATTTTCCTCCCTCTGACACCAATGATGGAACATATTCTTCATGGCCGGCTGGGGAATGTTTTCTTCCTCCTGAGCAGCAATGTAAGGGGCTCTATGCTCCATACTCCTGACCCCGGCACTCCATCATTGTGTTGGCTGCATAGTGTAATGATTGCCCATTGGCTGCCTGTGTAGTGTCATCATTGCCCTTTGTAGGCCATGTATGGTCAGGATGGTCCTTGTCTTGTCTATTTATTGTCAGTGCTGTTTGTTTAGAGGACCATATTACTAGAATTTATCTCCACAATGAGGAGAATGTTCCGGCCCCGGAAGTGGGGGAATGTTCTGCCCCTGAAGGGGTTCATCTGGGTTCCCACACTATATATGTGTGTATCATCATCTGCTGGAGATAAAAGACGTCACAGTGACTATGGAGGAAGAGGACGGACGTGACTATGGAGGAAGAGGATGGATGTGACTATGGAGGAAGAGGACGTACGTGACTATGGAGGAAGAGGACGGACGTGACTATGGAGGAAGAGGACGGACGTGACTATGGAGGAAGAGGACGGACGTGACTATGGAGGAAGAGGACGGACGTGACTATGGAGGAAGAGGACGGACGTGACTATGGAGGAAGAGGACGGACGTGACTATGGAGGAAGAGGACAGACGTGACTATGGAGGATGAGGGCGGATGTGACTTTGGGGGAAGAGGACGGACATGACTATGGAGGAAGAGGACGGACATGACTATGGAGGAAGAGGACGGACATGACTATGGAGGAAGAGGACGGACATGACTATGGAGGAAGAGGACTGACATGACTATGGAGGAAGAGGACAGACATGATGGGGAGTTACTGGGTGTAAATATAAAATAACATCTTATTACCTCCTCTGCTGCTACTTTGACCACTGTCTCCTCGCTGCTTCTTATGGTATGAAACTTCCTGTCTTTATTGCAGATGACTTCCTGTCTTTACCTGACATCACTTCCTGTCTCTGCCTGACATCACTTCCTGTCTGTGTTCTATAATAACTTTCTTTCTGGATAGAAGTGAGATCACCACCTTGTGGCGTTCAGAGGAACTGCAGCCCCAAGAAACATTAAAATATCCATTCCTGTGGTTTCCATGAAAGATCAAAAATAACTAAAAAATAACTGAGAAAAAAATAAATCTAGCTCTTATGCAACCAACTATTTATTTTCCAATATTTTTATTGAAATGTTTCAAGTTACAGAAAATGTAATAGACAAGTGTCATGTTATAAGGTATGAAATCTCCCCAACAAACAGGCGGATGAATAAACAACAGACATCCCGCAGGGAAGCAGGAAATGTGTGCAATAATGACTGGAGACGTCACATAGAACATTCCCAGCATTAAGTCCACCTTGTACAGGGGAAGCAATAATAGGAGACATATGGAATACACAGAGCATTCATCATACACACCACACATAGTGCACAACACATACAACATGGAACTCAACTAGCACCAGAACATGGGAAAATAAAAGAGACAGCAGAAAGGAAGAAAAGAGGGTAACAGTAATGAGAGGAGAGAGGGGAGGAGGAGAGGGGATGAGGAGGAGAGAGGAGGGGAGGAGGAGGAGAGGAGAGGGGAGGGGGAGGAGGAGGGGAGGGGAGGGGAGAGGAGGATAGAAGAGGAGAGGAGGAGGAGGAGGAGGAGGAGAGGGGAGGGGAGAGGAGAGGGAGAGGGGAGGAGGAGGAGGAGGAGAGGGGAGGAGAAGGGACAGGGGAGGGGAGAGGAGAGGGGAGAGGAGAGGGAGAGGGGAGGAGGAGAGGAGAGAAGAGGAGAGGAGAGGAGAAGAGAGGAGGGGGAGGAGGAGGAGAGGGAAGGGGAGAGGGAAGGGGAGAGGAGAAGGGAGAGGGAAGGGGAGAGGAGAAGGGAGAGGGGAGGGGATGGGGGATGGGATGGGAGAGGAGAGGAGAGAGGAGAGGAGAGGGGAGAGGAGAGGGGAGGGGAAAGGAGGGGAGCGCAGGGGAGAGAGGAGAGGGGAGGGGAGGGAAGGGAAGGAGAGGGGAGGGTACAATTGCTAGTTATCAGCAGTACTTTCCTCATGCTGTGACAGTGTGAGGAAAGTGCAGCCGATAACTGGCAACTTCATTTCCTGGTGATCTGCTGTGTCATTGGACACAGCTGATCATGTGGTAAAAGGTTGCTGTGATTGGCCTTTTATCGCATCACATGATCAGCTGTGTCCGTAGGACACAGCGATCATGGAGATCACCGAGTGCGTGCCTCCGGGGGTACGCGGGAGGGCGTGTTGTGGGAGGACGTCATATGACACTCCCAGAACTAGCCGGCCACAATGAAGCCATCATTTGGCTATATGCAGTTGGCAAGTGGTTAAGGGTCTTCTTTTGGTACTGTAAGTGGAAATTTATGGAAGAGGGCCGTTTCCGGGGCCCTACCAACATTAACCCCCATCACCCTGTACATAAGGTTAAACATGCGGATCCAAAATCTAGTAACTATCAGACATTATACAAAAATCTTATTTGTGCCAGTCAATGTTTAAAATCCAAAATTATAGTCCAAATAAATTAAAGTCCAAATAAATGAATCCTCCGTGTCCAACTTCAACATCCCCATAAATCCAGATAAGATGTGTACCTCAAAAAAACGGAAAAACGAAATAGTGTATTACCTTCAATATCATCTGGTATAACTTTACCAACAATAATATATACTTAACAAAATATGCACAAAATAAAAACAAGATTCAAATCGTGAGCAACACGTGAATCATGAAATCACTCCGTGTACACTATAAATATATATAAATGTGAACAATCAGTGTACACTCATAAAACAAAAAAATGAATAAAGTTAAAATAAATAAATAAAATAAAGGAAATAAATAAATAAAATGATATAAATTGTGAAAAATTCTAAATAGCTGAAATGCATACAATTACCCTCATTAGAGTAATAGCAAGCCTTTAAAGAGTACACCCTGGACTGTCACTCCAGTGTTGTAGTCGCTCCCCGGACTGTCGCTCCAGTGTTGTAGTCGCTCCCCGGACTGTCACTCCAGTGTTGTAGTCGCTCCCCGGACTGTCACTCCAGTGTTGTAGTCGCTCCCCGGACTGTCACTCCAGTGTTGTAGTCGCTCCCCGGACTGTCACTCCAGTGTTGTAGTCGCTCCCCGGACTGTCACTCCAGTGTTGTAGTCGCTCCCCGGACTGTCACTCCAGTGTTGTAGTCGCTCCCCGGACTCTCACTCCAGTGTTGTAGTCGCTCCCCGGACTCTCACTCCAGTGTTGTAGTCGCTCCCCGGACTCTCACTCCAGTGTTGTAGTCGCTCCCCGGACTCTCACTCCAGTGTTGTAGTCGCTCCCCGGACTCTCACTCCAGTGTTGTAGTCGCTCCCCGGACTGTCACTCCAGTGTTGTAGTCGCTCCCCGGACTGTCACTCCAGTGTTGTAGTCGCTCCCCGGACTGTCACTCCAGTGTTGTAGTCGCTCCCCGGACTGTCACTCCAGTGTTGTAGTCCCTCCCCGGACTGTCACTCCAGTGTTGTAGTCGCTCCCCGGACTGTCACTCCAGTGTTGTAGTCGCTCCCCGGACTCTCACTCCAGTGTTGTAGTCGCTCCCCGGACTGTCACTCCAGTGTTGTAGTCGCTCCCCGGACTATCACTCCAGTGTTGTAGTCGCTCCCCGGACTGTCACTCCAGTGTTGTAGTCGCTCCCCGGACTGTCACTCCAGTGTTGTAGTCGCTCCCCGGACTGTCACTCCAGTGTTGTAGTCGCTCCCCGGACTGTCACTCCAGTGTTGTAGTCGCTCCCCGGACTGTCACTCCAGTGTTGTAGTCGCTCCCCGGACTGTCACTCCAGTGTTGTAGTCGCTCCCCGGACTCTCACTCCAGTGTTGTAGTCGCTCCCTGGACTGTCACTCCAGTGTTGTAGTCGCTCCCTGGACTGTCACTCCAGTGTTGTAGTCGCTCCCTGGACTGTCACTCCAGTGTTGTAGTCGCTCCCTGGACTGTCACTCCAGTGTTGTAGTCGCTCCCCGGACTGTCACTCCAGTGTTGTAGTCGCTCCCTGGACTGTCACTCCAGTGTTGTAGTCGCTCCCTGCACTGTCACTCCAGTGTTGTAGTCGCTCCCTGGACTCTCACTCCAGTGTTGTAGTCGCTCCCTGGACTCTCACTCCAGTGTTGTAGTCGCTCCCTGGACTCTCACTCCAGTGTTGTAGTCGCTCCCCTGACTGTCACTCCAGTGTTGTAGTCGCTCCCTGGACTCTCACTCCAGTGTTGTAGTCGCTCCCCGGACTGTCACTCCAGTGTTGTAGTCGCTCCCCGAACTGTCACTCCAGTGTTATAGTCGCTCCCTGGACTCTTACTCCAGTGTTGTAGTCACTCCCTGGACTGTCACTCCAGTGTTGTAGTCACTCCCTGGACTCTCACTCCAGTGTTGTAGTCGCTCCCTGGACTCTCACTCCAGTGTTGTAGTCGCTCCCTGGACTCTCACTCCAGTGTTGTAGTCGCTCCCCGGACTGTCACTCCAGTGTTGTAGTCGCTCCCTGGACTCTCACTCCAGTGTTGTAGTCGCTCCCCGGACTGTCACTCCAGTGTTGTAGTCGCTCCCTGAACTGTCACTCCAGTGTTGTAGTCGCTCCCTGGACTCTTACTCCAGTGTTGTAGTCACTCCCTGGACTGTCACTCCAGTGTTGTAGTCACTGCCTGGACTCTCACTCCAGTATGTTACAGACGGGGTTCCAATCCTTAGGCAAACATCTCATGACTCCATCATCCCCAAGTTTAGCCCAGTTCATCTCTGGCTACTTGGCAGCTCTCAGCACATGGGCAGAACCAGGGGTGGACTGACAACTCATGGGGCCCCCCGGGCAATAGGGGATCATGGGGCCTCTGTGTCCTTGCCCAAACTCAAAAAAGCCTATGAAAAAGGTACCAGGGGCATCTCATGGGGCCCCCTACTGACCCCGGGCCCTCGGGAAGTGCCCACGTTTCCAAATGGTCAGTCCGCCCCTGGGCAGCACTCCAAGTCTCTCTCAACACTCCTGTTTGTCTTGCCATGTGAAGAATTTATGATTCCTCCATCGTAGCTGTTTTTCTGTTTTTGTGGGGAGACAAAGATTAAGCTGCAAACGAGCCTGTTGTACCTTAAGTAACAAGTCGGGGGTTGGAGTCATTTTACGTTGGGCCAGTAAAGCCTCGTATTCCTTAGTTTGGGCAGAGATCAACTCTTCACGAGATCACTTTAGTCTAGAGGCTCATTGGATACAAAAACCTCTGATAGAAGCTTTATGGTTGTGAGCTCTAGAGAAATGAGAGTAGTCTCTAGAAGTAGGATTGGCCTCTCTCCATGCATCCACCAAATTATAGCCATATAAAGGTTGAGCAAATTTGCGACTTTGTTTCGGGGGACACAAGTTTGGTTGCATGCGATTTATCAAGCGTTTGATCTAAAGCCAAATTCGAATCCCCCACTAAAATGACATCACCTTCCAGTTCCGGAGCTAAAGATTTAAACAGGGATCGAAAAAAGGCAAATTGATTCACATTAGGGGCGTAGTAAATCAGGAAAGTCACTAAGTTTCCCCCCAAGTGGCCTTTAACCAATAGATATCGCCCTTCCTTGTCTCGTATCACTTTAGATTCAGTAAAGGATAACCGCCGGGCCAAACAGAGCGCTACCCCTCATTCTTTCTCAGATGCATTAGCAAAAAGCACACAGGGAAATCTCTATGAATATAACGTGGTGTGAAAGAGGAGACAAAATGGGTTTCCTGCAGAGCAACTATATCAGCTTCCAGGGACTCCAAGGGAAAAAACCTTGAGACGCTTAGAGGGGAATCCCAAACCTGCACATTATGGGAGAGTAAGGGAACAACAACACTATTAGGTCTTAAGGTGGACATAGAAAAATGCAAGACAGCGATGGGGAGACCCACACATCCCCTCGTAGGGGAGATCGAGAATCCAGGACCAAATAAAAATTCCCGAGATGACCCTCAAAGAAAAACAATTTAAAAAAGTGAGGAAAATAAGGAAGAAATAGGGGAGAGACAAAAGACAACGAGCCCAGAAAATGGCTAGCGTCAGTTCAAGTGGTAAAACAACAATATGCAGCATAAAACAGTAAAACACCAAATAACCCAGACACAAGGTCAAGGACTGGAAGAGTCTCCACCAAAGCATAGCAGTGGGGAGAGTCTTCCAATTAGGAGGAGCACATAGACGCTTCCCGGCACCATGGGGTCTGTAACAGACATGTATAAGAAAGGTTCCTAACCCCAGAGAAATAGAATACCTGACATATATCCAATCTAGCCAGGTAAAAAGCAATAAAATTAAAAACATAATATTTGGAATAACAATTCAAAGAAGAACAAGAGTGGAGGCCAATGTCTCATAACAAGACCATATAGAGGTCCCCGCCGGATAGAAAACAGCTAGTAGCCAGCAGGGTCCTCAAGGGACCTAACATGGAGTAGCAGGTTTCTTCTTCCTTGAAGAGGGGGACCACAGAGGTGAAAGCGGGGGAGGAGGGCTGTCAACCCTGGGCTGGTTTTGTGGGGAGGGGCTAAGGGAAATAAAGCCCAGATTCAGCAAGTTTCTCTCCTTCAGAAAATGTAGAAAAGGCGTAGGATTTGCCATTGTAAGTAAATTGTAAGCAAAATGGATATTTCCATTGATAACGAATGTCCCTTTGAATTAAAGATGAAAGCAACGGCTTGAACTTCCTCCGTTTCAGGATAGTAGCTTGAGAAATATCTGCAAAGACTTGAATCTTGTGCCCATGGATTTCCAAATCTGGATGTTCCCTGACGTATCGCATCACCGCCTCCTTAATTTAAAAAAAATGGGGTTTAATGATTATGTCTTGAGGAGGCCCATCCAGTTTTACAGGGACCAGAGCTCTATGGATACGATCTATTTCCGTTGTCACGATCAGGGGTCAGGATCAAAGGCCAGAGCTCTATGGATACGATCTATTTCCGTTGTCACGATCAGGGGTCAGGATCAAAGACCAGCAGTGTAAGGCTTACCTGAAACCAGCAGGATAGGTACACAGGCAGGTCCCCCTGGGAATGACGCAGGCTCACCTGAGGTGCGGGGTCTAAGTACTAACTGGTATCACCAGAGCTCCTAATGGTGGAGATGGATTTTGCTGGTGTTAGTACCAGGTCGCAGTTCTCAGGATCATCTCACCAGGAAGTGAGCAAGCCAGGAACCAGTAGCAGATATGGAAGTTAGGGATCTACCAGAAGCATGTGATCTGGGACTTCAGTATAGTAAAACTTGAGGTCAACATCAAGAAATGTAGCTACTCACCCAATTGTCAAGTTCCAATTGACGGCAACCATTTTCCCATTGCTCCAAATGTAGAGGCCAAATCAAATACATATCAAGACTGAGTATTCTTGGGGACATTTTCCCGAAGTCCAAAAACCCAACCAGATCCCAAATAAAATCACACAAAAATGTAAATTTTCTAAGTCCCAAAAAAGGAATTCCCAGGGGCAAATCATTTTACAGTGCCCTCCCCCCCAAAAACAAATGAACCTAAATAATGCTTTTGGCCTCTCATGTAAAAAAATTAGACTGCTTTGTTTTGGCACATCACATGACTAGCAGGAAGATCTATTCCTTTGCCAGACTTATCCACAGAGTATCTCAAGATTTAAGTCATCTAAAGCCCAAAAGGCATCATAAAGACTAATCTATTGTTCATTGACAAATACACTATATTGCCAACACTGCTGGGATGACTTCCTTTCCACACACATGAACTTGAATGGCATCCCAGTCTTAGTCCGTAGGGTTCAATATTGAGTTGGCCCCGCCCTTTGTAGCTCAAACAGCTTCCAATCATCTGGAAAGGCTGTTTAATCTTTTCAGATACTCTGAGACTGCCACATGAGTCCATTATTTTCTTTTTCACATTGAGTTTGCAGGAGACCTGCGGTTTAAAAGTGATTAAAGGAGTTTTGGATGCATTGCTCTTGGTCTCTTCAGATCAACAGTTATATCAACAATTCCTTTGGGTGCATTTACATGCATTTTTCTGGCTTTGGAAATATTTTGGGGAACATTTATATTTGCTTCGACCCATTTTTTGCCCTGGGTGACCCTTCTATAACCTATTGAATCCTTTTCGGAATGTTGCCTTAATGACAAATGTTATATCTTTTGCTTTAATGTTTGAAGCCCATGGTCAAAATGGCTGCAGTAGCTTATGGGCATAATGGAGCCATCCTAACATCTGCCTCCTTGTTTGGCAGGAAAGGTGGCCCCTCATTCTTGTGGCCCCTGCTCCTGAGCCTTACCATGCCTCTTTCTACTCCCTACCAGTCTCCTGGGCTGTGGCTGCCAGTGTCCTATTTGTCTGGATAAACTTGGGTGAAGAACATACCAATGAGCAATCCCTCAAACCTTGGTCACAAATGTCACATCATACATACAGCCTAACTAGTATCTGTTACTAATCATCATCTTGAACTCTATTTGCAGATCATCTTTTGCCCCTGGAGGCCCCAGCTGTTGGAGTGGGAGAAGAATCTGCATCTGATGTTGGGGTACGGGAACTGCTGTAATGGGGTGGGGGTGTACAAATGCATCTTGCATGTGTATTTGGGAAATGTCATGCATTTTTTTGTTTTGTGGTGCAGGGAAGTTCAGGCACTCCAAACTTGTGTGAAATGCCGTCACCTCCACCTGAGTTGCCTGAACCTCCGGTAAGAGATGCTAAAGATGTTCTCCCTAATGAGTCACCCATTTAGAGTATAACTCCGTTCCTGGCTGGGCAGGATTTGGCAACGTGATGTGTAACTTACTTTTCTTGGATCATTGCTTAGTCAGGAGCTGGAGGGAGTGATGTGCATGTGACAAATCAGCAGGAAGGTATCAGTCTGGGGAAAGATGCCAAACCATTCATTTCGGTCAAATGTTCATCCAGTGTAATGTGTCAGGGAAAGGCATTCATGTTTTATTTCTTTGGGGGGGCATCTGAAACTCAGGATGAGGCCAACCAATGGAGACAAGTCAGGGGGAGGGGAAGCCTTCTACATACATTACATGTGCATATGTGTAAACAGTTTAGAAACTGACCTTCAGGGACGCTGGCCTCTGCATCCAGAGGGGGCTGGAGCTCCCCCATAGCACCCCGGGCATTCTGAGGTACAAATACGTGAAGAGTAAAAAAAAGACACAGTAAAGATGCGAGCCCTGACATTCAAGAAACACATGGATGTTAAACAGTCACATAGTACAGGCCCCGGTAGTAAGTCCTAGCCCTAACCAACATAGAAAAGTCCTCTTTCAGTTTGGGTTACTAAACTAGATGACCAGAACCAGAAGGGCTTAAGGCCAATTTCATATGGCCACTTGTTGGCACCCACACTGCAGCAAGCTGCTCATATCCTACAATGCTGACATAGTCTCTGGCTGTCCATTGATGATCATCATGTGAAGTGAAAAAATGCTGCGCTACATGAAACAATGACACAATCCTTATATAACCAAAAACAGTGAAAAACAAATATATATATATTAGAATAAAAAATAGTAGAAAAACTATTAATATTGAAATAAAAAAAATAAAATAATTTATATAAACAAAAATCACACAAAAAATAAAAAGTATTTTTAAGCATGAATCAAACAAGTCATTCAAAAAATCAAGTTCAATCAATAAAGTGTTCATTCAGTGAACCCTCCTTTGGATAACAAAAAATATGTGGATCTGTCATCAATTCCCGTGCAGAGACATCCTCCGCCATGTATCTGCTCACCATCCTCCACCATGTATCTGCTCACCATCCTCCGCCGTGTATCTGCTCACCATCCTCCACCATGTATCTGCTCACCATCCTCCACCATATATCTGCTCACCATCCTCCGCCGTGTATCTGCTCACCATCCTCCACCATGTATCTGCTCACCATCCTCCACCATATATCTGCTCACGTCACGCAGTGTGACCGCACATTATACAATGTTACCGTCTAACTGCACTTTTGGTCCCATATGGACTCAGAAGATCAGCTTGCTGAATGAAGACTCCAAAGTAATCTCCCTCCTGATAAGCGTCTTTGTATCAGCCGTATTCCTCATTAATAAGAACTCCACATGGTGCTTTATCCTTTTATTCATCAATTACACATAAGAAATGCTCTCACGTTCCGGAGGTCTACATTGCACCAGGTATGATGAACATCCAGTGATGTACTGATTAGACACAAGGTGGCAGTATCATCTCAGCAGCAGAGTCCTGCACATGCTCAGAACAGACACCATCCATCATATGATGTAAGGCAAAGCACGGGGCACCTTAATGAATGCTGTTGCCTGCTGTAATGTCATTCCAAGGGCAGTTTGTAGAGTACTACAACCTCTGTCCCAATGAATGGCAACGTCGTGACGTCATCCGCACACTCCTCCCCGATGGATGGTGTCTGTTCTGAGCATGTGCAGGACTCTGCTGCTGAGATGATACTGCCACCTTGTGTCTGATCAGTACATCACTGGATCTTCATCATACATGGTGCAATGTACACCTCCGGAACGTGAGAGCATTTCTTATGTGTAATTGATGAATGACTTTTGTTTGATTCATACTTAAAAATATTCTTTATTTTTTGTGTGTTTTTTGTTTTATATATATATATATATATATTTTTTTTTTTTTATTTCAATATTAATATTTTTTCTATTATTTTATCTTCTAATATATATATTTTTTTTTTTTCACTTTGTTTTTTGGTTATATAAGGATTATGCCATTGTTTCATGTAGCGCAGCATTTTTTCACTTCACATTATGAATGTATAATTTGCCGCACTGAGACATGGGTTGTGTGCACTAGCGGCTACAGTATTTAATTGTAATTTTTGTTGTTTTCATTTCACCATAGTTAGCGCTAGAGTTATTCAATTTATTTTAGATACCACTGCTCATGAGATTGGTCTCTTTCAGTTGAGTTTTGGGGGTGGTAAAAATGGACAGCTGAGCCAGTGTTTCTGCTCTCAAACTGTAAAATAACAGCCAGATGGGGCTATTAACAGGCCGTGTCTGCAGCATTATTACCTCGGGGTGCAGAGTCTGACAAGAAGCACCTCTTATCAAGCTCCCACACTGGGCTCAATGGGGCCACACCACCACTACATACAATGCACACAATTACAATGTGGTAGTGTCTCATTGTAGGGTGAAATCAGGTGGGGGTGGTAATAACATGTCCTCATTCCCTGTCAGATGTCCTCTGAAAAGCCCTGTGACTGGAAGGAGATAGCCTGAGATGGGTACAGGGGGGATTTCTGGGGGTTCTGGCTTGGAGTGAAGGACAGGTGAACATCTCCTGGGGTTTGCAGAGTGGAGGCGCTAACACAGGAAGGACTCGGCTGGGTAGCAGAGTGGAGGCGCTAACACAGGAAGGACTTGGCTGGGTAGCAGAGTGGAGGCGCTAACACAGGAAGGACTTGGCTGGGTAGCAGAGTGGAGGCGCTAACACAGGAAGGACTCGGCCGGGTAGCAGAGTGGACGCGCTAACACGGGAAGGACTTGGCCGGGTAGCAGAGTGGAGGCGCTAACACAGGAAGGACGTGGCTGGGTAGCAGAGTGGAGGCGCTAACACAGGAAGGACTTGGCTGGGTAGCAGAGTGGAGGCGCTAACACAGGAAGGACTTGGCTGGGTAGCAGAGTGGAGGCGCTAACACAGGAAGGACTTGGCTGGGTAGCAGAGTGGAGGCGCTGACACAGGAAGGACTCGGCTGGGTAGCAGAGTGGAGGCGCTGACACAGGAAGGACTTGGCTGGGTAGCAGAGTGGAGGCGCTGACACAGGAAGGAGTCGGCTGGGTAGCAGAGTGGAGGCGCTAACACAGGAAGGACTTGGCTGGGTAGCAGAGTGGAGGCGCTAACACAGGAAGGACTTGGCTGGGTAGCAGAGTGGAGGCGCTAACACAGGAAGGACTTGGCTGGGTAGCAGAGTGGAGGCGCTAACACAGGAAGGACGTGGCTGGGTAGCAGAGTGGAGGCGCTAACACAGGAAGGACTCGGCCGGGTAGCAGAGTGGAGGCGCTAACACAGGAAGGACTCGGCTGGGTAGCAGAGTGGAGGCGCTAACACAGGAAGGACTTGGCTGGGTAGCAGAGTGGAGGCGCTAACACAGGAAGGACGTGGCTGGGTAGCAGAGTGGAGGCGCTAACACAGGAAGGACTCGGCTGGGTAGCAGAGTGGAGGCGCTAACACAGGAAGGACTTGGCTGGGTAGCAGAGTGGAGGCTCTAACACAGGAAGGACGTGGCTGGGTAGCAGAGTGGAGGCGCTAACACAGGAAGGACTTGGCTGGGTAGCAGAGTGGAGGCGCTAACACAGGAAGGACGTGGCTGGGTAGCAGAGTGGAGGCGCTAACACAGGAAGGACTCGGCTGGGTAGCAGAGTGGAGGTGCTAACACAGGAAGGACGTGGCTGGGTAGCAGAGTGGAGGCGCTAACACAGGAAGGACGTGGCTGGGTAGCAGAGTGGAGGCGCTAACACAGGAAGGACTCGGCTGGGTAGCAGAGTGGAGGCGCTAACACAGGAAGGACTTGGCTGGGTAGCAGAGTGGAGGCTCTAACACAGGAAGGACGTGGCTGGGTAGCAGAGTGGAGGCGCTAACACAGGAAGGACTCGGCTGGGTAGCAGAGTGGAGGTGCTAACACAGGAAGGACGTGGCTGGGTAGCAGAGTGGAGGCGCTAACACAGGAAGGACGTGGCTGGGTAGCAGAGTGGAGGCGCTAACACAGGAAGGACTCGGCTGGGTAGCAGAGTGGAGGCGCTAACACAGGAAGGACGTGGCTGGGTAGCAGAGTGGAGGCGCTAACACAGGAAGGACTCGGCTGGGTAGCAGAGTGGAGGCGCTAACACAGGAAGGACTCGGCTGGGTAGCAGAGTGGAGGCGCTAACACAGGAAGGACTCGGCTGGGTAGCAGAGTGGAGGCGCTAACACAGGAAGGACTTGGCTGGGTAGCAGAGTGGAGGCGCTAACACAGGAAGGACCCGGCTGGGTAGCAGAGTGGAGGCGCTAACACAGGAAGGACGTGGCTGGGTAGCAGAGTGGAGGCGCTAACACAGGAAGGACTTGGCTTGGTAGCAGAGTGGAGGCGCTAACACAGGAAGGACTCGGCTGGGTAGCAGAGTGGAGGCGCTAACACAGGAAGGACTCGGCTGGGTAGCAGAGTGGAGGCGCTAACACAGGAAGGACTCGGCTGGGTAGCAGAGTGGAGGCGCTAACACAGGAAGGACGTAGCTGGGTAACAGAGTGGAGGCGCTAACACAGGAAGGACTTGGCTGGGTAGCAGAGTGGAGGCGCTAACACAGGAAGGACTTGGCCGGGTAGCAGAGTGGAGGCTCTAACACAGGAAGGACTTGGCCGGGTAGCAGAGTGGAGGCGCTAACACAGGAAGGACTCGGCTGGGTAGCAGAGTGGAGGCGCTAACACAGGAAGGACTCGGCTGGGTAGCAGAGTGGAGGCGCTAACACAGGAAGGACTCGGCTGGGTAGCAGAGTGGAGGCGCTAACACAGGAAGGACGTGGCTGGGTAGCAGAGTGGAGGCGCTAACACAGGAAGGACTTGGCTGGGTAAACATATACAGTAAATTGTTCCTCTGCTGATTCACAATTGTGTAAATATGGTGATAAGGTGGGTAAGCAAAGGGTCTTTCCAACCAACTCATGTAGCCTCCCTAAAGGATACTTCTGCTGCCCTTGTCTCCTCCCCAGAAGAAACCAATAAAATACTGGAAGATATTTGTGCCGCTCTATATCTAGATCCAAGACCTTGAGGTGACCACAAAATTCTTAGACTCACTTCATTTACTCACTATTGGCCCCTCCCACCTGCAATCTGTAAATGTCCCTATTTCATTAAAGGAAGAGTCTGAGGTGAGTAAAGGCTTACCTAGTGGGAAATCACCTGGTCCTGATGGCTACACACCAGCATTGTATAAGATGATGGACTCTCTTCATCCCTCAGCTACTGACAGTATATACGAGGTTTGGGAGGGGGGCCATACCTTCCAATGGGTCACCAAGACTATATAAAATTGATTTCTAATGAGGGCAAGGACCCACTTGAACCGGAGGCATACCGACTCATATACCTCCTAAATGTGGACACTAAAATACTCTCTGAAATAGTAGCATCCCTCTTGGCTGCAGTATTACCCTCCCTTATCCATACTGCCCAGGCTGGCTTTATTAATGGTAGACCAGTGGCTTCCAACATTCAGCAAGTTATTGCAGTGCTGGAACAAGGCAAGGTACACCCGTCTGAGGATCGAGCTATTATTACATTGGATGCTGGAAAAGTCTTGGATAATGTCAGCTATCGTTGGCTTGCTCTGGTTCTTCTGATGGCTTTTCAGCAGTATGGATTCTGCACCTTCACCCAGGGTGGTAGCTGCAGGTCTCATATCAGGTGAAATATTGCTGCACGAAGGGTACTCACCAGGGTTGCCCCCTTTCACCTCTTCTTTTCAACCTTGCCCTGGAACCTTTCTCCCGTTACCTTTCCTCCAGAGCCCCAATACATGGGATTCAGACAGGTCAAGAAGAACTCTGTGTAGTCCTATTTGCCGATGATATTCTTATATTTTATGGCGGATCCTGTGGCAGATATTCACATTCTCCATCAGGTCTTCACAAGCTGCCTACAGTGCTCTGGCCTTCCAATCAATTCTGCTAAGAGTGAAATACTTTCCTTATCTCAAACCAACACCCTTCCCTGGGCCCAGCAGTCTCTCTTCACGTAGCAAATGTTCAGATCACATATTCAGGCATTACGATAGGGAAGGAGCCATCCTCGGTCTATCATTACTACCCTCCACTGATATCTAAAATAGGAAATGAGATGGAAACATGGATGTACCTTCTCCTATCGATTTTTGGGGGATGCCACCTGTTCAAAATGGTGAGCTTTGCTCGCCTATTGTACCCTCTTCAAACAATTTGGTTCCTGATTAAACAGGGGGAGCAAAAAAAAAAAGAGGGTGGAGCAAACTTTCCCAATATTCGATTGTATACCCTTGCCTGTTTATTGTGTATAGGGACAGATTGGATACTTCAGGCTTCCTCATACACCAATTATGATTTGGAGTTGGCAGTGGTGCAACCATATGACTTAGCTGCTCTCCTGCATTGCAAAATACAATTGTTCCCCACAAGTATTCAACACAACCTTCTGATACGGGATCTGATTCTTACATGGAGGGACATACAGAGCAAACTGGGCCTGTCACCCCATGTCTCCCAATATTTGCCCATAAGAGGCATTACAATGTTTCCACAAGCTGTTCTATATGCGGCTTTCAACATTTGGAGTTCTAAGGGGCTCTCCTGCGTTGCCTCCCTGTATGACACATATTTGAACTATCGGGAACTTTGAAATCTTTCCCAACCCTTGCATCAACTTATGACCTGCCAAGCCATCCCTCTCTCTACTACCTACACCTCTCAGGTTGTATAAACTGGTGCTGCCCAGCCAAGCAACAATGTTTTCAAACTTCCATATCGGATCGCTTCTACAGGAATGGAAATACTCCATATCTGACATCTATCGACCTTTACACTCTCTCTTTACTAAACCTCTACATCCCACATCTGTGAAATCTTGGAGCAAGGTCATACCGGGAGAGAACCTGGTGGGCAACATACTGGAAGGATAGAACAAAGTGCAAAGGCTTGTGGTGAATGAATCCTGGAGAGTCTCAATGTAAGCTCTTCCATGGGGCCTTCATCCCATTTCTATCCACCAAGAACTCTCCACAAATCCACTATATAGTGAGCACCGCCCTCTCTCTTCCACCGATTTCGGGAATGGCCCCGCATCTCAACCTTTTGGGAACAAGTGTTAGCCTACATCTCAGGAGTTTGTGGCTGCTCACTCCCCATGGACCCAGTTCTTCTACAACTCTCCATTCAGCTCAGAAAACCCACATCCACAAATCCCGCAGGAGCTTGCAGAGGATATTAATATGTTTACTGGTGGCCCACAGGGCTATTCCTAAGAAATGGACTATCACCTTGTCCCCACCATCACAGACACTAAAAAGATCTACGTCTTCTGATTTACAGAGAGAAGGTAGACATGGAGCTCAACAACCAAGCCTCAGTCAAACATTTCCATAATAGATGGGACACTTTTATTGCAGCAACACTTACATCCTTGGAGCAATCCTCTATGTTGTCTTCTTTTACTTCTATGGATGGGTTTGTCAAGGTGGTTACATTGTAGAGATCAGACAGCCGTGTATGGAACACGCATTGAGGACACGCATACATAACAGGTGTTACTTGCTCCCCATCTGGCCGTGTATATCTTGGTTTTCTGGTTCATGACGTTGTCATTCTTTTGCTCTCCTGATGTGTCTGTGCGCACTCATGGCCGAACCTTACTTCCTTGGCTTTATCATGACATCTAGGAACATTATGACATTCTGCTCCTCTCACTTATTGGAGTTGGGAACAAAGTCTCAGGAGAAAGTCCATCCATGTTTTCTGATCAGGTATCACACCCGGTCACACCTCCAGGTCAGTTCCTACCAGAAGATTCCTTCCTCTTTCTTTATTGGAGAGATTCTAATTATTTCATTGGTTACTGTGATTTATCTTTTATTCAGAAGTCATGGCAAGAAGTATGAGGTGCTCGTCTCCTCTTTCACCCCAGACATATTGCTTCTTTGTATATCTCTTTAGAAAACTCAAAATAGAATTTTTGAAAAAAAATGTACTCAGCCAATGAAAGGTCAGGACTCCATTTTTATTCTTCTCCTATCAACCCAGTCCCACACTTCATCCATGTCTTTGGGGACCTCGGATCTCCTTATCAACTGTTTCTTCCATGATGAAGATCAGCCATGGAGTATATCTGAGGTGTATATCAGGGTGTGCTTCTTCCCCACATGAGAGCTGGGATGTCCAGCAACATTCATCTAGAAGACATTTCCCGCACTCAAGGCACTAATACACCTCCAGGGTTGTGTGGGACCCCTGATGTACAGGAAGACAGGACTTCAGTGAGGAACATTTCCCTCACTCAGGACAAGAAAGTGACTTCAGCCCTGTTTGACATCTCTGATGTTTATATAGATGGGGCTTCTGTGAAAAACATTACCTTCACTCAGGACAGGAAAGTAGCTTCTCCCCCGTGTGAGTTCTCTGATGTCTGTAAAGATCGGACTTCTGCAAAAAACATTTCCCGCACTCAGAACAAGAATATGGCTTTTCTCCTGTATGAAATCTCTGATGTGTGTTAAGGCCGGATCTCCCTGAAAAACATTTCCCGCACTCAGGACAGGAATATGGCTTCTGTCCAGTGTGCAATCTCTGATGTGTGTAAAGATGGGACATCTGAGAAAAACATTTCCCGCACTCAGAACAGGAATAAGGCTTCTCCCCCGTGTGAGATCTCTGATGTATGTAAAGATGGGGCTTCTGTGAAAAACATTTCCCACACTGAGGACAGGAATGTGGCTTGTCCCCAGTGTGCAATTTCTTATGTCTGTAAAGATTAGACTTATCTGAAAAACATTTCCCACACTCAGTACAGGAGAAGCTCTTCCCTGTTGGAAGGACAGCCCGGTCTCGCACAGTCTGAGGTTCCTCAGGATACGAGGAATCCGATGGTCCATCTACACTGGGTGGTGCCGGATGGACATTGGAGGGAGCCGGGTTTTCTCCTGGACTATACTGTGTGATGTCCTCATCTTCTACTTTCCAGTCTGGAGACAAAGTGAGACAATCCTCGGAGGTTTTCCTCATCTCCCGGCCATGGACTAAAATACAAAGACAAAGAGGATTACTAGAAAGGAGCTGATTGGTTCCCCCAAACCAGGACTCCGCCCACATCAGACAGCTTGGTCTCTGAGGAGCTTACAATTCCACCCTCAAGGGAACTAGGAAATAGCTCCTCTGATCTCCTACCAGGTCATTTCTTTATTCATGGACCTTAGTCAGAGAGTGAGGAAACAACCAGAACTGTCTTTTATAGGAGGGACAGTGATGAGGGGATTATAGGACGAGGGGCCCCACCCCCTCTATCACTCATCACCATCTTCCCAACACAAGAAGTACTGCACTTCCTTATTTAGTCCATGATTTAGTCATGAAGAACAGCGGGGCTGAGCCCCACCAGAGGTCAGAGAGTGAGGATGGGGGGAGAACAACCAAGATGAAGACTGGACTGATTCTGAAGACCACCATCATTGGGGTATTGACTCCTCCCTCATTATCACTTTCTGTTTAAGGGTCCAAAGGGTCCACATGAAGACACGTTTCTCAAACACTAATACACAAATGTAAAGGCTTAATAACACCTAGGTTCAGGGGGGATAGGTAGGAACAGACAGGAGGCAAAACCCGATGCTGGATCAATGTGAAGGGAAGCATGACAAGTATGGGTGGAGGAATGGATTTAGTGTTCATGACCCACCTGTGCTGATCTCTGTAGGAGTGTCCTCCTCTATAAATGTCCCCGTTATTCCATCCTCCTCCATAGACTGCTGATCATCCCTCACATACGCCTCTTCTTCTTCTTTAACCTCAACTTTGATGTCTATCAGATCTTCACTCTAAACCAAGAAAATGAGAGAAAATATCATCTGTAAATATAAGGTCACATAAAAGAACTCCACACATTGTCTCCATGAATCCATGTTCTAGATGCTCCATCCCACCAACCTTGTAATAGTGAGGGATGGTGTGACCTACCTGTGTGGAATCCCGGGAATACAGAGGACGGGGACATCTCTCTGGTGGGTTCCTGGTATTAGATGGCTCCATCGTATCCTTGTGTCCTTCTGAAAACTCCTCCATCACTCCATACTCCTCATCCTCCTCTTTATACTCTTCTTTAACATCAATATTATCATCCCCGAGGATTCCACTCTGAAAGATATAATAAAACATTCATTGTAACAAACATGCTGTGTATAAATCACAACTACCAATAATTGTCATCATCTACCTGATGATGGTGAGGGATGGTGTGACCTTCCTGTGTGGAATCCCGGGAATACAGAGGACGGGGACATCTCTCTGGTGGGTTCCTGGTATTAGGTGGCTCCATCATATCCTTGTGTCCTTCAGAAAACTCCTCCATCACTCCATACTCCTCATCCTCCTCTTTAAATTCTTCCTTAACAACAATATTATAATCCCTGAGGATTCCACTCTGAATATAGAATAAAATGCCATCAATGGTAACAATGCAGATAATGTACAGATCCTAATGATACTATCAGTGATTGTTCCTCATCTACCTGATGATGGTGAGGGATGGTGTGACCTTCCTGTGTGGAATCCCGGGAATACAGAGGACGGGGACATCTCTCTGGTGGGTTCCCATGACTGGATCCATCTGTAGGAAACACACACACTGACTGAATCCATTGTTTCTATGTGTTTATCAGATGATGGGGGATCTAGGTGGATCCTCCGTACTGCTCTCTCCTTTACAATAAAGTCTCCTCTTACCCGGTGATGTGAGGGGCGGCTGATTGTCCATCATGACGTCCTTGTAGAGATCCTTGTGTCCTTCTAAATACTCCCACTCCTCCATGGAGAAATAGACAGTGACACCCTGACACCTTATAGGAACCTGACACACACAATGATACAGTCACCATCCAGACACATCCCTTGTCTGTTACTGGAGAATGTCCCAGAATTCCCGGCACCGCTCACCTCTCCTGTCAGCAGCTCAGTGATCTCTCTGGTGACTTCTAGAATCTTCTTCTTTCTCTCTTCTATCAGGGAGGGAGGTGGAGGCAATGTGATGTCATATGATCTCCAGACTTCACAGGAGGAAAACTCTACATCTGAACACAAATAGTCACATCAAATGATATTCCCAGAATCCTCCTCACCTCTCCATTCAGGTCTCCATTTTATTAAAGCCCCACTTCAGGCTGAGGTATAATTCCCCCCCACAGGACCCCCACACTACGCAGGGTATAGGCTTGTTGCAGCATTCTGATGTCATTACATACAACGCAGGACCAACAGTCCCACTTTACATGTGAGGATACCAAGGGACCCCCACATCCTAAGAGCATCAGAAAAATGTCAGATGGAGGGACATTGGGGGGAGGAGCTGTGAGGTCAGTGTGATGTCATAGGATTCTCTGACTCTGGATAGAAGGACATTGGGAGGAGGAGCTGTGAGGTCAGTGTGATGTCATAGGACATATAGACTCTGGATGGAGGGACATTTGGATGGGGAGATTTGAGGGGCCCTCTAGATGTGCCTCCCATGTAAATCAAATCATTGTTCCTGGGCGTGTCCTACCTCTCCTAAACTGAAGAGTGAACTTTGACCTTTACCATCCAGAAATCTGTCCGGAATCTGTGGAAGTAAGCGGTCATGTGATCAGGTGACGTGCGGAGGAACGGAGTGTAAATAGCAGAGAATCGTCTCCAGAGCCCCTAATGGTGGGGATGGATTTGGCGGCGTGCTGGTGCCAAGTTTCCCCCCCCAGGGTCACTGCAGGTGTGGAAAAAAGCTATGTAAGAGGATATGGAGGAGAGATGAGGAGGAGATCCAGGAATCAGGAGAAAGGTCAGGGCAAGCAACAGACGAGCGCATCCAAGAGACCAAGCCGGGGTCACTACACAGAAAATCAATCCAAGGAAACAACAGGCAGGACGAGGAATAGCAAGAAGGAGCTGAGAGACAAATGAGAATATTGCTCAGCCAATGGGAGATGATCTCAGCATGACTTCCATCATGAAGGAGATGAGGGGGAGGGGAGGAAGTCACTGAAGGTGACCATAGATCCATGGAAATTCAGCTGGTTCAGCAGGGATCGCTCACATTTCCATCCATGTGTGGCCACTGCCGGATAAAAGCCACTCCCCCAGCGGCTGCAGCCAATAGCTTCAGTGCTGATCTGTGTATTCTGAGAGCGGAGGAGTCCCCCCATTGTCAGAATACAAGAGTGCAGTGGGGAGGATTCCCCCATCCACCTCCAATGTGTGGATGGGGGAATCACTTCAGTTTTTATGGTCATCCCGCTGGCTGAACGATAAAACTGAACCATGTAGGCCAGCTTTGGGGGCAAATATATTATCATCAACTCCTCCCCCTGAAGGGGTTCATCTACGTATTACCTCCTCTGACACCAGATTCAGATTCTCCTCTCCGCTTCCTCCCGATTCATCTCTCACCCAGAGCATCCTGTCTGTACCTGACATCACTTCCTGTCTGTACCTGACATCATTTCCTGTCTGTCTTCCATAGAGACTTCCTGTCTGGGTAGAAGTGAGATCCCCACCTTGTGGAGCTCAGAGGAACTGCAGCCCCGAGAAGCGTCTGGTAGTGTGACCCCGGCCTTGTGCTGGGTGTGTATGGACTGTAGATCCTTATAGAGGGGTCACCTCCACTCCCACCAAGGGGGACAGAAATATATGACTGCTCGGGGGACACATTTTGGCCCCTTTGATTTTGCAGTAAATGTGATTGCATTAGTCCCGTTGATTTTCGTATTTCCATGTAATAAAAGGTGTCACATAATGTCGGGTTCCCCTTTCTCTCCTCCTTGAGTGTGTATTTAGAGGCGGAGCTCCTGCTGGAATGGCAGTCGGAGGCGGAGTCTAGGAGGGAGACTGACAGAACCCGCAGCAGACTTGCAGGAGTGAGCGAGGAGGATCCGGTTCCTTTACCATCGGAGATGAGGAGAGTGTGAAGGATGTTTGTGACTCTGGGAGCTGAAAAGCTGGGAGTCCTATTGGTGTGGTGAGGGGGAAGCACTACTAGGGGGCGCCCTCACCATCCCGTGTACAAGAGGTGGAAGAAGGCGGGGCTACACTACAGCTGACACAGTTTGGAGGGCGGAGCACTTTCACACCTTATCAACTTTTCACTGATTGGTGGATTTTTGGAGTAAAATAAGTGGATTGAAGTAGATGCAAAGTGGAAGCGGTGGACTTGCAGAGAACACTATACTGAGCACACAATATTGTCTGTCTCCATGGATTTGCACAGGATTTGAGATGATTTCCTATAGCAGCAAATCTGATGAGATGAATGAATGTAGCGCCCCTCCTGGTCAGGTCTAGGATGTGTAGTCAGGTGATGCATAGCTGTGTTTCTCTGCTCACCAGAGAGGCTGTCAGGTAAATTCAGTCGGGTATTCTGAGTTACAGAGAGCTGTGATTGATTAGTCAGGTCTGCTCATGCTGCTCTGGTTCTGTTGGAGTTTGTCTGAGTTCTTCCTGCCTTCAGGAAGCTATGAGAGTCTTCCAGAACATGGGGATTGGCTAGACAAATGACCAGCATGAATATGGATACAGTCCTGGCCAATTGCAGGGGAGGGTGGCCCCATTGCATGCTGGGAGTGGTATTTATATTCTGAGAGCACATGGGTTCAGTGTCTTTCCTCGGAGAGGATTGCACCAGCCAGGCTGGAGGCAGGATGCCTCGCCTGGCACTTGCTGTTATGTGGCCTCGGGTGGGTGACCTGAGGGCCTGAAGTTAGAGAGAGTGACCCTGATTCTACAGTAAGCTGACTGAGGGGAGCTGTCTGCCAAAGCTCTGTCTGGTGTCACTGGAGAGAGTGGCTTGGAAGATTGGAAGGAGGCAACCATTCTGTCCTTGGACCTGTGAGTGCAAACTCTGAGAGATCTGGGGGGCTCTGTGTGCTTGTTACCCCTCTGGTGCTTGATAGTCAGCCTGGGTCTGAGAAAGGGAGCCCTGCCTAGTGTTCTGCAGAGCTTGTCCAAGTATTGCTACTGCTAATGGGACTTCGCTCTCCTACAACTACTTGCTGCTATTTGTTACTGAGAAGTCTGCTATCTACTGTCAGCCGAGACTTCACAAGTGTTCTACTAAGAGATCAGCTAGATGTCCTCAGTGTGAAGAGTTCTGATTCTGGAGGATCCGACTACATTCCCCATCCCTATCCCCAGTTCTACAATAAACTCCAAACACAAAACATCCCCTAGACTGGTCATTGGAGACAACGAGCAGAAGTGTGTGTGTTTGCCTTGCTGTGGGGCAAAGCAAAGGGGAACCAGGGGCAACATTCAGCTCCTTCTGAGGTAGTGCTACATGAAGTTGGTGTAAAGTGGAAGCAGTAGATCTGCAGGGAGCAGCATCTTGAGCACAGAGCACTTTGTTGTATATGGATTTGCACATGGTTCAGTATTCTTAATTTACTGGCAAACACCTCAAGATCAATGAAGTAGGTGTAAAGTGGAAGCAGTAGATCCGCAGAGAATAATATTTTGAGTAGGGATGGGCTGACGGTTCAAGTCAAACATAAGTTTGAATCGAACAATAGCCGTTTGCGTGTTCACCATTATGCAGGAAGTTTGCCCGTTTGCCCAAACAATGTAAAACATGCTTTGTGACTGGCCAAAGCATTGCACCTGGCCACAGATCAGGTGCAATGCTTTGGCCAATAACAGCTGAGTTCTCAGGAAGAGCCATGATTGGCCAAAGTGCTGGGCGTATTATTGAACCACAACATGCAGAAGAGGTGGTGGAGTGGATAAGTCAGTCATCCTCATCCTCTGTCATCCAGGATCATACTATTTTGTCTTCCACCACAGCTGCCAAAGTGTCCTGTTCCTCCGGCTCCTTGTCCACCACAGCTGCTCCTTCCGTAGCCCCACCATCATGCATGGAGGAGTCACCAGAATGATTGGATCATAGTGTCAGTCCCATGCTGCTGGAGGATGTGCAGCAATCTGAATGCTGTGATGTTGGTTCCCAGGATGAGGAAAGGAGTGACGTGAGCCTAGAGAGAGGGGGCGCCAGTGAGGGAAAAGAAATTGTCAGTCCTGTTCCCCCAGCCCAGTGTTTCTCAACTCCAGTCCTCATGGACCCCCAACAGGTCATGTTTTCAGGATTTCCATTATTTTGCACAGGTGATTTGATCAGTTTCACTGCCTTAGTAATTACCACAGCTGTTTCATCTGAGGGAAATCCTGAAAACATGACCTGTTGGGGGTCCATGAGGACTGGAGTTGAGAAACACTGCCCCAGCCGCAGCACACTGCCAAGTTGGCTCCATTGATGAGGAGGAAGGGGATGATGAGGTCACTGACCATACTTGGGTGCCTGAGAGAACAGAGGAGGACAGTGAGGAGGAGGCAGAACTCCAACAAGGCAGGATGTCCTCCAGGGACAGGCATAAGGGCAGCCAACCAATGGCATCACACGACAGAGCTCCACAGGTGGGGGCGCTGCTGACTCCATGCAGACTTCCACAAGTTCTCTGGTGTGGAAGTCTTCAACACATGTGCAGCATTGCTGTTTGCAGTCTTTGACTGAAGCAGACCAAGCGTGGCCAAAACACCAGCCACTTGGGCACCAAATGCTTGACAAGACGTATGATGAGCTGCCATGCAGCCCGCTGGTAACAGCACCTGAAAGACCCAGAAAAAGTGCAGACTTCTCCTTGCTCCTCATCTGGGATCTCTACTGTAAAACGTCAGGTCTTCTCAACAGCCTCCACTGAGAGGAGTGATGGTACAGCAGTGGGTGGCCCATCTGACAGCAGGACACCACCTGTTCATTTCAGCAGGAACATTTCACTACCCCATTTGCTGAACCGTGAAAGAATAGACTGTCCCACCCATCCACATTCTATCCTGGCCAAATTGCTGCGTTACAACTGCTGCCTTTCCATCTGGTGGACTCTTCCCCCTTCCGGGAATTTGCAGAATGTTCTGTATCACAGTGACAGGTTCCAAAAAGACAATTTGTTCCATGCAAGGCCATTCCAGCTCTGTACCATCATGTGGAAGGTCATGTTTTGTCCTTGTTGGACAAGGCGGTCAGCAGCAAGGTCCACATTACTGACACGTGGTCCAGCAGGCACAGTCAGGGATGGTACATATCCGTCACGGCACACTGGGTGACTCTGCTAGCAGCTGGGAAGGATGCAGGACAGGGTTCAGTTCTGGAGCTTGTTCCACCACCATGCCTCCAAAAACCTGGTGGTGATTCTGCCACATCTGTCTGCTCCACCCCCTCCCCTTCCTCTTCCTCTATGGCCTCTTCTGCTGAATTGTCCTCTGAACCAGCAGTGCTTCATAAGCGTTCATGGGGCTATGTGATCAGTCAGGATAAAAGATGCCACGTGGTGCTTCAGCTGGTCTGTCTAAGGGACAGGAGCCACACCAGGACACAGATTCTGTCAGCTATGAAGGGGCTCTCCACCCTCCAACAGGGACACTTGACACATGTTCCATGCTTGGCACACGTCCTGAATTTGGTGGTGCAGTGCTTCTTGAACAGGTACCCAGGCTTTCAAGATCTTCTGAGGCAGGCCAGAAAAGTCTGGCCATTTGTGGTGGTCATACACGGCCTGTGTTCAGTTGGCTGAAATTCAACCTGCCCACCAACCGACTCATTTGTGACATGTCCACTCGGTGGAACTCCACTTTGGTGATGCTGCAGTGGCTGCACACACAGCAGAGGACCATCAATGAGTACCTGTGTGAAAATGGCGCAAGGACAGGCTCAGGGGAGCTTGGCTTCTTCTCACCTCGCCAGTGGCTGCTGACAATGGATGCATGCACTGTCCTGTCACCATCTGAGGAGGCCACAAGGATGGTGAGCTGTCACACTGCATGCATCAGTGACACTATCCCTGTAGTCATCCTGCTGGAGCACACGCTGCATGGAATCATGGACAGGGCACTGGAGGCAGAACAGCGGGAGGAAGAGGAGGATTTCCTGTCCTCTCAAGGCCCCCTTTATGCAGAAACCATTCCTGTGGGGCTGCAGTTCACACAGAAGGAGGAGGAAGTGGAGGAGGAGGAGGATTGCAGCAGCATGGAAGTAGAGGATCACATAGAGCAGTCTTCAAGGGACACTTTTCAGTCCCCAGAACCCAGCCAGGAGTAGTACATGTCTGGGAGGAGGTAGTTCCTGACAATGTCATCCTCAGTGACCCAGAGGTCTCAGAATCTCCTGCCTCCTCAAACTTACACTGCATGGGCTCCCTGATTCTGCAAAGTCTGTGTAAGGACCTGAGGATTTGTGTTATCAAGAAGAGGGATCAATACTGGTTGGCAACCCTTCTTGATCCACGTTACAAGGGTCAAGGTGCAGAGCTCATCCAGTCTTCCCAGAGGGAGCAGAGGATGAAACATACTGAGGATGCCTTGAAATTGTGCAACACCTTTCCAGACACTGGGAGGTCACCATTTCCTGGACAACGTGTTTCTGAGGCTTCATTCTGTCAAAGGAAGAGCGGTGAAGAAGGCGGTCAGCTGACCGATGCCTTTAGACAGTTCTTTAGTCCTCAGCGCCCAGGGCTGTTAGGTTTAAGCACCCATCGGCAGGGTCTGCATCATATGGTGCAGGATTATCTAGGGGTAAGAGCGGACTTGGAGACCTTTCCAACTGAGCATCCACTGGGTTACTGGGTCTTGAGGATGGATCACTGACCAGAACTTGCTCAATATGCCATCAAGGTACTGGCCTGTCCTGCATCCAGCGTACTTTCCGAACGGACATTCAGTGCTGCTGGAGGTTTTATGCATTTACCTGAATGACATCGATTCATTCAGGGTTTTTTTGTGATTTGGCTACAGGTAATCACATGACACAGCTGGGCTGTGATTGGTGCAGCTTGTGCATGTGATCGCTGTGACCATTCACAGCTAGACACACTTGTATACAATGGATGGCATGAAAGGAAGCCATCCATTGTATACAACTGTCATGTGACCTGCAGTGATTGGTCACAGCAGGTCACATGGCACTGGCAATAGGGCCAGTACACAGATCTGTCATCGGCCGTGTCTGAGGTACATGGCCGGTGACAGATCGCACCACAGCCCTGCGGGGTGCACGCTCCAGAAAGGACGCCATATGGCACCACCTGGAGGGGCGAGCTGTTCGTCCAACCGCCATCTGGCTATAGACTGGGCAGCAACTGGTTAAACTGGAGGGGGTGATCTCAGTGGAAAGAGTGTCTTCAGTGGGGAGGGGTGACAACACTAGGGGAGAGGTGTGTCCTCAGAAGGAGAAGAGTGTCCCCAGCACAGGAAAGGAGGGGGAGGAGTGTCTGCAGAGGAGGAAAAGAGAGGAAGGAGTATCTTCAGTGGAGAGGGTGTCTGTAGTGGGGGAGGGTGTCCTCTGTGTGTGTGTGTGGGGGGGGGTGTCTTTAGTGGGGGAGGGTGTCCTCTGTGTGTGTGGGGGGTTGTCTTTAGTGGGGGAGGGGTGTCCTCTGTGGGGGGAAGAGGGTGTTCTTAGTGGAGGAGGGGAAGGGTTTTTTGGGTAAATGACACCAGATCAAAGTCCTCCTGAGAAGTTCCTAAAGACAGCTGTCTTGTCTATGTAAAAAGATAACTTTAGCTGAATATTAGAAGCACAGCTTATTCCAAGGAGGCTATGAGGTAAACTGACCCCAGCTTTGTTTGTGGACAGGGAGGAGTCCAGTGGTCTGTTTGTGGACAGGGAGGAGTCCAGTGGTCTGTTTGTGGACAGGGAGGAGTCCAGTGGTCTGTTTGTGGACAGGGAGGAGTCCAGTGGTCTGTTTGTGGACAGGGAGGAGTCCAGTGGTCTGTTTGTGGACAGGGAGGAGTCCAGTGGTCTGTTTGTGGACAGGGAGGAGTCCAGTGGTCTGTTTACACAAGTCCTAAACAAAAGCTCCATTGTTCTCGGAGTTTCATTTCTCCAGAAGGAAGAAGCTGCTCTGGCTGTACAGATCACAGAGGTGGAGTCTACACTGCAGTCTGCATTGTCAGCCGAGCAGCTGAAGGAGTCCAACATCTAACCGTCTACTAATCAGGCGTACTCCTGGAGCACCACCTACACAAGACTCACCTCGTCCATCTAGACTGCTCACTAGAGCTTCTTCTACAGCCTCTGACCCATCACTTCCCTCCTCTGCTGGAGGCACTTTATTAGGATCTATAGAGGGACAACTCCGGCCTCGTATTGTACATCAGAATCAAGGAAACAGCAGAGATCCGGCCACAGGGGAGCTAGGAAACACCAACGCTGCAACAAGGGATCTCCCACTCATCCAACCATCCCAACAGACGATTCATCATCAACAGAAATAGATGGAATTGTCACCTTCTCCTCAGCTGGACTGACATCGGGGAAGATGGACCTTCTGGGGGAAAGGTTTGGGCTTCAGCCCTAAAGGTATCAGGAAGACGTTGTTGGCACAGGACTTGTATAGATGTCTCAGGAATATTAGATTGAAGGGACATTATTCCTGGAGAGGCGACATTGAGGGATCATCTGTAGTCACACCACTACTGAGACATAGAGAGGGAAATGGGCGCTAATAGGATGCAGGAGATCTGCTGAGACATAGAAATGGAAATGGGAGCTAATAGGCTGCAGGAGATCTGCTGAGACATAGAGAGGGAAATGGGAGCTAATAGGATGCAGGAGATCTGCTGAGACATAGAAATGGAAATGGGAGCTAATAGGCTGCAGGAGATCTGCTGAGACATAGAGAGGGAAATGGGAGCTAATAGGCTGCAGCAGATCTGCTGAGACACAGAGAGGAAAATGGGCGCTAATAGGCTGCAGGAGATCTGCTGAGACATAGAGAGGGAAATGGGAGCTAATAGGCTGCAGGAGATCCGCTGAGACATAGAAAGGGAAATGGGTGCTAATAGGCTGCAGGAGATCTGCTGAGACGTAGAGAAGGAAATGGGTGCTAATAGGCTGCAGGAGATCCGCTGAGACATAGAAAGGGAAATGGGAGCTAATAGGCTGCAGGAGATCCGCTGAGACATAGAAAGGGAAATGGGAGCTAATAGGCTGCAGGAGATCTGCTGAGACAATGAAATGTGTATGAAATGGATGGATGTGCAGACACTCCCAGAAGATGATGTCATTATGAGTGGATTGATATATATGTTTCTACTTTAGGATGTATTTTTGCATTGTCTCCCCCAGAAGGATCAGGTTTGGTGGGATCGCTCTCATTAGACAACCCAACCAATCAGTGACTGCTGCCCCTCTCTGCCAATCCCTTCACTGACTTCCACTAACCCAACATATAAAATACAAAATACTAACCACAACTTACAAAGCCATCCACAACACGGCCCCTAGCTACATCACCAATGTGATAAAATATGGGATCCATGGATGCCATACATCTCCATGCCCTACTACTTCCTGATTTGACCCTCCCCTCTCCCCCCTCTCCCCCCTCTCCCCCCTCTCCCCCCTCTCCCCTCTCTCCCTCCCCTCTCCTCTCCCCTCCCTCCCCTCTCCCCTCTCCCCCTTCCTCCCCTCCCCTCCCCTCTCCCCTCCCCTTTTTTTTAGTTATTTTTGATCTTTCATGGAAACCACAGGAACGGTTATTTTAATGTTTCTCGGGGCTGCAGTTCCTCTGAACTCCACAAGGTGGTGATCTCACTTCTATCCAGAAAGGAAGTTATTATAGAACACAGACAAGAAGTGATGTCAGGCACAGACAGGAAGTGATGTCAGGCACAGACAGGAAGTCATCTGGAATAAAGACAGGAAGTTGTATACCATACAAACTGGAGAGGAGACCTTGGTGGAAGTGGCAGCAGAGGAGGTAATAAGATGTTATGTTCTATTTACACCCAGTAACTCCCCGTCACGTCCGTCCTCTTCCTCCATAGTCACGTCCGTCCTCTTCCTCCATAGTCACGTCCGTCCTCTTCCTCCATAGTCACGTCCGTCCTCTGCCTTCATAGTCACGTCCGTCCTCTGCCTCCATAGTCACGTCCGTCCTCTGCCTCCATAGTCACGTCCGTCCTCTTCCTCCATAGTCATGTCCGTCCTCTGCCTCCATAGTCACGTCCGTCCTCTTCCTCCATCATCACGTCCGTCCTCTTCCTCCATCGTCACGTCCGTCCTCTTCCTCCATCGTCACGTCCGTCCTCTTCCTCCATAGTCACATCCATCCTCTTCCTCCATAGTCATGTCCGTCCTCTTCCTCCATAGTCACTGTGACGTCTTTTATCTCCAGCAGATGATGATACACACATATATAGTGTGGGAACCCAGATGAACCCCTTCAGGGGCAGAACATTCCCCCACTTCCGGGGCCGGAACATTCTCCTCATTGTGGAGATAAATTCTAGTAATATGGTCCTCTAAACAAACAGCACTGACAATAAATAGACAAGACAAGGACCATCCTGACCATACATGGCCTACAAAGGGCAATGATGACACTACACAGGCAGCCAATGGGCAATCATTACACTATGCAGCCAACACAATGATGGAGTGCCGGGGTCAGGAGTATGGAGCATAGAGCCCCTTACATTGCTGCTCAGGAGGAAGGAAACATTCCCCAGCCGGCCATGAAGAACATGTTCCATCATTGGTGTCAGGGGGAGGGAAATACTGAGGGGTCTGAGGGAAGAAGAGGAGCTGAGGGGTCTCTCAGGGGTTACTGAGGATGGGAGACTTTGGGGCCCCTGAGGGGATAGTGAAGTTAAAGGGTTTTGAGGGGGTAGAGTAGCTGAAGGAATCTGGGTCTTTGATAGGGTTGGCGGGGAGCAGGGCTCTGAGGAAAGAGAAGTTTGTCAGGCTCAGGGGGACACTGAGGCAGGGAGGGGGGATCTTGGTCTCTGGTTGTCCTCTTACCTGCACTTACTTTCCAGACCTCCTTACAGAACTCCTACCAGGAAAGGAAGACAACCTTCACCTTCTTACCATCTCACTGGTCAAATAATGTATTCCAAGATACCAAATGGAATGCAGAAGGACAATCCTTCACCCCTTGGTGGACACTTGTTCTTAGAGGAGGTCTGTTGGTGCATTATTGACTAAAAGGTAGTCAGGGGTCAGTGCTAGACATCTTCAGGAGACACTCCAATACCTCCCATGACACAGGCTCTGGCAGTGCCCGGTGCTGGAATTCAGAGCCCCAGGAACCCACCACCACTCTGTACAATGTCCTGGATATTACAATATACTTGATACTCAGATCCTCCTGCTATCCTCCTTCTACCCACACTATGCTTCCATTGGAGGGAAGAGAATAGGCTCCTTCCTGACAGCTCTCTACTCCACCAACACCATCCTCCTTCTACCCAATCCAATCTCTTCTTTTACTGCAGAGAATGACAGTGACATCACTCCTGTCAGTCAGCAGGCTGCCACAGATTGGAGCCTTGCAGCCGGATTTCTGCCAATTGTCCTGATTAGGCAGCAACTCCGGCCAAAAGTCCTCAAGTTCCCCTTCCTGGACATCATGATGAGCCGACATTGACCTCACAGCACTGCCTCAGAGCAAACAAGTCATAGGAAGGATCAGATTTATCATTCCTTGTCTGCAGATCTAATACTCATCAAAACCAGTTCAGAGACCAAACAAACCCAACAGAGAAAAGGGGATTTCTGATCTGACAGGTCAAGAGGGTCCCGGGACCTCCAAAATTTAGCAAACACTAAACAGTCCAGACTACTGTCTTCCCATGGGGGAAGTAGATCTTATATGTCCAGCAACCCTCCTATTCCCCCCTCACATCCACATCCTATTATTGTGTGACCAATACCATCCAAATCATTCTTACTTTCATTTCCCAAAGTTATCCGTCTACAAGGAGACCTGTATAGATCACATGATGGCACCAATGAGGATGGAGGAGGACCGGAGTCACATGACTGAGAAGATACTAAACCTCACCCTGGAGATCATCTACCTGCTGACCGGAGAGGTGAGGAGGATTCTGGGAGGTCACATGAAATCACTCTTATCTCTATTAATAAAACACAGACCTGACCGGAGAGGTGAGGAGGATTCTGGGAGGTCACATGACATCACTCATCTCTATTAATAAAACACAGACCTGACCGGAGAGGTGAGGAGGATTCTGGGAGGTCACATGACATCACTCATCTCTATTAATAACACACAGAGCTGACCGGAGAGGTGAGGAGGATTCTGGGAGGTCACATGACATCACTCGTATCTCTATTAATAAAACACAAACCTGACCGGAGAGGTGAGGAGGATTCTGGGAGGTCACATGACAACACTCATATCTATTAATAAAACACAGACCTGACCGGAGAGGTGAGGAGGATTCTGGGAGGTCACATGACATCACTCTCATTTCTAATAATAAACACAGACCTGACCGGAGATGTGAGGAGGATTCTGGGAGGTCACATGACATCGCTCTCATCTCTATTGATAAAA
This sequence comes from Staurois parvus, assembly GCF_062004578.1. Lineage (NCBI taxonomy): Eukaryota > Metazoa > Chordata > Amphibia > Anura > Ranidae > Staurois > Staurois parvus. The sequence continues at coordinate 2,027,257 of NW_028317970.1, read as the reverse complement.
CACAGACCTGACCGGAGAGGTGAGGAGGATTCTGGGAGGTCACATGACATCACTCTTATCTCTATTAATAAAACACAAACCTGACCGGAGAGGTGAGAAGGATTCTGGGAGGTCACATGACATCACTCTTATCTCTATTAATAAAACACAGACCTGACCGGAGAGGTGAGGAGGATTCTGGGAGTCTAACATGATATTCCTATTGGTTCCTCAATACAGAGATTTCCTCTTCTGAAGTCAGGTGACCATATGACCATCACAGTGCCTCCATGTGACTCCCTAAACCCTGAGAGACACAACATGCAGAAGATTCTAGAAGTCACCAGAGAGATCACTGAGCTGCTGACAGGAGAGGTGAGCGGTGCCGGGAATTCTGGGACATTCTCCAGTAACAGACAAGGGATGTGTCTGGATGGTGACTGTATCATTGTGTGTGTCAGGTTCCTATAAGGTGTCAGGGTGTCACTGTCTATTTCTCCATGGAGGAGTGGGAGTATTTAGAAGGACACAAGGATCTCTACAAGGACGTCATGATGGACAATCAGCCGCCCCTCACATCACCGGGTAAGAGGAGACTTTATTGTAAAGGAGAGAGCAGTACGGAGGATCCACCTAGATCCCCCATCATCTGATAAACACATAGAAACAATGGATTCAGTCAGTGTGTGTGTTTCCTACAGATGGATCCAGTCATGGGAACCCACCAGAGAGATGTCCCCGTCCTCTGTATTCCCGGGATTCTACACAGGAAGGTCACACCATCCCTCACCATCATCAGGTAGATGATGACAATTATTGGTAGTTGTGATTTATACACAGCATGTTTGTTACAATGAATGTTTTATTATATCTTTCAGAGTGGAATCCTCGGGGATGATAATATTGATGTTAAAGAAGAGTATAAAGAGGAGGATGAGGAGTATGGAGTGATGGAGGAGTTTTCAGAAGGACACAAGGAGATGATGGAGCCACCTAATACCAGGAACCCACCAGAGCGATGTCCCCGTCCTCTGTTTTCCCGGGATTCCACACAGGAAGGTCACACCATCCCTCACCATTACAAGGTAGGTGGGATGGAGAATCTAGAGCATGGACTTGTAAAGGTGATGTGTTGATATTTTCTGTGAATTAATATATTTTATAGATGATATGAAAGTTTTAATTGATGTCACAATATTAAAGCTTATATTTTACAGATGTTATTGCTGATCTGTTTCTTGATTTAGAGTGGAGATCCAATCGATATAGAATTTGAGGTGAAATCAGAAGAAGAAGAGGCGTATGTGAGGGATGATCAGCAGTCTATGGAGGAGGATGGAATAACGGGGACATTTATAGAGGAGGACACTCCTACAGAGATCAGCACAGGTGGGTCATGAACACTAAATCCATTCCTCCACCCATACTGCTCACTGATTGGTCCAGAGTAGGGCGGGGGCGGGGTGATATCAGCCTGTAATCCCCTGGTCACTTTCCTGAGCTGTGTTCCCCGTCCTGTATTCCTGGATTTCTCTCGGATAATCTTCCTTCTCTGTGCTGCAGACACAATTTATGTCTCTAGACTGGATTTATGGAGGTTCTGGGGTTCAGCTGGCAGCATAATGTTTTTCAGCACAAGCGATACTAGACCTAGGCACCTGGGGTGTGTGTCTTGGGTGTTCTTCCTCATGCCTAGATCTAGTAAGATCTCTGACAGAACATTTCTCCCAGGGTTCCTTGCTCTGTGTTCTGCTGGCTGTGCCGGGTGGAGGGATATGTCTGTAGTGTCTCAGACCCAAGTCACTGAGTGCAGTCTCAGGAGATGGGAGGCAGCGATGTGGGATCTCTGCAACTTGTCTACAGTAAACATTTAAACTTCCACTGATTACTGAATACCAATATTATGAGTCCTGACCCTTATACTGTATAATTTATATTGTACATTACATACTCCTGACTTCAGGATCAGTCCAGTCTCCATCTTGGTTGTTCTTCCCCCCATCTTCACTCTCTGACCTCTGGTGGGGCTCAGCCCCGCTGTTCTTCATGACTAAATCATGGACTAAATAAGGAAGTGCAGTACTTCTTGTGTTGGGAAGATGGCGATGAGTGATAGAGGGGGTGGGGACCCTCGTCCTATAATCCCCTCATCACTGTCCCTCCTATAAAAGACAGTTCTGGTTGTTTCCTCACTCTCTGACTAAGGTCCATGAATAAAGAAATGACCTGGTAGGAGATCAGAGGAGCCATTTCCTAGTTCCCTTGAGGGTGGAATTGTAAGCTCCTCAGAGACCAAGCTGCCTGATGTGGGCGGAGTCCTGGTTTGGGGGAACCAATCAGCTCCTGTCTAGTAATCCTCTTTGTCTTTGTATTTTAGTCCATGGCCGGGAGATGAGGAAAATCTCCGAGGATTGTCTCACTTTGTCTCCAGACTGGAAAGTAGAAGATGAGGACATCACACAGTCTAGTCCAGGAGAAAACCCGGCTCCCTCCAATGTCTATCCGGCACCACCCAGTGTAGATGGACCATCGGATTCCTCGTATCCTGAGGCACCTCAAACTGTGCGGGACCGGGCCGGCCTTCCAACAGGGAAGAGCTTTTCCTGTACTGAGTGCGGGAAGGGTTTCCGTTCTAAATCCTATCTTAATGTGCATAAAAGATCTCACACGGGGGAGAAGCCGTATTCCTGTCCTGAGTGCGGGAAATGTTTTTCACAAAAATCAAGTCTTGTCATACATGAAAGGTCTCACACAGGTGAGAAGCCGTATTCCTGTTCTGAGTGCTGGAAATGTTTTTCAGTGAAGTCCCATCTTTACACACATCAGAGATATCACACAGGGGAGAAGCCGTATTCTTGTCCTGAGTGTGGAAAATGTTTTTCAGAAAAGTCCCATCTTTACGAACATCAGAGAACTCACACGGGATTGAAGCCGTATTCCTGTCCTGAGTGCGGGAAATGTTTTTCAGTGAAGTCCAGTTTTAACAAACATCAGAAATCTCACACGGGGGAGAAGCCATATTTCTGTCCTGAGTGCGGGAAACGTTTTTCATTTAAGTCCCATTTTTACAGACATCAAAGATCTCACACGGGGGAGAAGCCATATTCCTGTCCTGAGTGTGGAAAATGTTTTTCATATTCGTCCAGTCTTTTCAGACATCAGAGATCTCACACGGGGAGAAGCTATTTTCCTGTCCTGAGTGAGGGAAATGTTCCTCACTGAAGTCCTGTCTTTGTGTACATCAGGTATTATAACGGGGTAGACAGATCAGACAGAGGTCAGTACTTTTTGGGGGGTGGAATGGGGAAAGATGGGGGGAGGGCTATGGCAGATGATAAGAAGGTTCCCATGTTACAAACAACCAGTGGAATTGGTACCATTTGTATACAAATGAAAAATACTCAAAATCCGTGTGAACAATGTGTCAGTGAATGGACAAGGTGTCAGTGAATGGACAAGGTGTCAGTGAATGGACAAGGTGTCAGTGAATGAAAGTGTTTGTTCCCCAATGCCAGAAGTGTGCCCAGCACAATAGGTGAGTTGGAAGGTTTGGTGCATGAAGAGAACTAGGATTGAATTGGTATTGCTGAATCTTGGCTTCATTCCTCACATGACTGGGCCATTCATATTCCTGGCTAGGTTCTCTTTCGGAGAGACGGGGGAAATAGGAAAGGGGGTGGTGTCTGTCTCTATGTGAGAAGTGATCTCAGAGCGAGTGTGAAAGAGGACCTAGTTGATGGAGAGTGTGATGAGGCTGAAGTATTATGGGTGGAACTGCACATGGGGGGGCAGTACTACAAAGGTCATCATTGGAGTTTGTTATAGGCCTCCCAGTGTTAATGAGGAGGTGGAGACTCAGCTCCTCCCACAGATGGAAAGGGCTGCAAGGGCAGCAGTGACCATAACATGATTTCATTTATTGTTAGCTGTAGCTAGCACATAAGGGAAAAATAAAAACAACTTTAAGAGAGCTAATTTTCTAAGGCTGAGAGCTGCTCTCCAAGACTTAGACTGGGAGGGAATATTGGCATCGATGAACACAACACAGAAATGGGAGTTCTTCATAAAGACTGTATGTGACCACACTGCAAAATATATTCCCATGGGCAACAAGTATAAAAGGCTACAAATCCAACCTATGTGGCTTACGGCCAAAGTTACAAAAGCGATAGATAATAAGAAAAGAGCTTTTATTAAATATAAAAATGAAGGAACGCGATCATCGTTTACACATTACAAAGAATAGAACAGAATATGCAAAAAGGAAATAAAGGCACAAAAACTGAAAACAAACGACAGAAAGATATCAGGACGACCCCAAAACATTCCTCCAATCTATGAATAGTAGAAAGGTCCGGTCCCAGCATGTAGGCCCTTTACAGAACCATCTAGAGGGGGTGACTGGGGACAAAGAGGATTTCATACATTGTCCTTCTTTCTTCAGCTCTGTGTATACAAAGGAGCATGGGGGGCTCTTGTCCATAATGGGGGGTGGTACTGACACCCCCCAGATGATCCACATTGTCTCACAATTGATATGATCCAGAAATATTATAGAATAGAATAAAGGTGAATAAAGCCCGTGGACCGGCTGGCATACACCCACTGGGCCTTAGAGGAGAGAAGTGGTGGTGGTTGTGGTATACTTGGACAGAGGAGTGACGGTGAACGTGGTATACTTGGACAGAAGGGTGGCTGTAGTCGTGGTATAATTAGACAGAGAGGTGGACGTGGTATACTTGGACAGAGGGGTGGCGGTGGATGTGGTATACTTGGACAGAGGAGTGGAGGTGGACGTGGTATACTTGGACAGAGGGGTGGCAGTGGACGTGGTATACTTGGACAGAGGGGTGGCTGTAGTCGTGGTATAATTAGACAGAGAGGTGGATGTGGTATACTTGGACAGAGGGGTGGCTGTGGTTGTGGTATACTTGGACAGAGAGGTGGATGTATTATACTTTGACAGAGGGGTGTGGTGGACGTGGTATACTTGGACATAAGGGTGGCTGTGGAGGTGGTATACTTGGACAGAAGGGTGCCTGTGGACGTGGTATACTTGGACAGAGGGGTGGCGGTGGATGTGGTATACTTGAACAGAGGGGTGGCGGTGGACGTGGTATAATTGGACAGTGGGGTGGCGGTGGACGTGGTATACTCGGACAGAGGGGTGGCAGTGGACGTGGTATACTTGGACAGAGGGGTGGTGGTGGACGTGGTATACTTGGACAGAGGGGTGGTGGTGGACGTGGTATACTTGGACACAGTTCCCCACACACGGCTAATGTGTAAGTCTATGGGATGGAAAAATCAGAATGTAAATGGATAGAAAACTGGCTAAAATATCATATTCAGAGAGTAGTGGTTAATGATTCATACTCTGAATGGTCTGGGGGTGTCAGTGGGGGACCCCAAGGTTCGGTGTTATTAGTGGGGTACCCCAAGGTTCAGGGTTATTAGTGGGGTACCCCAAGGTTCAGGGTTATTAGTGGGGTACCCCAGGGTTCAGTGTTATTAGTGGGGTACCCCAAGGTTCAGTGTTATTAGTGGGGTTCTCTGTAAGAAATCACATTTATGATTCGGCACTTATATTGATGGCAAGCTTGCAAAATATTTGTTTTTTATGATTAGTCATAATTAATATTAATAGGTGTGAATGGTCTTCTGACAAATGGCAGTATTAGTATTCTTCAGATATAACTGAGACTGAAAGATATGAATGTTAAGCTGAGACAGTAACATAAGACAGGAGTTAGCTGACCAGCTATCCAGCTGAAGGCTGAGTATTCTATATTCAGGTGTAGCTGGTTAGATGTCTCTGGTAGTAAAATGTCAGAGGTATTAGAAGTGACTTGTTATTACATAATGTATTTAATAGTATCTGTGTGTATTTAGTATACGTCTCTAACATTGATACATATATAGATGAGTGATTATACATTGATATGTTGTAAAGATATGTTCTTAGGTTATATTATCATTTATATATGAATAGCTGAGGTTACATCATCAGCTTATAGTATTATGTACATCACATCTGTACCTGTCCATCAAACATCATATGTATAGCATCCCCTTCCTTGTATGAAATGGCTTTGCCAAGCAGTAATAATGTCCATAGAAGGTATTAAGATCGCTAGCTATGACGCTGTTCCTTTATAAAAGGTCCATAAGGGACAGTTGGAAACGCTAACACTGACACTCTTGTATACACACACATCCACGTCTGAGAAGCTGCAACAGGTGCATGCTGCAAGATCCTCACTTCCGTCTACTTCCCAAAAGACATGAGAAGGACAAGAACATGGAGAACTGCACATGGCCAGGACAGCCATGACAAATAATGGTGACTTATCTTTACACTTCTGCTTGATATTTCTACAGTAGTTGTATCTCCATGGAACTGTTCATGATACACTTTACATTGATATTTCTACAGTAGTTGTATCTCCATGGAACTGTTCATGATACACTTTACATTGATATTTCTACAGTAGTTGTATCTCCATGGAACTGTTCATGATACGCTTTACATTGTTATCTCTACAGTAGTTGTATCTCCATGGAACTGTTCATGATACGCTTTACATTGTTATTTCTACAGTAGTTGTATCTCCATGGAACTGTTCATGATACGCTTTACATTGTTATTTTACACCATTGTGTGATAGAATAAAATCACACTTCATTTTTTATTTCAATGGCTCTTTCATTCATAATCGCCTCAAGACACTAAAGAACTATTATATGTGTCTAAAATCCAACATTTTGGTGAGCCAGCCTCCGCTGCAGTTTTTCTCTGGTTTTCCATTCCTTGATAAGGGGGAGAACGCACAATTCTGTGATTGTCAAGTCTTGGGAAAAACACGGTGAAAAGAACCTAGAAGTGAAGGCGTTTGTGTTTCGTCAGACGTGAACGAGAGGTCCAGTGACTGAGCCGGGTCAAACAAGAAAATCATCTGATTACGGTGAGTAACAATTATGGAATTTATTGATGATTTAGTTAATGAAAGCAATCTAGAGTTTAACCAATTCAATACCGGGCAATTTTACACCTTCCTGCCCAGACCATTTTTCAGGTCTCAGCGCTCTCACACTTTGAATGACAATTGCGCGGTCATACAACACTGTACCCAAACTAAAATTTTATCATTTTCTTCACACAACTAGAGCTTTCTTTTGGTGGTATTTAATCACCGCTGGGGTTTTTGAAAAAAATTTTTCTTTGTTTCTGTTATAAAAGTTTACAAATAATTGTTCTTCATAAATTTAGGCCGAGATGTATTCTGCTACATGTCTTTGGTGAAAATAACCCAAATTAGGATGTATTTTTTAGTTTGTAGGAAAGTTATAGAGTTCACAAACTATGGTATAGATCTGAATATTGATCAATCCTGAAGTACTGACAGCCAATCTCATTTCTTGAGGTCCAAGAATTTCAGAACAGTACAGATATCCCCCAAATGTCAGAACGGTACAGATATCCCCCGAATGTCAGGACGGTACAGATATCCCCCAAATGTCAGGACGGTACAGATATCCCTCAAATGTCAGGACGGTACAGATATCCCCCAAATGTCAGGACGGTACAGATATCCCCCAAATGTCAGGACAGTACAGATATCCCCCAAATGTCAGAACGGTACAGATATCCCCCAAATGTCAGAACGGTACAGATATCCCCAAATGTCAGAACAGTACAGATATCCCCAAATGTCAGAACGGTACAGATATCCCCCAAATGTCAGGACGGTACAGATATCCCCCAAATGTCAGAACGGTACAGATATCCCCAAATGTCAGAACAGTACAGATATCCCCAAATGTCAGGACAGTACAGATATCCCCCAAATGTCAGAACGGTACAGATATCCCCAAATGTCAGGACGGCACAGATATCCCCCAAATGTCAGGACGGTACAGATATCCTCCAAATGTCAGGACGGTACAGATATCCCCCAAATGTCAGGACGGTACAGATATCCCCCAAATGTCAGGACGGTACAGATATCCTCCAAATGTCAGGACGGTACAGATATCCCCCAAATGTCAGGACGGTACAGATATCCCCCAAATGTCAGGACGGTACAGATATCCCCCAAATGTCAGGACGGTACAGATATCCCCCAAATGTCAGAACGGTACAGATATCCCCCAAATGTCAGGACGGTACAGATATCCCACAAATGTCAGGACGGTACAGATATCCCCCAAATGACCCCTTTTTGCAGAGTAGACAGTCCGACGTACTTCATAAGAGGCATGGCGAGTTTTTTGAAGTTGTATTTTTTTGTCATAATTTTTCGGAAAATGAAAAAATTAAAAAAATTATTTTCACTATTTTTTTTTTTTACATACGGTCACCAGTGCAGTACAGCGTCATCATATAACTGGCATGGCGGTTAACCGGGACACTGACTGGTGACAGTATGAAAAAAATATATATATATATTTTTTTTAATTTTTTTTTATTTTTTTATTATATTTAATTTTTTATTACATTTTTTTTTAAGATTTTTTTTTTTGATATTTTACTATGACCAAAGTAGTACAATGTTACCATAGCAACACTGTACTACTTTGGGGAAGTGATCAGTATTTTTTTTTTTCAATTTGTTTATAGCAAAGAATTACTTCGCTATAAGCAAGCATTTACCTGAATGAAATCGATTCATGCAGCTTTTTTTTTTTTTTTTTTTTTTTTTTGTGCTTAGCTGTGATTTGGTCACAGCTAATCACATGACATGTGCATGTGATTAGCTGTGACCATTCACAGCTAGGCACTAGTATACAATGGATGGCATCATGAATGAAGCCATCCATTGTATACAACTGTCATGTGACCTGCTGTGATTGGTCACAGCATGTCACATGGTACCAGCAACAGGAGCCGGTACTCGGATCTGTCATCTGCCGTGTCCGAGGTGCATGGCCCGTGACAGATCGCGCTGCTGCGCCGCTCTGCATTACCGCAAACGGCGCATGTGCGGGAGCACGCCAAATGGCGTGCACCCGGAATAAAGAGGCACATCTGAAGCCGCCAAACTGCCATTGGCCGGGCGGCTAATGGTTAAAGATGTTTCTTTATATCCTGAAGACGGTCAGCTATGGCACTATATGTATAACGAATGTTTACAGGCCAATATTCAGATAGATAAATCTAGATTTACTGTGCACAGACAGCGTAAAAAGATATCTAACATCTTAAAATTAGTAAGAATATTCAACAAAATGATTTTGAATGTTGATTTATCTGTTAAAAAAGTTTGTATATTAAAGCAGACAGAATGTAGCACTGTACAGAATACAGAAAAGCATGAAAATGTGTCTCAAGATGCTCTTAGTTGCCCAAACTGTGACATTTTTTGTAATTACATAGAGAATCTTGAGGAACAAATTGACTCAAAGACAAATCTTTTGTTAAGACTGCAGAATGACAGTAAACAGGTTGCCATGATAAACACAGATGACAAACAGAGTGATCCAAGATCAGAGCCACGGCTGTCCGATATCTCTGAAAGTTCGGATATTGACTCTGATGACGAAACACAAATTAAACATAAAGAATTGTTATGTAAAACTGCAAAACTTAAGTTGCAAATACATAATCAATTAATGAAAGTTTTAAAAGACATCCCTGCTTATGATCCAGATAAAGATATCTACAGCAACATGGAAATATATGAAATGCATGTCAAATGCCATCAGATTTCAAATCATGACATAAATTATTTATTTCCGTTGTGGCTGCCAATTAAATTTATGTCTCGAATTAAAAATTCTGTTATTAACGATAAAGATCAGAAAAAACATAATGACGCGACAGACTGCGACAATTGCTGTTATGTTCAACAGGTGAAGACGTACCTTCTGTAGAAATGCTAGACTTACTTCAGACTACTGCTGACGAAGATCCTTTTGAGTTTAAAAATAAGTTTTCCAAAGCATATAAAATTATATTTGGAGTAGAAAATGAGGAAGACTCAGCTATGATCAAAGCTTTTGTAAAGAAATTCACGTATCTTCATCCAGTGACAGTTGTCATAGCAGAGGAAAAACAAAATTTGAATGACATAGTAAGCTTCATTGACAAAATCCGGAGAAAACTGAAAAATAGCAATATCACTTATGAGATAGATGTGATTCAAAGTGACAACAACAGTCAGACTGCAGTTATGCCAGGAACTACAGGTCCCAGTAAGAATGACAACGACAGATGCAAGCAAGTGAGCCATAAAACGTATACCACATACTTTCGCTGTCATAAACAAGGTCATATCAGACGGCATTGTTGGAAGTTTAAAATCGACTCACAAATAAAGAAAATGTAAATAAAAAGTGAAAAAGCAGCTTTTGTACAACCTGCTGTGTTGTGTAATGATAAAAGTTTAACTGAATTGCCTTATGCCTCAACAGTTAAACAAATTCATAATTTGACTAGAAACAACCAGGGGGCGGACTGACCATTTGGAAACTCAGGCACTGCCCGAGGGCTCGGGGTCGGTAGGGGGCCCCATGAGATGCCCCTGGTACCTTTTTCATAGACTTTTTTGAGTTTGGGCAAGGACACAGGGGCCCCATGATCCCCTTTTGCCTGGGGGCCCCATGAGTTGTTAGTTCAGCCCTGGCAACAACTATTCTGACAACATGGTGAGAAGGGTTGTCACAGACACAAATGGTTTATTACCAGTTCCAAAAATAGAATCACGTCCACATTCATCCCCGATATCGTTAGAATTTGTCGCTCCAATTGTATTGGATGACAATGGAAGACCATTTATACAAGGTTTACTAAATGGTAAAAAGATTAAATTTCTGATTGACAGCGGATCTGAGATTAGTCTTACCAGAGAAAACGTACCTGTGAAACCACATTCACCCATGTGTAAAATAAAAGGTTTTAATAATACAGGTCATTCCACTGCTAGACAGGTGCCTAATGTAACATGTACCTGGGCTAGTGAAAACTAACATTGATATTTGGAATAGTAATGCCACCGAGAATATTCTTGGCATTGATTTTATCAATAAGCAGAAGTGGATTATTGATATTATGACCAAAGTTATTTGCAGGAATCCATCTAGGCCCAAATCAATGTTAATGGATCCTTCTATGTACAGTGATGTTGGTTTCAACTCTAAAATGTCTACAGCACAAAAATGGCCCGATACTGATGGTAATTGTGCTTTACAAGAATTGGTACAACGTTTTCCAAGTTTGTGGTCAAAATTTACAAATGACATAGGAACTTTGAAAGATACAGAATTGAATATTGAGGGAAAAGATCCTATACCCCTTAATTAGTATGAGTTACCACAAGAATCAATAGGACCACTTTCTGCCATTATTCAAGAGTTTGTACAACTTGGCATTTTAAAGAAAACACAATCAGTGGTAAATAACTGTATTTGGCCTATCAAAAATGCTGACAATTCATATTCTTTGTCAGTTGATTTCAGGACACTGAATAAACATATCACAAATAACAAAGCAGTTGTTCCTGATCATTCTAATATCAAGTTACATTTAAAGGCCGAATCCAAAGTGTTTTCTGTTTTGGAAATCGATAACAGTCATTTTTCGATCCCCTTAGCTAAAAGTTGTCAATACAAGCTAGCTTTCAAGTTTCAGAAAGAGACTTATGCATTCACTCGATTAGTAGCTGGTTTAGACATCAGTGATGGTATAGTCCATGAATCCATAGCAAAAATATTATTATTTATTATTATTATTATTATTATACAGCATTTATAAAGCACCAATAGTTTGCTCAGCGCTGTACATTACAAAGGGGGACAGAACATGTGACAGAACAATAACAATACAATGCAAAACATGAGGGGATTGAGGGCCCTGCTCTTTCGAGTTTACAATCTAGGAGGGAGGGGATGTGGCACAGGAGGAGATAGCTGTGGGGGATGGAGTGGTAGGAAGAGTGGAGGAGTTCGGCAAGTTAGCAGGGGGTGGGGTAGGCTTCCCTGAAGAGATGGGTTTTCAGGGTGCGCCTAAAGGAGAGGAGAGTAGGTGATAATCTGATGGGTTGGGGCAGGGAGTTCCAGAGGATGGGTGACACCCTGGAGAAGTCCTGGAGGTGGGCATGGGAGGAGGAGACCAGGGAACTAGAGAGAAGGAGGTCTTGTGAGGAGCGGAGTGTGCGTGCTGGGTGGTACTTGGATATTAGGTCAGTGATGTAGTTCGGGGCAGTATGGTGGACATCTTTGTACGTCAGCGTTAGGATTTTGAATTTGATCCGTTGCGCAATCAGAAGCCAGTGGAGGGATTGGCAGAGGGGGGTGGCGGAGACAGAGCGGTTGGAAAGGTGACTGAGTCTGGCAGCCGTATTCAGGATCGACTGAAGCGGGGATAGCCAGCGGTGAGGCAGGCCAGTGAGGAGGGAGTTGCAGTAGTCGAGTCGTGATATGATGAGGGAGTGGATGAGCTGTTTAGTGGTTTCTGGGGTTAGGAACGTGCGGATTTTGGTGATGTTGCGGAGGTGGAGTCTGCATGAGTTACTTAATGATTGGACTTGGGGCTGGAAGGATAGGTTGGAGTCCAGAATGACACCAAGTACTCTGGCCTGCAGGGTGGGTTTGATGGTGGCGTTATTCGATGTGATAGAGAAGTCAATGGGGGATGGTGTGTGGGCTGGGGGGAAGACTAGGAGCTCGGTTTTGGAGAGGTTCAGTTTAAGGAAGTGGAGTGACATCCAGTCTGATATGTCGCTCAGCAGGTGTGTGATTCGGGCGGAGACCGAGGGGGTGAGGTGGGGGGTTGAGAGATAGATTTGCGTGTCGTCGGCATAGAGGTGGTAGTTGAAGCCGTGAGTGTATGAGTTGGCCAAGGGAGGAGGTGTAGATGGAGAAGAGAAGGGGCCCGAGGACAGAGCCTTGAGGGACCCCAACAGAGAGGGGGAGTGAGGGGGAGGTGGTAGCATTATAGGTAACGCTGAAAGAGCGTTGTGACATGTAGGATGAGAGCCAGGAGAGAGCAGAATCTCTGAGGCCGAGGGAGTGTAGTTTTTTGAGGAGGAGGGGGTGGTCGACTGTGTCAAAGGCCGCAGAGAGGTCAAGGAGTAGGAGCACTGAATAGTGGCCATTAGCTTTGGTGGTTAGCAGGTCATTGGAGAGTTTGAGTAAGGCAGTTTCGGTGGAGTGTAGGGGACGGAAGCCGGACTGTAGGGGATCGAGGAGGTTGTTGTCGTTGAGGTGAGAGCATAGGCGGGTGTAGACTAGGCGCTCGAGGAGTTTAGATGTAAATGGGAGCAGGTAGATGGGTCTGAGGTTGTTCAGGTCATTGGGGTCCAGGGTGGGCTTTTTAAGTATGGGGGTGATGTGTGCATGTTTCAGAGGGGAGGGGAAAGTGCCGGAGGAGCGTAGGATGGAGGGAGGTCGTAGGAGTTGTGAGGGGATAGGGTCGAGGGGTCAGGTGGTGAGTTGGGCATCAGAGAGGATCTTGGAGACTTCCTCGATGGTAGTAAGGTTAAAGGTGCGGAGTGTTGGGGGAGCTTCAGTATGAGGAATGTAGGGTGGGGTGGAAGAGGAGGTCAGAGCAGTGGTGGGGCCGTGGGAGAGGGGTGATGAGGGGGTAGCTGAGTGAGGGGGAAGGGAGTTGGAGGGAGTTTGAGCAGCGACGAAGTCCCTGCGGGTTATGTCGAGGGGGAGGGGGGGTGAGGGGGTAGCTGTGTGAGAGGGGACGGGTTGAGAGGGCGTGTGAGTTGCGGCGATGTCCTTGCGAATTGTGTCAATCTTGTTTTTGAAGTGATTGGCAATCTCAAGGGCAGTGAGTGAGGTGCTGGGTGGAGGTGGGGGTGGTGAGAGTAGAGAGTTGAAGGTGGAGAAGAGTCGGTGAGGATTGGAGGAGAGGGCCTTGATTAGGGTCAGGAAGTAGGCTTGTTTGGCAGCATGGAGGGAGGAGGTGTAGGTGCGGAAGGCAGATTTGTAGTGGGTGAAGGCTTGTTGGGATTTGGTTTTGCGCCATAGTCGCTCCAGGGCACGACTGTGTCGTTTGAGGGTTTTGGTGTGATCAGTCTGCCAGGGCTGGAGCGGTCGGGGTCTGATGTTGTGTGTGGTTAAAGGCGCTAGTGAGTCAAGGGCTGTTGAGAGCGCATTGTTGTAGGCGGTCATAGCCAAGTCGGGGCAGGACAGGGGGAGGATGCTGTCATGGAGTTGATCAGCTGCAGAGTGGAGGGGGGCATGGTTAAGGTTGCGGAGGTTACGGCTGGTAGTAGTGTGACATTTGGAGGGGTAGGCGTTGGAGGACAAGGAGATAGAGAAGGTAATCAGGTTGTGGTCAGAGAGAGGGAAGGGGGTGTTAGTGAGGTCGTGGGGAGCGCAGCGGTTGGAGAAGACAAGATCAAGGATATTACCGTCAGAGTGGGTGGTGGATTGTATGCACTGTGCAAGTGCAAAGGAGGAGGTTAAGTGGAGGAGACGGGCTGTGTCTGGGTTGTCGATGTTGACAGGGATGTTGAAATCCCCAAGGATGATGGTGGGTAGCTCAGAGGAGAGGAAGAAGGGTAGCCAGGAGGAGAAGTCATCCAGGAAGCGGGGTATGGATCCAGGAGGCCGGTATATCATAATTTTCAAGGCCAGAATGCATTTTTCAGCATGTAAATACAATTATGCTAAGTACGCAGAATGTTAACGAACATATTACTCTTTTTTCTGAGTTATTTATGTTGTTACAGGATGCAGGCCTAAAATTAAACCCGGAAAGAGTTCAGCTGATGAAAAGTCAGGTGAAATACTTTCACATGCAGATTAGTCAAGGAAAGAGACAATTATTGCAGGAAACAGTCAGAGTTATCACTGCCATTCCAGTTCCTCATAAACTCATAAAGCATTGCAACAATTTTTGAAAAACATAAATCATTGCAAAGAGTTTATACATGGTTTCGCAGAGAAAGTTAAGCCATTATATCATCTTTTGAAGAGTAAAAATAACTTAGTTGACCAATGGGGTCCAAATGAGAATAATGCTTTAAAAGTGTTGAAAAAAGATTTGCAGAATGCGCCAGCATTAGGTACTATTGAGGTTTGTTCCAAAGCTCCTTTTGTTGTGAAAACTCATGTATCTGATAATGCAATTTCAGTAACTTTTTCTCAATTAAAAGAAGGTAATGAGAGACTAATTAGTTACTTTTCCAGAAATTTATCACCATTGGAAAAAACTTTTACACCTGAGGTACTGCAACTGCTAAGTTTCTTTTATGCAATCAAAGCATCAGAAAGCACAGTAAAGTCACATAGTATCATACTACAGTCTCCTGACAGTTCACTAAGAAGAATTCTTCAGGAAGATACATTCAGAGAATGTGGTGAAAGGTATCCTCAGTGGATAAGAGCACTGTTAGCCAAACACATTGTGATAGGTACAGCTGTATCAGACAAGTCTCTACCTCACATTCACAGCAACACATGTATTACTGAAAAACACTCTAACACCAGAATAATGACATCAGCACAAAAAACAGTTATGCATATTTCTAATTTTATAGGGATGAGAACAAAGGCATAAACCTTTGTCATCTCTGGGGTGATACAAAACCTTTCTTTGTTTAGTAAAACGGGGTTTTGCGGTCATGACCTATGATGAAACATTTTAATAATCCTTTTATTCTGATACTTACATCCATATTAGCATAATATTAATATTATTATTATTTTTTATTTTTACATATTCATATACTGAATGTTTTTTGGTTAAAACTTCACAGAGTTATTCCAGTTAATAGAATATCTTTTGTTAAAAGGTTAAGAAACATATTACTCTTATAGGAGCAATATAAACTTATGACATATTTTATGGAAAGTATATTTCCGGAAAGTTAAAATATTATACAAATATGGAAATATACTACATTAATTATTATTACATCATTTAATTATTATTATTACTATTATAATCATATATCAATTAACATTATGATTAAGAATTATTATATTAACAGAAACTGAAGATAAGGTAAAGAGTTTTGAAGTAAAGTTATTTTTGGTTGGTCCAGTTATGAAGAATATGTACAATGATTTGGTACAAGGCTGTGTGTATGGGCCATGAATGAAGTGTGCATTGGTTAAAAATTAATTATGGACTAATCATAATAAGGGGGATTTGTTAGAAATCAAAATTTTGATTCGGCACTTATATTGATGGCAAGCTTGCAAAATATTTGGTTTTTATGATTAATCATAATTAATATTAATATGTGTGAATTGTCGCCTTAAACCGATGATATTTAATTCTTCAGTAAAATAGATGAGATATAGCTATACCTGAGACCAAAAGATATATAAGTTAAGCTGAGACAGTAAATATGAATGAGTTCGCTGAGACAGCTATACCAGCTGAAGACTATATTTAGGCATAGCTGGTTAGAAGTCTCTAGTAAAATGTCAAAGGCATTAGGAGGACTCATTATAGACGTACTATTACATAATGTATTTTAATAGTATCTGTGTGTATTTAGTATACGTCTCTAACATTGATACATATATAGATTAGTGATTATACATTGATATGTTGAAAAGATATGTTCTTAAGCTATATTATTCTTTAAATATAAATAGCTGAGGTTACATCATTAGCTTACAATATTATGTACATCATCATCCATATGTTCCTGTCCATCAAAAACATCATGTGAGTGTCGTCCCCTCCCTTCTATGCCATACAAGGTATTAAGAATCTCTCGTTATCACACTCATTCTGCATAAAACGTCCATAAGGGACAGAAGACGAGAGCTCACACGCTAACACTGACACTCTGACACACATACATGTCTAGGATGTTCTGAGAAAACAACAGGTGCGTGCTGCAAGACAAAGTTCGTCACTTCCATCTATTTCCGGCTTCTTCACAAAGTCTCGAAGGACAAGAACATGAAGGACAGAACAGCACATGGCCGGACTTCTATGACAGATAATGGTGACTTATCTTTAAACTTTTGCTTGATATTTCTACAGTAGTTGTATCTCCATGGAACTGTTCATGATACGCTTTACATTGATATTTCTACAGTAGTTGTATCTCCATGGAACTGTTCATGATACACTTTACATTGATATTTTATACCATTGTGTGATAGAATAAAATCACACTTCATTTTTTATTTCAATGACTCTTTCATTCATAATCGCCTCAAGACACTAAAAGAAGTATTATATGTGTCTAAAATTCAACAGACGGGACATTCTGGGTAGTCTGTCTCTCTCTGATATGAAGGATGGGACATTCTGGGTAGTCTGTCTATCTCTGATATGAAGGACGGGACATTCTGGATAGTCTGTCTCTCTCTGTTATGAAGGACGGGACATTCTGGGTAGTCTGTCTCTCTCTATGATTTGAAGGATGGGACATTCTGGGTAGTCTGTCTCTCTCTGATATGAAGGATGGGACATTCTGGGTAGTCTGTCTCGGTCTCTGATATAAAGGACGGGACGTTCTGAGTAGTCTGTCTCTCTCTGATATGAAGGACGGGACATTCTGGGTAGTCTGTCTCTCTCTGATATAAAGGATGGGACATTCTGGGTAGTCTGACTCTCTCTGATATGAAGGACGGGACATTCTGGGCAGTCTGACTCTCTCTGATATGAAGGACGGGACATTCTGGGGAGTCTGACTCTCTCTGATATGAAGAACGGGAGATTCTGGTGAGTCTGTCTCTCTCTGATATGAAAGACATAACATTCTGAGGAGTCTGTCTCTCTCTGATAGGAAGGACGGGACATTCTGGGGAGTCTGTCTCTCTCTGATAAGAAGGACGGGACATTCTGGGTAGTCTGTCTCAGTCTTCTGATATGAAGGATGAGACATTTTGGGTAGTCTCTCTCTCTGATATGAAGGACGGGGCATTCTGGTTACTCTGTCTCTCTCTGATTTGAAGGACAGGACATACTGGGTAGTCTGTCTCTGATATGAAGGATGAGACATTTTGGGTAGTCTGTCTCTCTCTCTGATAGGAAGGATGAGACATTCTGGGTAGTCTGTCTCTCTCTGATATGGAGGATTGGACATTCTGGGTAGTCTGTCTCTCTCTCTGATAGGAAGGATGGGACATTCTGGGTAGTCTGTCTCTCTCTGATATGAAGGATGGGACATTCTGGGTAGTTTGTCTCTCTCTGATATGAAGGATGGGACATTCTGGGTAGTCTGTCTCTCTCTTATAGGAAGGACGGAACATTCTGGGTAGTCCGTCTCTCTCTCAAATGAAGGACGGGACATTCTGGGTAGTCTGTATCTCTTTGATATGAAGGGAAGGACATTCTGGGTAGTCTGTCTCTCTTTGATATGAAGGACGGGACATTCTGTGTAGTCTG
The DNA here is from genome assembly GCF_062004578.1 of Staurois parvus. Classification (NCBI taxonomy): domain Eukaryota; kingdom Metazoa; phylum Chordata; class Amphibia; order Anura; family Ranidae; genus Staurois; species Staurois parvus. The sequence continues at coordinate 2,008,965 of NW_028317970.1, read as the reverse complement.
TCACTCTCTGATATGAAGGACGGGGCATTCTGGGTAGTCTGTCACTCTCTGATATGAAGGACGGGACATTCTAGGTAGTCTGTCTTGCTCTCTGATATGAAGGATGGGACATTCTGGGTAGTCTGTCACTCTCTGTTATGAAGGACGGGACATTCTGGGTAGTCTGTCTCTCTCTGATATGAAGGATGGGACATTCTGGGTAGTCTGTCTCTCTCTGATATGAAGGACAGGACATTCTGGGTAGTCTTTCTTTCTCTTATAGGAAGGATGGGAGATTCTGGGTAGTCTGTCTCCCTCTCTCTGAGAGAAAGGACGGGACATTCTGGGTAGTCTGTCGCGCTCTCTCTCTAATATGAAGGACGGGATATTCTGGGTAGTCTGTCTCGGTCTCTGATATGAAGGATGAGACATTTTGGGTAGTCTGTCTCTCTCTGATATGAAGGACGGGACATTCTGGTTAGTCTGTCTCTGATATGAAGGACAGGACATTCTGGGTAGTCTGTCTCTGATATGAAGGACAAGACATTCTGGGTAGTCTGTCGCGCTCTCTCTCTAATATGAAGGACGGGATATTCTGGGTAGTCTGTCTCGGTCTCTGATATGAAGGATGAGACATTTTGGGTAGTCTGTCTCTCTCTTATTTTGAAGGACGGGACATTCTGGGTAGTCTGTCTCTGATATGAAGGACAGGACATTCTGGGTAGTCTGTCTCTGATATGAAGGACAAGACATTCTGGGTAGTCTGTCTCTCTGATAGGAAGGATGAGACATTCTGGGTAGTTTGTCTCTCTCTGATATGGAGGATTCGATATTCTAGGTAGTCTGTCTCGGTCTCTGATATGGAGGACGGGACATTCTGGGTAGTCTGTCTCTCTCTGATATGAAGGACGGGACATTCTGGGTAGTCTGTCTCTCTCTGATATCAAGGATGGGACATTCTGGGTAGACTTTCTCTCTCTGATATGAAGGACGGGACATTCTGGGTAGTCTGTCTCTCTCTGATATCAAGGATGGGACATTCTGGGTAGTCTTTCTTTCTCTTATAGGAAGGATGGGACATTCTGGGTAGTCTGTCGCGCTCTCTCTCTAATATGAAGGACGGGATATTCTGGGTAGTCTGTCTCGGTCTCTGATATGAAGGATGAGACATTTTGGGTAGTCTGTCTCTCTCTGATATGAAGGACGGGACATTCTGGTTAGTCTGTCTCTCTCTTATTTTGAAGGACGGGACATTCTGGGTAGTCTGTCTCTGATATGAAGGATGAGACATTTTGGGTAGTCTGTCTCTCTCTCTGATAGGAAGGATGAGACATTCTGGGTAGTCTGTCTCTCTCTGATATGGAGGATTGGATATTCTAGGGAGTCTGTCTCGGTCTCTGATATGGAGAATTGGACATTCTGGGTAGTCTGTCTCTCTCTCTGATAGGAAGGATGGGACATTCTGGGTAGTCTGTCTCTCTCTGATATGAAGGATGGGACATTCTGGTTGGTCTGTCTCTCTCTGATTTGAAGGATGGGACATTCTGGGTAGTTTGTTTCTCTCTCTTATAGGAAGGACGGAACATTCTGGGTAGTCCATCTCTCTCTCAAATGAAGGACGGGACATTCTGGGTAGTCTGTATCTCTTTGATATGAAGGGAAGGACATTCTGGGTAGTCTGTCTCTCTTTGATATGAAGGACGGGACATTCTGTGTAGTCTGTCACTCTCTGATATGAAGGACGGGGCATTCTGGGTAGTCTGTCACTCTCTGATATGAAGGACGGGACATTCTAGGTAGTCTGTCTTGCTCTCTGATATGAAGGATGGGACATTCTGGGTAGTCTGTCACTCTCTGTTATGAAGGACGGGACATTCTGGGTAGTCTGTCTCTCTCTGATATGAAGGATGGGACATTCTGGGTAGTCTGTCTCTCTCTGATATGAAGGACAGGACATTCTGGGTAGTCTTTCTTTCTCTTATAGGAAGGATGGGAGATTCTGGGTAGTCTGTCTCCCTCTCTCTGAGAGAAAGGACGGGACATTCTGGGTAGTCTGTCGCGCTCTCTCTCTAATATGAAGGACGGGATATTCTGGGTAGTCTGTCTCGGTCTCTGATATGAAGGATGAGACATTTTGGGTAGTCTGTCTCTCTCTGATATGAAGGACGGGACATTCTGGTTAGTCTGTCTCTCTCTTATTTTGAAGGACGGGACATTCTGGGTAGTCTGTCTCTGATATGAAGGACAGGACATTCTGGGTAGTCTGTCTCTGATATGAAGGACAAGACATTCTGGGTAGTCTGTCTCTCTGATAGGAAGGATGAGACATTCTGGGTAGTTTGTCTCTCTCTGATATGAAGAACGGGACATTCTGGTGAGTCTGTCTCTCTCTGATATCAAGGATGGGACATTCTGGGTAGACTTTCTCTCTCTGATATGAAGGACGGGACATTCTGGGTAGTCTGTCTCTCTCTGATATAAAGGACGGGACATTCTGAGGAGTCTGACTCTCTCTGATATGAAGGACGGGACATTCTGGGGAGTCTGTCTCTCTCTGATAGGAAGGACAGGATATTCAGGGTAGTCTGTCTCAGTCTCAGATATGAAGGATGAGACATTTTGGGTAGTCTCTCTCTGATATGAAGGATGGGACATTCTGGGTAGTCTGTCTCTCTCTGATATGAAGGACGGGACATTCTGGGGAGTCTGACTCTCTCTGATATGAAGAACGGGACATTCTGGTGAGTCTGTCTCTCTCTGATATGAAGAACGGGACATTCTGGTGAGTCTGTCTCTCTCTGATATGAAAGACATAACATTCTGAGGAGTCTGTCTCTCTCTGATAGGAAGGACGGGACATTCTGGGGAGTCTGTCTCTCTCTGATAGGAAGGACGGGACATTCTGGGGAGTCTGTCTCTCTCTGATAGGAAGGACGGGATATTCAGGGTAGTCTGTCTCAGTCTCTGATATGAAGGATGAGACATTTTGGGTAGTCTCTCTCTGATATGAAGGACGGGACATTCTGGTTACTCTGTCTCTCTCTGATTTGAAGGACGGGACATTCTGGGTAGTCTGTCTCCCATATGAAGGACAGGACATTCTGGGTAGTCTGTCTCTCTTTGATATGAAGGACGGGACATTCTGGGTAGTCTGTCACTCTCTGATATGAAGGATGGGACATTCTGGGTAGTCTGTCACTCTCTGTTATGAAGGACGGGACATTCTGGGTAGTCTGTCTCCTTCTCTCTAATAGAAAGGACGGGACATTCTGGTTAGTCTGTCGCTCTCTCTCTCTGATATGAAGGACGGGACATTCTGGGTAGTCTGTCTCTCTCTGATATGAAGGACGGGACTTTCTGGGTAGTCTGTCTCTCTCTGATATGAAGGACGGGACATTCTGGGGAGTCTGTCTCAGTCTCTGATATGAAGGATGAGACATTTTGGGTAGTCTCTCTCTCTATGATATGAAGGACGGGACATTCTGGGTAGTCTGTCTCTCTCTTATTTTGAAGGATGGGACATTCTGGGTAGTCTGTCTCTCTCTCTGATAGGAAAGATGAGACATTCTGGGTAGTCTGTCTCTCTCCGATATGGAGGATTGGATATTCTAGGTAGTCTGTCTCGGTCTCTGATATGGAGGATTGGACATTCTGGGTAGTCTTTCTCTCTCTGATATGAAGGATAGGACATTCTGGGTAGTCTGTCTCTCTCTGATATGAAGGATGGAACATTCTGGGTAGTCTGTCTCTCTCTGATATGAAGGATGGGACATTCTGGGTAGTCTGTCTCTCTCTGATATGAAGGACGGGACATTCTGGGGAGTCTGACTCTCTCTGATATGAAGAACGGGACATTCTGGTGAGTCTGTCTCTCTCTGATATGAAGAACGGGACATTCTGGTGAGTCTGTCTCTCTCTGATATGAAAGACATAACATTCTGAGGAGTCTGTCTCTCTCTGATAGGAAGGACGGGACATTCTGGGGAGTCTGTCTCTCTCTGATAAGAAGGATGGGACATTCAGGGTAGTCTGTCTCAGTCTTCTGATATGAAGAATGAGACATTTTGGGTAGTCTCTCTCTCTGATATGAAGGACGGGACATTCTGGTTACTCTGTCTCTCTCTGATTTGAAGGACGGGAAATACTGGGTAGTCTGTCGCCGATATGATGGACAGGACATTCTGGGTAGTCTGTCTCTGATATGAAGGATGAGACATTCTGGGTAGTCTGTCTCTCTCTCTGATAGGAAGGATGAGACATTCTGGGTAGTCTGTCTCTCTCTGATATGGAGGATTGGATATTCTAGGTAGTCTGTCTCGGTCTCTGATATGGAGGATGGGACATTCTGGTTGGTCTGTCTCTCTCTGATTTGAAGGATGGGACATTCTGGGTAGTTTGTCTCTCTCTCTCTCTTATAGGAAGGACGGAACATTCTGGGTAGTCCGTCTCTCTCTCAAATGAAGGACGGGACATTCTGGGTAGTCTTTATCTCTTTGATATGAAGGGAAGGACATTCTGGGTAGTCTGTCTCTCTTTGATATGAAGGACGGGACATTCTGTGTAGTCTGTCACTCTCTGATATGAAGGACGGGGCATTCTGGGTAGTCTGTCACTCTCTGATATGAAGGATGGGACATTCTAGGTAGTCTGTCTCGCTCTCTGATATGAAGGATGGGACATTCTGGGTAGTCTTTCTTTCTCTTATAGGAAGGATGGGAGATTCTGGGTAGTCTGTCTCCCTCTCTCTGATAGAAAGGACGGGACATTCTGGGTAGTCTGTCGCGCTCTCTCTCTAATATGAAGGACGGGATATTCTGGGTAGTCTGTCTCGGTCTCTGATATGAAGGACGGGACATTCTGGGTAGTCTGTCTCTCTCTCTCTCTGATATGAAGGATGGGACATTCTGGGTAGTCTGTCTCTCTCTCTCTGATATGAAGGATGGGACATTCTGGTTAGTCTGTCTCTCTCTTATTTTGAAGGACGGGACATTCTGGGTAGTCTGTCTCTGATATGAAGGACAAGACTAGAGATGAGCGAAGAAATGAAAAATTCGATTCGACTGATTCGGCGAATTCGTGGACAATATTCGATTCGAGTCGAATAAATTCGCTGTGAATTTAACTTAAAAAAGGGTGTTTCTAGGCTTCAGAGAGACTTAATATTAGTGCAGAACACTGTACCTTTAATTTAAATGCCCTTGGAGTCTGCTGGGGAAGAGAAATAATACTGTCTGTCAGTATGACATGCAGATGAGTGCCGTCGATCTTAGAATCACTGCACACTTCACTCCTTTGGCCAGTCACGGGGCCAAAATCAGTGTTTGGAGCCACAGTGTGGCGGTGGAGGCAGCAGCAATGGGAGGCCATACAGCAACCTATGACAAAATGGAAACCAGCAGGAGCGTGAGGAGACCTGAAAGTGGCACATGGCAGAGTGGGAGCAATGGGAGGCGGTACAGGGACCCAGGTCACACTGTGGGCCCAGCAGCAGCGTGACCAGGCGGTACGGGGGCCCATGGCCGATATGGGGCTTGGTGGCACCTATGGAAGGCCTGTAATCTGCCAGCAACCTATGACAAAATGGACAACCGCAGGAGTGTGAGGAGATTTCAAAGTGGCACATGGCAGAGTGGAAGCAATGGGAGGCCGTACAGGGACCCAGGTCACACTGTGGGACCAGCATCAGCGTGAACAGGCGGTACGGGGGCCCATGGCCGATTTGACCTCATTCATCCCATAGTCCTGCCGACTCACGAATAGCGTGGCCTCCTCAAAGGGCCTGAGCAAGCGCAGGTGTCACACATGAGCTGACAATGGCTGACATCTAAGTTACACAGGGAGTACCTTTATCCGCTTTTAACATCAGGAAATCTGTGATGGCCTTTAGCTGTTCGTAAAGGCGGTCTAACATATGTAGGGTTGAATTACACCTTGTTGCAACGTCACAGCATGAGGAGTCGGTACGGGGGCCCATGGCAGATTACATGTCTGGCAGCAGCAATGGGAGGCCCGTAATCTGCCAGCACCCTATGTCAAAAAATTTAACACACCAGCAGTGTGAAGAGACCTGAAAGTGGCACATGGCAGCAGAGTGTGGCGATGGAGACAGCAGCAATGGGAGGCCGTACAGGGACCCATGAGAGACTCTGGACTTGGCAGCAGCATGAGGAGGCGGTATATAGGGGCCCATGGCAGATTAGGGGCCTGGCAGCAGCTATGTGAGGCCCGTAATCTGCCTGCACCCTATGTCAAAAAATTTAACACACCAGCAGTGTGAAGAGACCTGAAAGTGGCACATGGCAGCAGAGTGTGGCGATGGAGACAGCAGCAATGGGAGGCCGTACAGGGACCCATGAGAGACTCTGGACTTGGCAGCAGCATGAGGAGGCGGTATATAGGGGCCCATGGCAGATTAGGGGCCTGGCAGCAGCTATGTGAGGCCCGTAATCTGCCTGCACCCTATGTCAAAAAATTTAACACACCAGCAGTGTGAAGAGACCTGAAAGTGGCACATGGCAGCAGAGTGTGGCGATGGAGACAGCAGCAATGGGAGGCCGTACAGGGACCCATGAGAGACTCTGGACTTGGCAGCAGCATGAGGAGGCGGTATATAGGGGCCCATGGCAGATTAGGGGCCTGGCAGCAGCTATGTGAGGCCCGTAATCTGCCTGCACCCTATGTCAAAAAATTTAACACACCAGCAGTGTGAAGAGACCTGAAAGTGGCACATGGCAGCAGAGTGTGGCGATGGAGACAGCAGCAATGGGAGGCCGTACAGGGACCCATGAGAGACTCTGGACTTGGCAGCAGCATGAGGAGGCGGTATATAGGGGCCCATGGCAGATTAGGGGCCTGGCAGCAGCTATGTGAGGCCCGTAATCTGCCTGCACCCTATGTCAAAAAATTAAACACACCAGCAGTGTGAAGAGACCTGAAAGTGGCACATGGCAGAGTGTGGCGATGGAGACAGCAGCAATGGGAGGCCGTACAGGGACCCATGAGAGACTCTAGACTTGGCAGCAGCATGAGGAGGCGGTATATAGGGGCCCATGGCAGATTAGGGGCCTGGCAGCAGCTATGTGAGGCCCGTAATCTGCCTGCACCCTATGTCAAAAAATTTAACACACCAGCAGTGTGAAGAGACCTGAAAGTGGCACATGGCAGCAGAGTGTGGCGATGGAGACAGCAGCAATGGGAGGCCATACAGGGACCCATGACAGACTCTGGACTTGGCAGCAGCATGACTGTTGGACTTGCAGAATCCCGAGGCTAATACTTACCTACCCCCTTTAAAACACCACCCCCCTTCAAAACCTTCCCTCCCCCAAATAAACACGCAACTCACTTTTGGTGTAAACCGGCCATAGCAGCCATTTATTTAACATAACTCAACATAATATTTTAGTACATTACCACCCGGGTCTGAGGTCTCTGAAGGCACCATTACTCCCATCACCAACTCGGCTGTATCTATTACTCCATGAAAGGCCCCCAGCCGCTACTACACCGCCTCGGGGACAATACTACTGTTACTTAACCCAGATACAGCCAAATGAACTCCCACATTACCAATATGACCTTTTATTGGGAAGGGACACCCATACCTACGATGGGCCCAACCCATAATTCCTCAACTTGTCACTCCACCACCGCCTTCAAAGACCCATCGACCCCTGCCAGCTGCCATGACAAACGAACAAACACTTCAGGACACAACAGTCATCCTGAACCTTGAACAAACGCCATGAACCCACATAAAACAAACACCACGAACAACCACCAAACAACAAAAAACAACACCAGAACAAACACAATGACAGAACTATAACCAACACAACAAACAGAATACAAACCAACTTCAGGGCGGGAGGGCGGGAGAAACCACCTCCGTGATGGCACAAGCTCCGACTGACTCCGACAAGACACAACCCCCCAATTCAAAACCTGCAAGACCACCCACAATGCTGCCTACACCAATCAAGTAAGTAACCACCCCCCATCCCCATTTCCTTGCCTATACTCCACCCAAATTACACTCTCTGCCTCGTCTGCACGCCCCAGTCATGCTGGCCCTCCCTTATACTTCGCTCAGTCCAGGCCCTGACTTGACTGTTGGACTTGCAGAATCCCGAGGCTAATACTTACCTACCCCCTTTAAAACACCACCCCCCTTCAAAACCTTCCCTCCCCCAAATAAACACGCAACTCACTTTTGGTGTAAACCGGCCATAGCAGCCATTTATTTAACATAACTCAACATAATATTTTAGTACATTACCACCCGGGTCTGAGGTCTCTGAAGGCACCATTACTCCCATCACCAACTCGGCTGTATCTATTACTCCATGAAAGGCCCCCAGCCGCTACTACACCGCCTCGGGGACAATACTACTGTTACTTAACCCAGATACAGCCAAATGAACTCCCACATTACCAATATGACCTTTTATTGGGAAGGGACACCCATACCTACGATGGGCCCAACCCATAATTCCTCAACTTGTCACTCCACCACCGCCTTCAAAGACCCATCGACCCCTGCCACAGCACACGAGTGTGAACCCTTACACTCGTGTAGCCCGCCACACACGTAATCCACGTTGGATACCATCCTGCAGGCCCAAGGACCACAGATCAATCCCAACTGCATTAAGATGCACCCCATCCGAGCGCAAATACCGCCAGGACTCCTCCTCCAACTCCCTATGACGGACTGCTAGGCCACCATTCCTCACCACAAAAACGCGCCACCTCCTTATTCACCTTAACTCGAGCCCTATTAATTTTTTCCACGGAGCGGGCCATACGCCAATAAGCACGGGCCACTATGTCCGACCATACCAGCACTGTGTCCGGGAAAAAAGACCGAATCCGCAAAAAATCAAACTTAATGTCCCGGATAACCTCCCGCATGGAGCGCAACCCGAGATCATTACCCCCCACATGTAATACCAAAACATCTGGAGGCCGGTCCAAACGGGAATAGTGATGAATTTCCGGGACCACCCTGGACCACAACATTCCCGGCACTCCAAGCCAACGAAGCCTCGCCTCCCCCCCTCTCAAATCCCAGTTGCCGACCCTCTGGACGAACATCCGCCCTCTTAGCCCCCCAAAAAACATAAGAATGGCCCAAGATCCATACCAAGCAGCCTTCGGAACCTGCAAAGAAACACACAAAAGAAGGGAGGAGGTAGAACCTTCACCACAAAGGCCCCCACAAAACAAACAAAAACACAAAGGTAACAAAATACAAGTACCACAGAGACCAACACAACAACACCAAAAACTCTTATTTTTTTTTTTTTTTTTTAACTCACAAGAACTGAGGACGCACATACAGCGTGAACCTATCCGAATCCCAACGCCCAATCCGACGAACCACTTGATCACCTAACCCCCAGCGGGCCGCCTCCGTAGCTGCCCCAATGCGAAACGAATGAGACGAGTAATGTTCCACACCCAACCCGGCAGACTGCAAACACCGTTTAAACACTGCCCCAAATTGGAATCGAGACAGAGCCATCCCATTCGTATGCAAAAAGAAAACCCCAGGAAGGTCAGGTCTCACCTCGAGAAAATCCCTAACCGCCCGTACCGGACAAATCCGAGAACTCGGAATCTCAGCCAATTCCACCCAGGTACCCCGACCCAAACGGTCCGTTTTTGACTTGCGCAGAAAAATTCGCACCCCACTACCCAACAAGACCACCTCATCTACGGCCAAACCACCCTCCCCCCACTTAGTCCGACTCACCAGCTCCCCAACCCGAAAGGCCCCAAAAAATGCCAGCACAAAAGCCGCACGGAACAAAATCGCCTCATACAACGAGGAACAAATACAATCCAACTGGCCAACCACCACTTGAAGAACCTCAAAAGACACCGGCCGTCTAGAATCAGGGATGGAACGGCCTTTTCTGTACCCCCGCATAGCCTGCCGAACAAGGAAATCCTTTGTCACGTCACGACCCCCCGCCAGTTTTAAATGAAAAGCCAACCCCGCCAGCTTACGAGACATCAAAGTTGCGGAAACACCCCTTTCAAAATTCCTGCCGATGAAATAAAGCAGGAGGCATAGGGCATCATCCACCCCGAAACCACCCCCCACCTCACTCACCAGCTCCAGCCATTCCCGCCACACCTTCTCATAGAAAACCCAAGTGGACGCGCAAACTGACGTCTGAATCAAGGCCGCTGAAGAGGCAAGGCAATGCTCCACAAGTGATCCGGACAATCGATACCGCGTTGCTCCGCTTCTGGTGCCAACCGACGGAATCTGTCCCACTGAAAACGAGATAGAGCATCAGCAACGGAGTTATCCACGCCCGGAACATGTACAGCCGAAATAAAACAATTGAGACCCAAACAGTCCAAAACCAACCGCTGCAACATACGAACCACCGGCCGAGACGTGGCCGAAACACGATTAATGGCATGAACCACGCTCAAATTATCACAATGAAAACGAATCCGTTTATTCCGGAAAACAGCACCCCACAAAGAAACAGCTAAAACGATGGGGAAAAGCTCCAGTAAAGTCAGATTACGCAACAGACCCTCCTCCCGCCATTGCAAAGGCCACGAACCCGCACACCACTGACCCTGAAAATAGGCCCCAAAACCGGCCGAGCCCGCCGCATCCGTAAAGAGTTCCAAATCAAAATTGGACACGACCCCATCCAACCAAAGTGATCTTCCATTATAGGAATCGAGAAACGACCTCCATACCCCCAAATCATCCCGTAGCTCACCTCGCAGCCGAACCCTGTGATGCGGGGCCGCCACACCAGCCGTGGCCGCCGCCAAACGCCTGGAAAATATACGCCCCATGGGCATGATGCGACAAGCGAAATTTAACTTGCCTAGTAACGACTGCAATTCCCGAAGCCGAATCTTCCTGCACCGACCCACCGAACTCACCAACCCCCGGAGCTCCTCCAGTTTATCCTGCGGCAAACGACATTCCATGGCCTCAGTATCAACAATAATTCCCAAAAAACACAATTCCGTTGTCGGACCCACCGTCTTATCCGAAGCCAAAGGAACGCCAAAATGCTCAAACACATGTTCCACCGTACTCAGTAGTGACGCACAAATGGAACTACCCGGAGGGCCAATACACAAAAAATCATCCAAATAATGGATGACAGATGCGAGCCCAGAAACATCCCTAACCGCCCATTCAAGAAAAGAACTAAAAGTCTCAAATAGAGAACAAGAAATGGCGCAGCCCATAGGCAAGCAACGATCAACAAAAATGCACCCTTCCCATTTGCAACCCAGCAATCGGAGACAACTAGGATGCACCGGCAAAAGGCGAAACGCCGCCTCAATATCAGTTTTTGCCAACAGGGCACCCCGACCAAACCGCCTCACCCAGGAAATCGCCGCGTCAAAAGAAGTGTAGGAAACAGAACACAAACCTGGGTCAATAGCATCATTGACCGAACCCCCCCGCGGATGAGACAGGTGATGAATGAGTCTATATTTATTAGGCTCTTTTTTGGGAACAACACCCAGCGGCGAAATTACCAAATTAGGCATAGGGGGGTCCACAAACGGGCCAGCCATGCGGCCCAAGGACACTTCCTTGTCAATTTTTGCCCTGATAACCTCCGGATGCAACCGCGCCGACTTCAAATTATCCGCCGCAGGAGGAACTACCGCCAATAGACAGGGGATCAAAAAACCTTCCGAAAAACCCCGCCGCAACAGGGTCGCCGCCGCCTGATCAGGGTACCGCTTTAAAAACGGCAACATCCTTCCTACCCTCACCGGCGACTTCCCTTTTTCCAGTTTCACCACCTCTCCCCCGCCCTTGCTTGAAACACCGGGACAATGTATGGGCCCCCCCACAACCCGAGCACTCATGACGGAATCGGCAGCCGGATCCAAACCTGCACGATCCCTCATTAAACTGCCAGCAATAGCCCTTTCTAAGCACGGCCGGCTGCGCAACCGTAGCTGCACTTCCGGCCCCCCCCTGAAAGGGATGAGCCGTGGTCCTCACGGGAGTCATGAGTTTCATCCACAGCCCGATATCTTTATGGTCCCACCGCAAAGATGGCCTAACCGCCATACGCTGACGAAACTGCTCGTCATAACGTAACCACGCGATGCCCCCATAAACCCTCTGAGCTTCCCCTATGCATCCAAGTAACAAAAAAGTGAGGAACAATGCTCCGGCGTCCTCTCACCAATAACGCTTGCCAAAATGGCAAATGCCTGAAGCCAATTAGAGAACGAGCGGGGAATCAAACGATATCGCCGCTTTTCTTCCTCCTCCCTCTTACTCTCATCTGGCCGAACTTTATCTAAGTTGAATTTCTCCAACGGTAATAAAGAAAATATTTCCACATACTCGCCCCCCCAAATGCGCTCCTTCACCTCCAGCTTCAGATGAGCCCCCAAGGGCCCCTCGAAGCACACATAAACCTCGCATTTTGCAGCGTCTGCCAAACGCACACCATCACACCCCGTAACCCCTTTATCTCCGCCGTCAACCCCAGCGTGATCCGCCGCCGCTTCCCCCCTCAGAGCCTCAGAACCAGAGCTAACAGAACCCACCACCGCCGATCGCACTGCGGCCGCGACTCCAGAGACCTGCGGCCCAGCCACCGTAAACACCTGCGGGGGGACCCCAGCAGCTTCGTATCTAACACCCCCTGGGCCGACACCGCTCCCTGATGCCGCACCTTGCATTCCCGACCAAGCAGCCAAAGGTGGCGCCAAAGTCCTAGCGACCAACCCCGCCTCACAACGAGCCAACACTTCCCTGAAACCGGACAACATCAAACCGACAACACCATCAGCCCCCGGGGAACCCCCCAAAGACCCCACGTTAAGCCCTGCAGCCCCAAACCCCCTCTCCGCCAAAACAGAAACGCCACTCCCCTGGTCCCGAAACCCCTCAAACAGAGAGACTAAAGAAGACAAAGAAACAGCCCCTGAATTTAACTCACCAGGCTGCAGTCGTTCGCCGGGACCCACAGCCGCCAATCCAGATCCAGGCAGAGATGAATGGACCGCATCTTCCTCAGAACCGCTGAGCTCCCCTTCGGATCTTCTCTCCGCATCCACCGGATCCCAGGCCGCACCAGGCCTCGCTCCGGGCTCTTCACCGGCTCCTGGGTCCGGTCGGCACACTGAACGGCTGGCAGCATCCACCGCACCAGAGCCCAGAGCCGCCGGATCATTCCTCCCACGCTGGGCTCGCTGGGAAGCAGCCGAATCCCCAACCGACAGGGTGCCTTCTCCTGCTCCTGAAGCATTGCGGCGCAGAGGGGTGACCTCAGCACCCCCCGCCCCCCTTCGAGAGGCTCGCTGGGTCACCGAGACACGCCCAGCAGCCGCAGGCTGATTTCTGGCAGAAGGTCTCCTCCCAGCTCCCGAGCCCAGATGGCGCCCGGGAGTGACGTCAACAGGCCCCGCCCACCTTTCGCTCCGCACCGCTGACTTCAGGGAGGCCCGCTGGGCGGCAGAGGGGAGCCCAGCAGCCGCAGGCCGGTGAGGGAGACGTGGATCCCCGGCTCCAAAGCCCGGGCCGCAAACAGGGGCCATGTCATCACCGGCTGTCTGCCCAGAGCTCCGAGCCGCTAAGCCCCGCCCACTACGTGCTCGATCCGCACGTAAAGATGGCTCCGACCTCGTGGTCCCGGCCTGTGACGAGGCGGCACCCTCCTGGGCCCGCCGCGAAACCGGAGAGCCCGATCCACTGCTCCTAGGGGACGCTGACCCAGTCCCCGCCGAAGGCCGCCCGCCACTCCTCCCACGCCGGGCTGCCACCGCTGTAGGCCCGGAGCCTGCAGGGCCAGCCGCATGGTCCAGAATAAGAGGTGAGTTGGCTGGGGAGCGGGTGGTGGTAGATGTGCTCCTACCAGGGGTCCGCCAGCGACGAGGATTCCTCCCAGCCCTCCCCGGAGAAGCAGGCCGACGCTTCACCGGCGGAGCTGGAGGGTCCCCTAAGGGGCTCCCAGAACGGCGCAGAACCCTAGCTGTCACCTCTGGGCTAAAGCGCACCGGAGGCACAGACCGCCGAGCACGTGTGCGCCCAGTAGAAGGGCCTGGTGACGCGGGCCTGGGGCCTTGCAGCATGTCAGACAGCCTCTCCCGTAACCACCCAGAGCCATTGGCTTCAGCTGCCGCCCGCAATTGGGATAGCATCCCGTCCAAGTCACTCATGGCCTAGTATTTTTTCCCGCCGCAGGTACCAGCAAAAGAAGAAACCACCTCCGTGATGGCACAAGCTCCGACTGACTCCGACAAGACACAACCCCCCAATTCAAAACCTGCAAGACCACCCACAATGCTGCCTACACCAATCAAGTAAGTAACCACCCCCCATCCCCATTTCCTTGCCTATACTCCACCCAAATTACACTCTCTGCCTCGTCTGCACGCCCCAGTCATGCTGGCCCTCCCTTATACTTCGCTCAGTCCAGGCCCTGACTTGAGGAGGCGGTATATAGGGGCCCATGGCAGATTAGGGGCCTGGCAGCAGCTATGTGAGGCCCGTAATCTGCCTGCACCCTATGTCAAAAAATTAAACACACCAGCAGTGTGAAGAGACCTGAAAGTGGCACATGGCAGCAGAGTGTGGCGATGGAGACAGCAGCAATGGGAGGCCGTACAGGGACCCATGACAGACTCTAGACTTGGCAGCAGCATGAGGAGGCGGTATATAGGGGCCCATGGCAGATTAGGGGCCTGGCAGCAGCTATGTGAGGCCCGTAATCTGCCTGCACCCTATGTCAAAAAATTTAACACACCAGCAGTGTGAAGAGACCTGAAAGTGGCACATGGCAGCAGAGTGTGGCGATGGAGACAGCAGCAATGGGAGGCCGTACAGGGACCCATGAGAGACTCTAGACTTGGCAGCAGCATGAGGAGGCGGTATATAGGGGCCCATGGCAGATTAGGGGCCTGGCAGCAGCTATGTGAGGCCCGTAATCTGCCTGCACCCTATGTCAAAAAATTTAACACACCAGCAGTGTGAAGAGACCTGAAAGTGGCACATGGCAGCAGAGTGTGGCGATGGAGACAGCAGCAATGGGAGGCCGTACAGGGACCCATGAGAGACTCTGGACTTGGCAGCAGCATGAGGAGGCGGTATATAGGGGCCCATGGCAGATTAGGGGCCTGGCAGCAGCTATGTGAGGCCCGTAATCTGCCTGCACCCTATGTCAAAAAATTTAACACACCAGCAGTGTGAAGAGACCTGAAAGTGGCACATGGCAGCAGAGTGTGGCGATGGAGACAGCAGCAATGGGAGGCCGTACAGGGACCCATGAGAGACTCTAGACTTGGCAGCAGCATGAGGAGGCGGTTTATAGGGGCCCATGGCAGATTAGGGGCCTGGCAGCAGCTATGTGAGGCCCGTAATCTGCCTGCACCCTATGTCAAAAAATTTAGCACACCAGCAGTGTGAAGAGACCTGAAAGTGGCACATGGCAGCAGAGTGTGGCGATGGAGACAGCAGCAATGGGAGGCCGTACAGGGACCCATGAGAGACTCTGGACCTAGCAGCAGCATGAGGAGGCGGTATATAGGGGCCTATGGCAGATTAGGGGCCTGGCAGCAGCTATAGGAGGCCCGTAATCTGCCAGCACCCTATGTCAAAAAATTAAACACACCAGCAGTGTGAGGAGACCTGAAAGTGGCACATGTTTGAGGCATGATTCATGGCGGATTTAGTCAGTTGTGTCAGGAACTGGTGGTTTGAAATCCAGACTAATCCACGCCTGATTCATTTTCACAAACGTGAGTCTCTCCACACTTTGGGTGGACAGTCGTGTCCTCCGCGGAGTTACAATACCTCCTGCCGCACTAAACACGCGCTCCGATGCCACGCTACTGGCCGGGCATGACAGCCTTTCAAGGGCAAATTCAGCTAGTTGGGGCCAAAGGTCAAGTTTCGTTGCCCAGTAGTCAAGGGGATTGTCTACCTCGGTTGGCAGGGTGCTGTCCAAGTAGGCCCAAGCCTGTTGTTTGAGCTCCTGCTCCAGGTCCACCTGATGCTGCTGCTGCTGCTGCGGCTGGTTAGTAGTTTCCTCACTGCGCTGGTGAAGAAAGCTACTCATCATCGACTGCAGACTGAGGCAGCCACTGCTGGTGGAGCTGCCACTGCTCCTACCACCCCACCCCTCCCCTGCTGCCATGCCAGCGGAACGCGAGCGCACAGGGCCCACAGTGTCTGAGGATGGACGTTGGCGCACAAAGGCAGAGACCAACTGACTACATAGGTGGTTTTTATAGTACGTAATTTTGGCCTCCCTCTCAGCAGGTGTGAAAAAGGCCACCATTTTGGACCGGTAGCGAGGGTCCAACAAGGTGGACAGCCAAAAGTCATCCCTCTGTCTGATGGTTATTATTCGGCTGTCGCTACGCAAGCAACCGAGCATGCTATGGGCCATTTGTGCCAAGGAATGCGAGGGACTCCCTGCCTCCATCTCCACAGCATACTGCCACGGTGCGTCTGGGTCCTCTGTCTCCTCCTCCTCCTCCTCTACCAGATGCTCCTGCTCCTCCACTCCTGTCCGCTGAGTGGAAAAACCACCCATTTCACTCAATAATTCCTGAGCACAAATGTCCTCCTCTACCTCCTCCTCTTCTTCCTGTCCTGCCCCCACAGGGGTCATGTGGCGTTGAGATCTGTGCGCCACGTCTACCGCACCCTGACCAGCCATTGTTAACAGCATTTGTTCCAGGACGTGCAACAGAGGAATGACATCGTTCATCCCATAGTCCTGCCGACTCACGAATAGCGTGGCCTCCTCAAAGGGCCTGAGCAAGCGGCAGGTGTCACGCATGAGCTGCCAATGGCTGACATCTAAGTTACACAGGGGAGTACCTTTATCCGCTTGTAACATCAGGAAATCGGTGATGGCCTTTCGCTGCTCGTAAAGGCGGTCTAACATGTGTAGGGTTGAATTCCACCTTGTTGCAACGTCGCAGATCAGGCGATGCTGTGGAATTCCGTTCTGCCGCTGCAGCTCAATGAGGGTGTTCTTTGCGGTGTAGGAATGGCTGAAATGCATGCACAGTTTACGTGACATTTTAAGGATGTCTTGCAGTGGGATGGTGGATTTTAGGAACCGCTTGACAACCAGATTGAACACGTGAGCCATGCATGGCGCATGGCACAACCTTCCTTGACGCAGAGCAGACACCATGTTCTTTCCGTTGTCAGTCAACATGGTTCCGATTTTTAGTTTGCGCGGAGACAGCCATCTGTCGATTTCTCTGTTCATTACACTCAGCAGTTCCTCCCCTGTGTGACTACGTTCGCCAAGGCATACCAGGTGCAGCACAGCGTGACACCGTTGCGCCCTGCACATGTGATATGCCGGTCGGGTAATGGGACTTGGCACGGGGGTGGCGGCTGAGGACACGGCGGAAAAAGAGGTGGTAGAGGCGGACATGCTTGCTGGACCAAGGACGTGCAAACGTGGAGGCAAAAGCGTCGTGACCTGTCCAAGTTGCTGGTGCGGCTGTGCCGGCACCACGTTCACCCAGTGGGCCGTAAATGACATGTACTGTCCCTGACCGTAGTTACAGCTCCACACGTCGGCGCTGCCGTGCACTTTGGCAGAGACCGACATGCTCAAAGACTGGCCCACCATCTCTTCTACATGTGAATGCAGGGCTGGCACTGCCTTTTGGGCAAAGAAATGACGGCTTGGCACTCTCCACCGCGGCGCGGCACAAGCCATCATTTCTCGGAAAGGTGCTGAGTCCACCAGTTGGAAAGGGAGGGACTGCAGCACCAGCAACTTGGACAGGAGGACGTTCAGCTTTTGCACCGTCGGGTGCGTGCTCGCAAACTGTTGTCTCTTGGATACGGATTCCAAGAAAGACTGTTGACGGAATCCGAGAAGAGGAGTAGCAGGAGAAGGAGCATCTGAACGAGCGGAAGATGCCAACGAGCGACAACTCCCCTCAGCAGAGGTGTTGGAGCCTTGACTGGCTGATAGAGGGCGATTGACGACGTCGGGTGACGGAGCAAGTAACGGAGCGGGTGATGGAGCGGGGGCTGGGGCAGGCAGAACCGCCGTATGTTTATCACGGTTTTCCCAGGCCACCGAATGGTGACGCTGCATATGCTGACGCAACGCTGTAGTCCCAACATGGGCCCCCTGGCCACGCTTGCATTTCTGGCCACATAGTCGACATACGGCTACGTTTACTTCCTCGGGCGGCTTGAGGAAAAATTGCCACACCACCGAGTAGGAAACTTTGCCCCCGCTACTCTTCACTGGCTGACTGCTACTTCCTCCGTGCGCACCGGCACCACTACTGGCCGTGGTGGTAGGCTGCAGTGGAGCTGGTGCTCTACTCCGTGGACGTTTGGCTCCACTGACACTGATGCGACCCTGCTGCTGTCTCCTGGGCAACCCACCGACTGTTTTGCTCGCTGCCAAGCTGCCACCCTCTTCTCCTGATGATGCGGAAGAAATTGCCTGATGACGACGAGGCTGCCAAGTGCGATCAACCTCCTCATCATCAAGTAGGGTCTCCGCCTCACTACTAGCCCCCTCGGCTGCGTCTGGGTCAGGAGACAGACCTGTCTCTAGACCGGCTACCGAGCCACTCTCCTCGCCAGTACTTGTTCGCTTGGCTGCTGAAAAGGCCGATGTCTCCCCCCGTTCCTGACCGCCCTCTGTTAGCTCTTCCTCACTGTACAGTGGGGCTGAGCCCACAGCATGCGATACTTCGCTTGGTGAGGGAACAGCAAAGGACAGGGGCAGGTAGAGGACACGTGATTTCAGTGGGCTTGCTCCCGGGCCATGCCAACTAACGGTTGTGTCTGACGTACCCACCGACCGTTGGCTGTAGGTGTCAGAGGTGACCTGGGAAGAGGAAGACGACCGAGCCAACCAATCAATGACGGCAGGGTTGTCGGTGGAGACACGACCGCTGGATGACACCGGGAGCACTGGCCTCTGGCTGCGAATACTGCTGCCTCGACCCCTTCCTCTGCTGCCACGTCTGCTCGCTCCTAAAACATTGCCTCCTCTGCCACTCCTCTGCATGTTGTCTGACATACTATTTAATTCAACGATTAGGTGTCCCTGAGTAACAATTCTCTGGCACTCAGTAACAATTCTGTCTGTCCCTGAGTATGAATTCTGTGGCCCTGAGTAACAATTCTGTGTCTGTGCGAGTAACAATTCTGTGTCTGTGCGAGTAACAATTCTGTGTCTGTGCAAGTAACAATTTTGTGTCTGTGCGAGTAACAATTCTCTGGCACTCAGTAACAATTCTGTCTGTCCCTGAGTAACAATTCTCTGGCACTCAGTAACAATTCTGTCTGTCCCTGAGTAACAATTCTCTGGCACTCAGTAACAATTCTGTCTGTCCCTGAGTATGAATTCTGTGGCCCTGAGTAACAATTCTGTGTCTGTGCGAGTAACAATTCTGTGTCTGTGCAAGTAACAATTTTGTGTCTGTGCGAGTAACAATTCTCTGGCACTCAGTAACAATTCTGTCTGTCCCTGAGTAACAATTCTCTGGCACTCAGTAACAATTCTGTCTGTCCCTGAGTAACAATTCTCTGGCACTCAGTAACAATTCTGTCTGTCCCTGAGTAACAATTCTCTGGCACTCAGTAACAATTCTGTGTCTGTGCGAGTAACAATTCTGTGTCTGTGCAAGTAACAATTTTGTGTCTGTGCGAGTAACAATTCTCTGGCACTCAGTAACAATTCTGTCTGTCCCTGAGTAACAATTCTCTGGCACTCAGTAACAATTCTGTCTGTCCCTGAGTAACAATTCTCTGGCACTCAGTAACAATTCTGTCTGTCCCTGAGTATGAATTCTGTGGCCCTGAGTAACAATTCTGTGTCTGTGCGAGTAACAATTCTGTGTCTGTGCAAGTAACAATTTTGTGTCTGTGCGAGTAACAATTCTCTGGCACTCAGTAACAATTCTGTCTGTCCCTGAGTAACAATTCTCTGGCACTCAGTAACAATTCTGTCTGTCCCTGAGTAACAATTCTCTGGCACTCAGTAACAATTCTGTCTGTCCCTGAGTAACAATTCTCTGGCACTCAGTAACAATTCTGTCTGTCCCTGAGTAACAATTCTCTGGCACTCAGTAACAATTCTGTGTCTGTGCGAGTAACAATTCTGTGTCTGTGCAAGTAACAATTTTGTGTCTGTGCGAGTAACAATTCTCTGGCACTCAGTAACAATTCTGTCTGTCCCTGAGTATGAATTCTGTGGCCCTGAGTAACAATTCTGTGTCTGTGCGAGTAACAATTCTGTGTCTGTGCAAGTAACAATTTTGTGTCTGTGCGAGTAACAATTCTCTGGCACTCAGTAACAATTCTGTCTGTCCCTGAGTAACAATTCTCTGGCACTCAGTAACAATTCTGTCTGTCCCTGAGTAACAATTCTCTGGCACTCAGTAACAATTCTGTCTGTCCCTGAGTATGAATTCTGTGGCCCTGAGTAACAATTCTGTGTCTGTGCGAGTAACAATTCTGTGTCTGTGCAAGTAACAATTTTGTGTCTGTGCGAGTAACAATTCTCTGGCACTCAGTAACAATTCTGTCTGTCCCTGAGTAACAATTCTCTGGCACTCAGTAACAATTCTGTCTGTCCCTGAGTAACAATTCTCTGGCACTCAGTAACAATTCTGTCTGTCCCTGAGTAACAATTCTCTGGCACTCAGTAACAATTCTGTGTCTGTGCGAGTAACAATTCTGTGTCTGTGCAAGTAACAATTTTGTGTCTGTGCGAGTAACAATTCTCTGGCACTCAGTAACAATTCTGTCTGTCCCTGAGTAACAATTCTCTGGCACTCAGTAACAATTCTGTCTGTCCCTGAGTAACAATTCTCTGGCACTCAGTAACAATTCTGTCTGTCCCTGAGTATGAATTCTGTGGCCCTGAGTAACAATTCTGTGTCTGTGCGAGTAACAATTCTGTGTCTGTGCAAGTAACAATTTTGTGTCTGTGCGAGTAACAATTCTCTGGCACTCAGTAACAATTCTGTCTGTCCCTGAGTAACAATTCTCTGGCACTCAGTAACAATTCTGTCTGTCCCTGAGTAACAATTCTCTGGCACTCAGTAACAATTCTGTCTGTCCCTGAGTAACAATTCTCTGGCACTCAGTAACAATTCTGTGTCTGTGCGAGTAACAATTCTGTGTCTGTGCAAGTAACAATTTTGTGTCTGTGCGAGTAACAATTCTCTGGCACTCAGTAACAATTCTGTCTGTCCCTGAGTAACAATTCTCTGGCACTCAGTAACAATTCTGTCTGTCCCTGAGTAACAATTCTCTGGCACTCAGTAACAATTCTGTCTGTCCCTGAGTATGAATTCTGTGGCCCTGAGTAACAATTCTGTGTCTGTGCGAGTAACAATTCTGTGTCTGTGCAAGTAACAATTTTGTGTCTGTGCGAGTAACAATTCTCTGGCACTCAGTAACAATTCTGTCTGTCCCTGAGTAACAATTCTCTGGCACTCAGTAACAATTCTGTCTGTCCCTGAGTAACAATTCTCTGGCACTCAGTAACAATTCTGTCTGTCCCTGAGTAACAATTCTCTGGCACTCAGTAACAATTCTGTCTGTCCCTGAGTAACAATTCTCTGGCACTCAGTAACAATTCTGTGTCTGTGCGAGTAACAATTCTGTGTCTGTGCAAGTAACAATTTTGTGTCTGTGCGAGTAACAATTCTCTGGCACTCAGTAACAATTCTGTCTGTCCCTGAGTATGAATTCTGTGGCCCTGAGTAACAATTCTGTGTCTGTGCGAGTAACAATTCTGTGTCTGTGCAAGTAACAATTTTGTGTCTGTGCGAGTAACAATTCTCTGGCACTCAGTAACAATTCTGTCTGTCCCTGAGTAACAATTCTCTGGCACTCAGTAACAATTCTGTCTGTCCCTGAGTATGAATTCTGTGGCCCTGAGTAACAATTCTGTGTCTGTGCGAGTAACAATTCTGTGTCTGTGCAAGTAACAATTTTGTGTCTGTGCGAGTAACAATTCTCTGGCACTCAGTAACAATTCTGTCTGTCCCTGAGTAACAATTCTCTGGCACTCAGTAACAATTCTGTCTGTCCCTGAGTAACAATTCTCTGGCACTCAGTAACAATTCTGTCTGTCCCTGAGTATGAATTCTGTGGCCCTGAGTAACAATTCTGTGTCTGTGCGAGTAACAATTCTGTGTCTGTGCAAGTAACAATTTTGTGTCTGTGCGAGTAACAATTCTCTGGCACTCAGTAACAATTCTGTCTGTCCCTGAGTAACAATTCTCTGGCACTCAGTAACAATTCTGTCTGTCCCTGAGTAACAATTCTCTGGCACTCAGTAACAATTCTGTGTCTGTGCGAGTAACAATTCTGTGTCTGTGCAAGTAACAATTTTGTGTCTGTGCGAGTAACAATTCTCTGGCACTCAGTAACAATTCTGTCTGTCCCTGAGTAACAATTCTCTGGCACTCAGTAACAATTCTGTCTGTCCCTGAGTAACAATTCTCTGGCACTCAGTAACAATTCTGTCTGTCCCTGAGTATGAATTCTGTGGCCCTGAGTAACAATTCTGTGTCTGTGCGAGTAACAATTCTGTGTCTGTGCAAGTAACAATTTTGTGTCTGTGCGAGTAACAATTCTCTGGCACTCAGTAACAATTCTGTCTGTCCCTGAGTAACAATTCTCTGGCACTCAGTAACAATTCTGTCTGTCCCTGAGTAACAATTCTCTGGCACTCAGTAACAATTCTGTCTGTCCCTGAGTAACAATTCTCTGGCACTCAGTAACAATTCTGTCTGTCCCTGAGTAACAATTCTCTGGCACTCAGTAACAATTCTGTGTCTGTGCGAGTAACAATTCTGTGTCTGTGCAAGTAACAATTTTGTGTCTGTGCGAGTAACAATTCTCTGGCACTCAGTAACAATTCTGTCTGTCCCTGAGTATGAATTCTGTGGCCCTGAGTAACAATTCTGTGTCTGTGCGAGTAACAATTCTGTGTCTGTGCAAGTAACAATTTTGTGTCTGTGCGAGTAACAATTCTCTGGCACTCAGTAACAATTCTGTCTGTCCCTGAGTAACAATTCTCTGGCACTCAGTAACAATTCTGTCTGTCCCTGAGTATGAATTCTGTGGCCCTGAGTAACAATTCTGTGTCTGTGCGAGTAACAATTCTGTGTCTGTGCAAGTAACAATTTTGTGTCTGTGCGAGTAACAATTCTCTGGCACTCAGTAACAATTCTGTCTGTCCCTGAGTAACAATTCTCTGGCACTCAGTAACAATTCTGTCTGTCCCTGAGTAACAATTCTCTGGCACTCAGTAACAATTCTGTCTGTCCCTGAGTATGAATTCTGTGGCCCTGAGTAACAATTCTGTGTCTGTGCGAGTAACAATTCTGTGTCTGTGCAAGTAACAATTTTGTGTCTGTGCGAGTAACAATTCTCTGGCACTCAGTAACAATTCTGTCTGTCCCTGAGTAACAATTCTCTGGCACTCAGTAACAATTCTGTCTGTCCCTGAGTAACAATTCTCTGGCACTCAGTAACAATTCTGTCTGTCCCTGAGTAACAATTCTCTGGCACTCAGTAACAATTCTGTCTGTCCCTGAGTAACAATTCTCTGGCACTCAGTAACAATTCTGTGTCTGTGCGAGTAACAATTCTGTGTCTGTGCAAGTAACAATTTTGTGTCTGTGCGAGTAACAATTCTCTGGCACTCAGTAACAATTCTGTCTGTCCCTGAGTAACAATTCTCTGGCACTCAGTAACAATTCTGTCTGTCCCTGAGTAACAATTCTCTGGCACTCAGTAACAATTCTGTCTGTCCCTGAGTAACAATTCTGTCTGTCCCTGAGAATGAATTCTGTGGCCCTGAGTAAGAATTCTCTGGCACTCAGTAACAATTCTGTCTGTCCCTGAGTAACAATTCTCTGGCACTCAGTAACAATTCTGTCTGTCCCTGAGTAAAAATTCTGTGGCCCTAATAACGTTTCTGTGGCCCTAAGTAACAATTCTCTGGCACTGAGTGAAAATTCTGTCTGTCCCTGAGTATGAATTCTGTGGCCCTAACTAGCGTTTCTTTGTCCCTAAATAACGATTCTGTGGCCCTCATTAACAAGTCTGTGTCCCTGAGTAATGGTTCTCTGTCCCTAAGTAACTTCTCTCTGTCCCCAATTCTCGTTTCTGTGGCCCTAACTCTGTCCCTGTCCCTAGTACAGAGCGGTCTGCCTCTGTTCAATGACTGCAGGCAAATGAAGATTTCCAAAATGGCCGCTATATATACCTCGACCATTACACAGTGCTGGCTGGCTGGCTGCTGATTGGCTGATGCGATCACATGTCGTTGAGGAATGCATTATGGGGCAGCGCGCCTTGTCTGCGCGCCTTCCCCGACATCCCCGCTCCGTCGCCGCACATGTCAGCCGCCATTTTCGGAAAAATTTCGATTCGCGCGTCCGAATTAGGCTGTTTTTCGGATTCGGCACGAATCGAAATTTTTCCGATATTCGACTCGAATTCCACTTCGGATACTTCGATTCGCTCATCTCTAGTCTCTATAACAGAGGAGCTTACACTCTAATGTCCCCTCCCCCACAGTCACATCAGTCTCTGTACCAGAGGAGCTTACACTCTAATGTCCCCTCCCCCCACAGTCACATCAGTCTCTGTACCAGAGGAGCTTACACTCTAATGTCCCCTCCCCCACAGTCACATCAGTCTCTGTACCAGAGGAGCTTACACTCTAATGTCCCCTCCCCCCAAATCATATCAATCTCTGTACCAGAGGAGCTTACACTCTAATGTCCCCTCCCCCCACAGTCACATCAGTCTCTGCACCAGAGGAGCTTACACTCTAATGTCCCCTCCCCCACAGTCACATCAGTCTCTGTACCAGAGGAGCTTACACTCTAATGTCCCCTCCCCCACAGTCACATCAGTCTCTGTACCAGAGGAGCTTACACTCTAATGTCCCCTCCCCCCAAATCATATCAATCTCTGTACCAGAGGAGCTTACACTCTAATGTCCCCTCCCCCACAGTCACATCAGTCTCTGTACCAGAGGAGCTTACACTCTAATGTCCCCTCCCCCACAGTCACATCAGTCTCTGTACCAGAGGAGCTTACACTCTAATGTCCCCTCCCCCACAGTCACATCAGTCTCTGTACCAGAGGAGCTTACACTCTAATGTCCCCTCCCCCCAAATCATATCAATCTCTGTACCAGAGGAGCTTACACTCTAATGTCCCCTCCCCCCACAGTCACATCAGTCTCTGCACCAGAGGAGCTTACACTCTAATGTCCCCTCCCCACAGTCACATCAGTCTCTATAACAGAGGAGCTTACACTCTAATGTCCCCTCCCCCACAGTCACATCAGTCTCTGTACCAGAGGAGCTTACACTCTAATGTCCCCTCCCCCACAGTCACATCAGTCTCTGTACCAGAGGAGCTTACACTCTAATGTCCCCTCCCCCCAAATCATATCAATCTCTGTACCAGAGGAGCTTACACTCTAATGTCCCCTCCCCCACAGTCACATCAGTCTCTGTACCAGAGGAGCTTACACTCTAATGTCCCCTCCCCCCAAATCATATCAATTTCTGTACCAGAGGAGCTTACACTCTAATGTCCCCTCCCCCACAGTGACATTACTCTCCATACCAGAAGAGCTTAAAATCTGATGTCCCCTCCCCCACAGTCACATCAGTCTCTGTACCAGAGGAGCTTACACTCTAATGTCCCCTCCCCCCACAGTCACATCAGTCTCTGTACCAGAGGAGTTTACGCTCTAATGTCCCCTCCCCCACAGTCACATCAGTCTCTATACCAGAGGAGCTTACACTCTAATGTCCCCTCCCCCACAGTCACATCAGTCTCTGTACCAGAGGAGCTTACACTCTAATGTCCCCTCCCCCACAGTCACATCAGTCTCTGTACCAGAGGAGCTTACACTCTGCACCAGAGAGGTTGTGCTGCAGGTACTCTCCCTCTCCAGACACTAGGGGGCCAGGCCTGCTCGCCTGGCCCCAGAAACATGGCCTCTTCTGGGCTAGGCTCAGACCATGCTCCCCCTGAGGGACCCAGCTTGCCTTCCCATACTTTACCAGCACCTGAAGACCTTGGCTGTGGCCCTAAAAGTGGGGAATCCCTCCCTGTCTTCAGAGAGCGGGTTGCTGATTATCTGGTGAGAATCGCAAAGGAGGAGGAAAAGTTGGTGAGTCTGAAAACTGACTACAAGAAGAAGAAAGTTCTCCATGACAAGTCATGGAGCAGCAAGAGGCAGAGCATGAAGCCGGAGATGAAGGGTTTGGAGGACGTCATGGAGCAGCAAGAGGCAGAGCATGAAGCCGGAGATGAAGGGTCTGGAGGTCGCCATTAAGAAGCAGCAGAATCTGGTAAAGACGCTGAAGGAGAAGAGCGGAGCTTTCAGAGAAAAGTTCCGGAATGAGGAAAGGTTCAGGAAGATGAAGGGAGACTCCGGTAAGGATCCAGCATCGGCGGTGGCAGTACGGGTGGAGAGTGAGGAGGGGGTCCTGGATGCTGCCCCTGCTATCCCATCCACCTCAGGATCTGCTTCCCTGGAGCAAATGTCAGCCTCTGCCCCCCTCCCTCCACAGCAAGCTGGAGGAACAGCACAGGAGGTAGAGGAATATGGTGGAGGGCTGCTGAAGTACATTGAGGAATTGGAGTCTTCCCTAATTGGAAGAACTTTCCGTTTTTCTGAGGACTCTGAGGATGAAGATGACGGTGAGGACTCTGTACCTGGTCCTGTAAAGGAGAAAAAAACAGAAAAGCCGCGCTTTATTAAAAGTGCCATTTTGGACTCCAGTGTGGACAGCCATGTGCACTGCAGTGTTTTGGAGGGAAATCCTCCTGTGTGTGCACAGAGCTCTGCAGGGAAGATGGCTGCTGTGCCTGCAGGACTGCACTCTGCTGGGACTGAGGACTCTGATACCAGGAACCCTGTGACTGTGGACTCTGCTGGGGGGAAGGTAAAGGGGGGATCTGACACACTTGCTGGACAATCCCTGCTGATGGCTGCAAATGCAGCAGAAAATGGTGGGAGGGAAATTGTCAGCAGCACTCTGAAAGGGGTTGCTGAAACCCAGGGGAGAGTGACCAGGAGTGGAAGGCTTTTGCCTAAGAGGAGTATGTTGGGGGAGGGGGAGACAGGAGCATCTGGTGTGAGTGGGTCTGCTGGGAGCAGTAGTGCCACGAGTGAAAGGAAACATATGGATGATAAGAGTGCTTGCAATGCTGGAAAGGGGAATGCCTGTGTGTTGGTGGATGGAGGGACTGCTGCTGCCTCTGATGGTGGTCTGCAGAGCGGGGGCTCTGAGGTTCCTGCAACCAATGGGCGGGGTGCAGCTTTAAGGTCCACTACATCTAATGCTGCACATAAGACCTATGCTGGGGCTCTGGCTGGGAGGAGGGGGTCACATCATGTTGTCAGCTCTGGGGGGAGGTCTGCTGCAGGTCTGCCATCTGCACCCCTGTCCTTCAGGAGGAGGAATTTGGTGGAGCTCAGATGGGAGGGTGGGGGTGCTCCCCCGGTCAGGATGTCGGTGGTGGACAGGATTTTGGAGATGGGGTTTAGGGCGGATGACATCTTCGCCTTGATCAGCCCTGTAGGATCCTATGAATATGATCTGTCCTTTGTGCGCCCCGAGTCTCTGGATATATTCTGGGAGAAGTATGAACACATGTATAAGGGTCTGCCGGAGTGGAAGGGACTCGTCCCAAAGGTGGTCTCACGCCAACCTCTAGTGAAGACGGTCACCATTCTAGTACGGAATGAGTCCATTCCTTCGGCTGACTTGGCTGTCTGACTGAGGAGATTTGGGGAGCTACTTGCACCCCTGAGGAAGATTGTGGATGAGAGAGGGATATGGACTGGTGGGTGGTCGGTGCAGATGAGGTTGTATGTGTGTGGGAATGTGGTCCAGCATCTGCCCTCCTCAGCCTTCATTGGGAAGGACAGGATTGTGGTGTTCTACCCTGGACAGCCCAAGCTCTGCAATAAATGCGGTTCTCGGGGTCACTTCGCCTCCTCATGCCCAGAGATGAAGTGCTCCCTATGTCAGGATCTGGGGCATCTGGTTCTCGGGGTCACTTGGCCTCCTCATGTCCAGAGATGAAGTGCTCTCTATGTCAGGATCTGGGACATCTGGTTCTCGGGGTCACTTGGCCTCCTCATGTCCAGAGATGAAGTGCTCCCTATGTCAGGATCTGGGGCACCTGGCTAAGGATTGTAACATCATCAGGTGCAATCTGTGTGATAAGGTTGGCCATTCGTACAACCGGTGCCCTGAGGCCATGCACAACCAGTCAGCTTTGGTGGAAGAGTTTTTTCGTCTGGACATGGAGGAGGCAGAGGAGAGGGAGGCTGGGCCAGGGGTCCCCAATGTCTCTGTCCCTGTGGTCCCAGTGTCTGATGGTCCCTCTAATGTGTCATCTCCTTGTGTTGTGCCCCCTGAGTCAGTGTCCGTGGATGTTGTGTCTGATCCTCCTTGTGTCAGTTTCCCCAGAGGTAGTGGGGGCTGTGGAGGGAACTGGACCAATGTGTATGGTTGCACCGACCCCCCCCTCCCCGGCGTCAGAGGGTCAGAGCGCGTGAGGCGCTGGGGGGTGGAGTGAATGATGGTGGGGGTGTTGGGGTGAAGGTTGGGGGGACTGCTGTGGTGAGTGGAGAGAGTGGGGTGGATGATGTTGTTGGTGATGGTGGAAGGGAAGGGGAGGGGGCTTTGCGGGCCGGTTTATCAAATGATGATATGGAGTGGTTGGAGGCAAAAAGGAAGTCTGGGAAGAAGAAGCGGAAGAAGGATGTGCCTGTACCTGACCCTGGGAGGGTGGAGGTGTCAAACACATTTGAAGTGTTATCTGAGGTGGAGGATGAGGGATCTTCAGGGGATGAGTCTCTGGTTTCCATGGAGGAGGAAACACAGAGGACTATGAAGCGTGTAGGGTCTCCAAGTAGGGAGGGGGGTAAGCAGGCTAAGAAACGGGTACCTCGATCATCCTGATGGCGGTTCCCACTCCTTTGAAGGTGGCGACCATTAATGTCTCCAGCATAAAATCAGTAAGCGCACGTAACATGGCCTTATTTTTGCTCAGCAGGTTTGATGCTGACATTTTCTTTTTGCAGGAGACCAGGTTGTCCAGTTTGGGGGATGTTCATATGGCGAAGAAGGAGTGGAGGCGCGGCCCCTCCTTCTGGTCTCTTGCGGCCGAGCCTTACACTGGAGTTGCGGTACTTTTTTCCGGCATGGTAACCTGTCGGCGGATTATTGAGGTAGAAATGGGGAGATGCATGGTCTTAGACGTCTCCATGGGGGGGCAGGACCTGCGCCTGATTAACATCTATGGGCCCCAGACAAAATGGGACAGGAAATGCCTCTTCATGAAGATCAAGCCTTTCCTTTTTACAGCCCAGCAAGTTGTCTTCGGTGGTGACTTTAACACCGTCACTAGGACTAAGGACAGGAGAGGGACCGGAGTCAGGCTGGACTGTGACGGCTAGAGAGGCAGGTCTGGTTGATGTGCACATTCATTGCTGCCCAGACGACACGGGATTCACTTTTCAGAGAGGTTCCAGTCGGAGTAGAATAGATAGGTTTTTTTTAAAGGGGAACTCCGCCTTCTCGGCACCAGTGTGTCAGGCGGTAGAGTTTTCCGATCACTGTATTCTGTCTGTGACTCTGAGTGGCCCCGATACACCACCTAAGGGGAGGGGTACCTGGAAGCTGAATTCGGCACTCCTGGACGATGAGAAGGTGAGTCAATCCTTTGAGGATTTTTTTCAGGCACAGGTATCAATCATGGACGTTTGCAGCAGTAAGTCCGAGTGGTGGGAGCTTACAAAACGAAGGATCGTTGGGTTTTTCAAGGCCATAGGAAGGAATAAACAGCTTGATAAGTATGTCACCTACCAGCGTCTGCGGAGGAAGCTCGATCGGCTTGTCTCGAATAATGGGGATCCAGAAGCGATCTCTGAGGTCAAACTCTTGCTCAGGCAGTGTCAATATGACAGGCATGCCTCTTTGGTTCTGGAAAGGGATTATGGGAAATATCACTCGCCCGACCCTTACCAGGACTGCAAACAAGGTAGAGCAGTTAAGTCAGTTGTAGGCCTGGTTGACAGTACGGGTTCCCTGACAAAGTCCAAGTCGGGGATCCTGGAAACCTCCAGGTCATATTATGCTGACCTCCTGGGTAGGAGGGACCTCGATCGGGCAAGCATGTCGGGTTTTCTGGACTCTACTCCAGGACTGGGAAATGGCAGTTCTCTTGTGAGTTTGACAGAGGACATCACGGCAGATGAGGTGGTGAAAGCTATTGATCAGCTTGCCATGAAGAAGTTGCCTGGGCCAGACGGATTGACAGCCGAGTTTTATAAGCACTTTAAGGTGACTCTGGCCCCATATTTGGTGGAGGTGTTTAATGGCTGTCTGAGAGAGGGTTCGCTCTCTCCCTCCATGCGACAATCTGCAGTGATTCTTCTGTCAAAGGGTAAGGATTCCTCGAGAATTGGCGGCCCATTAGCCTTCTCAATGTTGATAGGAAGATATTGGCAAAAATTATTTTCTGGCGTTTATCGTCTGTTGCAGGCAATTTACTTTCTCGCCATCAGCACTGTTCGGTTCAGGGAAGAAGCACTTTTTCAGCGGTGTTAGCTGTCCGGGAGGCCCTGGAGCGGTGCAGGGCTGCAGGCTGGGGAAAGTTCCTGCTGGCATTGGATCAGGCCAAAGCTTTTGATCGAGTCAATCATGAGTACCTATGGCTGCTTCTTGGCAAGTATGGCCTGGAGGGGGGCTTTATCGATTGGCTAAAGACCTTATACAGAGGGGCTGAAAGCTTCATGCTTGTGAATGGTTGGATTGGACGGCCCTTTGAGGTTGGCTCAGGTGTGCGTCAGGGGAGTCCTTTGAGTCCTCTGCTATATGCGTTTGTAATCGATCCCTTCATTCGGAGGTTAGAGACCGGACCGTTGTGTGGAGTTCCTTTGGGCATTCCTGGGGAGCCCCCTCTGAGGGTCGTGGCCTATGCTGATGATGTGTCTCTTTTCATCTCCGGGACGCAGGAGGCGGAGGAGGTGGTCTCGGTGATGGAACAGTATGCTGAGGCATCTGGCTCAAAGATCAATCAGGATAAGAGTGAGGTTTTCTGGATGGGAGAGGAAGGCGAAGGCTTTACCCTTCCGGACGCCTTCCCAGAGCCCCAGCAGGAAATTAAAGTATTAGGCATCAGATTTGGTCCCGGTGATTACGGCCTTGCAAATTGGGTAAGCAGGCTACAAGATGCCGATGCCAAGGTGGCCAGCTGGAAGGATTGGAAACTCTCTTACAGGGAAAGGATTGACCTGATTAAAACTTACCTGATCCCGGTATTTCTGTATGTCAGCTTTGTCTGTGTTTTGCCAGTGTCTCTCTATGCGAGGATCTACAGTTGTTTCTTCCAGCTGTTATGGGGGCACAAACTGAACCTCATTAAGAGGTCTGTAACCTACCTTCCCAGGCGGATGGGTGGCCTAGGTATGGTCAACCCGGTGGTTTTCTTTTCTCTGATGTTTTTGAAACATAATTTTGGTAGCATGCTGGCAGAGGAACCGCCTGGGTGGGTTGGTATTTTTCAGTCCTGGTTTAGGCCTTTTCTACGGAGCTGGGAGAATGGTGGGCCAGTGAAAAGCCTGAGGGTCCAACATGGTAAGCTCCCGGCTTATGTTGCCCCGTGTCTGAAAATGCTTCGGCAATGGCGAGTGACGGCGGAGGAAATTAAATCTCTTCCTAGGAAGGCCCTGGAGAGGAGGGTTGTTGAATCTGCCTTTAGCGAGCCATTGGCCTTGAGGGATTGCCCAGGCTCGGTTATGAGGGAGGGTCTGCGTTTGATGAATCTGGAGAGAATCCCTTTAAAGTTTCGGGATTTGGCCTGGCTCTCGTTCCATGGCAGACTCTATGTGAAGGGCAACCTGAAGCATCGCTCTGCGGAGAACCGTGGTTGTCCAAGAGTGGAGTGCGGTGGGGTGGAGGAGACGATGGACCATTTCTTGCTTCAGTGCCCCTTCAATATAGAAGTCTACAAGCGGGTGGGTGGGGCTCTGGGGATCCCTTTCCTTTCCCGCTTGAGTTACGCGGAGTGGTCTTACGGAGCCTTTCAGACTCACCGGGATTTTGATTTTGAGACACTTTTTCTAGTTGGCTTAGTAGTCCGTTACCACACGTGGAATGCACGGTGTCAGGTTTCCATTCGCAAAAAAGTCCTTCCTGTCGAGGGGGTGGTGAACAACATTCTGGGTGAGGTTGGGAAGATTCGGGGTCTTGAGAAGGACAGGTGGCGGCCGGGAGCCTGGACAAAGGCGTGGAGGAATGTCAGGTCCCTGTAGCTGCTGTCTGTCAGTCTCTGGGGGCGTGGCTTCTCTTTCTGTCCTTTCACGTCCCCTAGATTTTGTAACATCAGATTTTTGAAGAAAGGCTGCATGCATGGGATTGATGTATGGGATGAATGTGTGGGATCGATGTATGGGATGAATGTGTGGGATCAATGTATGGGATGAATGCATGGGATCGATGTATGGGGTGAATGTGTGGGATCAATGTATGGGGTGAATGTTTAATCGTTTCTTAGCCTGAGGGGGGTTTAGGTGACGGTCAGGATTTGTTATTTTGCTGAAGTAAGCTGGTTTTGTTTAATTATATATATTTTATTCTGTATATATGTAAATATGATTTTTATGATGTTTTTTGTTTGCAAGATTTTAATAAACAAAAAATTTACACTCTAATGTCCCCTCCCCCACAGTCACATCAGTCTCTCTACCAGAGGAGCTTACACTCTAATGTCCCCTCCCCCACAGTCAAATCGGTCTCTGTACCAGAAGAGCTTACACTCAAATATCCCCTCCCCCACAGTGAAATCGGTCTCTGTACCAGAGGAGCTTACACTCTAATGTCCCCTCCCCCACAGTCACATCAGTCTCTGTACCAGAGGAGCTTACACTCTAATGTCCCCTCCCCCACAGTCACATCAGTCTCTGTACCAAAGGAGCTTACACTCTAATGTCCCCTCCCCCACAGTCACATCAGTCTCTGCACCAGAGGAGCTTACACTATAATGGCCCCTCCCCCACAGTCACATCAGTCTCTGTACCAGAGGAGTTTACACTCTAATGTCCCCTCCCCCACAGTCACATCAGTCTCTGTACCAAAGGAGCTTACACTCTAATGTCCCCTCCCCCACAGTCACATCAGTCTCTGCACCAGAGGAGCTTACACTCTAATGTCCCCTCCCCCACAGTCACATCAGTCTCTGTACAGAGGAACGTACACTATAATGTCCCCTCCCCCACAGTCCCATCAGTCTCTGTACAGAGGAGCTTACACTCTAATGTCCCCTCCCCCACAGTCACATCAGTCTCTGTACCAGAAGAGCTTACACTCTAATGCCCCCTCCCCCACAGTCACATCAGTCTCTGTACCAGAGGAGCTTACACTCTAATGTCCCCTCCCCCACAGTCACATCAGTCTCTGTACCAGAAGAGCTTACACTCTAATGCCCCCTCCCCCACAGTAACTTTAGTTTCTGTACCAGAGGAGCTTACACTCTAATGTCCCCTCCCCCAAAGTCACATCAATCTCTGCACCAGAGGAGCTTACACTCTAATGTCCCCTCCCCCGCAGTCACATCAGTCTCTGTACCATAAGAGCTTACACTCTAATGTCCCCTCCCCCACAGTCCCATCGGTCTCTGTACCAGAGAAGATTACACTCTAATGTCCCCTCCCCCGCAGTCACATCAGTCTCTGTATCAGAGGAGCTTACACTTTAATGTCCCCTCCCCCACAGTCACATCAGTCTCTGTATCAGAGGAGCTTACACTTTAATGTCCCCTCCCCCACAGTCACATCAGTCTCTGTACCAGAGGAGCTTACACTTTAATGTCCCCTCCCCCACAGTCACATCAGTCTCTGTATCAGAGGAGCTTACACTCTAATGTCCCCTCCCCCCACAGTCACATCAGTCTCTGCACCAGAGGAGCTTACACTCTAATGTCCCCTCCCCCACAGTCACATCAGTCTCTGCACCAGAGGAGCTTACACTTTAATGTCCCCTCCCCCACAGTCACATCAGTCTCTGTATCAGAGGAGCTTACACTCTAATGTCCCCTCCCCCCACAGTCACATCAGTCTCTGCACCAGAGGAGCTTACACTTTAATGTCCCCTCCCCCACAGTCACATCAGTCTCAACCAGAGGAGCTAACACTCTAATGTCCCCTCCCCCACAGTCCCATCAGTCTCTGTACCAGAGGAGTTTACACTCTAATGTCCCCTCCCCCACAATCACATCAGTCTCTGCACCAGAGGAGCTTACACTTTAATGCCCCCTCCCCCACAGTCACATCAGTCTCTGTACTGGAGGAGCTTACACTCTAATGTCCCCTTCCCTTACAATCACATCAGTCTCTGCACCAGTGGAGCTTACACTCTAATGTCCCCTCCCCCGCAGTCACTTCAGTCTCTGCACCAGTGGAGCTTACACTCTAATGTCCCCTCCCCCACAGTCACATCTGTCTCTGTAGTGACTTTTGGACTATTTATTAAGGAAAATGATATTATCCCAAAAAGGAAATTCTAAGCTGACTCTTATGGGTTAAAATAGTTGATGAACTGCAGGTGACCTTCCAGGAAGCCACCATAAACCATGAGTGGAGGAGATCTGTGTGACATACAATGGGGACCAAATCCACTATGTGAGGCCTGCAGATGATCAAACACAAGATACCGTACAATGACAATGGTGGGACTGAACCTTAGTGACTCTGGTTCTCACAAGTCCTTGCAGATGATCAAACACAAGATACCGTACAATGACAATGGTGGGACTGAACCTTAGTGACTCTGGTTCTCACAGGACCTCGTAGATGATCAAACACAAGATACCGTACAATGACAATGGTGGACTGAACCTTAGTGACTCTGGTTCTCACAGGACCTCGCAGATGATCAAACACAAGATACCGTACAATGACAATGGTGGGACTGAACCTTAGTGACTGGTTCTCACAGGACCTCGCAGATGATCAAACACAAGATACCGTACAATGACAATGGTGGACTGAACCTTAGTGACTGGTTCTCACAGGACCTCGCAGATGATCAAACACAAGATACCGTACAATGACAATGGTGGACTGAACCTTAGTGACTGGTTCTCACAAGACCTCGCAGATGATCAAACACAAGATACCGTACAATGACAATGGTGGACTGAACCTTAGTGACTCTGGTTCTCACAGGACCTCGCAGATGATCAAACACAAGATACCATACAATGACAATGGTGGACTGAACCTTAGTGACTGGTTCTCACAAGACCTCGCAGATGATCAAACACAAGATACCGTACAATGACAATGGTGGACTGAACCTTAGTGACTGGTTCTCACAAGACCTCGCAGATGATCAAACACAAGATACCGTACAATGACAATGGTGGACTGAACCTTAGTGACTCTGGTTCTCACAGGACCTCGCAGATGATCAAACACAAGATACCGTACAATGACAATGGTGGGACTGAACCTTAGTGACTCCGGTTCTCACAAGACCTCGCAGATGATCAAACACAAGATACCGTACAATGACAATGGTGGGACTGAACCTTAGTGACTCTGGTTCTCACAGGACCTCGCAGATGATCAAACACAAGATACCGTACAATGACAATGGTGGGACTGAAGCTTAGTGACTCTGGTTCTCACAAGACCTCGCAGATGATCAAACACAAGATACCGTACAATGACAATGGTGGGACTGAACCTTAGTGACTCTGGTTCTCCCAAGACCTTGCAGATGATCAAACACAAGATACCGTACAATGACAATGGTGGGACTGAACCTTAGTGACTCTGGTTCTCACAGGACCTCGCAGATGATCAAACACAAGATGCCGTACAGTGACAATGGTGGGACTGAACCTTAGTGACTCTGGTTCTCACAGAACCTCGCAGATGATCAAACACAAGATACCGTACAATGACAATGGTGGACTGAACCTTAGTGACTCTGGTTCTCACAAGTCCTTGCAGATGATCAAACACAAGATACCGTACAATGACAATGGTGGACTGAACCTTAGTGACTCTGGTTCTCACAAGTCCTTGCAGATGATCAAACACAAGATACCGTACAATGACAATGGTGGACTGAACCTTAGTGACTGGTTCTCACAAGACCTCGCAGATGACCAAACACAAGATACCATACAATGACAATGGTGGACTGAACCTTAGTGACTCTGGTTCTCACAGGACCTTGCAGATGATCAAACACAAGATACCGTACAATGACAATGGTGGACTGAACCTTAGTGACTGGTTCTCACAGGACCTCGCAGATGATCAAACACAAGATACCGTACAATGACAATGGTGGACTGAACCTTAGTGACTCTGGTTCTCACAGGACCTCGCAGATGATCAAACACAAGATACCGTACAATGACAATGGTGGGACTGAACCTTAGTGACTCTGGTTCTCACAGGACCTCGCAGATGATCAAACACAAGATACCGTACAATGACAATGGTGGGACTGAACCTTAGTGTCTCTGGTTCTCACAAGACCTCGCAGATGATCAAACACAAGATACCGTACAATGACAATGGTGGGACTGAACCTTAGTGACTCTGGTTCTCACAAGACCTCGCAGATGATCAAACACAAGATACCGTACAATGACAATGGTGGGACTGAACCTTAGTGACTCTGGTTCTCACAAGTCCTTGCAGATGTGTGTTATCTAAACAAGCACCATTGTCTATGGGAAGCCAGGAGATATCTGGATTAAAGTCAATTGTAGGTCTCCAGGAAACTCAATTATAGTGAGTCAAACTTCTCACTAATCTCCATCTGGATGTGTTCTCTAATGATCACACAATAGTTCTAGTACCTAGATGCTTCCTATGTCATCTGTCTTGGAACTTTGCACTCGGCTCAAAAGAAAGACTTGCTTCATTTAATTACAAAAAAAATTACAAAATAAGTGTGGCATATATCTAAACTGAAATATTATCTCAGGTATATACCCACACACCAAGATCCGGTTACCAAAGTTGGGTCCTGCATATCACTCAACTGAAGATCATGAAGTCATAGAATTTAAGTTTTTGGAAAATGACAAAAAATTTTTACATAAAATTGTCATTTAAATGATTTATTGCTCACACATGCCATGGGTATATGTGGAATTACACCCCAAAATACATTCTGCTACTTCTCCCGAGTATGGGGGTACCACATGTGAGAGACATTTTGGCAGTCTAGCCAAGTACAGGACCCAAAATCCAATAAGCACCTTTAGGCTTTTAAAGGGCTTTATTTCCTCATTACACTTCCAGACTACCTATCACAGTTTCGGTGGCCCTGAAATGCCAGGATAGCACCAAACCCCCCCCCCAAATTACCCCTTTTTGGAAAGTAGACACCCCAAGGAATTTAATAAGAAGCATGGTGAGTATTTTGCAGATCTCATTTGTTGCCAAAAGTTTTTATAAAATGAAGAAAAAAAACAAAAACATATTTCTTTTCTTTTTGAATATTTCAATACCTTGTGAAAAACATGAGATCTGAAAAATACTCACCATGCCTCTTTTTAAATTCCTTGGGGTGTCTACTTTCCAAAAAGGGTTCATTTGGGGTTGGGGGGTTTGGTGCTATCCTGGCATTTCAGGGCCTCCAAAACTGTGATAGGTAGTGAGGAAGTGAAATGAGGAAGTTACGCACCTTCAGGCTTTCAAAGTGGTCATTGGATTTCAGGCTCCTGTATGTGGCTAGGCTCCCAAAAAGTCTATATATATAATTCCACATATGCCCATGGCTCATGCCAGAAATATATCACTTAAATGACAACTTTGTGTAAAACAATATATATATTTTTGTCATTTTCCAAAAAGTAGTGGAACAAAAAAAATCTTCCATGAACTCAATATGCCTCTCAGCAGATAGCTTAGGGTGTCTACTTTCCGAAAAGGGGTCATTTGGGGGTGTTTGTACTGTCCTGGTATTTGGGGGTGTATGTACTATCCTGGTATTTGGGGGTGTTTGTACTATCCTGGTATTTGGGGGTGTTTGTACTATCCTGGTATTTGGGGGTGTTTGTACTGTCCTGGTATTTGGAGGTGTTTGTACTATTCTGGTATTTGGGGGTGTTTGTACTGTCCTGGTATTTGGGGGTGTTTGTACTGTCCTGGTATTTGGGGGTGTTTGTACTATCCTGGTATTTGGGGGTGTTTGTACTGTCCTGGTATTTGGGGGTGTTTGTACTATCCTGGTATTTGGGGGTGTTTGTACTATCCTGGTATTTTAGCACCTCAAGAAATGTGATGGCAGTCAGAAAGTAAAAGCTGTGTAAATTCCATTATCTATCCCATAGATTGTAGACGCTATAACTATCAATATACACTGATTGGGATTTTTTTACCAAATAATGGAGCAGAATACATTTTGGCCTAAATTTATAATGAAGTTTGAGTTTACTATATATTTTTTATAGCCAAAAGCAAAAAATATCCTTTTTCTTCAAAAAGTTTGGCCTTTTCTTGTTTATGGTGTGAAAAATAAAAATCGCACAGGTGATCAAATACCAATGAAAGAAAGCTCTATTTGTATGAAAAAAAGGACGTAGATTTAATTTGGGTACAGCATTGCATGACTGCGCAATTCTCAGTTGAAATAGTGCAGCGCCGAACAGCAAAAACAGGAAGGGGGGTAAATCCTCAGGATGTCCAGTGGTTAAATATATTTTAAAAATATTCTTCCAAAATTTATTGAAATACTACAATTTTGGTCATATGCAATATATTTCTAAAGATATTTCAATAAATATATATACTGTATAATGAAATGCATTTGCATTTGTATTACAAAATATAGGAAACATATTTTTAAAAATACATTTACATATATACTGTATGCCTTTGTAAATACATTTAATCTACATTTTTGGAATGTATTTACAAATAAATGTAAAAATATATGTTAAAGTTACTTTTTTATATGTTAAAAAAAATCTGAAGAATACATTTTAAAAATATATATTTTTAAAGATATTTTTAATATATTTTGGAATATATAAAAAACTCATTTTAACATGCAGCATATATATACGGCCAAGATTGTAGTATTTCAAATATATGTCAAAATATTGGGAAGAATATTTTTAGAATATATTTAAAATATATCTTCCTTCCATGTGGGTATAAAGTCTTTAGCTGTTAATCTTCCCTTCATATACAGATTAATACCTGCTGGAGGGATTTCTGATTTTTTGACCAAACATCTTATCATGAAAATGTTAATTGCTGAAATGGACAATTGTTTCCCACCCTGGTCACCCAGGACAGGACAGTATACTATTGTCCATTGGACCCATTACCATTTCTCTCATTACAGTCACACAGATACAGTTTGCCTTTTAAATAGAATTAGCACCAGAATAGTCCCCATAGTCTATCACTCTTCAGGAATTCCCTTTTAATATGTAGATGGACTTGTCAGCAGTCTATGCATGGATATTCAGGAATGTGTGTGTATACGTTACCTTTGCATGTACTCTTTTTATTTCTTATAAAATTTGTTCCTGTTTATTCATTCTTTCCTTTTTTCTTATTTATTTCCATTACTTATATAGCGTCATCAATTTACGCATCTCTTTACATATATATTGTACATTCACATCAGTCCCCACCCCTCAAGGGGCGTACAATCTAAAGTCCTTAACTTACATTCATACAGTCAGGTCCATAAATATTGGGACATGGACACAATTCTAACATTTTTGGCTCTATACACCACCACAACGGATATGAAATGAAATGAACAAAATGTGCTTTAACTGCAGACTGTCAGCTTTAATTTGAGGGTATTTACATCCAAATCAGGTGAACGGTGTAGGAATTACAACAGTTTGCATATGTGCCTCCCACTTGTTAAGGGATCAAAAGTAATGGGACAATTGGCTTCTCAGCTGTTCCATGGCCAGGTGTGTGTTATTCCCTCATTATCCCAATTACAATGAGCAGATAAAAGGTCCAGAGTTCATTTCAAGTGTGCTATTTGCATTTGGAATCTGTTGCTGTCAACTCTCAAGATGAGATCCAAAGAGCTGTCACTATCAGTGAAGCCATCATTAGGCTGAAAAAACAAAACAAACCCATCAGAGAGATAGCAAAAACATTAGGCGTGGCCAAAACAACTGTTTGGAACATTCTTAAAAAGAAGGAACGCACCGGTGAGCTCAGCAACACCAAAAGACCCGGAAGACCACGGAAAACAACTGTGGTGGATGAGCGAAGAATTCTTTCCCTGGTGAAGAAAACACCCTTCACAACAGTTGGCCAGATCAAGAACACTCTCCAGGAGGTAGGTGTATGTGTGTCAAAGTCACCAATCAAGAGAAGACTTCACCAGAGTGAATACAGAGGGTTCACCACAAGATGGAAACCATTGGTGAGCCTCAAACACAGGAAGGCCAGATTAGAGTTTGCCAAACGACATGTAAAAAAGCCTTCACAGTTCTGGAACAACATCCTATGGACAGAGGAGACCGATATCAAC
Organism: Staurois parvus; assembly: GCF_062004578.1. Lineage (NCBI taxonomy): Eukaryota > Metazoa > Chordata > Amphibia > Anura > Ranidae > Staurois > Staurois parvus. The sequence goes on along the minus strand of NW_028317970.1, from coordinate 1,968,399 downwards.
TTGTACCAGAGTGATGGGAAGAGAAGAGTATGGAGAAGGAACTGCTCATGATCCTCAGCATACCACCTCATCAGTGATCATGGTGGTGGTAGTGTCATGGCGTGGGCATGTATGGCTGCCAATGGAACTGCTTCTCTTGTATTTATTGATGATGTGACTGCTGACAGAAGCAGCCGGATGAATTGTGAAGTGTTTCGGGAATATTATCTGCTCATATTCAGCCAAATGCTTCACAACTCATTGGACGCTTCACAGTGCAGATGGACAATGACCCAAAGCAGACTGCAAAAGCAACCAAAGAAGTGGAATGTTCTGCAATGGCCAAGTCCATCAGCTGACCTGAATCCGATTGAGCATTTCACTTGCTGAAGACAAAACTGAAGGGAAAATGCCCCAAGAACAAGCAGGAACTGAAGACAGTTGCAGTAGAGGCCTGGCAGAGCATCACCAGGGATGACACCCAGCGTCTGGTGATGTCTATGCGTTCCACACTTCAGGCTGTCATTGACTGCAAAGGATTTGCAACCAAGTATTAAAAAGTGAAAGTTTGATTTATGATTATTATTCTGTCCCATTACTTTTGGTCCCTTAACAAGTGGGAGGCACATATGCAAACTGTTGTAATTCCTACACCGTTCACCTGATTTGGATGTAAATACCCTCAAATTAAAGCTGATTGTCTGCAGTTAAAGCATAACTTGTTTAATTTCAAATCCATTGTGGTGGTGTATAGAGCCAAAAATGTTAGAATTGTGTCCATGTCCCAATATTTATGGACCTGACTGTATATTAGGGCCAATTTTAGACAGGATTCAATTAACTTGCCAGCATGTCTTTGGAGTGTGGGAGGAAACCGGAGTCCCAGAGGAAACCCATGCAGGCACAGGGAGAACATGCAAACTCCAGGCAGGTGATGCTGTGGTTGGGATTTGAACCAATGATCCTTGTGCTGCCAGGCAGAAGTGCTAACCATTTAGCCACTGTGCAAATATTTTTATAAAATGCAAAAAAAAAAAAAAATGAAAATACCATTAAAAATTGTTCCTATTTATTCATTTTTGTTTTTTTTATTAAATGCAACAAAAATGAATGTGTATGTACTCTCTATTTTTTTTTCAAATTCTTTATTTATAGAGACAATTCCACACTCACAGAGCAGTTCAATATTTCCAGAGTACACAGATTAGAAATGGGTAACATCCCCAATGCAGAAAAGTCATCTTGCAAAATACAGTCAAAGGTATAAACTTTAACACTGTACTCTTTATTGTTAATAAAATGTGTTCCTATTTGTTCATTTTTCTTTGTTTTTTACTGAATGCAACAAAAAATACACTGTCAGTTTTTTTTTTACATCTGTGCACCATTGTGCAGATTTCCTTCACTTCTTGTGTCAGCCAAACAGGAAGTGAGAGAAAATTCTTCCAAATTAAGGAAGTTCCTTGGTGACCACCAGAACCAGCGTCCCCATTGGAAGATTTCTCTTCTATTACTTTTCTGGGGACAACCCAAAGTGTGGGATTTTTTTTATGTTCACAATGAAAACAGGACAAATAGAGACAGTGAATCTCCCTAATGGGGACACAGACAGTAACCGCAATTTCTATTGGGCATAGCTATCATATACACATGATTTTGTGCAGGGAGTCCGCCCTGTGGCAGTATTTCTATTATAGGGCGGACCTAAAGTGGTTAAGGAAAGCCATATTTCTATTTATTGACATTTTTGCACATTTATATGAGTATGTTCAGGTGTGGGCAGCATTGTTTTAGTTTAATTCACTGTTAAGTTGGTTTATTGATTGTTTATCACCTTTTTTAGCTGCTTGTGGGAATACTTTGTATTATTTGTGCTCCTCTTCACTAGTGTACCTTTCCAGTTCCTGTGTTTATAAATATGGACACAGAATGATCTCTGATTCTGTACAGGTGATCAGCAGGTCCAGGTGATCAGCAGGTTCAGGCCAGAAATCATTGGCCTGGACCTGATAATCAGCTTGTGATGTACTGAATGACAGCACAGTCAGGGCGGTGGGCTCACACGTGTACATGTACTGTATGTGATCTGGAACAGAGGGGCTGCCCTGCCGCAGTATAAGTGTGGTGGTCGGTCCTGAACCGGGTAAAGTCAGATTGTTTGCCGATGATCTTTTACTTACTTTCTCCAACCCAACACCTCCCTGCCAGTCCTATTCTCTGTACTCCATACATTTCCCTTTCCTCTATAAAACAGAATGATAGTTTCCTTGGCCCACCTCCTACCTGGATTATTTGGGCATTCATCTCCCTCGCTCGTACAACACACTCCATGAGGCCAACTACATCCCCACTTTCAAATACTTGAGAGTCCTACTTCTGTCCTGGACTCATCTTCACCTCTCCTGGATAGGGAGGATCAGCGATATAAAATTGGCAATTTTACCAAAACTCCTTCACTTGTCCTGTACTCTTCCCCATCCCCACCCCCACCCCCACCGATCCCCATCTCCTCCTATACTCTGAAATCTTTTTTAAAATCAGGTCTTGTGATTCAACTGAGCAGACAAAGGGCCACGAATCCCAAGACATGCTATGTATATACATAAGGAACAAGGAGGTTTGGGTGTTCCAAATGTTACTAAATATTTCTTGGTGCCCAGATTACCCCACTAACCCCCCTTTACACCACAATACATGGCTCCTTATGGGCTGACTTAGAAGCATTGCTCTGTTCTCAAACTTCTCACCATTCACTCCCATGGAGTCCTCCTAAATCCAGACCTCCGTCTATCAGCCTCTTGATGGGTCACACACTCTGCACCTGGAACTCTGATAAATATTCCAGCAACTTCATATCCCCTCACTTGCCTCTCTGTCCTCTTTTGGGTGATCCTAAAACGGTTACAAACGTTACTAATCTGCGCTCTCCCCGGAACCCTCGGTACATCTTAATGCATTTGCAGCCCCCAGGCCTCACAAGTTCCCAATATAAATTGTCACACATTCCATACCCTGGACTTTGTCTGCCCTTGTACTACATAGCTGGGGGGAGATCTAGAGGAGATTGTCCAATCAGATTGTATAGGAAGGTATTATAATGAGGGAGGTGTGGTCCAGAGCGGTGAACACGCCCTGTCACACCCCCTTCTGTGATGCAACAAGGAAGTGAAGGCTTCTGGGAAGTGGCCTACAGGAAGTGAATGCTGAGAAATCATGGACAGGAAATGATGCAATCTGAAAATCCGTTCCAACGATCCAATAAACTGACAGACAAGTGATGGTCCTGTGGATGAGGGGAGAGGAAAGCCCATCGGGACGGCCGGGCCAGAGACAGCATCAGAGAACGCTTCTGTGTATTATGGGAGGGAAATTCTGCCCAAAAAGGGGAACTTCTCCTTTAAGTATGGACCAAACTGGTCACGTCTGGGTGAATGACGGTCCATTCATTCAACAATTTATAGACTCAGCCAATCACAGGGCAGGACTCCATTGTTATTCTTCTCCTGCCAGCAATGGCCAACCCAGTCCCACACTTCATCCATGTCTTTGGGGGCCTCTGATCTCCTTATGGACTGTTTCTTCCATGATGAAGATCAGCCATGGAGTATATCTGAGGTGTATATCAGGGTGTGCTTCTTCCCCACATGAGAGCTGGGATGTCCAGCAACATTCATCTAGAAGACATTTCCTGCACTCAAGGCACTAATACACCTCCAGGGTTGTGTGGGACCCCTGATGTACAGGAAGACAGGACTTCAGTGAGGAACATTTCCCTCACTCAGGACAGGAAAGTGGCTTCTCCTCCATGTGAGATTTCTTATGCCTGGAAAGATTGAAGCTCCTTGAAAAACATTTCCCAAACTCAGGATAGGAATACGGCTTCTCCCCCATGTGAGATCTCTGATGTGTAACAAGTGCTGATTTATATATGAAACATTTACTGCACACAGGACAGGAATACAGCTTTTCCCCGTGTGAGATCTCTGATGTGTGTACAGATCAGATTTCTGTGAAAAACATATCCCACACTGAGAACAGGAAAGTGGCTACTCCCCCGTGTGAGATCTCTGATGTTTAGAAAGACTGGACTTCTCTGAAAAACATTTCCCGCACTCAGGACAGGAATACGGCTTATCCCCCATGTGAGATCTCTGATGTTTGTAAAGACTAGACTTGTCTGAAAAACATTTCCCGCACTCAGGACAGGAATACGGCTTCTCCCCTGTGTGAGATCTCTGATGTACATAAAGATTAGACTTCTGTGTAAAGCATTTCCCGCACTCAGGACAGGAAAATGGCTTTTCACCCGTGTGAGATCTCTGATGTCTGGAAAGAATGGACTTGCTTGAAAAGCATTTCCAGCACTGAGGACAGGAATACGGCTTCTCCCCCGTGTGAGATCTCTGATGTCTGTAAAGACTGGATTTTTGTGAAAAACATTTCCCACACTCAGGACAGGAATGTGGCTTCTCCTCCGTGTGAGATCTTTTATGCACATTAAGATGGGATTTAGAACTGAAACATTTCCTGCACCCAGGACAGGAATAAGGCTTCTCCCCTGTGTGAGATCTTTTATGCACATTAAGATGGTATGTAGAATGGAAACATTTCCCGCACTCAGTACAGGAGAAGCTCTTCTCTGTTGGAAGGCCGGCCCGGTGCCGCACAGTCTGAGGTTCCTCAGGATACAAGGAATCCGATGGTCCATCTACACTGGGTGGTGCCGGATGGACATTGGAGGGAGCCGGATTTTCTCCTGGACTATACTGTGTGATGTCCTCATCTTCTACTTTCCAGCCTGGAGACAAAGTGAGACAATCCTCGGAGGTTTTCCTCATCTCCCGGCCATGGACTAAAAGACAGAGAGGATTACTAGACAGGAGCTGATTGGTTCCCCCAAACCAGGACTCCGCCCACATCAGGCAGCTTGGTCTCTGAAGAGCTTACAATTCCACCCTCAAGGGAACTAGGAAATGGCTCCTCTGATCTCCTACCAGGTCATTTCTTTATTCATGGACCTTAGTCAGAGAGTGAGGAAACAACCAGAACTGATACATAAATTGTGTCTGCAGCACAGAGAAGGAAGATTATCCGAGAGAAATCCAGGAATACAGGACGGGGAACACAGCTCAGGAAAGTGACCAGGGGATTACAGGCTGATATCACCCAGTCCCCGCCCTACTCTGGACCAATCAGTGAGCAGTATGGGTGGAGGAATGGATTTAGTGTTCATGACCCACCTGTGCTGATCTCTGTAGGAGTGTCCTCCTCTATAAATGTCCCCGTTATTCCATCCTCCTCCATAGACTGCTGATCATCCCTCACATACGCCTCTTCTTCTTCTGCTTTCACCTCAAATTCTATATCGATTGGATCTCCACTCTAAATCAAGGAAATGAGAGAAAATATCATCTGTAAAATATGAGCTTTATTATTGTGACATCACCCACAAAATCCACACATTGTCTCTACAAGTCCATCTTATAGATGCTCCATCCCACCAGCCAGGCCCAGACTGGGCCAAAAAAATTGTCCCAGGCATTTTAGACTGAGCAGCCCAGTGTAATCCTCCGCACAATGTAGAAAAAGAAAACTTTCCACCCACATATCTCCATCTCTGAGGCACAACACTGCCGGGGGGTGTAGGTGAGGCAGACACAGGAGGAGAGGGAGGGAGGAGGAGGAACAGAACCAGCTCTCTCTCTCAACCCCTGTCCATGTGGGAAAAGGGGTGGAATGTCATTGATGGCTCTGGGCTGTAAGAGAGAGACTCTCTCAGCTCAGAGCCCTGCAGCCACTGGGCAGCCGCAGTCCAGCCTCCTGGGGCCACTAACAATGGAATCAGAGCAGCAAGGTTACCTTGCCCCCTGGCTCAGTCCCCCATGGCTCCAGGGCTCCAGAGCTGTCTGCCTCACTCCCTCTCCACACATCACAGGGTACTAAGGAAATGCAGCAGAGTTCCCAGAGTTCTTGCCCTGTCCAGAAGCCCCTGTCCACCAGGCAAATACCCAGTGTGCCCTATGGCCAGTCTGGACCTGACACAAACCTTGTAATGGTGAGGGATGGTGTGACCCCCCTGTGTGGAATCCCGAGAATACAGAGGACAGTGACATCTTTCTGGTAGATTTTTGTAGCTGGATGACTCCACCATGGTGTCCTGGTACAGATCTTTGTGTTTTTCTGGAATCTCTGACTCCTCCATCACCCCATCCTCATCCTCCTCTTCTTCTATTTCTTCTTTTTTCTCAACTTTAGGATCTCTCAGGTTTCCACTCTGAATATATAATAAAAATGACATCAATGGTAACAATGCAGATAATGTACAGATCCTAATGATACTATCAGTGATTGTTCCTCATCTACCTGATGATGGTGAGGGATGGTGTGACCTTCCTGTGTGGAATCCCGGGAATACAGAGGACGGGGACATCTGTCTGGTGGGTTCCCATGACTGGATCCATCTGTAGGAAACACACACACTGACTGAATCCATTGTTTCTATGTGTTTATCAGATGATGGGGGATCTAGGTGGATCCTCCGTACTGCTCTCTCCTTTACAATAAAGTCTCCTCTTACCCGGTGATGTGAGGGGCGGCTGATTGTCCATCATGACGTCCTTGTAGAGATCCTTGTGTCCTTCTAAATACTCCCACTCCTCCATGGAGAAATAGACAGTGACACCCTGACACCTTATAGGAACCTGACACACACAATGATACAGTCACCATCCAGACACATCCCTTGTCTGTTACTGGAGAATGTCCCAGAATTCCCGGCACCGCTCACCTCTCCTGTCAGCAGCTCCATCATCTTCTTGGTGACTTCTAGAATCTTCTGCATGTTGTGTCTCTCAGGGTTTAGGGAGTCACATGGAGGCACTGTGATGGTCATATGATCACCTGACTTCAGAAGAGGAAATCTCTGAGGAACCAATAGGAATATCATGTTAGAATCCCAGAATCCTCCTCACCTCTCCGGTCAGGTCTGTGTTTTATTAATAGAGATAAGAGTGATGTCATGTGACCTCCCAGAATCCTCCTCACCTCTCCGGTCAGGTCTGTGTTTTATTAATCGAGATAAGAGTGATGTCATGTGACCTCCCAGAATCCTCCTCACCTCTCCGGTCAGGTCTGTGTTTTATTAATAGAGATAAGAGTGATGTCATGTGACCTCCCAGAATCCTCCTCACCTCTCCGGTCAGGACTCTGTTTTATTAATAGAGATAATAGTGATGTCATGTGACCTCCCAGAATCCTCCTCACCTCTCCGGTCAGGTCTGTGTTTTATTAATAGAGATGAGAGTGATGTCATGTGACCTCCCAGAATCCTCCTCACCTCTCCGGTCAGCAGGTAGATGATCTCCAGGGTGAGGTTTAGTATCTTCTCAGTCATGTGACTCCGGTCCTCCTCCATCCTCATTGGTGCCATCATGTGATCTATACAGGTCTCCTTGTAGACGGATAACTTTGGGAAATGAAAGTAAGAATGATTTGGATGGTATTGGTCACACAATAATAGGATGTGGATGTGAGGGGGGAATAGGAGGGTTGCTGGACATTTAAAGTGTAACTAAAGACAAACCACTTGTTTCATTTTGGATAGAGTAAGGTAGGGTTATAACCTCTGTCAGGTGTTTTTGCCATCTGTGTCCCATTGGGGAGATTTCCCTTCACTTCCTGTCTCATAACCAAAACAAGAAGTGAGAGGAAATCCCCCCAAAGTGAGGGAATTCTGGGGTGTCACCAGAACTAGTTTCCCCATTGGAGGATTTACCCTCTATTAGTGTTCTGATGTCAACCCAAAATTTGGGGCTCTCTTTCACTCTTGGTTATAATGGTCACCGGGACAAATGGGGGCACACACCGCAATGAAAACTGACAGATGCTCTAATTCCTCTCTAATGTAAACCTAAAAAAAAAAGTTTTACCTTTAGTTATACCTTAAGAACTACCGCCCCCCACGGGAACACGTTTAGTTTAGACTGTTTAGTGTTTAGACCCCAGAACTCTCTTGGTCTGCTGGATCAGAAATCCCCTTTTCTCTGTTGTGTTTGTTTTGTCTCTGAACTGGTTTTGATGAGTTTTAGATCTGCAGACAAGGAATGATAAATGGTTACATAGTCGGTAAGGTTGACTAAAGACACCCGTCCCTCCAGTTCAGCCGCAGTGAGTGTATCTGCGTGTCTATGGCACCATCCTCTTCCATATCCCTTTACATTGTATTCCCTAAGAAACACATCTAAAAGGTTTGTGAATGTATCTACACTCCCCGCTGACACACCAACTGTGGAAGGGAGTTCCACATCCTTACCGCTCCAACAGTAAAGAACCTAACACACAGTTTAACCACTTGACCTCCAGAAGGTATTACCTCTTCATGACCAGGTTATATTTTGCTGTTCAGCACTGAACTACTTTAACGGCAAATTGCTCGGTCATGCAACACTGAACCCAAATGCAATTGATATAATTTTTTCACACAAATGAAGCTTTCTTTTGGTGGTATTTGATCACCACTGGGGGTTTTTTATGTATGTAACACACTGCATTGTTACTAATTGCAGATTGTTAAATGGCCACAAGATGGCTGTGCTCTGCAGTTCAGCTGACACAGGAAATTGTACAGCAACGCTGAGAATGCTGGGACTTGTATGCTGCAAGCAGGATTTCTTCATTCAGTGCAGCTGACATAGAACTACAGATCCCAAGTCAGTGAGTAAAGGGGCTGGAGTGTATAAAAGGAGAAAAGCCCAGGAGGAGAGGAGAAGAGAGGCAGGGTGCGTGTGAGAACAGAGTGCCGATCCAGGAGGCCTCAGGCTGGATCAGACTGATTCAGAGGATGGAGAAGGGAATTTCCAGATTGTTGATTGTTCAGAGAGGCAAGATAGTCAATCCTGCATGTAGGTGGATCGAGTCATCTGCATTGGCACCACTATCTCCATGGGAAGACAGCCAGAAAAGGGCCCCCCAGCAACAAGGACATCATTTCACACCACTACTTTGAAGGACTGGTGAGAGAGTTCCTAACCCACACCACACCACCATGTGATACAGGTTCCATAGTTGTTGCCGGTTACTAAAGTCCAGGATTCTTACAATGCAGACTGTCACATAGAGACACAGTCTCTGTAGCCCAATCAGTGCTGTGGCCTATCTACACCAGAAGCCCATTGAAGTATCACACACAGTATATCAGCCCTAATAGATTCTGTTGCCTGATTGGCAGGAACTGGAAAAAGGTAAAATCATATTACCTCCGGCCTGTTCTACACAAAGTTCCACCAGCCAAGTCTCACACTAAAGGGACATACTTCTGCTGAAGTCTGCTCTCACCCTCCTCAGTTTGAGTAACCACCATACCCAAGTAAACTCCTAGCTTGTTGCCTTTATTGAAGGGGAACTCTGCTTGCTGTGTCCTCATCACCAGGGAAGGGACATTTTCTCATGAAGAAAAGGGATGACCCCTCCACTGTAAACCAACGTAAAGAGCTCCACCAAAGCCAGCAGAAGAGTCTTTCCTGCATTGGGTGATGGGGTTTATATGGGACTTTCTGCTTGTTGAAACCCTCAGAGAGTTAAGCACTGGCTCTGTTTACTGGGAGCCCACAAGGGAGCGAGCCTAACATTCCTAATCTCCCCTTTTCTGCTTGTTTGGGGAAAGTTCTCTGGGTAGGAGAGAAACAATAAAACTCTGAGTCCTGGAGGACAATTCAGTCTATTTAACGTGGTATTGTGCTGTAATATGTTGTTTATTTCTCCTGAACGGTTCATAGTTTCTCACATCAGTTGATTCTTCATGTGTATATTGCTGCTAATCTGACTCTAATACAGACTGATTTACTATTCATTCAATGCTATGTGATTATTGTGTGTTATAGCCAGGGGGGGACACCTGACCAAGGTATTACAATGGTGTGAGCAGGGGTTGTGCACCAGCCAGGGCTCAGAAGTGAACAGGGAACCCAAAATACTCAGCGACTCATGAGGGGGTAGCGCTACATATAAATGAAAGAAGACCAAAATAAAAAAAAACAATATTTTCTACTTTCTGTTATTAAAAATATCTGATCAAATTTCTTCATAAATTTAGGCCAAAATGTATTCCACTACTTGTCTTTGGAAAACAATCCCCAGTAAGTGTATATTAATTGTTTTTTGTGAAAGTTATAGAGTCTACAAACTACGGGATATATACTAGAATCTACGCAGCTTTTAAGCAGCTCTGACTTTCCTACTGCCTATCACATTTCAAGCTAAAATGCCAGGACACCAAACACCTCCCAAATGACATCTTGTTTGGAAAGTAGACAGTCTAAGGTATGTGCAGGGGGGCATGTTGAATCCATGGAAGATTTTATTTTTTGCCACAAGTTTTTCAAATATGACAATTTTTTTTTCTTTACAAAAGTTGTCACTTTAATGAGATATTTTGCACATATACCATTAGTATATGTGGAATTACACCCCAAAACAGGTACAGCCTATCCACATACAGGGGCCTAAAATCCAATCATCACCTGCAGGCTTTCAAGGGGCCTTAATTATGCATTGGATGTCCTGACTACCTATCACAGTTTTGGAGACTCTAAAATGCTCCGATAGAACAAGCACCCCCAAATGACCCCTTTTTTCCTTTTTGGAAAGTAGACACTCCAAGGTATTTAACCAGCGGCATGCTGAGTATTTTGCAGATCTCATTTTATTGTCACAAGGTTTTGAGGAATGAAAGATGAAAATAAAAAAAAATATATTTTTTCTTCATTTTCCAAAAGCCTGGGAGGTGTAGACTTCAACTACTGAATGATGAAGCCATTTTTAACCACCTGCAGAGCTAGACATTGGTACAAAAAAGTGTCTATATATTTATGTCAATTGGCTCTATACAATGCTTTTGTTATTTACAAAGCTACTGGAAGAACTGGATCCTTCCTAAAATATCAGGAAGAGATCATCACGGCCTTTTAGTATCCAGAAGGCACTGTGGCCCCAAAGCCCAAATCCAGATGCAGTTAGCCGGATGCATGAGAGGCATTTTCCTGTTGTCCTCCCACCTACCTCAACACAAAAGTCACCCCAAAAATTATGTGTCTGTGGTAAACATGGAATAAGGGGAGGAAATCCAGAGTACAGCATGGCACAGTGTAGGGGTCCACACAATTCAGCACAGGACAGGTCTCTAAAGATCATAGGTAGTCAGGAAAAAAAAATATATATTTTTTTAATTAATGTTATATTGTTACTTTGTTATTGTTAACTATTTGCTTTGCAGGAACACCAGTCAGCTGCAGCATTGATCGGTGTATTCTGATGCTGACACAGATAGGCCTTTCAACAACACCAGAGGCCATGTAAATTTGGACCGTTGTGTCTGAATGGAAGACAGGATAAATACATCACATTTGTCCTTCCATTTTACTCGAGTAGTTCTTCATGCAAAAGCAGAATTCTTCCCCTCTCTAAGTGGGGTGTTACCAAGCCACTGGGGAAAGCCTTTGTGATTAGATCGCATGGTGCCATAGCAGCCAATTTCTTGAAGGAACAAATGTCTAAAAAGTTGCATGCTAGCATAGAGGTTGTCCACATACAAATGGTACCCCATATTCAACAAGGGTGAAAACAAGTCCCACACTATCTAACCACTGCTCTCCATGTAGTCTGGACATCGGGGGCCATTGCAGCAGAGAACACAGGCATATGATGAATCGGGTCTGTGGACTAATATGAGCACAATTCATTCTTTGTAAGGGCCATGTCAAGGGTTAGGCCAAAAAAAGCTTTAAATTCAGAAACCGTGACAGGTTTGAACTCGAATAGGCTGGAAAACTTTGAATTTGCGTTGGCAGAGATGTATTGTATTATGGTATAAAGATTGCTGTTGTCCACAATCAAATTGTAGAGATCTTCAGTGAAAAACAGCTAAAAAAAATCAAGGGGCGTTGTTAAGTTTGCTGTTTCCACCTGAACCCTGGGCAGTGAATGGGGGGATGATGGATGCTGCTGAATCTGGGGGAAGCCAATTAAGGTTTGCAGGCACCTCTGGGAGGACACCATGGGCTCTACCGGTCTGTGCTTGAATTCTTGGTGGATGCCATTGCATAATGTTATGAGTGCTAGCCGCCTCACCAGCTTGTACTGCACTTGGGACTCGCCACTTCACCATGAAATACTGCAGTGCTGATGTATAAAAGGCTAGGAAGTACTAGGACACTGGTGCTTGTCAATCCACCAAAAGGTAGTGCAGTGTTAGTACTGTCACTGTGCTGCATATGAGAATAATCCTGCATTTCTAGCACCTCAGCAACCTGGGAATGGGGTTGGGTGTGCCTGATCTTAGCAGGGACCTCTTCACCATCATCAGACCTACCTGCTGGGGTGTCACTGCTCTCTACAGGTTCATAATCTGAGCCTGATTCTGATAGTGAGGCTTCCCCTTCACTCTCATCTGTCATGCTGGGAATCCTGTATGCCTCCCTAGGGAACCTTTTTTTGGACACTAAATTTACAGGTACTTAGTGGTGACTATGGGAAAAAGAGCTCCTGGCTAGCAATCAGGGACTGCTTGTGTGCTAGAATTACAATGATCTGCTAGTGGTAGGAGAGATCAGGTTCAGATGTTGCTGACACTGTGTTTTGCAGACAATGTATCAGAGATGGCAGTGATCTGAAAAATTATACTGACATTGCATTTGTTGGGGGGGCTAAATGCAAGTGGTGGCAGTGATCGGGGCTGATCCTGCTAACACTGCATTTATGGGGACACATTCCATCGGGAGATCCATGTGCTCAAATCCCAACAGCTAGTGCATGCATTTATCCATCAGGTGCTAAAGGGGTGTAACCACATATTAACACCAGAAATTCTGAAGGCCCCTCTGCACTCTGGTATATACCCTTCCCAGCAGACTATGCAATAAATAGGGACATTTAGTTCACACATATTACAATACAGGCTTAAGCTGCCAACTGCATCAAAGTGATCCCTCTATGGCCAGTCCTACACAATGGGGAGAGCTACAAGGTTCAGGTCTGGCTACTGACCCAACAATACAACAAACAAGAGATCCCTGTGCTCATATCCCAACAGCTAGTGCATGCACTAGCTGTTGGGATTTGAGCACACACTAGCTGTTGGGATTTGAGCACATGGATCTCTTGTTTGTTGTATTGTTGGGTCAGTATCCAGACCTGAACCTTGTAGCTCTCCCCATTGTGTAGGACTGGCCATAGAGGGATCACTTTGACGCAGTTGGCAGCTTAAGCCTGTATTGTAATATGTGTGAACTAAACGTCCCTATTTATTGCATAGTCTGCTTGGGGGGGTATATAGCAGTGTGCAGAGGGGCCTCAGAATTTCTACCATTCCATCGGGGACACTAGTATAGTTCTGACCGTGACCAGGATACCAGTCCAGAGAAACACTATACTAGTGATCAGTGATTTATAGTGTGACTGTGATAATGTGGCAGCCAATCAGAGACTGACAGTAACTGACACTGACTGGGGGGGACACTAACTGATGTCACTAGTGACACTAATACAGAGATCTGTGATAATACTGTACACTGTCACTGTACTAATGACTCTGTCTGGGTGATGGGTGATCAGGAAGGCAATCAAGGGGTTCACTGTGTGCCTAACAAGTGTATGTGTGCTGATTGTACTCCCAGACTGGATGGATTTTCTTCCTGATCTCAGCTCTGAATGGTAAGTGAGATCAGGGAGAAGAAGCAGCCAGATCTTGCTGTGTGATCACTAACACCCTGATCTCTGTGCTGTGGTTGGCCACAATTATCAGCAGGTTCACAGCTCAATCATTGGCTGCAAGCCTGATGACAAACTCATGCTGTGTCCAACCACAGCGTGAGCAGCAAGGGGGGGCGTGCTCTCCTGTAAACCAGGAAGTTGCTGGCAGGCAAATGGTTAAACACTATTTCCTTTGTAAGTGTCAGCGCTGCTGCAGCACATTCTGTACATCAGAGATGTCCCTTCACAGGGGGGATTAGGACACCTCCCAGGATTAGAACAACCCCGAGGATTAGGACACCCCCCAGGAGTAGGACATACCCCAGAGTTAGGACATCCACCAGGGTTAGGATACTCCCCTGGATGAAGACAACCCCCCAGGATAAGGACACCCCCATTATTAGGAAACCCCCCAAGATTAGGACACTCCCCAGAAATGTTATTTAAAGGTGTTGGACATTTATAATGTTTCACTTTAACCATTTAGAACCTCCCTGCTCCCGGCCAACTGGATTCCTGCATTGTACATGTCCCTCAGGGTGATTGTCTGACACCCCCTTGTCTATTAGCCCAACTATTGTGCATTGGCTGCCATTGACTTCAGGAAGGATTGAGTTCAGCCAGTTCACTGAGCAACACTGGAACCGAACCCAGGAGAGCTCAGCTCACTCCTATGAGAAGACCACCTCACCACAATGAGGAGAATGTTCCGGCCCCGGAAGTGGGGGATGTTCTGCCCCTGAAGGGGTTAATCTGGGTTCCCCCACTATATATGTGTGTATCATCATCTGCTGGAGATAAAAGACGGCACAGTGACTATGGAGGAAGAGGACGGACATGACTACTGAGGAAGAGGACAGACGTGACTATGGAGGAAGAGGACGGATGTGACCATGGAGGAAGAGGGCGGACGTGACTATGGAGGAACAGGACAGATGTGACTATGGAGGTAGAGGACAGACGTGACTATGGAGGAAGAGGACGGACATGACTATGGAGGAAGAGGATGGACATGACTACGTAGGAAGAGGACGGACATGACTATGGAGGAAGAGGACGGACGTGACTATGGAAGGACGTGACTATGTAGGAAGAGGACAGACATGACTATGGAGGAAGAGGACGGGCATGACTATGGAGGAAGAGGACGGACGTGACTATGGAGGGACGTGACTATGGAGGAAGAGGACGGACGTGACTATGGAGGAAGAGGACGGACGTGACTATGGAGGAAGAGGACGGACATAATGGGGGGTTACTGGGTGTAAATAGAACATAACATCTTATTACCTCCTCTGCTGCCACTTCCACAAACGTCTCCGATCTGCTTCCTGTCTGTACCTGACATCACTTCCTGTCTGTACCTGACATCACTTCCTGTCTTCCATAGAGACTTCCTGTGTGGGTAGAAGTGAGATCCCCACCTTGTGGAGCTCAGAGGAACTGCAGCCCCGAGAAGCGTCTGGTAGTGTGACCCCGGCCTTGTGCTGGGTGTGTATGGACTGTAGATCCTTATAGAGGGGTCACCTCCACTCCCACCAAGGGGGACAGAAATATATGACTGCTCGGGGGAGGGGTTCTGGACCTCTCTGAGCTCCACAAGGTGGGGATCTCACTTCTACCCAGACAGGAGGTCTCTATGGAATACAGACAGGAAGTGATGTCAGGTACAGACAGGAAGTGATGTCGGGTACAGACAGGAAGTGATGTCGGGTACAGACAGGAAGTTCCATGAATAAGGAAGTAGAGAGGAGACATTCCTGGATCTGGCAGCAGAGGAGGTAACACTGGCTTCCGATTGCCCAATGCATAAAATTCAAAACACTAACATTGACGTACAAAGCTGTTCATAATACTACCCCAAACTACCTCACCAACCTGATATCCATCTACCACCCAAAATGTACTCTCCGCTCCTCACAAGACCTCCTACTCTCCGGTTCCCTGGCCTCCTCCTCCCATGCCCGTCTCCAGGACTTCTCCAGGGCTTCCACCATCCTCTAGAACTCACTACCCCAATCCATCAGACTATCACCAACTCTCCTCACCCTCTATCTCTTCAGGGAAGCCTACCCCACCCTCACCTAACTGCTGATCTCCTCCACTCTCCCCACCACTCCATCCCCACAGCCACTTCCTCCTGTATCACCATCCCCTCCCTCCTAGATTGTAAGCTCCAAGGATCAGGGCCCTCGAACCCCTCGTGTATTGTATTGTTACTGTATTGTCTCATGTTCTATCTTCCATTGTAATGTACAGCTCTGAGCATACCCTTTGGCGCTATATAAATACTGTATAATAATAATACGTAGATGAACCCCTTCAGGGGGAGGAGTTGATGATAATATATTTTGCTCCCAAAGCTGACTTACAGGAAAAACAAAAAGACGTCTGTAAGTGAGTGCGGAATGTGTATGACCCCTCCACAGACACGTAGGTGCCGGCCTGATCCGTGGTCACAGGGGCAGTATGAAGACAAGGCGGTTGGCCCCACAAGCAGTGATGTAGGAGATAAAATCCTTTATTGGAATCCTTTACACACAATGTAGTAATAACATGACAGCTCCAGGACAGGACAGAGGAACAGAAGACGCGTCACACCAATACAGGCTTTCATGTTCTATGTAAATGGAAGGATTTGGATTTGTCATTTGCAGACACCTCCCTCCAGGGCTGAGTGCCGAGTGGGATGTTATCATGTTTATGTAGGATTGTTTCATTTATTGTCTCATTATATTGTGGGTGACTCCACCTCCCTGCTTGGACTGAACAAATAAAAGGTGTCACTCATCCTTCCTTATGCTGGTTTCCATTTCATATATCTGTGACCTGTCCGAGGAACCACATATATTACAGGGATTGTTGTCACTTTATGTGTCATGATATTAATGATGTCATGTTGTTGTATACTTTGTTATCCCGGATTCCAGACAAATCCTTATCAGCTGTTACATGTTATTTAAAGCTGTTCTGGACAAATAAAAATCAGTAATGACTAAGCCTGTATTGGTGTGACGCGTCTTCTGTTCCTCTGCTCTGTCCTGGAGCGGTCATGTGTTACTACATTGTGTGTAAAGGATTCCAATAAAGGATTTTATCCCCTACATCACTGCTTGTGGGGCCAACCGCCTTGTCTTCATACTTGTCTGTTGCTTGCCCTGACCTTTCTCCTGATTCCTGGATCTCCTCCTCATCTCTCCTCCATATCTTCTTACACAGCTTTTCTGCACACCTGCAGTGACCCTGGGGGGAGGAAACTTGGCACCAGCACGCCGCCAAATCCATCCCCACCATTAGGGGCTCTGGAGACAATTGTCTGCTATTTACACTCCGTTCCTCCGCACGTCACCTGATCACATGACAGTTTACTTCCACAGATTCTGGACAGATTTCTGAATGGTAAAGGTCAAAGGTCACTCTTCAGTTTAGGAGAGGTAGGACGCACCCAGGAACAAGGATTTGGTTTGCATGGAAGTCTCATATAGAGGACCCCTCAAATCTCCCCATCCAAATGTCCCTCCATCTAGAGTCTATATGTCCTATGACATCACACTGACCTCACAGCTCCTCCCCCAATGTCCCTCCATCCAGAGTCAGAGAATCCTATGACATCAAACTGACCTCACAGCTTCTCCTCCCAATTTCCCTCCATCCAGAGTCGGAGAATCCTATGACATCAAACTGACCTCACAGCTCCTCCTCCCAATGTCCCTCCATCCAGAGTCAGAGAATCCTATGACATCACACTGACCTCACAGCTCCTCCTCCCAATGTCCCTCCATTCGGAGTCAAGTGGGGCTATAATAAATGGAGACCTGAATGGAGAGGTGAGGAGGATTCTGGGAATATCATTTAATGTGACTATTTGTGTTCAGATGTAGAGTTTTCCTCCTGTGAAGTCTGGAGATCATATGACATCACATTGCCTCCACCTCCCTCCCTGATAGAAGAGAGAAAGAAGAAGAAGATTCTAGAAGTCACCAGAGAGATCACTGAGCTGCTGACAGGAGAGGTGAGCGGTGCCGGGAATTCTGGGACATTCTCCAGTAACAGACAAGGGATGTGTCTGGATGGTGACTGTATCATTGTGTGTGTCAGGTTCCTATAAGGTGTCAGGGTGTCACTGTCTATTTCTCCATGGAGGAGTGGGAGTATTTAGAAGGACACAAGGATCTCTACAAGGACGTCATGATGGACAATCAGCCGCCCCTCACATCACCGGGTAAGAGGAGACTTTATTGTAAAGGAGAGAGCAGTACGGAGGATCCACCTAGATCCCCCATCATCTGATAAACACATAGAAACAATGGATTCAGTCAGTGTGTGTGTTTCCTACAGATGGATCCAGTCATGGGAACCCACCAGAGAGATGTCCCCGTCCTCTGTATTCCCGGGATTCCACACAGGAAGGTCACACCATCCCTCACCATCATCAGGTAGATGAGGAACAATCACTGATAGTATCATTAGGATCTGTACATTATCTGCATTGTTACCATTGATGTCATTTTTATTATATATTCAGAGTGGAAACCTGAGAGATCCTAAAGTTGAGGTTAAAGAAGAGATAAAAGAGGAGGAGGATGGGGGGATGGAGGAGTCAGAGCTTCTAAAAGAACACAAAGATCTGTACCAGGACACCATGGTGGAGTCATCCAGCTACAGGAACCCACCAGAGAGATGTCCCCGTCCTCTGTATTCCCGGGATTCCACACAGGAAGGTCACACCATCCCTCACCATCATCAGGTAGATGATGACAATTATTGGTAGTTGTGATTTATACACAGCATGTTTGTTACAATGAATGTTTTATTATATCTTTCAGAGTGGAATCCTCGGGGATGATAATATTGATGTTAAAGAAGAGTATAAAGAGGAGGATGAGGAGTATGGAGTGATGGAGGAGTTTTCAGAAGGACACAAGGATATGATGGAGCCACCTAATACCAGGAGCCCACCAGAGAGCTGTCCCCGTCCTCTGTATTCCTGGGATTCCACACAGGAAGGTCACACCATCCCTCACAATTACAAGGTTGGTGGGATGGAGAATCTAGAACATGGACTTGTAGAGACTATGGGCTCCAATCACAAAGCGGTATCTTCCCGTATCCCAGTATGTAGTAAGATGCTGCATTCTGTTTGTTAGTAGTGAATCCTGCGGGTAATTTACCACTGGTGTCCATAGCAACACTTGTAAATAGCTTGTTGTTAAGGAGAGGGCAGCCGCCAGTGTCCCCAACAACCAGTAAACAAGGAGCGGACGGTCACCAAGTTCCCCGCTGACAGCTGTGACAGGTCTGGTATGGGTTTTAAATGAAACCCCGATGCCAAAATAATAAAAAAAGTTGTGGGTTCCCCTTCAAAATCAATACCAGACCCTTAGTGAGTGCCCACCTTCCTCCTGAACCATACCAGGCCACATATCCTCAACATGAGGTGGGTGCTTCAGGTCAGGGGGGCTCTGCCACCCCTCAAAAGCACCTTGTTTCCATGTCGATGGGGAAAAGGGTCCCTTCCCCACATCCCTGGGCACTGGTTGTGGGGGGCTGTGGGTGGGGGGCTTATTGGAATCTGGAAGCCACCTTTAACATGGAGGCCCCCAGATCCCAGCCCCCCCACAATGTGAATGAGTATAGAGTACATAGTACCCCTATTCATTCACCAAAAAAGGGTAAAAAAACACTGGAATAAATTTTTGACAAAACAAAAATAAAGAAAAATATCCCCCTGATGTAGATCCATCGATGATCCAATCACAATACTCGCTGTCATCGCTGACTCGAAGAAAAAACAAAGCTCCCCTCCTGCTGTCTGACAGCTCTGTCACCTCCCACTTCTGAAAAAACTGAGGCGTTCTACCACCCTGTGACATCACTGGGTGGCCTTGCCCTCTTGTGACGTCACCAATACAACATGCCCCGGTCAGTGACGTCACCAATACAACATGCCCCGGTCAGTGACGTCACCAATACAACATGCCCCGGTCAGTGACATCACCGAGTGGCACCGCCCCTTAGTATATTTAGTGGCAGGAGGCAGCAGAGCTGTCAGACAGAGGGGAGTCTTCATTGGGAGCCGAGCTTTTCTTTCCGAGTCAGCGGTGACAGCGAGCATCGTGATTGATGATGGATCTACACTGGGGGGACACTTTGCTTTATTTTTGGTTTTTTAAAAAAGGATTTGTGAAAAACTGTCTTATATTTTTTGGGGTGAATAATTAGGGGTACCATGTACCCCATACTCATTCACATGGGGTGAGGGATCTGAGGGCCCCCTTGTTAAATTTCTTAAGTCCTCTGCCTGCAAACCCCCACAGCAACTAGCCTGGATTGTGGGGAAGAGTCCCTTGTCTCCATCAACATGGACAAGGTGCTCTGGGGGAGCAAAGCCCCCCTGCCCCAGAACATCCACTCCATGTTAAGGGCACGTGGCCTGGTATGTTTCAGGAGGGGGGGGTCACTTGCTCATCCCCCCTTTTCCTGACCTTCCAGGCTGCATGCTCAGATAGGGGTCTGATATGTATTTCTTTCATTTTGGCATGGGGTCCCCCTCAAAATCCATACCAGAACCGAGGGGGGACTCCACGCCATTTTCTTAATATTTCATTGCCGGTAATTATTTTTTTAAGATTTATTGGTTAGGAAGTGGCGGCGGCTGCTCGCTCCCTAACAACCATGTTGTTTACTGGTTGTTAAGGATGCCTCCTCGATCCGCTACAGTCCGGCTTCCGTCCCCTACACTCCACCAAAACCGCCTTACTCAAACTCTCCAACGACCTGCTAACCGCCAAAGCTAATGGCCACTATTCAGTGCTCCTACTCCTTGACCTCTCTGCGGCCTTCGACACAGTCGACCACCCCCTCCTCCTCAAAAAACTACACTCCCTCGGCCTCAGAGATTCTGCTCTCTCCTGGCTCTCATCCTACCTGTCACAACGCTCTTTCAGCGTTACCTATAATGCTACCACCTCCCCCTCACTCCCCCTCTCTGTTGGGGTCCCTCAAGGCTCTGTCCTCGGGCCCCTTCTCTTCTCCATCTACACCTCCTCTCTTGGCCAACTCATACACTCTCATGGCTTCAACTACCACCTCTATGCCGACGACACAAATCTATCTCTCAACCCCCCACCTCACCCCCTTGATCTCCGCCCGAATCACACACCTACTGAGCGACATATCAGACTGGATGTCGCTCCACTTCCTTAAACTGAACCTATCCAAAACCGAATTTCTTGTTTTCCCCCCAGCCCAGACACCACCCCCCCATTGACTTCTCCATCATGTCCAACAACGCCACCATCAAACCCGCCCCGCAGGCCAGAGTACTTGGTGTCATTCTGGACTCCAACCTATCCTTCCAGCCCCAAGTCCAATCTTTAACAAACTCATGCAGACTCCGCCTCCGCAACATGCAGACTCCACCTCCGCAACATCGCCAAAATCTGCACGTTCCTAACCCCAGAAACCACTAAACAGCTCATCCACTCCCTCATCATATCACGACTCGACTACTGCAACTCCCTCCTCACTGGCCTGCCTCGCCGCTGGCTATCCCCGCTTCAGTCCATCCTGAATACGGCTGCCAGACTCATTCACCTTACCAACCGCTCCATCTCTGCCACCCCCCTCTGCCAATCCCTCCACTGGCCTCCATTCAGTGTCCTCCACCCCCCTCTGCCAATCCCTCCACTGGCCTCCACTCAGTGTCCGCCACCCTCCTCTGCCAATCCCTCCACTGGCTTCCGATTGCGCAACGGATCAAATTCAAAATCCTAACACTGACGTACAAAGCTGCATTTCATTCTTTATTTCCTTCTGTGAATGTAACGCCTGTTCATGCGGTATTTACTGAGCGTGTTCAGTGTTTGTGGTCAATACCGCAACACGGGATAGGAAATGGACAGTTTCAGGATGGCATGCGGTATTTAGGGGAAATGTACCGACATATCACATGTGATCTGCTTCTGTGAAGGGAGACAATGTGTGGATTTTGTGTGATGTCACAATCATAAATCTTACATTTTACAGATGATATTCTCTCTCATTTCCTTGATTTAGAGTGGAGATCCAATCGATATAGAATTTGAGGTGAAAGCAGAAGAAGAAGAGGCGTATGTGAGGGATGATCAGCAGTCTATGGAGGAGGATGGAATAACGGGGACATTTATAGAGGAGGACACTCCTACAGAGATCAGCACAGGTGGGTCATGAACACTAAATCCATTCCTCCACCCATACTGCTCACTGATTGGTCCAGAGTAGGGCGGGGACTGGGTGATATCAGCCTGTAATCCCCTGGTCACTTTCCTGAGCTGTGTTCCCCGTCCTGTATTCCTGGATTTCTCTCGGATAATCTTCCTTCTCTGTGCTGCAGACACAATTTATGTATCTAGACTGGATTTATGGAGGTTCTGGGGTTCAGCTGGCAGCAAAATGTTCATTTTTACTATAAGCATTGCATAATGTAGGCACCCAGGACATGTGACTGGGGTCTCCTGCCTTGTGCCTGACTCCTCCAGGGTACCTTCTCTGTTATCTGCTGGCTGTGCCGGGTGGAGGGATATGTCTGTAGTGTCTCAGACCCAAGTCACTGAGTGCAGTCTCAGGAGATGGGAGGCAGCGGTGTGGGACCTCTGCAACTTGTCTACAGTAAACCACTAAGCTTCCACTGATTACTGAACACCAATATTATGAGATCTGACCCTTACACTATATAATTTATATTGTACATTACATACTCCTGACCCCTGCACTATATACTCCATGTTGTACATTACACACTCCTGACCCCTGCACTATATACTCTATGTTGTACATTACACATTCCTGACCCCTGCACTATATACTCTGTTGTACATTACATACTCCTGACCCCTGCACTATATACTCTATGTTGTACATTACATACTCCTGACTTCTGCACTATATACTCTACATTGTACATTACATACTCCTGACCCCTGCACTAT
The DNA here is from genome assembly GCF_062004578.1 of Staurois parvus. Taxonomy (NCBI): domain Eukaryota; kingdom Metazoa; phylum Chordata; class Amphibia; order Anura; family Ranidae; genus Staurois; species Staurois parvus. Next base: position 1,945,708 of record NW_028317970.1, on the reverse strand, counting down.
ATACTCTATGTTGTACATTACATACTCCTGACCCCTGCACTATATACTCTACATTGTACATTACATACTCCTGGCCCCTGCACTATATACTCTGTGTTGTACATTACATACTCCTGACCCCTGCACTATATACTCTATGTTGTACATTACATACTCCTGACCCCTGCACTATATACTCTATGTTGTACATTACATACTCCTGACCCCTGCACTATATACTCTATGTTGTACATTACACACTCCTGACCCCTGCACTATATACTCTATGTTGTACATTACATCCTCCTGACTTCTGCACTATATACTCTACATTGTACATTACATACTCCTGACCCCTGCACTATATACTCTATGCTGTACATTACATACTCCTGACCCCTGCACTATATACTCTATGTTGTACATTACATACTCCTGACCCCTGCACTATATACTCTATGTTGTACATTACATACTCCTGACCCCTGCACTATATACTCTATGTTGTACATTACATACTCCTGACCCCTGCACTATATACTCCATGTTGTACAGTCCATAGTCCTGACTTCTGCTCTCCCCCTCCCCCCACTGCTATATATACAAATAATATGGATTCTCTTTTGTTACACCCATTTCCTCCCAGCTGGACATTTTATATCGGATGATGTGATTGGAGCACAGACTTTTACATGGTGATAATAATGTGATAACATCCTCCAACTTTGGACCCTTAAACAGAAAGTTATAATGAGGGAGGAGTCAATACCCCAATGATGGTGGTCTTCAGGATCAGTCCAGTCTTCATCTTGGTTGTTCTCCCCCCATCTTCACTCTCTGACCTCTGGTGGGGCTCATCATGACTAAATCATGGACTAAATAAGGAAGTGCAGTACTTCTTGTGTTGGGAAGATGGCGATGAGTGATAGAGGGGGTGGGGACCCTCGTCCTATAATCCCCTCATCACTGTCCCTCCTATAAAAGACAGTTCTGGTTGTTTCCTCACTCTCTGACTAAGGTCCATGAATAAAGAAATGACCTGGTAGGAGATCAGAGGAGCCATTTCCTAGTTCCCTTGAGGGTGGAATTGTAAGCTCCTCAGAGACCAAGCTGCCTGATGTGGGCGGAGTCTTGGTTTGGGGGAACCAATCAGCTCCTGTCTAGTAATCCTCTTTGTCTTTGTATTTTAGTCCATGGCCGGGAGATGAGGAAAACCTCAGAGGATTGTCTCACTTTGTCTCCAGACTGGAAAGTAGAAGATGAGGACATCACACAGTATAGTCCAGGAGAAAACCCGGCTCCCTCCAATGTCCATCCGGCACCACCCAGTGTAGATGGACCATCGGATTCCTCGTATCCTGAGGAACCTGAGTGTGGGAAATGTTTTTCAGAGAAGTCCAATCTTTGCAGACATCAGAAATCTCACACAGGGGAAAAGCCGAATTCCTGTTCTGAGTGCGGGAAATGTTTTTCACTTAAATCCAGTCTTTGCAGACATCAGAAATATCATACGGGGAAAAAGCTGTATTCCTGTTCTGAGTGCGGGAAATGTTTTTCAAGTTTGTCCAGTCTATTCACACATCATAGATCTCACACCGGAGAGAAGCCATATTCCTGTCCTGAGTGTGGGAAATGTTTTTCATACAAGTCTGTTCTTTGCAGACATCAGAAAGCTCACACGGGAAAGAAGTCGTATTCCTGTTCTGTGTGCGGGAAATGTTTTTCACAGAAGTCCAATCTTTACAGACATCAGAGATGTCACATGGGGGAGAAGCCATATTCCTGTCTTGAGTGCGAGAAATGTTTTTCAAGTAAATCCAGTCTGTACACACATCAGCGATCTCACACAGGGGAGAAGCTGTATTCCTGTGCTGAGTGCGGGAAATGTTTTTCATATAAGTCCGTTCTTTGCAGGCATCAGAAATCTCACATGGGGAAGAAGCTGAATTCCTGTTCTGTGTGCGGGAAATGTTTTTCACAGAAGTCCAATCTTTACACACATCTGAGAACTCACACGGGGGAGAAGCCGTATTCCTGTCCTGATTGTGGGAAGTGTTTTTCAAATAAGTCTCATCTTCACGCACATCAGAGATCTCACACGGGGGAGAAGCCGTATTCCTGTCCTGAGTGCGGGAAATGTTTTTCACGGAAGTCCAATCTTTACACACATCAGAGATCTCACACAGGGGAGAAGCCATTTTCCTGTCCTGAGTGCGGTAAATGTTTTTCAAATAAGCCCCATCTTCACACACATCAGAGATCTCACACAGGGGAGAAGCCGTATTCCTGTTCTGAGTGTGGGAAATGTTTTTCATGGAAGTGCAATCTTTCCAGACATCAGAGATCTCACATGGGGGAGAAGCCACTTTCCTGTCCTGAGTGAGGGAATTGTTCCTCACTGGAGTCCTGTCTTCCTGTACATCAGGGATCCCACACAACCCTGGAGGTGTATTAGTGCCTTGAGTGCGGGAAACGTCTTCTAGATGAATGTTGCTGGACATCCCAGCTCTCATGTGGGGAAGAAGCACACCCTGATATACACCTCAGATATACTCCATGGCTGATCTTCATCATGGAAGAAACAGTTGATAAGGAGATCAGAGGCCCCCAAAGACATGGATGAAGTGTGGGATCGGGTCGGCCATTGATGGCAGGAGAAGAATAAAAATCGAATCCTGACCTATGAGTACATTTTGTTGTGGGAGATTTCACAAACACTTGGAGGTCTATTTAAAAAAACATCATTTGAAGGAATGTGCGGAGCCTTCATCCAGCTGTGACAAGTTTTGGCCATGTTCTTATTTCATGTGATCATTGGCTCCATCTAGTGGCCATAATGTCGTTTTCATTTAACCCCCTTCCAGCCCGGGACAATTTTCAGCTTTCAGCGCTCTCACACTTCCAATGACAATTACTCAGGAATGTAACATTGTACTATATGACATTTGTATCATTTTTCACACAAATTGCGCTTTCTTTTGGTGGGATTTATTTATCTCTGGGATTTTATTTTTATGCTATAAAAGACCAAACATTAAAATAAAACTAAAATAATGTTTTCTTAGTTTCTGTTATAAAATGTTGCAAACAAGTAACTGCTTCATTTCTTTGGTTTCTTTCTCTTGGAATTCCCTTTTCTGGTTTTCAAAGATCTATACTCTCCTTCCTAACCTCAGAGCAGACCTTTGGATTGTCCTCCTCCTCTCCTTCCTAACCTCAGAGCAGACCTTTGTATTGTCCTCCTCCTCCTCTCCTTCCTAACCTCAGAGCAGACCTTTAGATTGTCCTCTTCCTCCTCTCCTTCCTAATCTCAGAGCAGACCTTTGGATTGTCCTCCTCCTCTCCTTCCTAACCTCAGAGCAGACCTTTGGATTGTCCTCTTCCTCTCCTTCCTAACCTCAGAGCAGACCTGTCAGGAATGGACTGGCCAGTAATGGTGGGACTCACCTGCCTTGTGGGCTGCAGTACCAGGGCTGGCCAGCGGGTGCTCCCAGCAATCAGAGACTCAACCCTGCAGCCAGCCAAACACCTGAAACTGCTTATGCAGGTGTATTTAGGTGATGGCCAGACCTGCAGTCTTGGCCTTGGTGTCTGTCTTTTTCCTGGGCCCTGAATCTTGTTCCTGCATTCCTGTTCCTGTCTCTGATTCGTTGCTGACCCTGCCTGATTCCGGACCTCTGCTGACTTCTCCTGTTTCATCCCTGGCTTGTGACCCCGACCATTCTCTGCCTGACCCCCTGTTCCTACCTGCCCGATTGTTATTGACCCGGCCTGCCTGACGACGCTTGCATTGTATATATTGTTATCTGTGGGTGGTTTGGTTCGTTTGCACTGTGTTATGTTTTAGTATTGCACTGCGTTTATGTTTGTATTGTTAGTCTTTAATAAATTGTCTTATTGTTTATAACATATCTGAAGCCTGCGTTTCCCTGCGTCAGTCACATACCTCTGGTCACACCCTGGAGCCCTGACATGCAGTGTCAGTAGGTCACTGTCACTTGATACATTGCACACAAAACCGCAGTGTTGGCAGAAGCAGGCCTGATCTCTGTTAGCACTTGCCGGTAAATTTTGATGACTCTCATATGCAGCAAAGTGCCAGTACTAGTGCCACGCTACCTTTTGGTGAACTGGTGAGCACCAGCAGCCTAGTACATCCTGGTCTTTCACATACCATCACTGCAGTATCACTTAGTGATGTGGTGAGTCCCAGAAGTGCAGTACAAGATAGTGTGGTGGAGAGCACAAGTATTGTCCAGCAACCACAAGTATTGTCCCTCAGCCACCAAGAATTCGCACACAGGCCTGTAGAGTCCCTAGTATCCTTTCATATGTGCTTGCAAATCCAAATTGGCAGCCCATAAATTCCGCAGCACCCGTACTTCCCCCATTCACTGCCCAACCTGGAATTCAGGTGGAAACAGCAAATTTAACTACTCCCCTTGATTTTTGGAGCTGTTTTTCACAGAAGATCTGTATGCATTGATTGTGGATCAAAGCAATTTACATGCACAACAGTTTATCAGGCTGGGATCCTGAAACGTTCTTATGTAAGTGTTGTTCAGCAGATCTTTGACAGAGCCAATGCCCTTTGTGTACAAGTTTACAGGTTGTGGTGGTTTATGTAAGAATTTATTCTAAATACGTAGGGCGGTGTCCTCTCCCTTAAACAAAATATCGCAGTGCCTCCAGCCGTTAAAATACGGCAAATATTTAATGAACCAATAATTTGGACACCTTAATAATTTGATCACCACTTAATAATGTACCTTGAGTCCTTTTAGCCAGTATGATTTTGTACCATACACACAAAAATTGCCTTTTTGATAAATAAATAAATTTATTTATGTACAAAATTTATATATATATTAATACAAACGCAAAATACTGGTGATAAATGTATACTTGTACATACAATCAAATATATGATATTCTAACTTCTATACAATCAAACAATAGATGCTTACAGATGACGGTAAATATAGGAAAAAACAAATTTAGGTATAAGTTGTCTTATAGCGCCTCGGAAATTATTTCTCATATTCCGTGGCCATAGGGATAGAAGAAAGTATTCTCTGATAAACTGCACTACCACAAAACTACAAATCAGTTGATATGCAATATATAATCTTGATACCAAAATCAAACAATACTAGTGATAATTATATCTGTATGACCTTAATATTCCTAAACACACAATAAATGTTATAAGCCTTTAGAAAATTGGAAATATCAAAGAAAATTATAACCTAGCAGTCTCACCACTCCCAGAATCTTGAGTTTGAGGTTCTCCAGTGGGATGCAGTTGGGCCTTCAAATGGTCCTCAAGACAAAATGGCAGCTGGAACTCCTTCAGAAAAATGGCCGCAGGTAGCAAGTGAGGGATAGTGCAGTAGGTGTTAGCAATAGGATAGATAATATATATTTTGTAAGTTAGAGCAGTCTTGATTGTAGTATTTAGAGTAGAGTGTAGCTATTATATAAGTAAAGTATATCAGAAGAAGTAGTTCAGTATAGTCATAGAAGTGTAAATCAGAAGTCTAGATCAGAAGTGTCATAGAACAAGTGTAGCAGTTTAGAAGTGTTCTTTTTTCTGAGGTGTACGGCATTTTTAGACCATACAACCTTTTGTTTCAAGGGACCCTCCCAACAGGCTTGTTGATTGGCCGGTCAAGAAGTGTGCATACCTAGAGATATTCCTCATCTGTCCACTGGGGACAGTCAGGTATCAAAAAAAAATTGGTGGTCTTAACGATGACTCATACTTTGATAGAAACAAAATGTCTTTAGGTATCAAATATATATGTCCTATTCAAGTATAGTTGATTTCACTACTAACTCTTAGATAAGGACCATAGAAAGATATGAATACATTTGGTTTCTCATTTTCCTGATGTTTAAACTGTATTGGAATAGCTGATTTCTTTTGGAAATGTACAATTTACCCCGATTCACAAATCATTTTATTTTCATTATTTCAAACTTGGTTGAGTGGGATGCAATACCCAACCTTCTCAAAGATATTTTCCCTTGATACAAAGTGTTGGTAATATGCCTTTTGATAATGTCTCTGTGGGTAGATATATCAAGTTTTTAGCTTTAGATGACCTAAGTTTCACCTTCTTGTTTAAGGAATGAAGTTTCCATGAGGAGGAAATACCCTCTGTTTACCTGTTTATTGTGTGGGAATTAGGGTAAACAGCCAGTTATATTTTGAGTGGATAATAGTATATTGTCACATTTCAAGAAGTCTTGTTTGTCATCACACTCTCCAAGGTTTTGTGTGAGCTCTCAGACAATCAGGTTTGGTTCCCCTATTGTCACTTCCAGACCTCGTATATGTTCACCTACAGACCTCCAAATAGTGGTGTTTGACTCCCTATAATTGAGTTTCCTGCCATTGAAGTATCTCCTGGCTTCCCATAGACAATGGTACTTGTTTAGATGACACACATCTGCAAGGTCTTGGAATAACCAGAATCAGATCCCACCATTGTAATTTTCTGGTACTTTGATCACCTGTAGAAATTCAAATAGTCTCTTCCACTCATTGCGTGTGGTAACCTCTTGAAATATCCCTTGAAATTTACACTAGAATGTTAACCCCTAGCAGTCAGCTGGGATTCCCAATTTTTGGGATAATATCATTTTCTTAAAAAACAGTCCCCAAAAGACATTACAAGGCGGATATCTTCAGATAGGAGTTCCAAGGTGAGAAGAGAAGGCATTGCAGAACTTTTTGCAGTATGTCCAAAGAGGATTACGCCAAAGAGTTCCACATTGATATGATTGGAATTATGGTGTTCAGGAATTCTGGTCAATTTCTATCATTGCATCATGGAGAGTATTCTTCCCATCCACACTGCAGTGTAGTATGATGGCTGTAGGACGGAGGATAGGAAGTGTCGGTCTCAGGAGGAGAAATAAAGCACCACGGTAGGTATAGATTTGGACACAGCTATGCCAGCAGACTAAAAAAGAAAGCAAATGTCATAGTGATCCATCCCGGTTACAGTGTGTTTGTATCTATGATAAATGACAGGCTAAACCCACCTGGAGACTTTCTCCACACCTGGAGTGTGCTGAGTTCTTGGAGAACGTCTACACAGTGTTTCCAGATTGGCTTTATCACCCCAACGAGCTCGCTCCAGTTCATGGATGTCATCATTATGTTTGGAGGATCTCACCAGTCAGGAGCCTTTCCTGTCATCCTACATGTTCCCTTCTGAGGATTGTTCTATCCTTCCAAACAAATGTATGAAATCATGGATGAGTCCTCCTTCTATGTGATCTAGAAGATCTTCAATCACAATGTCTTTATGGATGAAGTGGATGGCCCAGTTTATATATTATTTATTGCTTTACAGCTTTATTCCCTCCAGGATTCATTCTTTATTTATAGAACCATTCAAGGAAGTGTTCTTACTTTGAGAGATCTCCACCACCATTCCTCTGTGACCATTACATGCTTGTCATTTATGTCTAACATCTTCATTATGAGTGGATTGATAGATATTTTTATGCATTAAAGAATATTTTTACATTTTCTTCACCAAAAAGATTTGATTTCAGAGGGAATCTGTTTTAATTTGTTTTCTATATGTAATAAAATATCTTTGTTAAAGTGTTGGTTCCATAAGAGCTAGAATGATTTGTTCTTCATTATCTTGTGTTATATATGAATTTCCCTGGTAGCCGTGTAAGGCAGATATTTTACAGGAATGATTATTCAGGCTCCATTCACACCAATGCGTTTTTAGTACTTTCTATTTTCAGAAACACACAACAGTCCACTTAACATGGTTTCCTATGGGCCATGTTCACATCTAGGCTTTTTTGAACTGCTGTGTTTTTATAAAGGGTCAGGGACTTTTTAAAAAGCAAAATGCAATAGAATTCAATGGAGAATCTGCTGAAATGCATGGTAGTGTGTTTTTGCATTTTTATTCTGCCCAGCAAAAAAAAATCCCACTTTGAAAAAGACAAAAAAAAAAGATCTAAACAAAATGCAAAATGCGGTAAAAACGCATCACAAACATATCAACATGCAAGTGTACAATCCAAACGCACACGTTCCTATGTTACAAATGGCTGCAGCGACCGTCAGCTGGAAACAAATAGAATCAGCGAGGGAGAATGTCACCAGCACACCGAGGATCACCAATATGGGTCCAAAAGTTTTAATGAACGATCACATAGTTACAGCAAGGCAATGTTTTGGAGACTCGCAGGACCCTTTGTCACATGCCTGATGAAGGGATCCTACGAGACTCCGAAACATTGCCTTTCTGTAACTATGTCATCGTTCATTAAAACTTTTGAACCCATTTTGGTGATCCTCGGTGTGCTGGTGATATTCTCCCTTACAAACATATCAAAAACACAACAAAAACACAAAATGAACTGCAAAAAGAACAAAAAGCAAACTGCAAAGGTGTAAACAGAGCCCTACAGATGTTTCTCGGGGCTGCAGTTCCTCTGAGCTCCACAAGGTGGAGATCTCACTTCTTCCCAGACAGGAAGCCTCTATGGAAGACAGACAGGAAGTGATGTCAGGAACAGACAGGAAGTGATGTCAGGCAGGAAGTTCGAAGTGGCTTTGAAGTAGAGAAGAGACGTTACCAGAAGTTACAGCAGATGAGGTAATAAGATATTATTTCCTATTTACACCCAGTAACCCCGTCATGTCCATCCTCTTCCTCCATAGTCATGTCTGTCCTCTTCCTCCATAGTCACATCCATCCTCTTTCTCCATAGTCATGTCCGTCCTCTTCCTCCATAGTCACATCCGTCCTCTTCCTCCATAGTCATGTCCGTCCTCTTCCTCCATAGTCACGTCCGTCCTCTTCCTCCACAGTCACGTCCGTCCTCTTCCTCCACAGTCACGTCCGCCCTCTTCCTCCATAGTCACGTCCGTCCTCTTCCTCCATAGTCACGTCCGTCCTCTTCCTCCATAGTCATGTCCGTCCTCTTCCTCCATAGTCATGTCCGTCCTCTTCCTCCATAGTCACTGTGACGTCTTTTATCTCCAGCAGATGATGATACACACATATATAGTGTGGGAACCCAGATGACCCCTTCAGGGGCAGAACATTCCCCCACTTCCGGGGCCGGAACATTCTCCTCATTGTGGAGATAAATTCTAGTAATATGGTCCTCTAAACAAACAGCACTGACAATAAATAGACAAGACAAGGACCATCCTGACCATACATGGCCTACAAAGGGCAATGATGACACTACACAGGCAGCCAATGGGCAATCATTACACTATGCAGCCAACACAATGATGGAGTGCCGGGGTCAGGAGTATGGAGCATAGAGCCCCTTACATTGCTGGGAAGGAGGAAGGAAACATTCCCCAGCCGGCCATGAAGAATATGTTCCATCATTGGTGTCAGAGGGAGGGAAATACTGAGGGGTCTGAGGGAAGTAGAGGAGCTGAGGGGGCTCTGAGGAAGTAGTCGGACTAAAGAACTCTGGATCCTCTGAGGGTTTCCTGCATCTGAAGGACTCTGGGACCTCTGAGGAGGAGGAGTAGCTGAAGAACTTTTGGAGTCTGTTAGGAAGTAATAGGGCTGAACAACTCTGAGAGGTTAGTGGGGCTGAAGGACTGTGGGGGCCTCTGAGGGGTATTCAGGCTGCAAGGCTCTGAGGTAAGAGGGGGCTTTAGGGCTCATAGGAACTCTTGGTCTCTGATGGTCCTCCCACCCCACCTTCACTTACTTTTCTGACCTCCTTAAAGATCTCCTGCCAGCACGTGTAGGAAGTCTTCACCTCACCATCTCACTGGTCAAGACACAAAATAGAACAAAGAAGGACACTTGGTCCTTGGGGAGGTCTGTATGCATAGCATTAATGCTTAATGGGCAGACAGTCCAATACCTTCCCATACCACAGAATCTGGCAGTGCCCGGTGCTGGAATTCAGAGCCAGAAAAATCCACTGCCACTCTGTACAATGTCCTGGAAATGTCAGAATACTTGACAACTAAGAGATCAAACCCTTCCCCCTGCTGTCCTCCTCCTACCCACACATAGAAGAGATGAGAACAGACTCCTCCCCCACAGCTCTCTACTCCACCAGCACCATCCTCCTGCTATCCAATCCAATCTCTTCTCTTACTGCAGAGAGTGACAGTGACATCACTCCTGTCAGTCAGCAGGCTGCTGGAGATTGGAGCCTTGCAGCCGGAGTTCTGCCAATTATCCTGATTATCCAGCAACTCCGGCCAGCAAGTTCCCCTTCCTGGACCTCATGATGATCCGACATTGACCTCACAGCACTGCCTCAGAGCAAACAAGTCATAGGAAGGATCAGATTTATCATTCCTTGTCTGCAGATCTAAAACTCATCAAAACCAGTTCAGAGACTAAACAAACCCAACAGAGAAAAGGGGATTTCTGATGCAGCAGGTCAAGAGGGTCCCGGGACCTTGAAAATTTTGTAAACCCTAAACAGTCCAGATTAAATGTCTTCCCATGGGGGGAGTAGTTCTTCAATGTCCAGCAACCCTCCTATTCCCCCCTCACATCCACATCCTATTATTGTGTGACCAATACCATCCAAATCATTCTTACTTTCATTTCCCAAAGTTATCCGTCTACAAGGAGACCTGTATAGATCACATGATGGCACCAATGAGGATGGAGGAGGACCAGAGTCACATGACTGAGAAGATACTAAACCTCACCCTGGAGATCATCTACCTGCTGACCGGAGAGGTGAGGAGGATTCTGGGAGGTCACATGACATCACTCTGATCTCTATTAATAAAACACAGACCTGACCGGAGAGGTGAGGAGGATTCTGGGAGGTCACATGACATCCCTCTTATCTCTACTAATAAAACACAGACCTGACCGGAGAGGTGAGGAGGATTCTGGGAGGTCACATCACATCGCTCTTATCTCTATTAATAAAACACAGACCTGACCGGAGAGGTGAGGAGGATTCTGGGAGGTCACATGACATCACTCTGATCTCTATTAATAAAACACAGACCTGACCGGAGAGGTGAGGAGGATTCTGGGAGGTCACATGACATCCCTCTTATCTCTACTAATAAAACACAGACCTGACCGGAGAGGTGAGGAGGATTCTGGGAGGTCACATGACATCACTCTTATCTCTATTAATAAAACACAGACCTGACCGGAGAGGTGAGGAGGATTCTGGGAGTCTAACATGATATTCCTATTGGTTCCTCAATACAGAGATTTCCTCTTCTGAAGTCAGGTGATCATATGACCATCACAGTGCCTCCATGTGACTCCCTAAACCCTGAGAGACACAACATGCAGAAGATTCTAGAAGTCACCAAGAAGATGATGGAGCTGCTGACAGGAGAGGTGAGCGGTGCCGGGAATTCTGGGACATTCTCCAGTAACAGACAAGGGATGTGTCTGGATGGTGACTGTATCATTGTGTGTGTCAGGTTCCTATAAGGTGTCAGGGTGTCACTGTCTATTTCTCCATGGAGGAGTGGGAGTATTTAGAAGGACACAAGGATCTCTACAAGGACGTCATGATGGACAATCAGCCGCCCCTCACATCACCGGGTAAGAGGAGACTTTATTGTAAAGGAGAGAGCAGTACGGAGGATCCACCTAGATCCCCCATCATCTGATAAACACATAGAAACAATGGATTCAGTCAGTGTGTGTGTTTCCTACAGATGGATCCAGTCATGGGAACCCACCAGAGAGATGTCCCCGTCCTCTGTATTCCCGGGATTCCACACAGGAAGGTCACACCATCCCTCACCATCATCAGGTAGATGATGACAATTATTGGTAGTTGTGATTTATACACAGCATGTTTGTTACAATGAATGTTTTATTATATCTTTCAGAGTGGAATCCTCGGGGATGATAATATTGATGTTAAAGAAGAGTATAAAGAGGAGGATGAGGAGTATGGAGTGATGGAGGAGTTTTCAGAAGGACACAAGGATATGATGGAGCCACCTAATACCAGGAACCCACCAGAGAGATGTCCCCGTCCTCTGTATTCCCGGGATTCCACACAGGAAGGTCACACCATCCCTCACTATTACAAGGTTGGTGGGATGGAGAATCTAGAACATGGACTTGTAGAGACTATGGGCTCCAATCACAAAGCGGTATCTTCCCGTATCCCAGTATGTAGTAAGATGCTGCATGCTGTTTTTTAGTAGTGAATCCTGCGGGGAATTTACCACTGGTGTCCATAGCAACACTTGTAAATAGCTTGTTGTTAAGGAGAGGGCAGCTGCCAGTGTCCTCAGCAACCAGTAAAGAAGGAGCAAATGGCTGCCACGTTCCAGGTCTGGTATGGATTTTGAGGGGAACCCCGATGCCAAAATAATATAAAAAAGTGTAGGTTCCCCTCCAAAATCCATACCAGACCCTTAGTGAGTGCCCACCTTCCTCAAGAACCATACCAGGCCACATACCCTCAACATTGGGTGATTAGGTGGGTGCTTCAGGGCAGGGACGCTCTGCCCTCCCAAAAGCACCTTGTCCCCATGTCGATGGAGACAAGGGTCCCTTCCCCACAACCCTGGGCAGTGGTTGTGGGGGTGTGTGGGTGGGGGATTTATTGGAATCTGGAAGCCACTTTTAACAAGGAGGCCCCCAGATCCCGGCCCCCCACAATGTGAATGAGTATAGAGTACATAGTACCCCTATTCATTCACCAAAAAAAAGTAGTTTAAGAAAACACTGGAAGTAATTTTTGACAAAACAAAAATAAAGAACAATATCCCCTGATGTAGATCCATCGATGATCCAATCACAATACTCGCTGTCATCGCTGACTCAAATAAAAAACAAAGCTCCCCTCCTGCCGTCTGACAGCTCCACCGCCTCCCACTTCTAAATAAACTAAGGAGCGCCAACACCCTGTGACATCACTGGGTGGCCTTGCCCTCTTGTGACATCACCAATACAACATGCCCTGGTCAGTGACGTCACAAATACAACATGCCCCGGTCAGTGACATCACCAATACAACATGCCCCGGTCAGTGACGTCACCAATACATGCCCCGGTCAGTGACATCACCAATACAACATGCCCCGGTCAGTGATATCACCAATACAACATGCCCCGGTCAGTGACGTCACCAATACAACATGCCCCGGTCAGTGACGTCACCAATACAACATGCCCCGGTCATTGATGTCACCAATACAACATGCCCCGGTCAGTGACGTCACTAATACAACATGCCCCGGTCAGTGACATCACCAATACAACATGTCCCGGTCAGTGACATCACCAATACAACATGCCCCGGTCAGTGACATCACCAATACAACATGCCCTGGTCAGTGACGTCACCAATACAACATGCCCCGGTCAGTGACGTCACCAATAATACAACATGCCCCGGTCAGTGATGTCACCAATACAACATGCCCCGGTCAGTGACGTCACCGAGTGGCACCGTCCCTTAGTATATTTAGTGGCAGGAGGCAGCAGAGCTGTCAGACAGAGGGGAGTCTTCATTGGGAGCGGAGCTTTTCTTTCCGAGTCAGCGGTGACAGCGAGCATCGTGATTGATGATGGATCTACACCGGGGGGACATTTTGCTTTATTTTTGCTTTTTTAATAAAGGACTTGTCAAAAACTGCCTGCTGTCTTTAAAAGAATACTTTTTTGGGGGTGAATAATTAGGGGTACCATGTACCCCATACTCATTCACATGGGGTGAGGGATCTGAGGGCCCCATTGTTAAATTTTGTAAGTCCTCTGCCTGCAAACCCCAACAGCCACTAGCCTGGGTTGTGGGGAAGAGTCCCTTGTCCCCATCAATATGGACAAGGTGCTCTGGGGGAGCAAAGCCCCCCTGCCCCAGAGCATCCACTCCATATTAAGGGCATGTGACCTGGTATGTTTCAGGAGGGGGGGTCGCTTGCTTGTCCCCCCTTTCCTGACCTGCCAGCAGCATGCTCAGATAGGGGTCTGGTATGTATTTCTTTCATTTTGACAAGGGGTCCCCCTCAAAATCTATACCAGACCCGGGAGGGTGACCCCACGCCATTTTCTTAATATTTTGTTGCCACTCTTTACCAAGCAGTACACATTTCCTGAATGCCACATGTCTCCACCACTAATTAATGACCGCATGCATTTCATTCTTTATTTCCTTCTGTGAATGTAACGCCTGTTCATGCGGTATTTACTGAGCGTGTTCAGTGTTTGTGGTCAATACCGCAACACGGGATAGGAAATGGACAGTTTCAGGATGGCATGCGGTATTTAGGGGAAATGTACCCACATATCACATGTGATCTGCTTCTGTGAAGGGAGACAATGTGTGGATTTTGTGTGTGATGTCACAATCATATATCTTACATTTTACAGATGATATTTTCTCTCATTTCCTTGATTTAGAGTGGAGATCCAATCGATATAGAATTTGAGGTGAAAGCAGAAGAAGAAGAGGCGTATGTGAGGGATGATCAGCAGTCTATGGAGGAGGATGGAATAACGGGGACATTTATAGAGGAGGACACTCCTACAGAGATCAGCACAGGTGGGTCATGAACACTAAATCCATTCCTCCACCCATACTGCTCACTGATTGGTCCAGAGTAGGGCGGGGACTGGGTGATATCAGCCTGTAATCCCCTGGTCACTTTCCTGAGCTGTGCTCCCCATCCTGCCTGATGTGGGCGGAGTCCTGGTTTGGGGGAACCAATCAGCTCCTGTCTAGTAATCCTCTTTGTCTTTGTATTTTAGTCCATGGCCTGGAGATGAGGAAAACCTCCGAGGATTGTCTCACTTTGTCTCCAGACTGGAAAGTAGAAGATGAGGACATCACACAGTATAGTCCAGGAGAAAACCCGGCTCCCTCCAATGTCCATCCGGCACCACCCAGTGTAGATGGACCATCGGATTCCTCATATCCTGAGGAGCCTCAGACTGTGCGGGACCGGGCCGGCCTTCCAACAGTGGAGAGTCTCTCCTGTACTGAGTGCGGGAAGATGTTCCGTTCTAAATCTTATCTCAATGTGCATAAAAGATCTCACACGGGGGAGAAGCCACATTCCTGTCCTGAGTGTGGGAAATGTTTTTCAGT
The DNA here is from genome assembly GCF_062004578.1 of Staurois parvus. Classification (NCBI taxonomy): domain Eukaryota; kingdom Metazoa; phylum Chordata; class Amphibia; order Anura; family Ranidae; genus Staurois; species Staurois parvus. Next base: position 1,930,660 of record NW_028317970.1, on the reverse strand, counting down.
GATGTCCAATCTTTACAGACATCAGAGATCTCACACGGGGGAAAAGCCGTATTCCTGTCTTGAGTGTGGGAAATCTTTTTCTAATAAGTCATATCTTTTCACACATCGAAGATGTCACATGGGTGAGAAGCCGCATTCCTGTCCTGAGTGTGGGAAATGTTTTTTAGACAAAGCTAGTCTTCACGCACATCAGAGATCTCACACTGGGGAGAAGCCGTATTCATGTCCAGAGTGTGGGAAATGTTTTTTATCGAAGTTCCATCTTTTTAGACATCAGAGATCTCACACGGGAGAGAAGCCATATTCCTGTCCTGAGTGCGGGAAATGTTTTTCAGAGAAGTACAGTCTTTACACACATCAGAGATCGCACACGGGGGAGAAGCCATATTCTTGTCCTGAGTGCGGGAGATGTTTTTCACAGAATTCCAGTCTGCACAAACATAAGAGATCTCACACAGGGGAGAAGCCATATTCCTGTCCTGAGTGTGGGAAATGTTTTTCAGAGCATTCCAGTCTGTACAAACATCAGAGAACTCACACGGGGGAGAAGCCATATTCTTGTCCTGAGTGCGGGAAATGTTTTTCAGAGAAGTCCATTCTGCACAAACATCAAAGATCTCACACAGGGGAGAAGCCATATTCTTGTCCTGAGTGCGGGAAATGTTTTTCAGACAAGGCTAGTCTTCACGCACATCAGAGATCTCACACAGGGGAGAAGCCGTATTCCTGTCCTGAATGTGGGAAATGTTTTTCAAAGTCATCAAATCTTTACACACATCAGAGATCTCACACTGGGGAGAAGCTGTATTCCTGTTCTGAGTGTGGGAAATGTTTTATAGAAAAATCAAAACTTGTCAGACATCAAAGATCTCACACGGGGGAGAAGCCATTTTCCTGTCCTAAATGTGGGAAATGTTTTTCAGAGAAGTCCAGTCTGCACAAACATCAGAGATCTCACAAGGGAGAAGCTGTATTCCTGTCCTGAGTGAGGGAAATGTTCCTCACTGAAGTCCTGTCTTCCTGTACATCAGGGGTCCCACACAACCCTGGAGGTGTATTAGTGCCTTGAGTGCGGGAAATGTCTTCTAGATGAATGTTGCTGGACATCCCAGCTCTCATGTGGGGAAGAAGCACACCCTGATATACACCTCAGATATACTCCATGGCTGATCTTCATCATGGAAGAAACAGTTCATAAGGAGATCAGAGGTCCCCAAAGACATGGATGAAGTGTGGGACCGGGTTGGCCATTGATGGCAGGAGAATAAAAATGGAGTCCTGCCCTGTGATTGGCTGAGTACATTTTGTGGTGGGAGATTTCACAAACACTTGGAGGTCTATGGAGAACAATGTTGAATGGATGTGACCGGCATTCTCCAGCTGGGAGGAGTTTTGGCCGTATTTTATTTCTTATGATCATTGGCTCCATCTAGTGGCCATAATATCATATTGGGCTAGTTTTACTGATGGAGAGATTTCAGAAAAATCACCTCATTGTGGCCACTAGATGGAGCCGGCGATCATAGGAAAGCACTGTGTTACTTACCATAGGCCGGATGTTGTCACAGCTGGAGGAATGATTGTCTCATTGGTCCAATGAATGTTCTATAAATAGAGCCCTTGGTTTCCTTCATCAGACAAGGCAACATACTAATCCCTGAGTTCATACTCCCGCACCCTGAGGTCACGCTTCCGCACCCTGAGGTCATACTCCCTCACCCTGAAGTCACACTCCCGCACCCTGAGGTCACACTCCCGCACTCTGAGGTCACACTCCCGCACCCTGAGGTCACACTCTCGCACTCTGAGGTCACACTCCCGCACTGAGGCAGATAAAACTTTATTTTGGTGGTATTTATTCACTGCTGGAATTTTTTTTTTTTTTTGCTATATAAATGAAAATGTCCAAAAACTTTGAAAAAAAAGTGTTATAAAAAAGTCTTATAAAATGTTGCAAATAAATAATCTTTCTTCATAAATTTTGGCCAAAATGTATTCAGATATCTTTTAAGTAAAAAAAAACAAATTAGTTTATAACCAAAAATTATAATTAAAAAAAAAATTTACATTTTTATTTTTTTATATTATTTATGTTTTTTTACACCCTTAAAGGCTGTAAAAGCAATAATTTCTCCTCTCCGGCTGCATTCCTGCAGCCATTGAGAAATACTGTGAGAGCTGTGATTGGTCCCAGCTTGTCACATGGTACAAGTCTGTTGGGAATAGCCCTGTACCATGTGACCTCGGTGATCATTCACAGATTTCACTAGTAGTAAGCAATGATATCAGGAAGTGACATTCTCCTTACTACTATTCATGCAATCACTTATCTTCAGTTCACTGGCCTTCCCAGTGAATGGCTGTGCAGGGAGGGGGGATTTCAGGACAAGTCTGATGATTGGAGGATAGCAAACTGAGCTCCCAGCACAGCTACAGAACTGACCATGCTGAGCTCTCATGCCTAGTGTGGTCAGTTTTAATAGGAAATCAGAGGGACTGGCAGGATCACCGGGGATCTCACACAAAGGAAGCAATACAGAGAGAAGAGGAGACGTCTTCATACCAGGACATGGGACAGCCGGCACAGATCAGGAATAGGACATGTTGGAGGAACATATTCTTTGAAGGAGAAGTTCAGGCAAAGCTCTTTTGTCTGTACTTCTCCTGTGGATCAGAGGAGTGCAGTTCATTCTGAACTCCTGTGACCCGTTTTCAGGTGAAGCCCGCTGTCAGCTGACGTCACTCAGCCGGTCCAGTCTGGCGAAAGATCCCGACATCAGAGTCTCGACCAGCCACACCCTCCCCCTCCACAGCCCAGTGAGTGTGGGGGGGCAGGGCAGAGAGCGGTGACTGACAGTCATCACTCTCTGCTCAGCACAGCTGTGAGAACTCATGGTCAGCAATCACGTGATCGCTGAGTTCTCACACTTGGACCCGGCGGGGGATGGGTGCAGCATCCACCTAGGGGCAAGGATGATTTTACAAAGTCAATAAATAAATGCCATACTTTTCTGGCCTTTAGATGGCGCTAAGTATCATAGAAATTAGAACCATCTTATTGCCAAATGTGGTATTCTCCATTTTATATCCATGGAAACCATTCACCCCGCCCAGCACAGAGCCTACTCCCTCTACTCCCCCCATCCCATTCACACAGAGGGAATGACAGGCACATTCACCGGGTGTATTGCTGTGCAATTGTTTTATGAACAGACTCCTAGATGATTACAGCTACTTATATAGGGCCATCAATTTACATATTTATTACCCATCAGTCCCCGCCCCCGAGGAGCCTATAGTCTAAGGTCCCTAACATTCATACATACACATACTAGGGGCCAATATGGACAGGAGCCAATTACCTTCCAGCATGTCTTTACCCACGCAGGTACCTGGAGGAAACCCATGCAGGCACAGGGAGAACATGCAAACTCCAGGCAGGTATGGCAGTGGTTGGGATTCAAACCAACAACCCCAGTTCTTCTAGGAGGAAGTGCTAACCATTTATATGTTTCTATAAAGGTGGGAAGTATGTAGCAGTGAATAGACCTCCCAGCAATGTTATTACCAGGCTGCAGCTAGGGGGCGCTCTAATGTGTACAGTGTGACCCCAGCAGAGGGATCCCATCTAGCCCACATTAACCCTCTCACTGCCAGAGCTGTTTCTGCATGATTTTGCACACATGGGAAAATGCAGATTTTGGGCCTGAAGATGAGATAAACCCCCAAACATCTATTATTAGAGGCCCTGGAGAATAAAGTTTTGGTAATTTTGGGGGAATTACGGATCATCATATACTAAGCAGAATTTGGATCCCGGTGGAGAACTTTCACCTCAAGAAATAATGAGGGTGAGGTCAGCAGAGGAGCCCATAGTAAAGGAGGAAACTCTGAAATGTTTTCTTCAGAAGGTCGGAGTTTACTGGACAAGTGAATGTAAAATACACCATCAACGCGTTTCATGGCTTCAAAGTGTCACTTCATCAGGACAGGTGTAAGAAGACGATATAAAATAGGGAATGAAGTAACAGTCCAGTATATGGTATTATAAAGACCCGAGTCACATACAATTCATGGACAGGACTGAGATTTATAGCATTCAGGATTTGTATGATGTTAGACAAGGTGAAGAGATACATGGAGAGGATGATCAATACATGGAGAAATCAATCTATTCTATCATAGAAGGGAATCAATAGATCAATCAATGACATCAACCAATCAATAAGATCCATTTCATGGGATAGATTTATCATTCTGTGCACTGGTTATGTTGGAGGATCAAACCGTGATCACTGGATATTGGAAACATTCCTATTGATCTGATGATTGCCGGCATGGATTCCTGATTGATTATTGCTGGGAATAAAGTCCAATAAACACGCAGATTTGATGGGATTATTGATAGAAAAATCTCTTCATATTCCATGGAATAAATATGTGTAGAATAGTTTGGATTTGATGGAATAAATCTCTATAAAAAGACTTTGTGGGGTTTGTTGGTTCTTTTCTATTCCTCTCTAGGTCTGGATTTCAGGAAGAAGAAACAATTCCTCCAATTTCTAGTGGATGGTGAGGAGGGGAGAGATTTGGGGGAGTTTTGTGCATACAGGAGGTAATAGAGAGAATCCGGCTAGTAATTGATGAGAGGAGATTTCACTGGAGAGTTCCATTGGAGAGAATTCAGGGCTGGGGGCACTGCTGGGGCCTGGAGGGTTCTGATTGGACCACCAGTACATGTGTCATATTAATCGGGGGTGTGCACTGCTGGGGCCGGGAGGGTTCTGATTGGACCACCAGTATACGTATCATATAAATCTGGGGGTGTGCACTGCTGGGGCCTGGAGGGTTCTGATTGGACCACCAGTATACGTATCATATAAATCTGGGGGTGTGCACTGCTGGGGTCTGGAGGGTTCTGATTGGACCACCAGTACACGTGTTGTATTAATCTGGGGGTGTGCACTGCTGGGGCCTGGAGGGTTCTGATTGGACCACCATTACACGTGTCATATTAATCTGGGGGTGTGCACTGCTGGGGCTTGGAGGGTTCTGATTGGACCACCAGTACACGTGTTGTATTAATCTGGGGGTGTGCACTGTTGAGGCCTGGAGGGTTCTGATTGGACCACCAGTACACGTGTCATATTAATCTGGGGGTGTGCACTGCTGGGGCCCGGAGGGTTCTGATTGGACCACCAGTACATGTGTCATATTAATCTGGGGGTGTGCACTGCTGGGGTCTGGAGGGTTCTGATTGGACCACCAGTACATGTGTTGTATTAATCTGGGGGTGTGTGTTTCATCATTGGAATGATTCTGGAAAGATGACCTCCAGATGTACACATGGGGGGTGTCCCGGGGGGGTTACAATGTAGAGGGCGGAGAGAGAATACTGTACAGTGTGTAATAATATATTTGGAAAGCTGCCCCTATATACGATGGTGTAAAATCTAGTTGCAGAGCGCCCCCTACATACAATGGTGTCATAGGGAGTCCTCTTCCTGATCCTGTTCTGGTGACACCCCAAATCTCAGGATTTTATATCACTTTCGGTAATAATTGTAAACAGGACAAATAGAGAGGCTGAATCTCCCTAAAGAAGGCCGAGGCAGCAATAGAAACCAACAGGAGGTCTAACCCCTCTCCACTCTCCAGAAAATCAATGCCTTTAGTTCTTCTGTAAAACAACCCAGTGAAGGGATGGGGGGGGAGGAAATATGTTTGTCTTTTCCAGAAGGTTGGATGCAGAATACTTTCATGTCCAGCATACTAAATGGGTCCAATACTGGGATCATCTGAGAAAATGTGTTCTGTATTCCTGGGAGGGAGGCACCTATGGGTTGGTGTTTGTAGAAAATGAACACAGTGAGGACAATGGCAAGTGCTGAATGGCAGAGGTGACTGCATGGAGTCTGTAGTGCCAGAAACTTACTCAAATGTATTCCCCTCCCATCCTCTCCATGGTCCTTCCCCACCGCATCCTTTCTAGGCTGCTTACCACCCCCCACCCCCCCAAACTCTCTAAGCTCAATTGCCTACAATTTCTCTAAGTTCCCTTCACTCCCCATCCTCTCTAGGCTCCTTCCCTTCCCATCCTCTCTAGGCTCCTTCCCTTCCCATCCTCTCTAGGCTCCTTCCCTTCCCATCCTCTCTAGGCTCCTTCCCTTCCCATCCTCTCTAGGCTCCTTCCCTTCTCATCCTCTCTAGGCTCCTTCCCTTCTCATCCTCTCTAGGCTCCTTCCACTCCCTGTCCTCTCTAGGCTTCTTCCACTCCTCATCCTCTCTAGGCTCCTTCCACTCATTGTCCTCTCTAGGCTCCTTCCCTTCCACATCCTTTCTATGCTCCTTTCCCATTCTCTATACTTTTTTCCCCTTCCCTATCCACCCTTGTCTCCTTCTCTCCCATTCTCCTTAGGTTTCTGCCCCCCACCCATCCTCTCTAGGCTCCATCCCCTCCCCCTCCTCTCTAGGCTCTGTTCCCTCTCTAGGCTCCTTCTCCTCCTCATCATCTCTAGGCTCCTTCTCATCCTTTCTAGGCTTCTTCACCTCCCCATCCTCTCCAGGTTCCTCCTGCTCTCCATCTTCTCTTGGCTCCTTCTCCTTCCCATCCAAGTGCTGTTTACTAATACATTGTCTTCCCGCTGCATAGTGGAAGTGTAGAGGTATGCCGTGTAGTCATCCGTGGATAATTAGGTCTGCAAAGAGGTCTAGTGTGTCCGGTGTGCTGTGGGCTGAAGAAGCTCACGTGACTCAGTGGAGGAAACACGTTGACGTCACAGCATCATGACACCCGTGTCCCCGGCATCCAGGCCTCTCCACACAGCCTCACCACCTGGCCGCACCGCTCTGGACACACTAGACCTCTTTGCAGACCTCCTCATCCACAGATGATTACACGGCGTGCCTCTACACTTCCACTATGCAGCGGGAGGACAATGCATTAGCAAACAGCACTTGGATGGGTGAGCGGACTCTGTTTTTTGGACTAAGGCAGTAATACACTGCGGGAGTCCCCATTCATGGAAATTGCTGGGCTGAGCTCCACCTGTCTGATGTCCTTGTTCCTATCGCTGGCACACAGGGCTCTATCAGTCTCATATTTCTGCTCACCCACTGCCTACTGCACTATCTATCCTGTCATTATAACCCGCCATCCATATACTGGCAACACTGCTATTACCACAATTATCCGTGGATGACTACGTGGATTACCCCCTATGGGATCTATATGGGTCTGCCATGTATGTATATGACCTCACTGAGGATTGAGGGACTCTCCTGTGCTGAAAGTGAATGGTGACCGCTGCCTCCTTTGACTCTACAAGTGCCCCGTTCCGTCATCTCTTTACATCCATCTACTGGCTGTCTTTGTGCCAAGTGTGAGATAGCAGCGTGTGGCTTTATCTGATATCTCAGTGACTATCATCTACATATGAGGATACCTGAGGATTGTCCTCCATGACACCACCAGGGTCTATTATACATGTATGTGACCCCCATGAGGACTGATCAGGTCTGCCTCTACTATCAAGGAGCTTGATTCTGCCTGTCCCTTCATCACCTTCCATTGACTACAATGTCCACATTATCTATCCATTCTATTCAATTTCATGTTGTGTCAGTAATAAAAGTCACGGAGGGTTGGGAACCCTGCAAGGGGGGCAGAGATATGTGACTGCCTAGTCCAGCCTTTCTCAGCCAGGGTTCCTCCAAAGGGTTCTAGGGCTTCCTTGTCACTTCATTGGGCTGTATATGGAAGTGTCACCGACCAGCCGTTTCTGGATACACAACGTAGTCATCATTGCACACACACACAGGATTTTTTTTTGTTCAATACATTTTTTATTACGATTTCACTTTCAAGAAGATTACAAAAATAATCAGGAAATAGTAAAGGAAGAAATCCGATTGGTCAGGAAGATCCCTTGTCTGGAATGTGGGGGCGGAGTCATTATTATTGGTGTACAATACAATACACAACGTGTTCCATTATTATAACAAAGTATTGTAGAAAAGATCCCAACATAGAAAATGGGGGAAAGGAGGAAATAAAGGCGGATATGAAGGGGAATCTGTGTACGGGGAACACCTTAACAATCACCACGTTAGAAAATATATTTTTTGGGGAGGGGTTTAGCTAACCTTCAGGCCCCAGATCTGCATTTTCCCATTTGTGCAAAAATGGCCCTGGCAGTGAAAGGGTTAATGGGAGCTGGTATGAGTATCTGTGGACATGGAGTGAATTGTGGGGCCCCCTTTGTGAGAATAGCTATCACATGTGTGGGACTGTGTTTGTAGGAGCGTGGTGCAGGTTTCTGATGTGTGGGTTTTTGTGGTGTGGTGCAGGTCTCTGTGGTGTAGTGTAGGTCTCTGTGGTGTAGTGCGGGTTTCTGTGGTGTGGTGCTGGTCTCTGTGGTGTGGGTCTCTGTGGTGTGGTGCTGGTCTCTGTGGTGTGGGTCTCTGTGGTGTGGTGCTGGTCTCTGTGGTGTGGGTCTCTGTGGTGTGGTGCGGGTCTCTGTGGTGCGGGTTTCTGTGGTACGGTGCGGGTCTCTGTGGTGCGGGTCTCTGTGGTGCGGTGCAGGTCTCTGTAGTGTAGTATGGGTTTTTGTGGTGTGGTGCGGATCTCTATTGTGTGGTGCAGGTCTCTGTGATGTAGTGTGGGTTTCTGTGGTGTAGTGCGGGTTCCTGTGGTGCGGTGCGGGTTTCTGTGGTGCGGGTCTCTGTGGTGCGGTGCGGTGCGGGTCTCTGTGGTGTAGTATGGGTTTTTGTGGTGTGGTGCGGGTCTCTATTGTGTGGTGCAGGTCTCTGTGATGTAGTGTGGGTTTCTGTGGTGTAGTGCGGGTTCCTGTGGTGCGGTGCGGGTCTCTGTGGTGCGGTGCGGGTCTCTGTGGTGCGGTGCGGATCCCTGTGGTGCGGTGCAGGTCTCTGTGGTGTGGTGCAGGTCTCTGTGGTGTAGTGTGGGTTTCTGTGGTGTAGTGCGGGTTCCTGTGGTGTAGTGCGGGTTCCTGTGGTGCGGGTCTCTGTGGTGTAGTGCGGGTTTCTATGGTGCGGTGCAGGTCTCTGTGGTGTGGTGTGGTGCAGTGGGTTCCAACCTTTCCAACTCTAGGCTTGCAGGCAGGCCCCATCCCACTAGGCCTCCTTCCTCCAGCCTCACATCTTCCACCTGACTGCTCACACTCCACTCCCCACTCCTAGTACTCAGCAGGCTCTTACACTATTAAGGGAGTCCAAGCCCCTTGTCAAGCCTTCTGTTGGGGATTGGCTGAAATCCCTGAATAGTGCAGCCTGGCTGGCTCCTCAGATCCACCCACTTCCTCCAAGGCCCTCTTCTAAAAGGTTCAAAACGGGGATATTCCAGAGGGGCTGCCTGCAGAGACTCTCAGCCCTGACCACAATTTGACCCCTCTGGCTATCACACCATTAGGGTGTAGCTCCCCCTGGCTGTACTAGGAGGGTGCTACAATGTATAATGTTGTGCCTCAAAAGTCTCACTTCACTATAATTGTTGTATGTCTATATGAGCTAGAAGGAATCACTCTCCTGTGGTCGACTCTAAACATTAGAGCTCCCCCTAGCTGCAGCCTGGTAATGACATTGCTGGGAGGTCTGTTCAGTTATCTGCTCCATACTTCCCGTCTTTATAATATAATACAATATAATACAATATAATACACTATGATATGATACAATACAATATAATACAATATATCTCCTGACATTTCGGGGTCTATTGATAAAACCTTTGTCTAGCAGAGCGCTCAGTGACAAAGCACGTACATTCCTTCTGTATAAATGGGGAACAATTTAAAATGATTTTTGACCTAAAATGTAAAATGTTGCCTTTTGTTAGAATTTCTATGAGGAAGATCATATTCTCATCGTTTCCCCGGGTTGAACCATGGGAGTTATTATACCAAATAATAGACAAGGGTCATTTTCAGGTCTCAAGTCCCGCAAGGGACAAACTTCTCCCCAACTGAAGTATTTATTTGTATAGAGAAGGAATGGAAGCCGGGACCCCTCAGTGCAGGAACAAGGGGGAGGTGATTACAAACACCAAATAATCCCGGGGTGGTCCCCACATCCTCTAGTCTACCTGAGATGTCATTGTTCTGCCAACGAGAAGGATGAACAAGATGAAGAGACGCGGTATATGGAAGTATTCTCTACGTTTCTGCAGACACAGCGGCCATTATTCCAAGCTGAGGGATTCTGGGAGAGCTCGGGAATAAACGTCACAATGGAAGAGTTTCTGTCCTCCAATGTAATGAGGACAAGAGAAGTCCCACATCATGGACTATAGTAGGAATGACAACTCTACAAAGCTGCACACCCTCCTCCATGTCTATGGATCCATCTAGGGATCTTCTCATGGTTCTCATATCTATAGATTACTGGCTGACATGGCTGAATGATTGCTGGTCATATTAGTTCATCTATTCTCTAAGTGGGGCGGTATCTATTGGGCCAATCCCTTTTACAAACCACACATAATATCGCCCTTCAAAGTGAAAACAGAAACGATTTGCACAAAATCAAAGAGTAGAAATATTTTCCGGTGGATCCCCTCTACCCAGACCCCATATGTAGACATAGAACAACAAGCTGTGTTCCCTCTCGTGCCGCACTCCTCCAACCACCCAAACCCACACAGAAGCCAAGGGAAATAATGAGAGGAAAGTTCCCCCCTAGTTTGGGGCGGAGTTCTCCTTCCCTCCTGTTGGGGGATGGGAGAAGGATGGACTGAAGACAGAGAGATGCTTCGGGGTCACCACTGTTCTGTAGAGCCTTGAAATGAAGGACATCAACTTCAGAAGTTCTTGTTGTCTGTGTAAAGTTCCCCGATAACGAGATCTGGGCTCTCCCGGCTTCTAGCTCTGTAACCCGCTATATCATTATCAGGAAACGCAACTCCGACACCCAAGAAGGGCTGAAGTTGTGTCCTTCATTTCCAGGATCTACTGACCACTCTGCACCCCGACATTTACTGCACTTCATCCATGTCTTTGGGGGCCTCTCATCTCCTTATCAACTGATTCTTCCATGATGAAGATCAGCCATGGAGTATATCTGAGGTGTATATCAGGGTGTGCTTCTTCCCCACATGAGAGCTGGGATGTCCAGCAACATTCATCTAGAAGACATTTCCCGCACTCAAGGCACTAATACACCTCCAGGGTTGTGTGGGACCCCTGATGTACAGGAAGACAGGACTTCAGAGGACTTCCGCACTCAGGACAGGAAGTGGCTTCTCCCTTGTGTGAGATCTCTGATGTCTGTAAAGATCAGATTTCTGTGAAAAACATTTCCCGCACTCAGAACAGGAATATGGCTTCTCCCCCGTGTGGCATCTCTGATGTTTGTAAAGATTGGACTTCCGTGAAAAACATTTCCCGCACTCAGTACAGGAATACGGCTTCTCCCCCATGTGAGTTCTCTGATGTGTGTAAACACTGGACTTCTGCGAAAAACATTTCCCGCACTCAGAACAGGAAAACGGCTTCTCTCCTGTGTGACATCTTTGATGTGTGTAAAGATAGGACTTATTTGAAAAACATTTCCCGCACTCAGAACAGGAATACGGCTTTTCCCCCATGTGCAATCTCTGATGTGTGTAAAGATTGGACTTCTCTGAAAAACATTTCCCGCACTCAGGACAGGAATATGGCTTTTCCCCCGTGTGAGATCTCTGATGTGTTGAAAGGTGGGACTTACATGAAAAACATTTCCCGCACTCAGGACAGGAAAACAGCTTCTTCCCTGTGTGAGATCGTTTATGGATATTAAGATGAGATTTATAATGGAAACCCTTCCCACACTCGGTACAGGAGAACCTCTTCCCTGTTGGAAGGCCGGCCCGGTCCCGCACAGTCCGAGGTTCCTCAGGATACGAGGAATCCGATGGTCCATCTACACTGGGTGGTGCCGGATGGACATTGGAGGGAGCCGGGTTTTCTCCTGGACTATACTGTGTGATGTCCTCATCTTCTACTTTCCAGTCTGGAGACAAAGTGAGACAATCCTCGGAGGTTTTCCTCATCTCCCGGCCATGGACTAAAATACAAAGACAAAGAGGATTACTAGACAGGAGCTGATTGGTTCCCCCAAACCAGGACTCCGCCCACATCAGGCAGGATGTAATGTACAACATAGAGTATATAGTGCAGGGGTCAGGAGTATGTAATGTACAACATAGAGTATATAGTGCAGGGGTCAGGAGTATGTAATGTACAACATAGAGTATATAGTGCAGGGGTCAGGAGTATGTAATGTACAACATAGAGTATATAGCGCAGGGGTCAGGAGTATGTAATGTACAACATAGAGTATATAGTGCAGGGGTCAGGAGTATGTAATGTACAACATAGAGTATATAGTGCAGGAGTCAGGAGTATGTAATGTACAACATAGAGTATATAGTGCAGGGGTCAGGAGTATGTAATGTACAACATAGAGTATATAGTGCAGGGGTCAGGAGTATGTAATGTACAACATAGAGTATATAGTGCAGGGGTCAGGAGTATGTAATGTACAACATAGAGTATATAGTGCAGGGGTCAGGACTATGGAATGTACAACAGAGTATATAGTGCAGGGGTCAGGAGTATGTAATGTACAACAGAGTATATAGTGCAGGGGCCCAGAGTATGTAATGTACAACATAGAGTATATAGTGCAGGGGTCAGGAGTATGTAATGTACAACATAAAGTATATAGTGCAGGGGTCAGGAGTATGTAATGTACAACATAGAGTATATAGTGCAGGGGTCAGGAGGATGTAATGTACAACATAGAGTATATAGTGCAGGGGTCAGGAGTATGGAATGTACAACATAGAGTATATAGTGCAGGGGTCAGGAGTATGTAATGTATAACATAGAGTATATAGTGCAGGGGTCAGGAGTATGTAATGTATAACACAGAGTATATAGTGCAGGGGTCAGGAGTATGTAATGTACAACATAGAGTATATAGTGCAGGGGTCAGGAGTATGTAATGTATAACACAGAGTATATAGTGCAGGGGTCAGGAGTATGTAATGTACAACAAAGAGTATATAGTGCAGGGGTCAGGAGTATGTAATGTACAACATAGAGTATATAGTGCAGGGGTCAGGAGTATGTAATGTATAACACAGAGTATATAGTGCAGGGGTCAGGAGTATGTAATGTACAACAAAGAGTATATAGTGCAGGGGTCAGGAGTATGTAATGTACAACATAGAGTATATAGTGCAGGGGACAGGACTCTAATATACAACAAATGTATAGTATAGAGGTCAGTACTATGTAATGTGCAATATGAATGTAGAACCCCTTTGACACCCCAAAGGCAGGATGGCACCTCCAGAGGTCAGGGGTGGTCTAGCAATTTATCCCAGGGCCGAGTTTATGGCTAAAATACGGGAACTGAGAAAGGATATTGGGCACCAGTCACTTTTGTCTTTCTAAAGTTTTATTTAGAAGGGTTGGGGAGGTGAGGGTTAGGGGACCCAGATACCATGACAGATCACCGACAGACTCTGCAGATCAATGTCCAGCCTCACAGTGTCAGAACCTTTAAGCCGACCGAATGACTCTGTAAGCACGTTCCCAAATGTCAGTGCGTCCTCCAAGAGAGTCACCGGGTCCTTCTGAGAGACCAGCCTTCTTCATGGCTCCCTCCAGCCAGGGGCCTCCCCTGGGTCTCCTCCTTGGCACAGCTTCCTCCAGACCAGACAGGACAGCTTCAGGACCACTTCACACATTAGGCCCCAAAACAGGCTATTGGGCCTAACAGCAGAGCTCCGTCCAGCAGCACCTCCCTACACCTCAGCCCAGGGGAAGGGCACATGGCCTGTCCCAAATATTCATTTCCTCCCCCGGCATGCTCCAGGGGCATAAACCTCCTACTGGATTGGCTGAAGAAAATATAAATGTTAACTTAATCCATATTAAACACAAATATTATATTGCAGCTTACCGATTCTGAGATGTGATGGCTGCATTAGTTTTCTTCTATATTCATCTGGTGATCTAGCCCGTAAATCTGTTTTATAAAAACTCTACAGCAGAATGTGATACAGGGATGAGGCAGACCACTTACCACTGACAGGGGGCTTACAATGAGCAGCTTTTATTTATTTATGTAAAACTTTTATCCCAAAAGGAAAAAAAAACCTTTTTGATGTAACGGATTATGAAGTGTGAGCTGGAGTTTGGCTTCAATTAGTTACTGTTTTTATATCTGCTAGTACATCTAACACTCCCCTCCCCCCAGACTGACCATGCTGCTGTCTCCACAGTGGGGGCGCTCTAATACGGGAGGTGTGTTAATGACCGGATCACCAGGTGAAAACATGGAAAAGAGCCAAGGAAAAGGAATGCAGCCGCCACACCCAATGATTGCTAAGCTGCAATATGGGACATTTGTGGTCTAACCCCTCGCCTACCGGGCACTTCTACCCCCTTCCTGCCTACAGAGCACTTCTACCCCCTTCCTGCCTACAGGACGCTTCTACCCCCTTCCTGCCTACAGGGCGCTTCTACCCCCTTCCTGCCTACCGGGCGCTTCTACCCCCTTCCTGCCCACCGGACGCTTCTACCCCCTTCCTGCCCACCGGACGCTTCTACCCCCTTCCTGCCCACCGGACGCTTCTACCCCCTTCCTGCCTACAGGGCGCTTCTACCCCCTTCCTGCCCACAGGGCGCTTCTACCCCCTTCCTGCCCACAGGGCGCTTCTACCCCCTTCCTGCCCACCGGACGCTTCTACCCCCTTCCTGCCCACCGGACGCTTCTACCCCCTTCCTGCCCACAGGGCGCTTCTACCCCCTTCCTGCCCACAGGGCACTTCTACCCCCTTCCTGCCCACCGGACGCTTCTACCCCCTTCCTGCCTACAGGGCACTTCTACCCCCTTCCTGCCTACAGGGCACTTCTACCCCCTTCCTGCCTACCGGGCACTTCTACCCCCTTCCTGCCTACCGGGCACCTCTACCCCCTCCCTGCCTACCGGGCACCTCTACCCCCTCCCTGCCTACCGGGCACCTCTACCCCCTCCCTGCCTACCGGGCACCTCTACCCCCTCCCTGCCTACCGGGCACCTCTACCCCCTCCCTGCCTACCGGGCACTTCTACCCCCTTCCTGCCTACCGGGCACTTCTACCCCCTCCCTGCCCACAGGGCACTTCTACCCCCTCCCTGCCCACAGGACACTTCTACCCCCTCCCTGCCCACAGGACACTTCCACCCCCTTCCTGCCCACAGGATACTTCCACCCCCTTCCTGCCCACAGGACACTTCCACCCCCTTCCTGCCCACAGGACACTTCCACCCCCTTCCTGCCCACAGGACACTTCCACCCCCTTCCCGCCCACAGGGCACTTCTACCCCCTTCCTGCCTACAGGGCACTTCTACCCCCTTCCTTACCAGGCCAATTTTCAGCTGTCAGCGCTGTCGCACTTTGATTGACAATTGCGCGGTCATGCAAGATTGTACTCATATGAAATTTGTATCTTTTTTTCTCACAAATAGAGCTTTCTTTTGGTGGTATTTAATCACTGCTGGGCGCTTTACTTTTTGTGCTATAAACAAAAAAAGTGAAAAAAAAAAAAAAAAAAAAGATTCTTTGTTTCTATTATAAAAATTTTCAAACAGGTAATTTTTCTCCTTCACTGATGTGCGTTGATGAGGCAGCACTGATGGGCACTAATAGGCGGCACTGATGGGCACTGATAGGCAGCACTGATGGGCACTAATAGGCGGCACTGATGGGCACTGATAGGCAGCACTGATGGGCACTGATAGGCGGCACTGATAGGCAGCACTAATGAGGTGGCATGAATAGGCAGCACTGATAGGCGGCACTGATAGACAGCACTGATATGTGGCACTGACTAGCATCACTGCTGGGCACTGACTGGCAGCACTACTAGGCATTGACTGGCGGCACTGACTGGCAGCACTGCTGGGCTGCACTGATTGGCACTGGTGGGTGGCACTGGTAGGCACAGGTGGGTGCACTGTTGGGCACAGGTGGGCAGAACCTTTGGGTGGCACTGCTGGGCACCACTCATCAGGGCACTGATGATCGGTGCCGATCCCCGCTCTAACAACTGTCGGTTCTCGGCAGAACTTTCCTCACGATCTGACAGTGTGAGGAAAGTGCAGCCGATAACCAGCAATTGCATTTCCTGGTGATCAGCGTGCCATTGGACATGGCTGATCACGTGGTAAAAGGCCGCTGTGATTGGCCTTTTACCACATCACATGATCAGCTGTGTCCATAGGACACAGCGATCATGGAGATCACCGGGTGCACGCCCCCGGGGGTGAGCAGGAAAGCACGTTCTGGGAGGACATCATATGACGCCTACCCAGAACTGGCCGGCCTCAGTGTAGCCGTCATTCAGCTATCTGAGGTTGGCAACTAGTTTATATCCCTTTAGTTTGGTTGGTGAAATCTCATCCTATGTCCAGTGATAGCAGTGACATCTACTGGCCACAGTGAGACATCACAAGACAACCTAAACTCAGGGAGAAACCAAGTGAAGAACTATACAATCAGCCTGAGCCAAGTACAGCCCAGCCACAAACTAACACCCACATAGTACCTCTATTCAGGACAAGGGGGGCGACACTAATAAATAGTGTAAGGATCACATCAAATTGGTGTTTAGTAATCAGAGATCACTTACAGTGGTTGTAACCCTCAGACATGGAATATGAACAAACATATCCCTCTACATTGTGTACTTGTCTCACTCCAGAGCACAAAGTATCATTTCTGTCTGCTGTCTCCTTCCTATACGATCAGCATGAGTCACTTCTGACAAATGTTCTTGACACCAAGAGAAGAAAGGTGACAGGGGAGGAGCTCCAGCTCACAGCCTATGATTGAAAGCCTCAGCTCTGTTCCTGTGTGAAAGGGGTGTGTCCCTTCCCTCCAATCATCTCTCAGAGCTCACTTTATTGAGCTCTGCAGAATGTGACCATCTCTCTTCCCCTTTTTTCTGACTTCTCAGACAAGCTGTATAAATTCTGGACTTTGAACAGGTGAAGAGAGGGCTGAAAATAAAAAGGTGCAACATATGTAGGATTTGTTTTATCTCTGTGTATCACCTGAGGACAGTCACTTCTCTGGGTATATGGAGGGTTTACAACCACTTTAACTGTTTATTTGAGACATGTTGCAGAGATCCCACACCGCTGCCTCCCATCTCCTGAGACTGCACTCAGTGACTTGGGTCTGAGACACTACAGACATATCCCTCCACCCGGCACAGCCAGCAGACCACAGAGCAAGGAACCCTGGGAGAAATGTTCTGTCAGAGATCTTACTAGACCCGGGCATGGGGAAGGAGATCCAAATTACATGTCCCAGGAGCCTAGGTCACATTTTGCTGGCAGCTGAACCCCAGAACCTCCATAAATCCAGTCTAGAGACATAAATTGTGTCTGCAGCACAGAGAAGGAAGATTATCCGAGAGAAATCCAGGAATACAGGACGGGGAACACAGCTCAGGAAAGTGACCAGGGGATTACAGGCTGATATCACCCAGTCCCCGCCCTACTCTGGACCAATCAGTGAGCAGTATGGGTGGAGGAATGGATTTAGTGTTCATGACCCACCTGTGCTGATCTCTGTAGGAGTGTCCTCCTCTATAAATGTCCCCGTTATTCCATCCTCCTCCATAGACTGCTGATCATCCCTCACATACGCCTCTTCTTCTTCTGCTTTCACCTCAACTTTTATATACATCAGATCTTCACCCTAAACCAAGAGAAGGAAAGAAGAGTTCATCTGTAAAACATGAGATTCATTATTGTGACATCACACACAAAATCCACACATTGTGTTCACAAGTCCATGTTCTAGATGCTCCATCACACTAAAGTGTCTTCGGTGATGTGAGGGGCGGCTGATTGTCCATCATGACCTAACGGTCATAAAGGTGGTGGGGTTGGTCTGCTCCTGTCACCGCAGAGCACCTTCCGAGTCCTCCCAAACCCCCCCTCCCTATCCTTCTCCTCCTTCGAGGCCCACTGCCTCCGACTATTCTCCCCAACCCCCCTGAAGATTGCTGTGATATACCGGCCTCCTGGATCCATACCCCGCTTCCTAGATGACTTCTCCTCCTGGCTACCCTTCTTCCTCTCCTCTGAGCTACCCACCATAATTCTTGGGGATTTCAACATCCCTGTCAACCTCGACAACCCGGACACAGCCCGTCTCCTCCACCTAACCTCCTCCTTTGCACTTGCACAGTGCATACAATCCACCACCCACTCCGACGGTAATATCCTTGATCTTGTCTTCTCCAACTGCTGTGCTCCCCACAACCTCACTAACACCCCCTTCCCTCTCTCTGACCACAACCTGATCACCTTCTCTATCTCCTCGTCCTCCAACGCCTACCCCTCCAAATGTCACACTACTACCAGCCGTAACCTCCGCAACCTTAACCCTGCCCCCCTCCACTCTGCAGCTGATCAACTCCACGACCGCATCCTCCCCCTGTCCTGCCCCGACTTGGCTATGACTGCCTACAACAACGCGCTCTCAACAGCCCTTGACTCACTAGCGCCTTTAACCACACGCAACATCAGACCCCGACCGCTCCAGCCCTGGCAGACTGATCACACCAAAACCCTCAAACGACAAAGTCGTGCCCTGGAGCGACTATGGCGCAAAACCAAATCCAAACAAGCCTTCACCCGCTACAAATCTGCCTTCCGCACCTACACCTCCTCCCTCCATGCTGCCAAACAGGCCTACTTCTTGACCCTCATCAAGGCCCTCTCCTCCAATCCTCGCCGACTCTTCTCTGCCTTCAACTCTCTACTCTCGCCACCCCCACCTCCACCCAGCACCTCACTCACTGCCCTTGAGATTGCCAATCACTTCAAAAACAAAATTGACACAATTCGCAAGGACATCGCCGCAACTCACACGCCCTCTCAACCT
This sequence comes from Staurois parvus, assembly GCF_062004578.1. NCBI lineage: Eukaryota > Metazoa > Chordata > Amphibia > Anura > Ranidae > Staurois > Staurois parvus. The sequence continues at coordinate 1,911,711 of NW_028317970.1, read as the reverse complement.
GTCCCCTCTCACACAGCTACCCCCTTATCCCCACTCCCCCTCGACTTAACCCGCAGGGATTTCGTCGCTGCTCAAACTCCCTCCAACCCCCTTCCCCCTCACTCAGCTACCCCCTCATCACCCCTCTCCCACGGCCCCACCACTGCTCTGACCTCCTCTTCCACCCCACCCTACATTCCTCATACTGAAGCCCCCCAACACTCCACACCTTTGACCTTACTACCATCGAGGAAGTCTCCAAGATCCTCTCTGATGCCCGCCTCACCACCTGCCCCCTCGACCCTATCCCCTCACAACTCCTACGACCTTCCTCCTCCTCCATCCTACGCTCCCTCACCCACATCTTCAATCTCTCCCTCTCCTCAGGCACTTTCCCCTCCCCTCTGAAACATGCACACATCACCCCCATACTTAAAAAGCCCTCCCTGGACCCCAATGACCCGAACAACCTCAGACCCATCTCCCTGCTCCCATTTACATCTAAACTCCTCGAGCGCCTAGTCTACACCCGCCTATGCTCTCACCTCAACGACAACAACCTCCTCGATCCCCTATAGTCCGGCTTCCGTCCCCTACACTCCACCGAAACTGCCTTACTCAAACTCTCCAACGACCTGCTAACCGCCAAAGCTAATGGCCACTATTCAGTGCTCCTACTCCTTGACCTCTCCGCGGCCTTCGACACAGTCGACCACCCCCTCCTCCTCAAAAAACTACACTCCCTCGGCCTCAGAGATTCTGCTCTCTCCTGGCTCTCATCCTACCTGTCACAATGCTCTTTCAGCGTTACCTATAATGCCACCACCTCCCCCTCACTCCCCCTCTCTGTTGGGGTCCCTCAAGGCTCTGTCCTCGGGCCCCTTCTCTTCTCCATCTATACCTCCTCCCTTGGCCAACTCATACACTCTCACGGCTTCAACTATCACCTCTATGCCAACGACACACAAATCTATCTCTCAACCCCCCACCTCACCCCCTCGGTCTCCGCCCGAATCACACACCTACTGAGCGACATATCAGACTGGATGTCGCTCCACTTCCTTAAACTGAACCTCTCCAAAACCGAGTTTCTTGTATTCCCCCCAGCCCGGACACCACCCCCCATTGATTTCTCCATCACATCCAACAACGCTACCATCAAACCCGCCCCGCAGGCCAGAGTACTTGGTGTCATTCTGGACTCCAACTTATCCTTCCAGCCCCAAGTCCAATCTTTAACAAACTCGTGCAGACTCCACCTCCGCAACATCGCCAAAATCCGCACGTTCCTAACCCCAGAAACCACTAAACAGCTCATCCACTCCCTCATCATATCACGACTCGACTACTGCAACTCCCTCCTCACTGGCCTGCCTCGCCGCTGGCTATCCCCGCTTCAGTCCATCCTGAACACGGCTGCCAGACTCATTCACCTTTCCAACCGCTCTGTCTCCGCCACCCCCCTCTGCCAATCCCTCCACTGGCTTCCGATTGCGCAACGGATCAAATTCAAAATCCTAACGCTGACGTACAAAGCTGTCCACCATACTGCCCCATACTACATCTCTGACCTAATATTCAAGTACCGCCCAGCACGCACACTCCGCTCCTCACAAGACCTCCTTCTCTCTAGTTCCCTGGTCTCCTCCTCCCATGCCCGCCTCCAGGACTTCTCCAGGGTGTCACCCATCCTCTGGAACTCCCTGCCCCAACCCATCAGATTATCACCTACTCTCCTCTCCTTTAGGCGCATCCTGAAAACCCACCTCTTCAGGGAAGCCTATCCCACCCCCTGCTAACTTGCTGACCTCCTCCACTCTTCCTACCACTCCATCCCCCACAGCTATCTCCTCCTGTGCCACCACCCCCTCCCTCCTAGATTGTAAGCTCGAAAGAGCAGGGCCCTCGATCCCCTCATGTTTTGCATTGTATTGGTATTGTTCTGTCACATGTTCTGTCCCCCTTTGTAATGTACAGCGCTGAGCGAACTATTGGAGCTTTATAAATACTGTATAATAATAATGACGTCCTTGTAGAGATCCTTGTGTCCTTCTAAATACTCCCACTCCTCCATGGAGAAATAGACAGTGACACCCTGACACCTTATAGGAACCTGACACACACAATGATACAGTCACCATCCAGACACATCCCTTGTCTGTTACTGGAGAATGTCCCAGAATTCCCGGCACCGCTCACCTCTCCTGTCAGCAGCTCCATCATCTTCTTGGTGACTTCTAGAATCTTCTGCATGTTGTGTCTCTCAGGGTTTAGGGAGTCACATGGAGGCACTGTGATGGTCATATGATCACCTGACATCAGAAGAGGAAATCTCTGAAGAACCAATAGGAATATCATGTTAGAATCCCAGAATCCTCCTCACCTCTCCGGTCAGGTCTGTGTTTTATTAACAGAGATAAGAGTGATGTCATGTGACCTCCCAGAATCCTCCTCACCTCTCCGGTCAGGTCTGTGTATTATTAATATAGATGAGAGTGATGTCATGTGACCTCCCAGAATCCTCCTCACCTCTCCGGTCAGCAGGTAGATGATCTCCAGGGTGAGGTTTAGTATCTTCTCAGTCATGTGACTCCGGTCCTCCTCCATCCTCATTGGTGGGGTCATGTGATCTATACAGGTCTCCTTGTAGACGGATAACTTTGGGAAATGAAAGTAAGAATGATTTGGATGGTATTGGTCACACAATAATAGGATGTGGATGTGAGGGGGGAATAGGAGGGTTGCTGGACATTGAAGAACTACTCCCCCATGGGAAGACATTTAGTTTGGACTGTTTAGTGTTTACTACAATTTTGGAGGTCCTGGGACCCTCTTGACCTGCAGGATCAGAAATCCCCTTTTCTCTGTTGGGTTTGTTTGGTCTCTGAACTGGTTTTGATGAGTATTAGATCTGCAGACAAGGAATGATAAATATGATCCTTCCTATGACTTGTTTGCTCTGAGGCAGTGCTGTGAGGTCAATGTCGGCTCATCATGATGTCCAGGAAGGGGAACTTGATGACTATTGGCTGTAGTTGCTGGATAATCAGGACAATTACCAGAACTCCGGCTTCAAGGCTCCAATCTCCAGCAGCCTGCTGACTGACAGGAGTGATGTCACTGTCACTCTCTGCAGTAAGAGAAGATATTGGATGGGATAGCAGGAGGATGGTGCTGGTGGAGTAGAGAGCTGTGGGGGAGGAGTCTGTTCTCTTCCCTCCAATGACAGCCTAGTGTGGGTAGGAGGATGGCGGGGGGTAGGATCTTGTTTTTTTATTGCCAAGTACTGTAGTACACAGGACATTGTACAGAGTGGTGGGTTCCTGGGGCTTTGAATTCCAGCACCGGGTACTGCCAGAGCCTGTGTCATGGGAAGGTATTGGAGTGTCTCCTGAAGATGTATAGCACTGATCTCCTGACTACCTTTTAGTTGATAATTCACCAACAGACCTCCTCTAAGAAGAAGTTCCCACCAAGGGGAGAAAGACTTCCCTTCTTCATTCCACTTGGTATCTTGGAAAATGTTATTTGACCAGTGAGATGGTAAGAAGGTGAAGGTTTTGTTCCTTTCCTGGTAGGAGTTCTGTAAGAAGGTCTGGAAAGTAAGTGCAGGTAAGAGGACAATCAGAGACCAAGAGCCCCCCTCCCTACCTCAGAGTCCCCATGAGCTCTACAACCTTCTCTTCCCTCAGAGACATGCTACCTGCCAACCCTATCCACCCAGATTCCATCATCTACTCTACCCCTTCAGGGGTCCCAAAGTCTCTCATCCTCAGTAACCCCTGAGAGACCCCTCAGCTCCTCTACTTCCCTCAGACCCCTCAGTATTTCCCTCCCTCTGACACCAATGATGGAACATAATCTTCATGGCCGGCCGGGGAATGTTTCCTTCCTCCTGAGCAGCAATGTAAGGGGCTCTATGCTCCATACTCCTGACCCCGGCACTCCATCATTGTGTTGGCTGCATAGTGTAATGATTGCCCATTGGCTGCCTGTGTAGTGTCATCATTGTCCTTTGTAGGCCATGTATGGTCAGGATGGTCCTTGTCTTGTCTATTTATTGTCAGTGCTGTTTGTTTAGAGGACCATATTACTAGAATTTATCTCCACAATGAGGAGAATGTTCCGGCCCCGGAAGTGGGGGAATGTTCTGCCCCTGAAGGGGTTCATCTGGGTTCCCACACTATATATGTGTGTATCATCATCTGCTGGAGATAAAAGACGTCACAGTGACTATGGAGGAAGAGGACGGACGTGACTATGGAGGAAGAGGACGGACGTGACTGTGGAGGAAGAGGACGGACGTGACTGTGGAGGAAGAGGACGGACGCGACTGTGGAGGAAGAGGACGGACGCGACTGTGGAGGAAGAGGACGGACGCGACTGTGGAGGAAGAGGACGGACGCGACTGTGGAGGAAGAGGACGGACGCGACTGTGGAGGAAGAGGACGGACGCGACTGTGGAGGAAGAGGACGGACGCGACTGTGGGGGAAGAGGACGGACGCGACTGTGGGGGAAGAGGACGGACGCGACTGTGGAGGAAGAGGACGGACGCGACTGTGGAGGAAGAGGACGGACGCGACTGTGGAGGAAGAGGACGGACGCGACTGTGGAGGAAGAGAACGGACGCGACTGTGGAGGAAGAGGACGGACGCGACTGTGGAGGAAGAGAACGGACGTGACTGTGGAGGAAGAGGACGGACGTGACTGTGGAGGAAGAGGACGGACGTGACTGTGGAGGAAGAGGACGGACGTGACTGTGGAGGAAGAGGATGGACGTGACTGTGGAGGAAGAGGACGGACGTGATGGGGGGTTACTGGGTGTAAATAGGAAATAACATCTTCTTACCTCCTCTGCTAACACTTCCACCAATGTATCCTCCTATTTCTGCCACATGGAACTTTCTGTCTTTCTTCCAGATCACTTCCTTTCTGTATCTAACATCACTTCCTGTCAGTACCTGACATCACTTCCTGCCTGGATTCCATAGAGACTTCCTGTCTGGGTTTAAGTGAGATCACCACCTTGTGGAGTTCAGAGGAACTGCTGCCTCCAAAATGTCTCATAACAATTCCTGTGTAATAACTACCTTACAGGTCTACCACAGAAGATCACCAATTATTTTAAAAAGTAAGAAAAAATAAACCTAGATCATTTGCAGCTAACTGTTTAACAAAGATATTTTATTACATAAATGCCACAGACACAGAATACAAATTTAAAAAAAAGGTAAACCCAAAGAAACAGATACCTCCAAAATGTATCTTTTTGTTGAAGAAAATGCAAAACTACATCCTAAAGTATAAAAATATCTATCAATCCACTCATAATGAAGATGTTAGACATAAATGACAAGGATGTAATGGTCACAGAGGAATAGTGGTGGAGATCTCTCACAGTAAGAACACTTCCTTGAATGGTTCTATAAATAAAGAATGAATCCTGGAGGGAATAAAGCTGTAAAGCAATAAATAATATATAAACTGGGCCATCCACTTCATCCATAAAGACATTGTGATTGAAGATCTTCTAGATCACATAGAAGGAGGACTCATCCATGATTTCATACATTTGTTTGGAAGGATAGAACAATCCTCAGAAGGGAACATGTAGGATGACAGGAAAGGCTCCTGACTGGTGAGATCCTCCAAACATAATGATGACATCCATGAACTGGAGCGAGCTCGTTGGGGTGATAAAGCCAATCTGGAAACACTGTGTAGACGTTCTCCAAGAACTCAGCACACTCCAGGTGTGGAGAAAGTCTCCAGGTGGGTTTAGCCTGTCATTTATCATAGGTAGAAATGTCCACACATGGACTTCCACAGGGACCCCTGAGACTACATATAGAACCTGTGTCCCCAGGTTTCTAGGTGGATTTAGTCCGTAATTAATAATGCACAAATGTCCATATCTATGGATTTCTACAGGAACCACTGATACCATCTATGCATGACTTGGATGTCACCCAGATTACTAGGAGCCCATAAAGCAGATGACCATAAAAATATATAAAAGTCCATTCACTGCCATGGAGCTTCAGATCAAAGGACCTTTGATCCAGGTAAGAACCAAAGTGTATCCATCATGGAGAGATATAGAGTGCACCATCATAGATCAGATGGGAAAAGACTGACATGTGACTGGTTTGGTTGGTATCCCAAAAGGACAAACAAACTGGCACATGGGAGCCAATAAACACCAGACACTAGTGCCCAAAGAGTGTACTTTACATTAAACATACAAAACACCCCAAAGCCACCCAAAATCAACACAAATACAGAGGTACCATTCTCCATATTCTGGATAGTCAAATCCAAAAGTGTAATGGTCCTAGCATGGTAGGTATACGTGGATTTCAAATTGAACTCATTTTATCCCAATAAATCTACAAACCTCTCATCTTCCTGAGGTTCACCATGCCAGAGAATGAGGACATCATCGATGTACCTGAACCAACCGGCGATGTTGCTCAGGTACCTTGACAAGGCCTCCTCCCCAAGCACTGACTTCTCCCATTCTTCAACATAAAGATTAGTGTAGGCCGGTACACATATTATTCCCCATTGTAGTGCCTTGTGCTTGGCAATAACATTTATATCCAACAGGAATGGATTATTTTCCAACAAAAACTTGAGTAACCCGAGAACAAAATGTCTATGTGCAAAATGATTCTAGGTCTGCTGTTGAGTGATTTTCTATAACCTTTAAATCCTTCTTATGAGGGATAGAGGAATATGTCATGGTCCCCCCTCGCTCTCCCTCATCTCCCTCCCCCCTCCTGTCACGGCTTCCCCCTCGATCCCTTTCATCCTCCCCCCTCCCTTCCCCTTACAGTTCCCACATCCCGCACAAGCCTACATCAAAGGCTGTGCAGGAGGTCAGGAACTGTTCCCTGTGGTGTGGTTAGCACCTCTCCCCAGCTATGCCAGGGAGTAGTCTGACACCCCGCTGTGCCTGCACATGGATTCTTCATGTGCAGGCCACCGGGGTGTCTCTGCGTGCGCCCCTTCCTTGTCCTGGTGGGCGCAGTGTGGCCTTGAGGCTTCCCATGCTCTGCGCCTGACAGAGACAAAGGCCATGCTCCCTGGGAGCAGCCAGAGTGAGTAGAGCTCACCTCATTGCCCCGGCAACCTGACACAGGGATGGCCTTTACCAGGGCAAACAGGAAGCATCCTGCTCCGGGATAAGAGGACAGGAGCAGGACCCAGGTGTTTGTTGGTCCCCTGCTCAGAGAGAGAACAGCTGTGTGTGGTCTGAGCCAAGGCCAGACCCCATAGCCCAAACCCCACTGAGTGCTCTGCTGATTGCTGTGTCCCTGGGGGTTACCCCTGCCTGCTGCCACTGTGTGCCTAGAAGTTACCCCTGCCTGCTGTCGCTGTGTGCCTAGAAGTTACCCCTGCCTGCTGCCACTGTGTGCCTAGAAGTTACCCCTGCCTGCTGCCACTGTGTGCCTAGAAGTTACCCCTGCCTGCTGCCGCTGTGTACCTGAGGAGTTACCCATCTGCTTCTGCTGTGTGCCTGAGGAGTTACCCCTGCCTGATGCCACTGTGTGCCTGAGGAGTTACCCGTCTGCTTCCGCTGTGTGCCTGAGGAGTTACCCGTCTGCTTCCGCTGTGTGCCTGAGGAGTTACTCCTGCCTGCTGCTGCTGTGTTCCTGAGAAGTTTCCCCTGCCTGCTGACCACTGTGTCTCTGGAGAGTTACTCCTGCCTGCTCTGCTGATCGCTGTGTGCCCGGGAAGTTACCCCTGCCTGCTGACCGCTGTGCCTGAGAAGTTACCCCTGCCTGCTGACCGCTGTGCCTCAGAAGTTACCCCTGTCTGCTGACCGCTGTGCCTCAGAAGTTACCCCTGCCTGCTGACGCTGTGTGCCTGAGAAGTTACCCCTGTCTGCTGCTGCTGTGTCTCTCGGAAGTTACCCCTGACTGCTGCTGCTGTGTGCCTGAGAAGTTACCCCTGCCTTCTGACCGCTTTGACTCTGGGAAGTTACCCCTGCCTAAAACCATGAGTGTTCATATTTCCCCCTTCTGGACTGCCCCATTGAATCTCTATATTGCCCTGTCTGGACTGCCCCATTGAATGCTCATATTTTCCTTGCCTGACTGCCCCGTTTGATGCTCATATTTTCCTTGCCTGGACTGCCCTGTTGAATCTCCATATTGCTTTTGTCTGGACTGCCCCATTGAATGCCCATATTCTCCCTGCCTGGACTGCCCCATTAAATCTCCCTATTACCCTTGCCTGGACTGCCCCATTGTACACCCACATTCTCCCCTGCCTGGACTACCCCATTGAACACTTGGATTAATACTTGCTCGGACTGCCCTATTGCATGCCTGGATTTTTATAGCTACCTGGACTGCCCCACTGAGTGTTTGGGCCATCGCTACCCAATTCACCCTATTGTGGGCCGGATTATCGCTGTTCTGACTCCTCCCCCCTCTTCCCCCCTTTTTTGGGTACCCGGATGCTACCTTATTACCTTGATTGAGTGTCTTTCCCATTTCAATAATACTTTGTGTGTTTATCATCCTCCGTGTGCGTTTCATCCTGCCTACGCTTCCATCACAGGATATAATGCCTCTACATCTAATGTAAGATGACATCATCAGGTACTGACACATCATTTACAACTTTAGGAGGTGCAAAGTGTCTCTCACATAGGAGGGTAAAGCCACCACAAAAGGTTGTAGCAATTCATCAATATACTCATTGACTTTCTTGTGAGGGACCCCCTCCCTGAGATAATAGTTCTTCCAGGAAGGGGTCAACCACTGATTTATGGACTTTTGGAAGTCTATTAAAAATGGTATCTGGATTTAATACCTTAAAGAAGGTTGTGGTCTTTTTATCAATGTTACTCTTCTCAGAAGCTTCCTCAGTCACACCAGAGAGGACCTTCTGACCATTCTCCAGGTTGATGGTTGTTATCTTAGTATACCTTTCCTTATGTTTTATGATCTGTTGACACATCAACACATATCTTTGTTGATCCATGATGACAAGGTTTCCCCCTTGTCAGTAGGCTTGATCACAATGTCATGACAGTTCATAAACTGTTCCAAAGCAACACGTTCTTCACCCATAGGATCATCATAGGCCATCTTCCCAAAATTCACCGTTTTTACTTCTCTGGTAACTGCAGCCACAAAACACTGAACTCCAGCTACTGCTGACAAGAAGGGAAAGAGAAGATTTAACACGTAAACCCTGATCATCGGATCTCATTTTATGATAACAGATCAATGATCTCTTATCAAAGTTGGGACCGTTTCTCCAACCGCTTAAACACTCTGGGAATCCCCAGCTATATCTAACGTTCTGCTTTCTTATTTGTTCAAGTAATGGTTTCAATATTCTGCTTCTTATTAAAGTTTCCACTGCTAGGTCAGCAAAGATCTGCAAATGTATATCTCCATATTTTATTGCTGCCCTTCCTTTTATCTTCTTCCAAAGCTCCTCTTAATCCCGGTAATAATGGAATTGTACAATCACATCTCTCAAATTTTCTCTTCTACCTTCTTGCCATGATCTTCCGATTCTATATACTTTATCAGTTTTAAGTGGCTCTGTTGCAGGTCTGTCCATTACTATTACAAGCATTTTCCCTGTTGTTTCCATTACATTTTCTCCTTGGGAAGTCTCGGGGAAACCTGGAATCCTTAAATTGCATCTTCTATCCCTGTTCTCCTGATTTTGCAGTTTATATAGCAGCTTTCTCTGTTCTTTTCTCATTTCCGTCATCTGTCTCTATAAATTTATTATGGCTTGGGCATGTTTATCCAATTCTTCCTCCGTCTCTGCTACCCTCTTCAATACCTGCCCCAAATCTTTGTGTAGTTTCGCCATCTCCAGTTTTATTGACTTTTCTAACCCTTTAAACATTTCTGCAATGTCTGTTTTAGTGGGTAATTGAGAGTTCTTTTTTTGTTCTTCTATGTTCTCCAAATCCGCTGTTTTTCCTGTATCTCCTTCCTCTATATCCTGACTAACGTTGGTCATGTCCAGGACAATCTAGAGCATTCTCCAGTGCTTCCATCTCTGTTCTTCCACTTATTCCTTGCTGTCTCTCGGGGGTCTGTTTCTCTTGTTGGGGTATATATTTTGAATTGAGCTTGTCTGGGAGGCCTTTGGCCCTCCTCCTTTTATCCCTTTATTTTTCATACTGTTGACATTTTCTTTTTCTTTTTCTCCTTTCTCTCCCCTCCTAAAGACCTCTGTTAGTATCCAGTCCCCTTTTGGGTCCTATTGATTTTAGTTTATCCTTCTTCCCCCGGGGTTCTGTCCCCTGGGTGCCTCCCCCCCTCAGACTTACTTCACATTTCCAATTAATTATAATAAGTTAAGGATGGTATAAAGTGAGCGCTCCTAACCAAGCAGCTAGCACTAGAGGTAATCACAGTGTACCCGTAAACAGCAGAATAGTAATAACAAAGTGCAGCACTGAGAAATTGTGTAAAAAGCAAATAGTCCGTGGTTAATAGCTACATATAAATATATAGTCCCAAGAAAAAGCTGATGAAAACCAGGAAGCAATGGAAAGAGTGCGCACTCACCGGACGCGCATGGAAAATGCGCATGAATGAATAACTCCTGGAATCCTAGAGTAGATGGAGAGGGTGAATTCCAATATGTAGGATCAGTCAGCCTGGGAAGATATATCAGAGATCCGGAGGTCCCCTTAAGGTTGGTATGATTTACAGCCAGACTCCAACAGCTCCGTCCCTCTGGTGGTGATAGGTGAGTACTACAGGGACCCTGCAAATGGATTTAGCTCCCAATGGGAACCAAAAAACAGGTGCCCATAGTGTAGTATTTTTAAAATAAGTTTATTAAATGTGACTCAAAATGACAGGCAGGGTAGTAAGGCTGTGTACAGTACATATATGAAAGCAGAGTACGCAGCAATGGTACTAACCCTGAATTAAAATGGCCGCGGGGCTGTCTCGTGGCTCCGGGCAGAAGATGACGTCATGCTCTGTTGGTTCCTCCTAAGGCCTTTCGTGCCCAAGCACATCATCAGAGGGGATACCAACCAGAGCATGACAGACGTCCATCTGATTTATTCTGAATCGCGGCGTTCGCGCATGCGCAGTGCGGCGCCGCCATTTTGCCGGAGTCTGTGGAGTGCGCCTGCGCGACTCCATAGACGCCATTTTGCCATAGGTTGACAAGCATATGCAGTTCCTGATATAAAACGGTTGTTACTAACATTAAGTGGTACAACCAAAACCTAATAAAATTACATTAGGGGTCAAATAAAGATGAGGATTACAAACTAATACTCAATGTAACAGATGGGTAAAGTGTCAGACCCAAAAAAATCTATTTAATAGCCAAATGATAATCAGGATTATTATACTCTGCATTACGGCAAAAGGGCACAAGGTGGTGCTAGCTCCAATCGGAGTAAAGCACTAATAATGAAATGTACTGCAGAAAGGAACAACCTATTATATAGTTGTAAAAATTATATACATGATGTTACATAATATATAATAAAACATGTACCAATATCAGGATATGTTATACAATTTCCTAAAAAATCATGATAAGACTCACTATAAAATCAATAAAAGATAAAAATTAAAATAAAAATAAGATAAAATAGTATAAAAGAGACAAAGGAAAAAATAAAAATACCAGGAATCATGGGATATTAAAGGGCCTAATAGGGCGAAAGATGTGTAGCTTAATAGTAGTCAATTGTTTGCAATAAAGCAGTTGACATCAATTTCTATATTGTGTCCTAGTGGGTGTAAAGTACCCAGTTCATATACCCACTTAGTTTCTGCTTGTGACACTGCACGCACTTTGTTCATGCCTCTCCAGTGTGGAGAGATGATATCAATGGCCGTAAACTTAAGCGAGGTGGGATCTTGATTGTGATAGATCCTATAATGATTTGATAAAGCATGGTCCTTGTATCCTTTCTTAATATTGGATACATGCTCGCGTAAACGATCACGCAATCTCCTAGTGGTGCGACCCACATATTGTTTTAAGCAAGGGCATTGTAGTAAGTACACTATGTACCTACTATTACAAGAAATGAAATGCCTTATAGTATATGTTTTACCTGTAACATGTGAATTAAATGTATTTACCCTGCGTTTCCTGGTATTACCACATTTACAAATAACGCACCTGTTACATGGATGAAAACCCGTTAGGTCGGCAAATAATTTTACATTTTTTGGGGGGTCAATGACATTAGGTGCCAGACTGTGTCTCATAGAGGACGCTCTCCTAAACACAATTTCTGGTTTGTCTGGCAGAATATTACTCAAAATTGGATCAGTCTTAAGAATATCCCAATTCTTTTTTATTATTCTGCTGCGTTATTTGTAAATGTGGTAATACCAGGAAACGCAGGGTAAATACATTTAATTCACATGTTACAGGTAAAACATATACTAAAAGGCATTTCATTTCTTGTAATAGTAGGTACATAGTGTACTTACTACAATGCCCTTGCTTAAAACAATATGTGGGTCGCACCACTAGGAGATTACGTGATCGTTTACGCGAGCATGTATCCAATATTAAGAAAGGATACAAGGACCATGCTTTATCAAATCATTATAGGATCTATCACAATCAAGATCCCACCTCGCTTAAGTTTACGGCCATTGATATCATCTCTCCACACTGGAGAGGCATGAACAAAATGCGTGCAGTGTCACAAGCAGAAACTAAGTGGGTATATGAACTGGGTACTTTACACCCACTAGGACACAATATAGAAATTGATGTCAACTGCTTTATTGCAAACAATTGACTACTATTAAGCTACACATCTTTCGCCCTATTAGGCCCTTTAATATCCCATGATTCCTGGTATTTTTATTTTTTCCTTTGTCTCTTTTATACTATTTTATCTTATTTTTATTTTAATTTTTATCTTTTATTGATTTTATAGTGAGTCTTATCATGATTTTTTAGGAAATTGTATAACATATCCTGATATTGGTACATGTTTTATTATATATTATGTAACATCATGTATATAATTTTTACAACTATATAATAGGTTGTTCCTTTCTGCAGTACATTTCATTATTAGTGCTTTACTCCGATTGGAGCTAGCACCACCTTGTGCCCTTTTGCCGTAATGCAGAGTATAATAATCCTGATTATCATTTGGCTATTAAATAGATTTTTTTGGGTCTGACACTTTACCCATCTGTTACATTGAGTATTAGTTTGTAATCCTCATCTTTATTTGACCCCTAATGTAATTTTATTAGGTTTTGGTTGTACCACTTAATGTTAGTAACAACCGTTTTATATCAGGAACTGCATATGCTTGTCAACCTATGGCAAAATGGCGTCTATGGAGTCGCGCAGGCGCACTCCACAGACTCCGGCAAAATGGCGGCGCCGCACTGCGCATGCGCGAACGCCGCGATTCAGAATAAATCAGATGGACGTCTGTCATGCTCTGGTTGGTATCCCCTCTGATGATGTGCTTGGGCACGAAAGGCCTTAGGAGGAACCAACAGAGCATGACGTCATCTTCTGCCCGGAGCCACGAGACAGCCCCGCGGCCATTTTAATTCAGGGTTAGTACCATTGCTGCGTACTCTGCTTTCATATATGTACTGTACACAGCCTTACTACCCTGCCTGTCATTTTGAGTCACATTTAATAAACTTATTTTAAAAATACTACACTATGGGCACCTGTTTTTTGGTTCCCATTGGGAGCTAAATCCATTTGCAGGGTCCCTGTAGTACTCACCTATCACCACCAGAGGGACGGAGCTGTTGGAGTCTGGCTGTAAATCATACCAACCTTAAGGGGACCTCCGGATCTCTGATATATCTTCCCAGGCTGACTGATCCTACATATTGGAATTCACCCTCTCCATCTACTCTAGGATTCCAGGAGTTATTCATTCATGCGCATTTTCCATGCGCGTCCGGTGAGTGCGCACTCTTTCCATTGCTTCCTGGTTTTCATCAGCTTTTTCTTGGGACTATATATTTATATGTAGCTATTAACCACGGACTATTTGCTTTTTACACAATTTCTCAGCGCTGCACTTTGTTATTACAATTATAATAAGTTATTTCATTTAAATTTTCCTTTTTCATTTCATCTCAGTCACCATCCTGATCTCTTCTTCCTCCACACCAGATGATTCAGTCTTCAGATGGGTCTTCTCCTGAATGAGTGAGATGTCTGCTTCCCTGGCTGTTGGTACAGCTTTCAAGGGGGGGCTCCCTCAGTGCCCCTACAGGGGACCCAACAGCTCCAGCCTGATGGTATCAAGGAGGGGGGTGGTAAGGAGAGGGGAGAGAGGTCCGCCACTTCCTGCACTCCTTCACACCGACCAGCTTCTCCCAGCTCCCAGGACTCCTTTGCAGCGAGTAATGTGAATGCTCAGCGTCCACGCTGGATCTCTGCTCTCCTCCTCCTCCAGCCTCAGCCGCACTCTCACTCTCCATCACCAGCCGGCCAGCCCAACCTGGAAGGGTCCGCACACCTCGCTCTCCTCCACAGGGGACCACTCCTGATCCCAGGTAGGTCACGGCAGCTGCTCCTAGGGGATTTCCTCCTGTGCTGTAATGGGACATTGGAGACGCCTGGTGCTGGGAGATCTCACATTGATCTGCCGCTTGGCGCCATGTTCAGGCTCCTCCTCTGCAAACTAGTTTCCTTCATTTTTTGATAAACCCCATAAGACCAATGAAGTGGGTGTAAAGTGGAAGCAGTGGATGTGCAGGGAGCAGCATCTTGAGCACAAAGCACTTTATGTTGTGGATGGATTTGCACACGGTTCAGTTTCCTTCATTTATTGATAAACCCCATAAGACCAATGAAGTGGGTGTAAAGTGGAAGCAGTGGATGTGCAGAGAATAGGATTTGGAGCCCCGAGCTCTTTATCTCTGAATGTCTCCACATATTTGTAGTGTATTTGTGATGATTTCTGTGCACACACAATAGGACAGCGCTGTGACACATAATGCTCTTCTAGATGACAGGGAATCCTTCCCTTTGTTACAGCAGCAGTCCGCTAGAAGGTTTTTGTAGGTTTGGAGTTGTTACACATAGCGCGGGTTTTATCCATTTATAGTGATGACATCATTGCCCAAATCTGGGGGTCACCAGCCATTTCCACCCTTTACTCCCAGCTGGGGGGCTTTGTATCCATATACTAGATGTTCTACAGGACTAAATCTGCAATCAATGTTACTGCAAAATCAAAGGAGCCAAAACCCCTCCCCCGAGGAGTCATATATTTCTGTCCCCCTTGGTGGGAGTGGAGGTGACCCCTCTATAAGGATCTACAGTCCATACACACCCAGCACAAGGCCGGGGTCACACTACCAGACGCTTCTCGGGGCTGCAGTTCCTCTGAGCTCCACAAGGTGGGTATCTCACTTCTACCCAGACAGGAAGTCTCTATGGAAGACAGGAAGTGATGTCAGGTACAGACAGGAAGTGATGTCAGATACAGACAGAAAGTTCCAGTGGAGAGGTGAGTCAGGAGGAAGAAGAGAGGAGACATTCCTGGATGTGGCAGCAGAGGAGGTAATACGCAGATGAACCCCTTCAGGGGGAGGAGTTGATGATAATATATTTGCCCCCAAAGCTGGCCTACATGGTTCAGTTTTATCGTTCAGCCAGCGGGATGACCATAAAACCTGAAGTGATTCCCCCATCCACACATTGGAGGTGGATGGGGGAATCCTCCCCGCTGCACTCTTGTATTCTGACAATGGGGGGACTCCTTCGCTCTCAGAGTACACAGATCAGCACTGAAGCTATTGGCTGCAGCCGCTGGGGGAGTGGCTTTTATCCGGCAGTGGCCACACATGGATGGAAATGTGAGCGATCCCTGCTGAACCAGCTGAATTTCCATGGATCTATGGTCACCTTCAGTGACTTCCTCCCCTCCCCCTCATCTCCTTCATGATGGAAGTCATGCTGAGATCATCTCCCATTGGCTGAGCAATATTCTCATTTGTCTCTCAGCTCCTTCTTGCTATTCCTCGTCCTGCCTGTTGTTTCCTTGGATTGATTTTCTGTGTAGTGACCCCGGCTTGGTCTCTTGGATGCGCTCGTCTGTTGCTTGCCCTGACCTTTCTCCTGATTCCTGGATCTCCTCCTCATCTCTCCTCCATATCCTCTTACACAGCTTTTCTCCACACCTGCAGTGACCCTGGGGGGTGGAAACATCACACTGACCTCACAGCTCCTCCTCCCAATGTCCCTCCATCTGATATTTTTCTGATGCTCTTAGGATGTGGGGGCCCTTGGTATCCTCACATGTAAAGTGGGACTGTTGGTCCTGCGTTGTATGTAATGACATCAGAATGCTGCAACAAGCCTATACCCTGCGTAGTGTGGGGGTCCTGTGGGGGGAAATTATACCTCAGCCTGAAGTGGGGCTTTAATAAAATGGAGACCTGAATGGAGAGGTGAGGAGGATTCTGGGAATATCATTTGATGTGACTATTTGTGTTCAGATGTAGAGTTTTCCTCCTGTGAAGTCTGGAGATCATATGACATCACATTGCCTCCACCTCCCTCCCTGATAGAAGAGAGAAAGAAGAAGAAGATTCTAGAAGTCACCAGAGAGAACACTGAGCTGCTGACAGGAGAGGTGAGCGGTGCCGGGAATTCTGGGACATTCTCCAGTTACAGACAAGGGATGTGTCTGGATGGTGACTGTATCATTGTGTGTGTCAGGTTCCTATAAGGTGTCAGGGTGTCACTGTCTATTTCTCCATGGAGGAGTGGGAGTATTTAGAAGGACACAAGGATCTCTACAAGGACGTCATGATGGACAATCAGCCGCCCCTCACATCACCGGGTAAGAGGAGACTTTATTGTAAAGGAGAGAGCAGTACGGAGGATCCACCTAGATCCCCCATCATCTGATAAACACATAGAAACAATGGATTCAGTCAGTGTGTGTGTTTCCTACAGATGGATCCAGTCATGGGAACCCACCAGAGAGATGTCCCCGTCCTCTGTATTCCCGGGATTCCACACAGGAAGGTCACACCATCCCTCACCATCATCAGGTAGATGATGACAATTATTGGTAGTTGTGATTTATACACAGCATGTTTGTTACAATGAATGTTTTATTATATCTTTCAGAGTGGAATCCTCGGGGATGATAATATTGATGGTAAAGAAGAGTATAAAGAGGAGGATGAGGAGTATGGAGTGATGGAGGAGTTTTCAGAAGGACACAAGGATATGATGGAGCCACCTAATACCAGGAACCCACCAGAGAGATGTCCCCGTCCTCTGTATTCCCGGGATTCCACACAGGAAGGTCACACCATCCCTCACTATTACAAGGTTGGTGGGATGGAGCATTCAGAACATGGACTCATAGAAGTGATTTTTTTATGTGATGCCACAATATTGGAATTCATGTTTTACAGATGAACTCTTCTAAAATTATTTTGTTTTAGGTTGAAGATCTGATTGATATAAAAGTTGAGGTGAAAGCAGAAGAAGAAGAGGCGTATGTGAGGGATGATCAGCAGTCTATGGAGGAGGATGGAATAACGGGGACATTTATAGAGGAGGACACTCCTACAGAGATCAGCACAGGTGGGTCATGAACACTAAATCCATTCCTCCACCCATACTGCTCACTGATTGGTCCAGAGTAGGGCGGGGACTGGGTGATATCAGCCTGTAATCCCCTGGTCACTTTCCTGAGCTGTGTTCCCCGTCCTGTATTCCTGGATTTCTCTCGGATAATCTTCCTTCTCTGTGCTGCAGACACAATTTATGTCTCTAGACTGGATTTATGGAGGTTCTGGGGATCAGCTGCCAGCAAAATGTAGATTTTTACTCTAAGCATTGCATAATGTAGGCACCCAGGACATGTGACTGGGGTCTCCTGCCTTGTGCCTGACTCTTCCAGGGGACCTTCTCTGTTATCTGCTGGCTGTGCCGGGTGGAGGGATATGTCTGTAGTGTCTCAGACCCAAGTCACTGAGTGCAGTCTCAGGAGATGGGAGGCAGCGGTGTGGGATCTCTGCAACTTGTCTACAGTAAACATTTAATCTTCCACTGATTACTGAATACCAATATTATGAGTCCTGACCCTTACACTGTATAATTTATATTGTACATTACATACTCCTGACCCCTGCACTATATACTCTGTTGTACATTACATACTCCTGACCCCTGCACTATATACTATATGTTGTACAATACATACTCCTGACCCCTGCACTATATACTCTATGTTGTACATTACATACTCCTGACCCCTGCACTATATACTCTATGTTGTACATTACATACTCCTGACCCCTGCACTATATACTCTATGTTGTACATTACATACTCCTGACCCCTGCACTATATACTTTATGTTGTACATTACATACTCCTGACCCCTGCACTATATACTCTGTTGTACATTACATACTCCTGACCCCTGCACTATATACTCTATGTTGTACATTACATATTCCTGACCCCTGCACTATATACTCTATGTTGTACATTACATACTCCTGACCCCTGCACTATATACTCCATGTTGTACATTACATACTCCTGACCCCTGCACTATATACTCCATGTTGTACATTACATACTCCTGACCCCTGCACTATATACTCCATGTTGTACATTACATACTCCTGACCCCTGCACTATATACTTTATGTTGTACATTACATACTCCTGACCCCTGCACTATGTACTCTGTTTTGTACATTACATTATCTGACTGTATAGACCTAACTTTTGTTTCCGATATAATAAGTTGTACATTACATAGGCATTACTTCTTTTGCTCCCATTTCCTCCCAGCTGGACATTTTATATCAGATGATGTGATTGGAGCACAGACTTTTACATGGTGATAATAATGTGATAACATCCTCCAACTTTGGACCCTTAAACAGAAAGTGATAATGAGGGAGGAGTCAATACCCCAATGATGGTGGTCTTCAGGATCAGTCCAGTCTTCATCTTGGTTGTTCTCCCCCCATCCTCACTCTCTAACCTCTGGTGGGGCTCAGCCCCGCTGTTCTTCATGACTAAATCATGGACTAAATAAGGAAGTGCAGTACTTCTTGTGTTGGGAAGATGGTGATGAGTGATAGAGGGGGTGGGGACCCTCGTCCTATAATCCCCTCATCACTGTCCCTCCTATAAAAGACAGTTCTGGTTGTTTCCTCACTCTCTGACTAAGGTCCATGAATAAAGAAATGACCTGGTAGGAGATCAGAGGAGCCATTTCCTAGTTCCCTTGAGGGTGGAATTGTAAGCTCCTCAGAGACCAAGCTGCCTGATGTGGGTGGAGTCCTGGTTTGGGGGAACCAATCAGCTCCTGTATAGTAATCCTCTTGTCTTTGTATTTTAGTCCATGGCCGGGAGATGAGGAAAACCTCCGAGGATTGTCTCACTTTGTCTCCAGACTGGAAAGTAGAAGATGAGGACATCACACAGTATAGTCCAGGAGAAAACCCGGCTCCCTCCAATGTCCATCCGGCACCACCCAGTGTAGATGGACCATCGGATTCCCCTTATCCTGAGGAACCTCAGACTGTGCGGGACCGGGCCGGCCTTCCAACAGGGAAGAGCTTCTCCTGTACAGAGTGCGGGAAATGTTTCCCTTCTAAATTCCATCTTAATGAGCATAAAAGATCTCACACAGGTGAAAAACCATATTTCTGTCATGTGTGCGGAAAATGTTTTTCACAAAAGTCTAATCTTAAAACACACCAAAGGCTTCACACAGCTGAGAAGCCATATTCCTGTCCTGAGTGCGGGAAATGTTTCCATTATAAATCCAAACTTGATGATCATAAAAGATCTCACACAGGAGAGAAGCCACATTCTTGCCCTGAGTGTGGGAAATGTTTTTCAGCTAAGTCCAATCTTTCCACACATCAGAGATCTCACACAGGAGAGAAGCCATATTCATGTCCTGAGTGCGGGAGATGTTTTTCAGAGAATTCCAATCTTCACAAACATCTGAGATCTCACACAAGGGAAAAGCCATTTTCCTGTTTTGAGTGTGGGAAATGTTTTTCAGTGAAGTCCAGTCTTCACAACCATGGGAGAATGCACACTGGGGAGACGCCGTTTTCCTGTTCTGAGTGTGGGAAATGTTTTTCACTGAAGTCCAGTCTTCACAAACATCTGAGAATGCACACAGGGGAGAATCCGTTTTCTTGTCTTGAGTGCGGGAAATGTTTTTCACAGCAGTCCAGTCTTTGCAGACATCAGAGATCTCACACGGGGAAGATGCCATTTTCCTGTTCTGAGTGTGGGAAATGTTTTGTACAAAAATCAGATCTTGTCAAACATCAGAGGTCTCACACGGGTGAAAAACCATACTCATGTCCTGAGTGCGGGAAATGTTTTTCAGCTAAGTCTAGTATTTATAATCATCAGAGACTGCACAAGGGAATGAAGCCATATTCCTGCTCTGAGTGTGGGAAATGTTTTGTACAAAAATCAAAACTTGTTGTACATCAAAGAGGTCACACAGGGGAAAAGCCGTATTCCTGTCCTGAGTGCGGGAAATGTTTTTCAGACAAGTCTATTCTTTACAGACATCAGAGATCTCACGCTGGGGAGAAGCCACTTTCCTGTCCTGAGTGCGGAAAATGTTTTGTATACAAATCAGGACTTGTTATACATCAGAGATGTCACACAGGGGAAAAGCCGTATTCCTGTCCTGAGTGTGGGAAATGTTTTTCAGACAAGTCCAGTTTTTACAGACATCAGAGATCTCACACGGGGAAGAAGCCACTTTCCTGTCCTAAGTGAGGGAAATGTTTTTCAGACAAGTCCAGTGTTTACAGACAGCAGAGGTCTCACACGGGGAGAAACCATTTTCCTGTCCTGAGTGAGGGAAATGTTCCTCACTGAAGTCCTGTCTTTCTGTACATCAGGGGTCCCACACAACCCTGGAGGTATATTAGTGCCTTGAGTGTGGGAAATGTCTTCTAGATGAATGTTGCTGGACATCCCAGCTCTCATGTGGGGAAGAAGCACACCCTGATATACACCTCAGATATACTCCATGGCTGATATTCATCATGGAAGAAACAGTTGATAAGGAGATGAGAGGCCCCCAAAGACATGGATGAAGTGTGGGACCGGGTTGGCCATTGATAAGAGAAGAATAAAAATGGAGTCAATGTTCTAGCGAAAGCTCTCACAAACACTTGGAGGTCTGATGGAGGTGTGGAAGTGTGAAGTCCTGCCACCGTGACAATGACACAGGGTCCTCCTGGCTGCTGTTTGAGAAGCTCCAACATGTATTTTGTGAGCAGAGAAAACTGTGTTCTAGGTTGTCAATGGATTTGGTAGTTCCGGGTCGGGACTTGGAGCTTGAAGGTTCCAGAGATTCTTGGTGGGGACAAGACCGTCTGTCCCATGTCCAGGCTTTGCTAGATGCCTGCAGCCTGTGTGAGTACATAGGTGGGCAGGATCCTTATAGGCCAGGCCTTCTGCCATTTGGAGACAGGACCCTGTCAGGAGAGCTGGGGGTTCCTGCTGGAGACTGCATCCCTTGTGAGGTGGGATTCCTTGCCCAAGGACTGGGAAAGTCAGGACAGTTCCAAGACTCTGGGGGACCTGAAGTGGATTGTGAGTCCAGGGGGCTGGAGGGAGTCCAGAAGTCAATGGAGGAGAGATCAAGCTTGAGGGGGGTGGGGAACCCTATGTAGAGGCCAGGAGTGGACCTGTGTAGTGAGGTGCTGTAACCAAGGCTGAGTAATCCTGAAGAAGTCCTAGTCTGGGGGACCAGTGTAAAGATCAGTGGTGCTGCTGAAGTGTAGCCAGGTGAGCTCACATTTTCAGTTATCTGATGTATTGACAAAGCTTGACAATCCCCTGCGTGGGAAACCTTATGGTGTAAAGACTTTCATTTTCCTTCTTAATAAAAGTGGGCTGCCGTGCCGATAAACCGCAAGTCTTGTCTGACGTGGACTCACTTACAAACATCTACCACAGGAGCTAACAAACCCCCATATCACAGAGGGATTTCAGGAAAATACTGCATTGAGGCCACTAGATGGAGCTGACCATCATAGGAAATCATTGTGTAAAATAAATGATGGCCACAATGTATCTCGGCGGGGGAAATGCTCCTCACATTTGTCCAACTAACTTTCACTTGCAGTAAGTTTTTATTATTGAAGTTTTGTAGGATACATTGTGCAACTCGTACAAATGTTCAGAAGTAACCAACCCATGAAAACAATTCCAGCGTGCATCCGTAAATCATACAAGAGAATACAAGTGATGGATATAAAGATCAATGAGCGCGGCGTGTTACAAGATCGGGTTTACAGTAATGATACACATTGTAAGAATGACAACAAGAGGATAATTAGGGAAGGAGAAGAGAATAAAATGAGGGGGAGGGGAAATCTTGAGTTAGCCATAATTCGGGAGACACTCTTGGACTGGGTGTGAGAGTCGGGTCCTGCACAGAGGATAGGCAAGATACCCAGTAACCAAGGCCTCCCAGGTCAGGGGGCCGAGAGAAAAGGAAGAGGGAAGGAAATAGAACAAGATGGTAAGATGAAGAACAGATGGAGGACATCGGGGACCCTCTTACCAGAAACCTGGGGCCTCAATGCCTATAGCAGTGTGTAGGTGTCAGGGGACATGGGGGGGTGAGTGTAATGTATACACAGGGCCCAGGTTTCTAAGAATTTCTTAATAGACATCTTTCTTAGATGACATCTTTGCTAAGATGGACTTCCACGAGGGGGCCAAGCTCTTGTTTCCAAGTCTCTGTTTTGCTGCTAGTAGAACATTTATAGCCAATTTAAATTGGTAACTTGTGAGGTCTGGGGGGTTTAAATGCCATAAGATGTACCAAGGGTTCCTGGGAAGGTGGCAGGTTAATAATGTTTGTAACCATTTGAGAAGCTTTTTAGGATCTCCCAAAAGAGGACAGAGAGGCAAGTGAGGGGATATGAAGTTGCTGGAATATTTATCAGAGTTCCAGGTGCAGAGTGTGTGACCCATCAGGAGGCTGATAGACGTAGGTCTGGATTTAGAAGGACTCCATGGGAGTGAATGGTGAGAAGAGAGAACAGAGCAATGCTTCTAAGTCAGCCCATAAGGAGCCATGTATTGTGGTGTAAAGGGGGGTTAGTGGGGTAATCTGGGCACCAAGAAATATTTAGTAACATTTGGAACACCCAAACCTCCTTGTTCCTTATGTATATACATAGCATGTCTTGGGATTCGTGGCCCTTTGTCTGCTCAGTTGAATCACAAGACCTGATTTAAAAAAAAATCAGAGTATAGGAGGAGATGGGGATCGGTGGGGGTGGGGATGGGGAAGAGTACGGAATAAGTAAAGGAGTTTTGATCAAATTGCCAATTTTCCATCACTGATCCTCCCTATCCAGGAGAGGTGAAGATGAGTCCAGGACAGAAGTAGGACTCTCAAGTATTTGAAAGTGGGGATGTAGTTGGCCTCATGGAGTGTGTTGTAGGAGGGAGGGAGATGAATGCCCAAATAATCCAGGTAGGAGGTGGGCCAAGGAAACTATCATTCTGTTTTACAGAGGAAAGGGAAATGTATGGAGTACAGAGAATAGGACTGGCAGGGAGGTGTTGGGTTGGACCAAAGTAAGTGAAAGATCATCAGCAAACAATCTGACTTTACCCAGTTCAGGACCGACCACCACACTTATACTGCGGCAGGGCCGTCCCGCTTCGCCAGAGCATATACAGTACATGTATGCAAGAGCCCACTATCCTGACTGTGCTGTCACTTGGTACAGCACAAGCCGATTATCAGGTCCAGGCCAATGATTTCTGGCCTGTACCTATTGATCACCTGGACCTGCTGATCACCTGTACAGAATCAGAGATCATTCTGTGTCCATATTTATAAACACAGGAACTGGAAAGGTACACTAGTGAAGAGGAGCACAAATAATACAAAGTATTCCCACAAGCAGCTAAAAAAGGTGATCAACAATCAATAAACCAACTTAACTGAATTCAACTGAAAAAATGCTGCCCACACCTGAACATACTCATATAAATGTGCAAAAATGTTAATCAATAAAAATACAGCGCCGAGCTTTCCTTAACGGCTTTAAGTCCCCCCTATAATAGAAATACTGCTACAGGGCGGACTCCCTGTGCAAAATCGTGTATATATGTGGTTCATGCTCCCACGGTGACGGTGGGATGGGGGTGTGTGTGCATGCACCAACATGCCATTGCTGTGATTCAGTTCCTGACTGATCAATCATCATGTTCAGGCCAGTGATGTTCGGATCTGATGATCGATCGCTGTTTTATCAGAGATCTTCCTGTACCTTTGTTTCCATTACACAGATACAGGAAATGATGACATCTTCTCTCTCTGAGCGCATTCTGTCCCAGAGAGAGAAGAAAGCATATCCACGCACTACACACACACAGTAAAACCACATTTAGGACACATTTAACCCCTTGATTGTCCTCAGTTAACCCCTTCGCTGCCCTGTCACCAGTGTCATTAGTACAGTGTACAGATTTTTTGCTGATCAGTGTTGCCGGCGACTTCAGATAGCATTAGTGTCAGTTAGCATCCCTCCCAGATGGCGTCAGATTTCCCGTCAGTACACCAGTCATCACATTTAACCCCTTGATTTCCAGGAAGACGCCCATACACAATAAACCTCCATTGCTAGTATAGTGTCTGAACGGATCAATATCTTTGATCAGATCAGCACTATACCAGCATTATCAATAGTATAGTGTCCCCAAAAATGCAGTGTTAGCGGGATCAGTCCCGGCACCTGCCAGCACCTGCGTTTAGCCCCTACGCTTACCCTCCCTTCTCCCCAAGCAAGTTCAGTGTCAGTAGGTAACTGTCACTTGATACATTGCACACAAAACCGCAGTGTTGGCAGAATCAGGCCTGGTCTCTGTTAGTACTTGCAAGCCAGTTTTTTTGTAGCAGTTCAAGCAGTCCCTGACAGCCAGGTGCTCTTTTTCCAGGGAGTCGCGCTAGCTACCTATAAATTTAGTGGCCAAAATGTCCAACGAAAGGTACTCTAGTGAAGAGGCCTACAGGATTCTGAGCATGTCAGGTGAGAGTGAAGGGGAAACCTCACTGACACAATGAGAAAATGAACCTGTAGACAGCAGTGGTACCCTGACAGATCGCTCAGACAATGGAGAAGAGGTCCCTGCTAAGGTCAGGCGTACCCGACCCCATTCCCAGGGTGATGAGGTGATACAATTGCATGATGACTCTCATATGCAGCAGAGTGCCAGTACTAGTGCCGCACTACCTTTTGGTGAACTGGCGATCACCAGCTGCCTAGTACATCCTGGTCTTTCACATACCAGCACTGCAGTATCACTTGGTGACATGGTGAGTCCCATAAGTGCAGTACAAGCTGGTGCGGTGGTGAGTACAAGTATTGTCCAGCAACCACCAAGAATTCGCACACAGGACTGTAGAGCCGCTAGTGTCCTTCCAGATGTGCTTGCAAATCCCGATTGGCAGCCCACAAATTCTGCAGGACCCGTACTTCCCCCATTCACTTCCCAACCTGAAATTCAGGTGGAAACAGCAAATTTAACTCCTCCCCTTGATTTTTTGGAGCTGTATTTCACGGAGGATCTGTATCAAAGCAATTTACATGCACAACAGTTTATCGCCACCAACCCAAATTCAAACCTTGCCAGACCAGTTACATGAAAACCCATTACGGCTTCTGAATTTAAGGTTTTTTTGCGCCTAACCCTCAACATGGGCATTACTAAAAAAAATGATTTGCAGTTGTATTGGTCCACAAATCCAATTCATCATATGCCGTGTTCTCTGCTGCCATGGCCAGGCATAGATATTCGTATATAGTGCAATTTATGCATTTCAATGACAATACACTCTGTCATCCTCGGGGTGACTCTGAATTTGATTGGCTCCACAAAATTCATCCCCTTGTAAATCCCCTTAACCAAAAATGTGCAGATGTCTATACACCTCAGCAAAACATCTGCTTTGATGAGTCCTTCATTAATTTTTCTGGCCACCTTGCATTCAAACAATTTCTCACCAGCAAGCATGCCAGATATGGGGTCAGATCTGTATATCAGACCTGTGATTTGGGGGGGTGCTATCCTGGTATTTCAGGGCCTCCAAAACTGTGATAGGTAGTGAGGAAGTGAAATGAGGAAGCTACACACCTTCAGGCTTTCAAAGTGGTCATTGGATTTCAGGCTCCTGTATGTGGCTAGGCTCCCAAAAAGTCTCACACATGGTATTCTCATACTCGGTAGAAGTAGCGGAATGCATTTCGGGGTGTAATTCCACATATACCCATGGCTTGTGTGAGAAATATATCATTTAAGTGTCAATTTTGTGTAAAAAAGAAAACTTGTGTAAAAAAAAAAAGGCATTGCACCAAAGAGGATTGCACAAAGAGTTCCACATTCATATGATTGGTGTTTTGGTGTCCAGGAATTCTGGTCAGTTTCTATCATTGCACCATGGAGAGTATTCTTCCCATCCACACTGCAGTGTAGTATGATGGCTGTAGGATGGAGGATAGGAAGTGTCGGTCTCGGGAGGAGAAATAAAGCTCAGCGGATCATAGGTACAGATCTATCGAATTTGGACACAGCTATGCCAGCAGACTAAAAAAGAGAGCAAATGGCATAGTGATCCATCCCGGTTACAGTGTGTTTGTATCTATGATAAATGACAGGCTAAACCCACCTGGAGACTTTCTCCACACCTGGAGTGTGCTGAGTTCTTGGAGAACGTCTACACAGTGTTTCCAGATTGGCTTTATCACCCCAACGAGCTCGCTCCAGTTCATGGATGTCATCATTATGTTTGGAGGATCTCACCAGTCAGGAGCCTTTCCTGTCATCCTACATGTTCCCTTCTGAGGATTGTTCTATCCTTCCAAACAAATGTATGAAATCATGGATGAGTCCTCCTTCTATGTGATCTAGAAGATCTTCAATCACAATGTCTTTATGGATGAAGTGGATGGCCCAGTTTATATATTATTTATTGCTTTACAGCTTTATTCCCTCCAGGATTCATTCTTTATTTATAGAACCATTCAAGGAAGTGTTCTTACTGTGAGAGATCTCCACCACCATTCCTCTGTGACCATTACATCCTTGTCATTTATGTCTAACATCTTCATTATCAGTGGATTGATATTTATTTTTATACTTTAGGATGAATTTTTGCATATTTTACCCAAAAAGATCTGTTTTGAAGGTTTCTGTTTTATTATGTATTTTGTTTTTATCTTGTGTTCTGTGTCTTTAAGACTTTTCTATCTGTAGTAAAATATATTATATAAACAGTTGGTTGCATAAGAGTTAGGTTTATTGTTTCTTACTTTTTTAGTTCTTTTTGAACTTTCCTGGTATCTCTGTAAGGTAGATACAATGCAGGAATGGTTATTAGGGATGTTTCTTGGGGCTGCAGTTCCTATGAAATCCACAAGATGGTGATCTCATTTCTCCCCAGACAGGAAGTCTCCATGGAATACAGACAGGAAGTGATGTCAGGTTCAGACAGGAAGTGATGTCAGGTACAGGCAGGACATTCCGAGAGGTGAGTTGGGAGGAGGCAGATCGGAGACATTTGTGGACGTGGCAGCAGAGGAGGTAATAAGTTGTTATTTCCTATTTACACCCAGTAACCCCCCATCATGTCTGTCCTCTTCTTCCATAGTCACGTCCGTCCCCTTCCTCCATAGTCACGTCCGTCCTCTTCCTCCATAGTCATGTCCGTCCTCTTCCTCCATAGTCACTGTGACGTCTTTTATCTCCAGCAGATGATGATACACACATATATAGTGTGGGAACCCAGATGAACCCCTTCAGGGGCAGAACATTCCCCCACTTCCGGGGCCGGAACATTCTCCTCATTGTGGAGATAAATTCTAGTAATATGGTCCTCTAAACAAACAGCACTGACAATAAATAGACAAGACAAGGACCATCCTGACCATACATGGCCTACAAAGGGCAATGATGACACTACACAGGCAGCCAATGGGCAATCATTACACTATGCAGCCAACACAATGATGGAGTGCCGGGGTCAGGAGTATGGAGCATAGAGCCCCTTACATTGCTGTATTTACTTCCAGACCTCCTTACAGAACTCCTATCAGGAAAGGAAGACAACCTTCACCTTCTTACCATCTCATTATTTTCCAGTATACCAAGTGGAATGAAGAAGGACAATCCTTCCCCCCTTGGTGGGTACTTGTTCTTAGAGGAGGTCTGTTGGTGCATTATTGACTAAAAGGTAGTCAGGGGTCAGTGCTGAACATCTTCAGGAGACACTCCAATACCTCCCATGACACAGGCTCTGGCAGTGCCCGGTGCTGGAATTCAGAGCCCCAGGAACCCACCACCACTCTGTACAATGTCCTGGATATCACAGTATACTTGGCAATGAAGAGAACTAACCCTTCCCTTATGTTCTCTTCCTACCCATGATGGGCTGTCATTGGAGGGAAGAGAACAGACTCCTCCCCCAGAGCTCTCTATTACACCAGTAGCATCCTCCTGCTATCCAATCCAATATCTTCTCTTATTGCAGAGAGTGACAGTGACATCACTCCTGTCAGTCAGCAGGCTGCTAGAGATTGGAGCCTTGCAGTCAGAGTTCTGGCTATTAAAGTCAGCAAATCCGGCCAAAAGTCAGCAAGTTCCCCTTCCTGGACATCATGATGAGCCGACATTGACCTCACAGCACTGCCTCAGAGCAAACAAGTCATAGGAAGGATCGTATTTATCATTCCTTGTCTGCAGATCTAAAACTCATGAAAACCAGTTCAGAGACCAAACAAACCCAACAGAGAAAAGGGGATTTCTGATCTGGCAGGACAAGAGGGTCCCGGGACCTCAAAGATGTAGCAAATACTAAACAGTTCAGATTAAATGTCTTCCCATGGGGGGAGTAGTTCTTCAATGTCCAGCAACCCTCCTATTCCCCCTCACATCCACATCCTATTATTGTGTGACCAATACCATCCAAATCATTCTTACTTTCATTTCCCAAAGTTATCCGTCTACAAGGAGACCTGTATAGATCACATGATGGCACCAATGAGGATGGAGGAGGACCGGAGTCACATGACTGAGAAGATACTAAACCTCACCCTGGAGATCATCTACCTGCTGACCGGAGAGGTGAGGAGGATTCTGGGAGGTCACATGACATCACTCTCATCTCTATTAATAAAACACAGACCTGACCGGAGAGGTGAGGAGGATTCTGGGAGGTCACATGACATCACTCTCATCTCTATTAATAAAACACAAACCTGACCGGAGAGGTGAGGAGGATTCTGGGAGGTCACATGACATCACTCTCATCTCTATTAATAAAACACAGACCTGACCGGAGAGGTGAGGAGGATTCTGGGAGGTCACATGACATCACTTATCTCTATTAATAAAACACAAACCTGACCGGAGAGGTGAGGAGGATTCTGGGAGGCCACATGACATCTCTCTCAACTCTATTAATAAAACACAGACCTGACCGGAGAGGTGAGGAGGATTCTGGGAGTCTAACATGATATTCCTATTGGTTCCTCAATACAGAGATTTCCTCTTCTGAAGTCAGGTGATCATATGACCATCACAGTGCCTCCATGTGACTCCCTAAACCCTGAGAGACACAACATGCAGAAGATTCTAGAAGTCACCAAGAAGATGATGGAGCTGCTGACAGGAGAGGTGAGCGGTGCCGGGAATTCTGGGACATTCTCCAGTAACAGACAAGGGATGTGTCTGGATGGTGACTGTATCATTGTGTGTGTCAGGTTCCTATAAGGTGTCAGGGTGTCACTGTCTATTTCTCCATGGAGGAGTGGGAGTATTTAGAAGGACACAAGGATCTCTACAAGGACGTCATGATGGACAATCAGCAGACTTTCAGGAAGATTGTAAGGAAGGAATTTCCCCGGAATGAGACGATATTGAAGCTCACCCTGGAGATCCTCAGCCTGCTGACTGGAGAGGTGAGTGTAATGAAGGGGTTAAATAAAGAAAAAATCCTCTTGTGCTGCCAAACCTAATATGATGAACTAAGAGTGTCTGCAAACAACAAACTGCGTTCCCACAACACTACAAAATAAATGGAGATAAATAGTGCTGCGCTACTCACTAAAGCTAACCATAAAGTAAACACCTGACAGAGCCCCTAACTAAGGTGATAGAAGTGCATACCTAGAGAATCACCAAACACAAGGGAAGGAAAAGATCCAAAAACAATGGATGTCCTGCTAGGCAACACCAAATGTGAGCAAACCAATGAGTGCAGCTTCAACAAATGTGCAAATAGTCTGAGTAATATATATATCAAGGCATAAATAACAATATATATAACAAAGCACACAAAATATAAAGATAATAATATTCCATTAAACACCCGGCTGAGCCCTCAACACAGTGACAGTCTGTGAATAAATGTCTGTAAATGCAGGAAAAATCAAGATCTGTAATGCAGAAAAGTCTTCATATCAGCAGATATTCCACATGTGACTTGGAAGAATCCTCCACCAGCGAGCGTGCACGCTCCCCTCCCATTTTCATCTCGGAATATATGTAAAATGTGCTTTAATATCAACCCAAAATCCAACCAGCTCTCCTCTGTAAGTACTTTACTGGCTCCTCCAATTCCTCATCAGAAATCCGTGTTCAACAAAAATCAGAGGACATCTCATAGTGTAATACTTCATGTTTAATGTATAAAAACTGGGTATAGAATACTCAAAATCGGGCCAGCAGACCCATACAAGCATTGGTAATAACATACACAGGAACAGGTGTACCAAGATGGCGGCCGCCTGACCGGAAATGATGTCATCACACTTTCTTCCTTACATAATGAATCATGTGACTTCCTCAGGGACATGGATTCCTGATGGGGAATGGGAGGAGGAGCCAGTAAAGTACTTGCAGAGGAGAGCTGGTTGGATTTCAGGTTGATATTAAAGCACATTTGATCTATATATATGTTTTGGACTTGGTTTTTATTTTGTTTTTTGTCTGAGTATAGATCTATGTTTGTCCCAAGCATGTTTGATGATATTTGCTGTTGACTGGCTCACTACCTCTGCTGGAAGTTCACTCCAAGCATCAACTACTCTGTCAGTAAAATAATACTTTCTGAGATTAGTTGTGAACTTTCCTCCAGTTAGTTGGAGGTCATGTCCCGTGTTCTTCATTTTGGTTTCATGTTGAAAATCCTGTCCTCCTGAACCTTATTCACCCCCTTCATGTATTTAACAGTATCAGTCATGTCTCCCATTTCCCTTCTCTCCTCCAGACTGGACATGTTACGTTCCTGAAGTCTCTCCTGATATGTTCTATCCCCCCCAGACCTTTCACCATTTTTGTTCCCCGTCTCTGGACTCGTTCTATCTTATCAATATCTTCATGTAAGTGAGGTCTCCAGAGCTGGACACAGTATTCTACATGAGGTCCAACTAAAGATCTACTGTATATAGGGGAATCAGGACCTCCTTCATCCTGCTGGGGACCCCTCTAGTGATATAAAGATCTATATAGCGGAATCGGGACCTCCTGCCGGTGACCCCTCTAGTGATATAAAGATCTATATAGAGGAATCAGGACCTCCTTCCTCCTGCCGGTGACCCCTCTATTGATAGGATCTATATAGAGGAATCAGGACCTCCTTCCTCCTGCCGGTGACCCCTCTAGTGATATAAAGATCTATATAGAGGAATCGGGACCTCCTTCATCCTGCTGGGGACCCCTCTAGTGATATAAAGATCTATATAGCGGAATCGGGACCTCCTGCCGGTGACCCCTCTAGTGATATAAAGATCTATATAGAGGAATCAGGACCTCCTTCCTCCTGCCGGTGACCCCTCTATTGATAGGATCTATATAGAGGAATCAGGACCTCCTTCCTCCTGCCGGTGACCCCTCTAGTGATATAAAGATCTATATAGAGGAATCGGGACCTCCTTCCTCCTGCCGGTGACCCCTCTAGTGATATAAAGATCTATATAGAGGAATCGGGACCTCCTTCCTCCTGCCGGTGACCCCTCTAGTGATATAAAGATCTATATAGAGGAATCGGGACCTCCTTCCTCCTGCCGGTGACCCCTCTAGTGATATAAAGATCTATATAGAGGAATCAGGACCTCCTTCCTCCTGCCGGTGACCCCTCTAGTGATATAAAGATCTATATAGAGGAATCAGGACCTCCTTCCTCCTGCTGGTGACCCCTCTAGTGATATAAAGATCTATATAGAGGAATCAGGACCTTCTTCCTCCTGCCGGTGACCCCTCTAGTGGTATAAAGATCTATATAGAGGAATCGGGACCTCCTTCCTCCTGCTGGTGACCCCTCTAGTGATATAAAGATCTATATAGAGGAATCAGGACCTCCTTCCTCCTGCCGGTGACCCCTCTAGTGATAGGATCTATATAGAGGAATCAGGACCTCCTTCCTCCTGCCGGTGACCCCTCTAGTGATATAAAGATCTATATAGAGGAATCGGGACCTCCTTCCTCCTGCCGGTGACCCCTCTAGTGATATAAAGATCTATATAGAGGAATCAGGACCTCCTTCCTCCTGCCGGTGACCCCTCTAGTGATATATAGATCTATATAGAGGAATCGGGACCTCCTTCCTCCTGCCGGTGACCCCTCTAGTGATATACAGATCTATATAGAGGAATGAGGACCTCCTTCCTCCCGCCGGTGACCCCTCTAGTAATATAAAGATCTATATAGAGGAATTGGGACCTCCTTCCTCCTTTATGGACCCCTCTAGTTATGCATTCTAGAATTCTATTCGCTTTCCCCACTGTTTGCTCATTTTGCAATCATCTGAAATAAGTACCCAAGTCCTTTTCCTCTGTAGTGCTGACCAACTCTGTACCCCCGATAGTGTTCACTCTCAAGGGATTATTTTTCCCTGGGTGCATTATGTTACATTTAGAAACATTGAACTGCAATTTCAACTTTTTTGACCAATCTTCCAGCAATGCCAAATCCTGTTCCATGTTACAGACACCTCCAGGGATATCCTCCCTATTACACACCTTTGTGTCATCAGCAAAGAGACATCCCCTTACCCAACAACCCTTTAGTTCTATCCCTTACATATAGATTACATAGAACAGCTCCCAGTACAGAACCTTGGGGTACACCACTAGTGACTGGTCTCTGTTCTGAGTGAACCCCATTTACAACCACACTCTGGTATCATTTATCCAGCTGCACATCCACTGAACCCCCCAAGGGCTAAGTCCTAGCTTGTCCAACTTCTGTATTAGATCATTATGTGGAACTGTATCACATGCCTTGCTGGAATCAAGATATTATATGTCCACAGCACCACCCTGGTCCAAAACATTGGTGATATAGTAAACAAACCCAATCAGATGCCCTGGTCTGCCCTCCGTACAGCCATGCTGCTTTGGATCCAGCAAGTTGTGTGTTTCTAGATGATCAATGATCCTTCCTTTCAGGAGTGATTCCATTAACTTGGCTACCACCGATGTTAGACTCACTGGCCTGTAATTGCCGGCTTCTACCTTGCTGCCCTTCTTGTGGATCGGTACAATATTAGCTGTCCGCCAGTCATGGGGGACTTCTCCTGTTAGAAGAGATTGATTAAAAAGATCAGTTACTGGTCCAACAACTAGACCTCGAAGTCCTCTGAGATCTCTGGGATGATCCATCAGGGCCCATTGATTAATTAACCTTTAACTGAGCCAGTTCCTCTGCTGCCTCTGTCTCCAGAAATCCTAAAAATGATCCATCATTATTACAATCAATATGATTTCCCAACTTATTATTGTTAGTATAATTTACTTCTGAGAAGACAAAAGTCATTGTTTAAGTGGTTTGCTACATCCAGGTCTCCCCCAACACAGGTGTGGTGCCCAGATTTCATTTTAGTGATCCCATCGTATTTTTCTATCCCTAATGTACCTAAAAAAGGTTTTATCTCCTTTCTTCATAGATTTAGCAATTTCCTCCTCTTTCTGTGCTTTGGCAGCGCTGATAATGTGTTTGGCCTCCTTTTGTATATTTTTTTATCAGTTTTCTCTTCTGTTTATTCTTACTAACTTGCCTGACATATAATCTAGTTGCCTCCAGGATGGTAGACTCTAACAGTGCCCACTGATTACTTACTCCGGTCCTTTTACTCCAACCTTTCAACTCATTTTTTAGAAATTCGCCCATTTCACCAAAATTTGTCTTTTTGGAATCTAAATCTTTTGTTTTTGATTTATCAGTTCTTATTTTAATATCAAACCAAAGACATTGGTGATCACTAGAACCCACATTTTCTCCCACCTCAACATTAGACAGTTGATCCCCATTTGTCAGTACTAGGTCTAGAATATGATCACCTTGGGTTGGACTTTTTACTGTTTTAGAGAAGCCCCATTCAGTGCTTCCATTACATCTCTGCTCCTGCTTGTAATAGCAGTTTGAGAATTCCAGTTAATGTCAGGCGTGGTGACGTCACCCATAATGAAAACCTTCCCCTCCATTGCCATTTGAGTTATCTCATCAATCAAGAAGTCCTCCTAATCTTCAGTCTGTCCTGGGGGTCTGTATATGACACCAATTCTAAGGGAAGATCCCTCTCTGGTTGGAAGGCAGACCCAGAGGGTCTCCAGTATTTCATTTGTTGTTTGAATTAATGTTCTCCTTATGCTATTTCTGACATATATGACAACTCCACCTCCCCTCCCCCCACTCTGTCTTTCCTGTATAGTGTATACCCTGGTATAGTTACTTCCCAGTCATCTGAATCCTTGAACCATGTCTCTGTAATTACAACAAGGTCCAAGTGGTCCCTAGACATAAGAGCTGTCAGCTCACAAAGCTTGTTGCCTAAACTCGGAGCATTAGTGCAATGACCAGACAAGCACTGCCATCTACTGCTTTATGTTTACCACCCGAAACTGTAACTGAAGTGACCCCATCAGCCCCGTCCTCAGCAACACCAACCTCACATTTGTTTCAGCCTGCTGGGGACAGAAATGATCCTCAACAATGACATCTCTGCCCCCATTTCTCAGTTTAAATGCATGTCCAAAAACCTCCTAAATTCCATAGTAAGGAGCTGAGCGCCCTTGTGTGAGGGATGCAGACCATCTCTATTGTACAGCTCAATGTCAGACCACCTGATGGCATCATGACTAACAGAACCAAAACCTTCAGCTTTGCACCAATCCTTTCACCAAACATTGGACTCTGCTATACCAAGTACTTCCTCTTGTTGTCCATTATGGACAGGTAACACCTCTTTGTATCATACAGAACTGTACAGGAGTCATGAAGAAATCTACCGACAATGACACAAGAAGACCTCATCGTATGACCACAAGATCCTCGAGAATCCAGAATCCCATCACCATCCCCCCACCTCCATCCCTGATCCCTACAAGACAGAAGACACAGAAGATTCTAGAAGTCACAGAGAAGATGATAGAGCTGCTGACAGGAGAGGTGAGTGGTGCTGGGAATTCTGGGACATTCTCCAGTAACAGACAAGGGATGTGTCTGGATGGTGACTGTATCATTGTGTGTGTCAGGTTCCTATAAGGTGTCAGGGTGTCACTGTCTATTTCTCCATGGAGGAGTGGGAGTATTTAGAAGGACACAAGGATCTCTACAAGGACGTCATGATGGACAATCAGCCGCCCCTCACATCACCGGGTAAGAGGAGACTTTATTGTAAAGGAGAGAGCAGTACGGAGGATCCACCTAGATCCCCCATCATCTGATAAACACATAGAAACAATGGATTCAGTCTCAGGAGATGGGATGAAGCAGTGTGGGACCTCTGCAACTTGTCTCATGTGGACATCTAGGCCACCACTGATTGCTGAATACCAAGATTATGAGTCCTGACCCTTACACTATATAATTTATATTGTACATTACATACTCCTGACCCCTGCACTATATACTCTATGTTGTACATTACATACTCCTGACCCCTGCACTATATACTCTATGTTGTACATTACATACTCCTGACCCCTGCACTATATACTCTATGTTGTATATTACATACTCCTGACCCCTGCACTATATACTCTATGTTGTATATTACATACTCCTGACCCCTGCACTATATACTCTATGTTGTACATTACATACTCCTGACCCCTGCACTATATACTCTATGTTGTATATTACATACTCCTGACCCCTGCACTATATATTCTATGTTGTACATTACATACTCCTGACCCCTGCACTATGTACTCTATGTTGTACATTACATACTCCTGACCCCTGCACTATGTACTCTATGTAGTACATTACATACTCCTGACCCCTGCACTATATACTCTATGTTGTACATTACATACTCCTGACCCCTGCACTATGTACTCTATGTTGTACATTACATAGTCCTGACCCCTGCACTATATACTCTATGTTGTACATTACATACTCCTGACCCCTGCACTATATACTCTATGTTGTACATTACATACTCCTGACCCCTGCACTATTATTATTATACAGGATTTATGGTGCCAACAGTTTGCTTAGCGCTTTACAATATAACAGGAGACAATACAGCAACAATACAGTTCAATACAAGAGGGATAGGAGGACCCTGATACTTGGAGCTTACAATCTAGGAGGAAGAGGCTAGTAGTACAAAAGATAGTAACTGTGGGGGATGGACTGGTAGGAGTAGAAGATTACATTATTAGCTGAGGGCAGGATAGGCTTCCCTTAAGAGTTGGTTTTCAGAGATTGCCTAAAAGTGAGCAGAGTAGGTGATAGTCTGATAAATTGGGGTAGAGAGTTCCAGAGGATGGGGAAAGCTCTGGAAAAGTCCTGGAGATGAGCATGGGAGGAGGAGACAAGGGAGCTAGAGAGTAGGAGGTCTTGCCAGGAGCGGAGAGTATGGTTTGGGTGATAGTTAGAGATAAGATCGGTGATGTAATTTGGGGCAGAGTTATAAATGGCTTTATATGTTATTGTTAGTGTTTTGAATTTTATCCGTTGGGCAATGGGAAGCCAGTGGAGGGATTGACAGAGAGGGGTGGAGGACACTGAATGGAGGCCAGTGGAGGGATTGGCAGAGAGGAGTGGAGGACACTGAATAGAGGCCAGTAGAGGGATTGGCAGAGAGGGGTGGGGGCCAGTGGAGGGATTGGCAGAGAGGGGTGGAGGACACTGAGTGGAAGCCAGTGGAGGGATTGGCAGAGAGGGGTGGAGGACACTGAATGGAGGCCAGTGGAGGGATTGGCAGAGAGGGATGGAGGACACTGAATGGAGGTCAGTGGAGGGATTGGCAGAGAGGGGTGGCAGAGACAGAACGGTTAGTAAGATGGATGAGTCTGGTAGCAGCATTCATGATAGACTGAAGAGGGGATAGCCTGCGATGAGGTCGGCCAATGAGGAGGGAGTTACAATAGTCAAGGCGAGATATAACAAGGGAGTGAATAAGTTGCTTAGTGGTTTCCGAGGTTAGGAACGGTCGTATCTTGGAGATGTTGCGGAGTTAAAGTCTACATGATTTGGACAGCGATTGGATTTGGCGGTGAAAGGACAGATGGGAGTCTAGGATTACACCTAGTACCCTGGCATGAGGGGAGGGACTGATGATTGTGTTATTGATCTTGATGGAGAAGTCAGGGGAGGGGGCACGGGCTGGGGGGAATACTAGGAGCTCAGTTTTGGAAAGATTGAGTTTGAGGAAGTGGAGTGACATCCATGCCGATATGTAACTTAGTAGGTTAGTAATGCGAGAGGAGACTGAAGGGGCGAGGTGGGGAGGAGACTGAAGGGGTGAGGTGAGGAGGAGACTGAGGGGGTGAGATGAGGAGGAGACTGAAGGGGTGAGGTGAGGGGTAGAAAGATAGATTTGTGTGTCATCAGCATAGAGATGGTACTTAAAGCCATGGTAGTTTATCAAATGACTAAGGGAGGAGGTGTAGATGGAGAAGAGAAGGGGTCCAAGGACAGAACATTGAGGGACCCCTACAGAAAGAGAGAGTGAAGAGGAAGAGGCAGCATTATAGGTAACGCTGAAGGAGCGCTGCGATAGGTAGGAGGAAAACCAGGAGAGAGCAGAGTCTCTGAGGCCAAGAGTGTGGAGTTTTTTGAGGAGGAGGGGATAGTCAACCATATCAAAAGCTGCAGAGAGGTCAAGTAGTAGGAGTATGGACTAATGGCCATTGGTTGGGAGGAGTAAGGAGTAGTGGCCATTGGTTGGGATGAGTATGGAGTAGTGGCCATTGGTTCGGATGAGTATGGAGTAGTGGCCATTGGTTGGGATGAGTACGGAGTAGTGGTCATTGGTTGGGATGAGTACGGAGTAGTGGCCATTGGTTGGGATGAGTATGAAGTAGAGGCCATTGGTTGGGATGAGTACAGAGTAGTGGCCATTGGTTGGGATGAGTACGGAGTAGTGGTCATTGGTTGGGATTGGTGCGGAGTAGTGGCCATTGGTTGGGATGAGTACGGAGTAGTGGCCATTGGTTGGGATTGGTGCGGAGTAGTGGCCATTGGTTGGGATGAGTACGGAGTAGTGGTCATTGGTTTTAGCAGTTAGTAGATCATTAGTGAGGTTTAGTAGGGCGGTGTCAGTGGAGTGTAGTGAGTGAAAGCCAGACTGTAAAGGGTGAAGAAGGTTGTTGTCGGTGAGGGAGGAGCTCAGACGATTGTAGACTAAGCGTTCTAGGAGTTTAGAGGTAAATGGCAGCAGGGAGATGGGTCTTAAGTAGTTCAGGTTGGTGGGGTCCAGGGAGGGCTTGTTAAGTATGGGAGTGATGTGTGCATGCTTTAGAGGGGAGGGGAAGGCACCAGTAGAGAGGGAAAGATTGAGGATGTGAGTGAGGGAGCATAGGATGGAAGAAGAGGGTGACCGTACTAGTTGTGAGGGGACAGGATCCAGGGGGCAGGTGGTGAGACGGACTTCTGAGAAAACCTTAGTGACCTCTTCAGTAGTAGCGAGGTCAGAAGAGGAAAGTGTTGAGGGAGGTTTAGTATAAGGTATGCTAAGTTGGATGGATGTCTGTGCAGTGGTGATGCCCCTACGAATTGCGCAATCTTGTTTTTGAAATGATTTGCAATCTCATGAGCAGTGAGTGAGGTGCTGGGTGGAGGTGGAGAAAGTAGAGAGTTAAAAGTGGAGGAGAGACGATGAGGACTGGATGACAAGCTATTAATAAGAGTGAAAAAGTCGGCTTGTTTGGCAGCATGGAGGGAGGAATTGTATGTGAAGAAAGCAGATTTATATCAGGTGAATGCTTGCTGGGATTTGGATTTACACCACAATTGCTCCAACGCACAACTATGTCGTTTAAGATTTCTGGTGTGGTCAGTCTGCCACGGATGTAATGGTCGGGGCCTGATGCTTCGTGTTGTTAGAGGAACAAGTGAGTCCAGTGTGGATGACAGTGAACTGTTGTAGACAGCAGTGGCCAGGTCAGGGCAGGACAGGGGAGAGATTCTGTCATAGAGGAGGTCAGTTGCAGAGTGGAAAGGAGCCGGGTTCAAGTTCTGAAGGTTTCTGCAGGTAATTGTTGGCTGCTTGGAGGGATAGGTGTTTGAAGATGAGGAGACTGTGAAGGTGATGAGATTGTGATCAGAGAGAGGAAAGGGGGTGTTTGTGAGGTTGTAGGGAGTGCAAAGATGGGAGAAAACAAGGTCTAATGTATTCCCATCAGAGTGAGTGGAGGAACGTATACATAGTGCTAATGTATACCACGTCCACCGCCACCCCTCTGTCCAAGTATACCACATCCACCGTCACCCCTCTGTCCAAGCATACCACGTCCACCGTCACCCCTCTGTCCAAGTATACCACGTCCACCTTCACCCCTCTGTCCAAGTATACCACGTCCACCTTCACCCCTCTGTCCAAGTATACCACGTCCACCGCCACCCCTCTGTCCAAGTATACCTGATCCAAGGCCACCCCTTTGACCATGTATACCAAGTCCATCGCCACCCCTCTGTCCAAGGATTTTCTCACCTCCAATCTAACCTGTTTCATGATAGTTTAATCCCAGCTCACCTCTACATGTTGTCTACAGTAAACATTTAAGCTTCCACTGATAACAGAAGACTAATACTGTGAGTCCTGACCCCTTATACTATATAACTTGTACATTACATACTCCTGACCCCTGCACTGTATACTCCATGTTGTGCATTACATACTCCTGACCCCTGCACTATATACTCTATGTTGTACATTACATCCTCCTGACCCCTGCACTATATACTCTATGTTGTACATTACATACTCCTGACCCCTGCACTATATACTCTATGTTGTACATTACATCCTCCTGACCCCTGCACTATATACTCTATGTTGTACATTACATCCTCCTGACCCCTGCACTATATACTCTATGTTGTACATTACATCCTCCTGACCCCTGCACTATATACTCTATGTTGTACATTACATACTCCTGACCCCTGCACTATATACTCTATGTTGTACATTACATACTCCTGACTCCTGCACTATACACTCTATGTTGTACATTACATCCTCCTGACCCCTGCACTATATACTCCATGTTGTACATTACATCCTCCTGACCCCTGCACTATATATTCTATGTTGTACATTACATACTCCTGACCCCTGCACTATATATTCTATGTTGTACATTACATACTCCCGATCCCTGCACTAGATACTCTGTTGTACATTACATTATCCTGAGCCCTGCACTATATACTCTGTGTTGTACATTAAATACTCCTGACCCCTGCACTATATACTCTATTTTGTACATTACATACTCCTGACCCCTGCACTATATACTCTATGTTGTACATTACATACTCCTGACCCCTGCACTATATACTCTGTTGTACATTACATACTCCTGACCCCTGCACTATATACTCTATGTTGTACATTACATACTCCTGACCCTTACACTGTATAATTTATATTGTACATTACATACTCCTGACCCCTGCACTATATACTCTATGTTGTACATTACATACTCCTGACCCCTGCACTATATACTCTATGTTGTACATTCCATAGTCCTGACTTCTGCTCTCCCCCCTCCCCCCACTGCTATATATACACATAATATGGATTCTCTTTTGTTCCCCCCATTTCCTCCCAGCTGGACATTTTATATCGGATGATGTGATTGGAGCACAGACTTTTACATGGTGATAATAATGTGATAACATCCTCCAACTTTGGACCCTTAAACAGAAAGTGATAATGAGGGAGGAGTCAATACCCCAATGATGGTGGTCTTCAGGATCAGTCCAGTCTTCATCTTGGTTGTTCTCCCCCCATCCTCACTCTCTGACCTCTGGTGGGGCTCAGCCCCGCTGTTCTTCATGACTAAATCATGGACTAAATAAGGAAGTGCAGTACTTCTTGTGTTGGGAAGATGGCGATGAGTGATAGAGGGGGTGGGGACCCTCGTCCTATAATCCCCTCATCACTGTCCCTCCTATAAAAGACAGTTCTGGTTGTTTCCTCACTCTCTGTCTAAGGTCCATGAATAAAGAAATGACTTGGTAGGAGATCAGAGGAGCCATTTCCTAGTTCCCTTGAGGGTGGAATTGTAAGCTCCTCAGAGACCAAGCTGTCTGATGTGGGCGGAGTCCTGGTTTGGGGGAACCAATCAGCTCCTGTCTAGTAATCCTCTTTGTATTTTAGTCCATGGCCGGGAGATGAGGAAAACCTCCGAGGATTGTCTCACTTTGTCTCCAGACTGGAAAGTAGAAGATGAGGACATCACACAGTATAGTCCAGGAGAAAACCCGGCTCCCTCCAATGTCCATCCGGCACCACCCAGTGTAGATGGACCATCGGATTCCTCGTATCCTGAGGAACCTCAGACTGTGCGGGACCGGGCCGGCCTTCCAACAGGGAAGAGCTTCTCCTGTACTGAGTGTGGGAAATGTTTCCATTATAAATCCCAACTTAATAGGCATAAAAGATCTCACACGGGGGAGAAGCCGTATTCCTGTCCTGAGTGTGGGAAATGTTTTTCAGTGAAGTCCAATCTTTACACACATCAGAGATCTCACACAGGGGAGAAGCCGTATTCCTGTCCTGAGTGCGTGAAATGTTTTTCAGTGAAGTCCAATCTTTACACACATCAGAGATCTCACACAGGGGAGAAGCCGTATTCATGTCCTGAGTGCGGGAAGTGTTTTTCAATGAAGTCCAATCTTTACACACATCAGAGATCTCACACGGCGGAGAATCTATTTTTCTGTTCTGAGTGTGGGAAGGGTTTCCGGCATAAATCAGAGCTTAATGTGCATGAAAGATCTCACACAGGGAAGACGCTGTATTCCTGTCCTGAGTGCAGGAAAATTTTTTCAGACAAGTCCAAACTTCATAGGCATCAGAGATCTCACACGGGGGAGAAGCCATATTCCTGTCTTGAGTGTGGGAAGGGTTTCTGGCGTAAATCAGAGCTTAATGTGCATGAAAGATCTCACACAGGGGAGAAGCCGTATTCCTGTCCTGAGTGCGGGAAATGTTTTTCAGTGAAGTCCAATCTTTACAAACATCAAAGATTTCACACAGGGGAGAAGCCGTATTCCTGTCCTGAGTGTGGGAAATGTTTTTTAGAGAAGTCCGATCTTTACAGACATCAAAGATGTCACACGGGGGAGAAGCCATATTCCTGTTCTGAGTGCGGGAAATGTTTTTCAGTGAAGTCCTATCTTTACAGACATCAGAGATCTCACACAGGGGAGAAGCCGTATTCCTGTCCAGAGTGCAGGAAATGTTTTTCAGACAAGTCCTATCTTTACAGTCATCAGAGATCTCATACGGAGGAGAATCCATATTCCTGTCTTGAGTGTGGAAAATGTTTTGCACGGCAGTCTATTCTTCATACACATCAGAGATCTCACACAGGGGAGAAGCCATATTCTTGTCCTGAGTGTGGGAAATGTTTTTCACATAAGGCCAGTCTTTACACACATCAGAGATCTCACACGGGGGAGAAGCCATATTCTTGTTCTGAGTGTGGGAAATGTTTTTCAGATAAGTCGAATCTTTCCAGACATCAGAGATCACACACGAGGGAGAAGCCACTTTCCTGTCCTGAGTGAGGGAAATTTTCCTCACTGAAGTCCTGCCTTCCTGTATATCAGGGGCCCCACACAACCCTGGAGGTGTATTAGTGCCTTGAGTGTGGGAAATGTCTTCTAGATGAATGTTGCTGGACATCCCAGCTCTCATGTGGGGAAGAAGCACACCCTGATATACACCTCAGATATACTCCATGGCTGGTCTTCATCATGGAAGAAACAGTTCAGGAGATCAGAGGTCCCCAAAGACATGGATGAAGTGTGGGACGGGGTCGGCCATTGATGGCAGCAGAAGTTTTCAATGTATTTTCCATCAATGGAAGACATTCCAGCAGCTCAGATGTGATCCTAATAACATTGGTTCCCCCATTCACACAGGAGGAATGGACATGAACTCTCACTGAGGGAATTGCTATACAAACATTCTATGAATAGACCCCCAAATGTCAGGAGACGTTTCTATAAAGACGGGAAGTATGGAGCAGAGAAATGAATAGACCTCCCAGCAATGTTATTACCAGGCTGCAGCTAGGGGGAGCTCTAATGTCACCCCAGCAGAGTGATCCCATCTAGCCCACATTAACCCTCTCACTGCCAGAGCTGTTTCTGCATGATTTTGCACACATGGGAAAATGCAGATTTTGGTCCTGAAGATGAGATAAACCCCCAAACATCTATTCTGTGACATCAGAGGCCCTGGAGAATAAAATGGTGGTGATTGTTAAGGTGTTCCCCGTACACAGATTCCCCTTCATATCCACCTTTATTTCCTCCTTTCCCCCATTTTCTATGTTGGGATCTTTTCTACAATACTTTGTTATAATAATGGAACACGTTGTGTATTGTATTGTACACCAATAATAATGACTCCGCCCCCACATTCCAGACAAGGGATCTTCCTGACCAATCGGATTCCTTCCTTTACTGTTTCCTGATTTTTATGCTTCAATCTTGTTAAATGTAAAATTATAATAAAACATTTATTGAACAAAAACTATTGTGTGTGTCGGTGCAATGACGGCAAACTTCAATATAGAACATTGCTCCTCGGTGACACCTCACACCCTTCAATAACGGGGCAGAGTGCGGGGGTCAGCAGTATATCATATACAGCCCACCATACAGAGTGCAGAGGGGGGCTGTAGTGTGCCCCCCCTCCTGATCCATACCAGGCCACATGTACACAACATGGGGGGCACCTTACCAGGGGGGATTCCCCCAGGCATAGCACCTTGTCACCTTGACTGGTGGGTGTGGTGATCTGTGGGTGGGGGTCATATTGGATTCTGGAAACCCCCTTTAATAACAAGGGGCCCCCATATACCGTCCCCCCATGTGAATGAGTATGGGGTATATAGTACCCGACAATAGCACCAGCCCAATGACAGCTCCCTAAACTGTCATCATCTACATAAGTGAAGGGACAGGGATGGTGGGACCTTATTACCCAAATGTGACCATATGATGTCACTGCTATCCCCGCCCCCTTCCTTACATGGCAGGGATTCTCAATGACATCACTGATTCCTGGGGGTGTGGCCGCTGTACCCATCCATGTCTTCCTTAGGCACCAGTGACAGCGGGAAGCTGTTATATTTAGAAGTGTTAGAAATGTCTCTTCTATATGTGATGATCGGCTCCTACAAAACACGGGACCGGAACAGGCAAAGTTTGGTTTGTACTGTCGTCTCATCCCTACTCTCCGACAACTAAACCCAGAGATCATCCCAAGTGGTCATT
The DNA here is from genome assembly GCF_062004578.1 of Staurois parvus. Lineage (NCBI taxonomy): Eukaryota > Metazoa > Chordata > Amphibia > Anura > Ranidae > Staurois > Staurois parvus. The sequence continues at coordinate 1,866,935 of NW_028317970.1, read as the reverse complement.
GTATTTGTCCCTTACATTGGTGACCAATGGGAGAAGGACCCCTTATATCAGTGGTCAGTGTAGTGGTCCCTTACATTGGTGACCAATGGGAAAAGGACCCCTTATATCAGTGGTCAGTGCAATGGTCCCCTACATTGGTGACCGATGGGAGAAGGACCCCATTATATCAGTGGTCAGTGTAGTGGTCCCTTACTTTGGTGACCGATGGGAGAAGGACCCTCTTATATCAGTGGTCAGTGTAGTGGTCCCTTACTTTGGTGACCAATGGGAGAAGGACCCCATTATATCAGTGGTCAGTGTAGTGGTCCCTTACTTTGGTGACCAATGGGAGAAGGATCCCCCTTACATCAGAGGTTAAATTATTGGTACCTTACATTAGGGACCAATGGGAGAATTCCCTTCTATCAGTGGTCAGAGCAGTGGTCCCTTACATTTGTGACTGATTGGAGAATTTCTGACTGATTGGAAGACCTCAGTTATGAGGAATGACTACAAACATGACGTATTCTCCTTGTAGACGAGATCCTTCAGAGGAGATATGATAATGATATAGAAATATATTTGTAACATAAATGTGGGAGTCGGGTAGTTCTGCCAGTAGTTGAGATGTGACGTGATCTGTAGAAGGATGTGATTGTAGATCTAGTTTCATTCCGTGTTATTAGAGATACAGTATTCAGTCATCAGTCAGAGACATATGGTCACCAATTAGCATGTGAAAGGACAGAGCTGCTTCTAGGCCAGGAGAGACACTGAGATGCCAATAGAACTCATCCATGTAGACATGGATTTCTCACCTTCCTGAACCTGAAACAAGAGCTGTAGGCTGATCAGGAGATGGCTCCAAAATGTCTGCCAGCTCTGATTTATACCAACAGATCAGAGGAATCTATTTCATCTCTCATAAAAGCTAAAATATTAGCTGCAGAGAGATGAAAATACTTCTGATTGGACACATTTTAGGCTCCATGTCCATATAAAACTGAATATGTATCCTCTGTAGAATCCCGGGGAAACACACAAAAATGGCACCTGATTGTGACAGCTGAACAGTGATTGGTACTGTCACGATTGGACTGATGCACTGGTGTCAAAAATCCTATCTCTGACCCAACGATCAGAGTCATTCCTGGCCCATTGGATCCAGGTCACCTCAGAACACAGAACATCCTGTAGGCTGATACAGAAACATCCCCCAGGGTTGATTGGACAAGGGCTAAAGTCCCACCCACATTCAAATTTCAATAAATTGAGGAGCCTGAGATATGGACGGGGTGATTCCTATGGAACCAGTACAATTGGGGAATTGCGGACAATTCTGACATGCTTCTGTCACAGGATAAACCTCGATAAAGTTTATTTCTGTTTTTATCCCTTTTATTTTCCTAGTGAATAGCCAACTCTGTGGGTCTTCTTGTCTTTTTTGTAATTCCTTTTCTTTGTACATATTTTATGCACCGCTCACTTCCAGGATAATAAATCTAAAATGAATAAGTGACTTCTGTGCACTAAACTCGGGCTCATATCTCCAGAGAGATTGTTGTATTGTAGCGTCTATGTGCTCGGTCTAAGTTCATTGAAAATCTGTATGCAATTGTACTGTGTGTTGGCAGATTGCATGCAGATTGTAAAGTAGCAGATCTGCTAAATGGAGATCTGCTTGTGTGTGGTGGCCCAGCAGACCAGTCTGTGGACAAACTGTTGGGTGGTGGCAAGCTACCATTTGTGGTGTGTAGGTGTGGATGTGTGTGGACAGTGGAAGAGTGATTAACACCGGGGTTCTAGCTTGTAGGATAGCTGGAGGAATCCTAGAAGGGTGTGCCATGTGCTAGATTGATCCTCAGAGCTGTGGGCATGTGTTCCATGACAGTGTCATATTAATCTGGTGGTGTGCACTTCTGGGGCCTGGAGTGTTCTGATTGGACCACCAGTACCCGTGTCGTATTAATCTGGTGGTGTGCACTTCTGGGGCCTGAAGTGTTCTGATTGGACCACCAGTACCTGTGTCGTATTAATTTGGTGGTGTAAACTGCTCTGGACTGCAGTGTCCTGATTGGACCACTGGTACCTGTTTCATATTAAGCTGGAGGTGTGCACTACTGGGCCATGGAGAGTTCTGATTGGATCACAGGTACCTGTGTCATATTAATCTGGTGGTGTGAACTGCTGAGACCTGGAGTGTTCTGATTGGACCACCAGTACCTGTGTCATATTAATCTGGTGGTGTGCACTGTTGGGACCTGGAGTGTTCTGATTGGACCACCATATTAATCTGGGGGCCGTGTGTTCCATCAGTGGAATGATTCTGGAAGGATGAGCTCCAGCTATGTATATGGGTGATGTCCAGGGGTGGTTATCATGCTTCCATGATCCTAAATGCTGAGCATGCCCAGTGCACTCCCTTCCCTAACAACACTGAGCTCAGCCGCTGCTCCTATAGAAGAAAGCACACGTGTATGTGCGACATTTGAACACGGATATGAGATCAGTCCTGTGTTGCTGGATATAATATAGACAGTGTGGGAATTTCCCATATGGAATGGCCTACAGGTATGGTGGCTACATGAAGCAGCATTTTATAAAACTGCACAGTGTATGTCATCTACGTGGACCTCTTGTCTGCTCAGTATTCTACCCAAAAAGCAAGTACATCTTTAACCCCTTCCTGATACGGCATATACTCGGCCACAAGAAACTGCGTCATAACCACCTGCCCTCCGGAACATTTTATCCCCTTCCTGACCACGTCATTTTTTGCTATACTGCACTGCGCTACATTAAAGGGTAATTGCATACTAATGCAATGCAGTACCCAAACAAAATTCATATAGAGCTTTCTTTTGGCTGTATTTGATCACCTCTGGGTTTTTAATTTTTTGTGATATAAACAAATAAATACCAAAAATTTAGAAAAATTATATTTTCTACTTTCTGTTATAAAAAAATCCAATACATTTAAATGTCTTCATAAATTAAGATTAAAGTGTATCATGCTGGATGGTAAAAGAAAAAATCTGAGTAAGTGTATATTGGTTTCTGTAAAAGTTATAGAGTCTACAAACTATGGTACATATACCGGAATTTATGCAACCTTTACTTTCTGACTATCAGGTGCTAAAATGCCAGGGCAGTATAAACTCCCCCCAAATAACCCCTTTTTGGAAAGACACCCCAAGGAATTTGCTGAGATGCATGTTGAGTCCATGAAAGATTTTATTTTTTGTCACAAGTTTTTTTAAAAAATTACGAAATCCTTTTTTTTTTGTTTACACAAAATTGTCATTTTAATAAGATCTTTCTCACACATGCCTTGGTTGTATGTGAAATTACACCCCAAAACACATTCTGCTACTTCTGAGCATGCAGCTATCACTTGTGAGACTTTTCCATTGCCTAGCTGCATACAGAGGCCGAAAAACAATGACCACCTTCAGGCTTTCAAGAGCTGGAATTTTCTCATGTCACTTCCTCACTACCTATCACAGTTTTGGAGGCCCTGAAATGCCAGGATAGTAGAAGCACCCCCCAAAAGACCCATTTTTGGAAAGTAAACACCCCAAGGTATTTGCTGAGAGGCATGAAGATTTTATTTTTTGCCACAAGTTTTTGGGAAATTACAAAAAAAAAAATTTATATATATATATATATATATATACACAGTTGTGTTTAAAATAATAGCAGTCAGACATCACTAACCAGATCAATCACTGTTTTTGGTAGAAATGATATTTCTACATGGCAAATAATTTCCTAGCAGGTGTAGTAGAGTAATAGAAATCCAACAAACCCAACAGTCATGACATGCATGCTGCTGATTCTGTGTCATTGAATCACTCATTGAAAGGGGCGTGTTCAAAATAATATCAGTGTGGAGTTCTATTAGTGAGGTCATTCATTCTTTGAAAAACAGGTGGCAATTATTGCCCTTATTTAAGGAAGGAAGGCAGCAAATGTTGTACATGCTGGTTACAGTGCATTTCTCTCTGAAATTCTGAGGAAAATGGGTCGTTCCAGACATTGTTCAGAAGAACAGCGTACCTTGATTAAAAAGTTGATTGGAGAGGGGAAAACATATAAAGAAGTGCAGAAAATGATCGGCTGCTCAGCTAAAATGATGGCAAATGCTTTAAAATGGCAACCAAAACCTGAAAGACGTGGAAGAAAGCGAAAAACTACCATTGGAATGGATAGAAGAATAGCCAAAATGGCAAGGACTCAACAATCAGCTCCAGGAAGATGAAAGAAGGTGTGGCGTTCCCTGTGAGGACTCAGCCAACAATCAGCTCCAGGAAGATGAAAGAAGGTGTGACGTTCCCTGTGAGGACTGTTACAATTAGAAGACGCCTATGTGAAGCCAAGCTATCTGCAAGAAGTCCCCGCAAAGTCCCACTGTTGGGAAAAAGACGTGTGCTGAAGAGGTTACAATCTGCCAAAGAGCACATTGACTGGCCTAAAGAGAAATGGCGCAACATTTTGTGGACTGATGAAAGTAAGATTGTTCTTTTTGGGTCTAGTGGGCGGAGACAGTTTGTCAGACGACCCCCAAACACTGAATTCAAGCCACAGTACACTGTGAAGACCGTGAAGCATGGTGGTGCAAGCATCATGATATGGGGATGTTTCTCATATGACGGTGTTGGGCCTATTTATCGCATACCAGGGATCATGGATCAGTTTGAATCCATCAGAATACTTGAAGAGGTCATGCTGCCTTATGCTGAAGAGGAAATGCCCTTGAAATGGGGGTTCCAACAAGACAACCACCCCAAACACACCAGTAAACGTGCAACATCTTGGTTCCAGACCAACAAGATGGACGTGATGGAGTGGCCAGCCCAATCCCCGGATCTTCATCCAATAGAAAACTTGTGGGGTGACATCAAAAATGCCGTTTCTGAGGCCAAACCAAGAAATAGAGAAGAACTGTGGAATGTGGTCCAATCATCCTGGGCTGGAATACCTGATCACAGGGGCCAGAAGTTGGGTGACTCCATGCAACACAGATGTACAGCAGTTCTCAGAAACAGTGCGACTACAACCAAATATTCATGAAGTCATTCAAAGGAAAGCAAAATCTTCAAACATTTCTCAGTTTATATAGTGAATGTTTCAGTTTGTAAAGAAGAATACGAACACTGATTTTTTTTTAACCGTCTAATATTCACTTTTCTTCAATTTTTTTAGAGGAACAACACAAATTTGATGTATTTTTCTTCATGTTGTGATTTGGAATAGAATGTGTCGTGTTCCCAATGCATTTGTGTGGATGGAAATAAAAGCTATTAGAAGGATTTTCAGCTTTATTCACTTTTTTCAACACACTGCTATTATTTTGAACACAACTGTATATATATTTATTTTTTTAGAAGAAAAAATAGAAAAACTATTATTATTGAAATAAAAAAATAAATAAATCTTATATATATATATATATATATACACACACACACATACAGTGAGGAACAGAATTATTTGAACCCCCTGCGATTTTGCAAGTTCTCCCACTTAGAAATCATGAAGGGGTCTGACATTCACATTGTAGATACATTCCCACTCTGAGGACAGAATTCAGGAGATCCCATTGTATGATTTGTAAAGAATGTATTTGTCTCGCACGGCTGAACAGAAGTATTTGAACCCCTGAGAAGATCCGTGTTAATATTTGGTACAGAAGCCTTTGTCTGCAATTACAGAGGGCAGACGTTTCCTGTAGTCCTTGGCCAGATTTGCACTGCAACAGGGATTTTGGCCCCCTCCCCCACACCGATCTCCTCTAGATCTGTCAGGTTTCGGGGCTGTCGCTGAGCAACATGGAGTTTCAGCTCCCTCCAAAGATGTTCTATTGGATTTAGGTCTGGAGACTGGCTAGGCCACTCCAGAACCTTGATATGCTTCTTACGGAGCCACTCCTTGGTTCTCCTGGCTGTGTGCTTTGGGTCGTTGTCATGTTGGAAGACCCAGCCACGACCCATCTTCAATGCTCTGACTGAGGGAAGGAGGTTGTTGCTGAAAATCTCACAATAAATGGCCCCATTCATCCTCTCCTTAATACAGTGCAGTCATCCTGTCCCCTTCGCAGAAAAGCACCCCGAAAGCATGATGTTACCACCCCCATGCTTCACAGTAGGGATGGTTTTCTTGGGATGCAACTCATCCTTCTTTTTCCTCCAAACACGACGAGTGAAGTTTAGACCAAAAAGTTCTCCTTTGGTCTCATCTGACCACATGACTTTCTCCCATGCCTCCTCTGGATCATCCAGATGGTCATTGGAAAACTTCAGACGGGCCTGGACATGTGATGACTTGAGCAGGGGAACCTTCCGTGCAATGCATGATTTGAAACCATGACGGCATAGTGTTCTACCGACAGTCACCTTTGAAACTGTGGTCCCAGATATCTTCATGTCATTGACCAGCTCCTCCCTTGTAGTTCTGGGCTGATTCCTCACCTTTCTTATCATCAGTGATACCCCACGAGGTGACATCTTGCATGGAGCCCCAGTCCGAGGGACACTGACAGTCGTCTTTAGCCTCTTCCACTTTCTAAAAATTGCTCCAACAGTTGACATTTTTCACCAAGCTGCTTGGCAATTACCCCGTAGCCCTTTCCAGCCTTGTGGAGGTCCACAATTTTGTCTCTGGTGTCTTTTGACAGCTCTATAGTCTTGCCCATGGTAGTAGTTGGCGTCTGACTGACTGTGGGGTGGACAGGTGTCTTTAAAGAGATCAGACAGGTGCTACTAAATCAGATTAATGAGTGGAGTAGAGGTGGACTTTTTAAAGGTGCAGTAACAGGTCTTTTAGAGCCAAAATTTTTGCTGTTTCTTAGGTGTTCAAATACTTCTGTTCCTCACTGCATGTATAAATATATATAAAACAAAAATCACACAAAAAATTAATTATATTTTTATGCTTGAATCAAACAAAAGTCATTCAAAAAATCAAGTTCAATCAATAGTGTTCATTCAGTGAACCCTCCTTTGGATAATGAAAAATATATGCATCTGTCATCAATTCCTGTGCAGAGACATCCTCCACCGTGTATCTGCTCACCGTCCTCCGCCGTGTATCTGCTCACCGTCCTCCACCATGTATCTGCTCACCATCCTCCACCGTGTATCTGCTCACCGTCCTCCACCATGTATCTGCTCACCATCCTCCACCATGTATCTGCTCACCATCCTCCACCATGTATCTGCTCACCATCCTCCACCATATATCTGCTCACCATCCTCCACCATATATCTGCTCACCATCCTCTACCATGTATCTGCTCACCATCCTCCACCATGTATCTGCTCACCATCCTCCACCATGTATCTGCTCACCATCCTCCGCCATGTATCTGCTCACCATCCTCCGCCATGTATCTGCTCACCATCCTCCACCATATATCTGCTCACCTCACGCAGTGTGATCGCACATTATACAATGTTACCGTCTAACTGCACTTTTGGTCCCATATGGACTCAGAAGATCAGCTTGCTGAATGAAGACTCCAAAGTAATCTCCCTCCTGATAAGCGTCTTTGTATCAGCCGTATTCCTCATTAATAAGAACTCCACATGGTGCTTTATCCTTTTATACTTTTATTCATCAATTACACATAAGAAATGCCCTCACGTTCCGGAGGTGTATATTGCACCATGTATGATGAACATCCAGTGATGTACTGATCAGACACAAGATGGCAGTATCATCTCAGCAGCAGAGTCCTGCACATGCTCAGAACAGACACCATCCATCATGTGATGCAAGGCAAAGCACGGGGCCCCTTAGTGAATGCTATTGCCTGCTGTAATGTCCTTCCAAGAGCCGTTTGTAGAGTACTACAACCGCTGTCCCGATGAATGGCAACATTTTGATGTCATCCGCACACTCCTCCCCGATGGATGGTGTCTGTTCTGAGCATGTGCAGGACTCTGCTGCTGAGATGATACTGCCACCTTGTGTCTGATCAGTACATCACTGGATCTTCATCATACATGGTGCAATATACACCTCCGGAACGTGAGAGCGTTTCTTATGTCTAATTGATGTATAAAAGTATAAAAGGATAAAGCACCATGTGGAGTTCTTATTAATGAGGAATACGGCTGATACAAAGACGCTTATCAGGAGGGAGATTACTTTGGAGTCTTCATTCAGCAAGCTGATCTTCTGAGTCCATATGAGAAAAAAAAAGTGCAGCTACAACGTAACATTGTACAATGTGCGGTCACACTGCGTGATGTGAGCAGATCCATGGTGGAGGACGGTGAGCAGATACATGGTGGAGGATGGTGAGCAGATACATGGTGGAGGATGGTGAGCAGATACATGGTGGAGGACGGTGAGCAGATACAGGGTTGAGGACGGTGAGCAGATACAGGGTGGAGGACGGTGAGCAGATACATGGTGGAGGATGGTGAGCAGATACATGGTGGAGGACGGTGAGCAGATACAGGGTTGAGGACGGTGAGCAGATACAGGGTGGAGGACGGTGAGCAGATACATGGTGGAGGATGGTGAGCAGATACATGGTGGAGGATGGTGAGCAGATACATGGTGGAGGATGGTGAGCACATACACGGTGGAGGATGGTGAGCAGATACACGGTGGAGGATGGTGAGCAGATACAGGGTTGAGGACGGTGAGCAGATACAGGGTGGAGGACGGTGAGCAGATACAGGGTGGAGGACGGTGAGCAGATACAGGGTGGAGGACGGTGAGCAGATACATGGTGGAGGACGGTGAGCAGATACATGGTGGAGGACGGTGAGCAGATACATGGTGGAGGACGGTGAGCAGATACATGGTGGAGGACGGTGAGCAGATACACGGTGGAGGACGGTGAGCAGATACACGGTGGAGGACGGTGAGCAGATACACGGGGGAGGACGGTGAGCAGATACATGGGGGAGGACGGTGAGCAGATACACGGCGGAGGATGTCTCTGCACGGGAATTCATGACAAATGCACATATTTTTCATTATCCAAAGGAGGGCTCACTGAATGAACACTTTATTGATTGAACTTGATTTTTTGAATGACTTTTTTTTGATTCATACTTAAAACTATTCTTTATTTTTTGTGTGTTTTTTTTATATATATATATATATATATATATATTTTTTTTTTAAATTATTTTAATATTAATATTTTTTTCTATTATTTTATCTTATAATATATATTTGTTTATTTTTTCACTTTGTTTTTTGGTTATATAAGGATTGTGCCATTGTTTCATGTAGCGCAGCATTTTCACTTCACATTATGATTGTATAATTTGCCGCACTGAGACATGGGTTGTGTGCACTAGCGGCTACAGTATTTAATTGTAATTTTTGTTGTTTTCATTTCACCATAGTTTGCGCTAGAGTTACTCAATTTATTTTAGATACCACTGGTCATGAGATTGGTTTCTTTCAGTTGGGTTTTGGGGGTGGTAAAAATGGACAGCTTAGCCAGTGTTTCTGCTCTCAAACTGTAAAATAACAGCCAGATGGGGCTATTAACAGGCCGTGTCTGCAGCATTATTAACTCGGGGTGCAGATTCTGACAAGCAGCACCTCTTATCAAGCTCCCCCACTGGGCTCAATGGGGCCACACCACCACTACGTACAATGCACACAATTACAATGTGGTAGTGTGTCATTGTAGGGTGAAATTAGGTGTGGGGGTGGTAATAACATGTCCTCATCCTCTGTCAGATGTCCTCTGAAAAGCCCTGTGACTGGAAGGAGAGAGCCTGAGATGGGTACAGGGGGGATTTCTGGGGGTTCTGGCCTGGAGTGAAGGACAGGTGAACATCTCCCGGGTTTGCAGAGTGGAGGCGCTAACACAGGAAGGACTTGGCTGGGTAGCAGAGTGGAGGCGCTAACACAGGAAGGACTCGGCTGGGTAGCAGAGTGGAGGCGCTAACACAGGAAGGACTCAGCTGGGTAGCAGAGTGGAGGCGCTAACACAGGAAAGACTCGGCTGGGTAGCAGAGTGGAGGCGCTAACACAGGAAGGACTCGGCTGGGTAGCAGAGTGGAGGCGCTAACACAGGAAGGACTTGGCTGGGTAGCAGAGTGGAGGCGCTAACACAGGAAGGACTCGGCTGGGTAGCAGAGTGGAGGCGCTAACACAGGAAGGACTCGGCTGGGTAGCAGAGTGGAGGCGCTGACACAGGAAGGACTCGGCTGGGTAGCAGAGTGGAGGCGCTGACACAGGAAGGACTCGGCTGGGTAGCAGAGTGGAGGCGCTGACACAGGAAGGACTCGGCTGGGTAGCAGAGTGGAGGCGCTAACACAGGAAGGACTCGGCTGGGTAGCAGAGTGGAGGCGCTAACACAGGAAGGACTCGGCTGGGTAGCAGAGTGGAGGCGCTAACACAGGAAGGACTCGGCTGGGTAGCAGAGTGGAGGCGCTAACACAGGAAGGACTCGGCTGGGTGGCAGAGTGGAGGCGCTAACACAGGAAGGACTCGGCCGGGTAGCAGAGTGGAGGCGCTAACACAGGAAGGACTCGTCCGGGTAGCAGAGTGGAGGCGCTAACACAGGAAGGACTCGGCCGGGTAGCAGAGTGGAGGCGCTAACACAGGAAGGACTCGGCCGGGTAGCAGAGTGGAGGCGCTAACACAGGAAGGACTCGGCCGGGTAGCAGAGTGGAGGCGCTAACACAGGAAGGACTTGGCTGGGTAATCATATACAGTAAATTGTTCCTCTGCTGATTCACAATTGTGTAAATATGGTGATAAGGTGGGTAAGCAAAGGGTCTCCAACCAACTCCTGTAGCCTCCCTAAAGGATACTTCTGCTACCCTTGTCTCCTCCTCAGAAGAAACCAATAAAATACTGGAAGATATTTGTGCCACTCTATATCTAGATCCAAGACCTTGAGGTGACCACAAAATTCTTAGACTCACTTCATTTACTCACTATTGGCCCCTCCCACCTGCAATCTGTAAATGTCCCTATTTCATTAAAGGAAGGGTCTGAGGTGATTAAAGGCTTACCTAGTGGGAAATCACCTGGTCCTGATGGCTACACACCAGCATTGTATAAGATGATGGACTCTCTCATCCCTCAGCTACTGACAGTATATAACGAGGTTTGGGAGGGGGGCCCATACCTTCCAATGGGTCACCAAGCCTATATAAAACTGATTTCTAATAAGGGCAAGGACCCAGTTGAACCAGAGGCATACCGACTCCTATCCCTCCTAAATGTGAACACTAAAATACTCTCTGAAATAGTAGCATCCCTCTTGGCTGCAATATTACCCTCCCTTATCCATACTGCCCAAGCTGGCTTTATTAATGGAAGACCAGTGGCTTCCAACATTCGGAAAGTTATTGCAGTGCTGGAACAAGGCAAGGTACACCCGTCTGAGGATCGAGCTATTATTACATTGGATGCTGGAAAAGTCTTGGATAATGTCAGCTATCATTGGCTTGCTCTGGTTCTTCTGATGGCTTTTCAGCAGTATGGATTCTGCACCTTCACCCAGGGTGGTAGCTGCAGGTCTCATATCAGGTGAAATATTGCTGCACGAAGGGTACTCACCAGGGTTGCCCCCCCTTCACCTCTTCTTTTCAACCTTGCCCTGGAACCTTTCTCCCGTTACCTTTCCTCCAGAGCCCCAATACATGGGATTCAGACAGGTCAAGAAGAACTCCATTTGCCAACGATATTTTTTATGGCGGATCCTGTGGCAGATATTCACATTCTCCATCAGGTCTTCACAAGCCTCCTACAGTGCTCTGGCCTTCCAATCAATTCTGCTAAGAGTGGAATACTTTCCTTTTCTCGAACCAACACCCTTCCCTGGGCCCAGCAGTCTCTCTTCACGTAGCAAATGTTCAGATCACATATTCAGGCATTACGATAGGGAAGGAGCCATCCTCGGTCTATCATTACTACCCTTCACTGATATCTAAAATAGGAAATGAGATGGAAACATGGATGTACCTTCTCCTATCGCTTTTTGGGGGGTGACACCTGTTCAAAATGGTGAGCTTTGCTCCCCTATTGTACCCTCTTCAAACAATTCGGTTCCTGCTTAAACAGGGGGAGCAAAAAAAAAGGACGGAGCAAACTTTCCCAATATTCCATTGTATGACCTTGCCTGTTTATTGTGTATAGGGACAGATTGGATACTTCAGGCTTCCTCATACAACAATTATGATTTGGAGTTGGCAGTGGTGCAACCATATGACTTAGCTGCACTCCTGCATTGCAAAATACAATTGTTCCCCACAAGTATTCAACACAACCTTCTGATACGGGATCTGATTCTTACATGGAGGGACATACAGAGCAAACTGGGCCTGTCACCCCATGTCTCCCAATATTTGCCCATAAGAGGCAATCCAATGTTTCCACAAACTGTTCAATATGCGGCTTTCAACATTTGGAGTTCTAAGGGGCTCTCCTGCGTTGCCTCCCTGTATGACTCATATTTGAACTATCAGGAACTTTGAAATCTTTCCCAACCCTTGCATCAACTTATGCCCTGCCAAGCCATCCCTCTCTCTACTACCTACACCTCTCAGGTTGTATAAACTGGTGCTGCCCAGCCAAACAACAATGTTTTCAAACTTCCATATCGGATCGCTTCCTACAGGAATGGAAATACTCCATATCTGACATCTATCGACCTTTACACTCTCTCTTTACTAAACCTCTACATCCCACATCTGTGAAATCTTGGAGCAAGGTCATACCGGGAGAGAACCTGGTGGGCAACATACTGGAAGGATAGAACAAAGTGCAAAGGCTTGTGGTGAATGAATCCTGGAGAGAGTCTCAATGTAGGCTCTTCCATGGGGCCTTCTTCCCATTTCTATCCACTAAGAACTCTCCACAAATCCACTATGTAGTGAGCACCGCCCTCTCTCTTCCACTGATTTCAGGAATGGCCCCCCTGCATCTCAACCTTTTGGGAACAAGTGTTAGCCTACATCTCAGGAGTTTGTGGCTGCTCACTCCCCGTGGACCCAGTTCTTCTACAACTCTCCATTCAGCTGAGAAAACCCACATCCACAAATCCCGCAGGAGCTTGCAGTGGATATTATTATGTTTACTGGTGGCCCACAGGGCTATTCCTAAGAAATGGCCTATCACCTTGTCCCCACCATCACAGACACTAAAAAAGATCTACGTCTTCTGATTTACAGAGAGAAGGTAGACATGGAGCTCAACAACCAAGCCTCAGTCAAACATTTCCATAATAGATGGGACACTTTTATTGCAGCAACACTTACATCCTTGGAGCAATCCTCTATGTTGTCTTCTTTTACTTCTATGGATGGGTTTGTCAAGGTGGTTACATTGTAGAGATCAGACAGCCGTGTATGGAACACGCATTGAGGACACGCATACATAACAGGTGTTACTTGCTCCCCATCTGGCCGTGTATACTTTGGTTTTCTGGTTCATGACGTTATCATTCTTTTGCTCTCCTGATGTGTCTGTGCGCACTCATGGCCGAACCTTACTTCCTTGGCTTTATCATGACATCTAGGAACATTATGACATTCTGCTCCTCTCACTTATTGGAGTTGGGAACAAAGTCTCAGGAGAGAGTCCATCCATGTTTTCTGATCAGGTATCACACCCGGTCACACCTCCAGGTCAGTTCCTGCCAGAAGATTCCTTCCTCTTTCTTTATTGGAGAGATTCTAATTATTTCATTGGTTACTGTGATTTATCTTTTATTCAGAAGTCATGGCAAGAAGTATGAGGTGCTCGTCTCCTCTTTCACCCCAGACATATTGCTTCTTTGTATATCTCTGTAGAAAACTCAATATAGAATATTTAAACAAATGTACTCAGCCAATGACAGGTAATTACTCCATTTTTATTCTTCTGCAACCCCTGTCCCACACTTCATCCATGTCTTTGGGGACCTCTGATCTCCTTATGAACTATTTCTTCCATGATGAAGATCAGCCATGGAGTATATCTGAGGTGTATATCAGGGTGTGCTTCTTCCCCACATGAGAGCTGGGATGGACAGCAACATTCATAGAGAAGACATTTCCCGCACTCAAGGCACTAATACACCTCCAGGGTTGTGTGGGACCCCTGATGTACGGGAAGACAGGACTTCAGTGAGGAACATTTCTCTCAATCAGGATAGGAACGTGGCTTCTCCACTGTGTGAATTCGCTGATGTCTGTAAAGATCGGACTTCTGCAAAAAACATTTCCCGCACTCACAACAGGAATATGGCTTTTCCCCTGTATGAAATCTCTGATGTGTGTTAAGGCTGGACCTCCCTGAAAAACATTTCCCGCACTCAGGACAGGAATACGGCTTCTGCCCCGTGTGCAATCTCTGATGTATGTAAAGATGGGAAATCTGCGAAAAACATTTCTCGCACTCAGAACAGGAATATGGCTTTTCCCCAGTGTGAGATCTCTGATGTATGTAAAGATGGGACTTCTCTGAAAAACATTTCCCACACTGAGGACAAGAATGTGGCTTGTCTCCAGTATGCAATTTCTTATGTCTGTAAAGATTAGACTTATCTGAAAAACATTTCCCGCACTCAGAACAGTAATATGGCTTCTCCCCCGTATGAGATCTCTGATGTAATTGAAAGTTGGACTTTTGTGAAAAACATTTCCCGCACTCAGGACAGGGATACGGCTTCTCCCCCGTATGAGACCTTTTATGCACATTAAGATGGGATTTAAAACTGAAACCCTTCCCGCACTCATTACAGGAGAAGCTCTTCCCTGTTGGAAGGCCGGCCCGGTCCCGCACAGTCTGAGGTTCCTCAGGATACGAAGAATCCGATGGTCCATCTACACTGGGTGGTGCCGGATGGACATTGGAGGGAGCCGGGTTTTCTCCTGGACTATACTGTGTGATGTCCTCATCTTCTACTTTCCAGTCTGGAGACAAAGTGAGACAATCCTCGGAGGTTTTCCTCATCTCCCGGCCATGGACTAAAATACAAAGACAAAGAGGATTACTAGACAGGAGCTGATTGGTTCCCCCAAACCAGGACTCCACCCACATCAGGCAGCTTGGTCTCTGAGGAGCTTACAATTCCACCCTCAAGGGAACTAGGAAATGGGTGTAACAAAAGAGAATCCATATTATGTGTATATATAGCAGTGGGGGGAGGGAGGAGAGCAGAAGTCAGGACTATGGAATGTACAAGGTCCCACACCGCTGCCTCCCATCTCTTGAGACTGCACTCAGTGACTTGGGTCTGAGACACTACAGACATATCCCTCCACCCGGCACAGCCAGCAGACCACAGATCTTGCTAGATCCGGCCATTGGTAAGAACCCCAAGACACATGCCCCAAGTGCCTAGGTAGAGCAACACCTATGTAGAAGATGAACACTTTGCTGGCAGCTGAACTCCAGAATCAATATAAATCCATCTAGATACATAAATTGTGTCTTACGTGATGATATTGCAGTGGTTACTCTACTCTGGACCAATCAGTGAGCAGTATTGTCACAATCAGTGGAGAAGACCTAGATTGTAAGCTCCCAGGATCAGGGCCATCCTATCCCTCTTGTATTGATCTGTATTGTTGCTGTATTGTCTCCCATTATATTGTAAAGTGCTGAGCAAACTGTTGGCGCCATAAATCCTGTATAATAATAATAATAATACCTGGGACTGTAACCTCAGGATCTATAGTGGACCAGTGGAAACAACTAAACAGGTGTACCTGGGTACCGGTCCTCACATATACAGGAGCAGTGTGACCGCACACAGGAGTTGCAGGATCTAAGGGGCCATCCGGTCTTCACCAGAGCCACTGGAGGGGTGGATGTTGTGCTGCATGGCAGCCCCCAGGTTGCGGCTCTCTAACACACCCGTGCAGGCACAGTGCAACCAAATAGCATGCTGGAAGGACACGCGGTACACACAGGATACTAGGAACCAAGGTCACCTACTGCAGCAACCTAGGAAGGGGCTCCGGGGGAGAGGATGCAGGGAACACGTGTAAAGTGCAGGAGAGGGAGGGATGCTGAGCAATGGTGCAGACAGAGAGACTCAGCAAGATGGAAAGGGCTGCAGGCAAACAACAGGAAACAATGCTGAGAAGGACACACACAGCAACAGGAAATGAGGGGATCCACGGACAGAAACCAAAGGGAATATAACTGCACAGCCAGAGGGAAAACACAGAGAACAAAGACAGGATCAAACAGCACACAGAATATGGGAATACTAAAGCGGCAGTGACCACCACAGGAACCAGAGGGGTGCGGCTTCCACATGAAGACACGTTGCTGGAACACTAACACACAGGTACAAAGACTTGATAATGCCTAGGTTCAGGGGGGATAGGCAGGAACCCGAGCAACACGGACAGGAGGCAAAACCCGGTGCTGGATCAATGTGAAGGGAAGCATGACAAGTATGGGTGGAGGAATGGATTTAGTGTTCATGACCCACCTGTGCTGATCTCTGTAGGAGTGTCCTCCTCTATAAATGTCCCCGTTATTCCATCCTCCTCCATAGACTGCTGATCATCCCTCACATACGCCTCTTCTTCTTCTGCTTTCACCTCAACTTTTAGATCTATCAGATCTTCACCCTAAATCAAGGAAATGATAGAAGATGTCATCTGTAAAATATAAGGTCACATAAAAAATCTATATAGTGTCAGAAGTCCTTGCTCTCTGCCCCACCAACCTTGTAATGGTGAGGGATGGTGTGACCTTCCTGTGTGGAATCCCGGGAATACAGAGGACGGGGACATCTCTCTGGTGGGTTCCTGGTATTAGGTGGCTCCATCATATCCTTGTGTCCTTCTGAAAACTCCTCCATCACTCCATACTCCTCATCCTCCTCTTTATACTCTTCTTTAACAACAATATTCTCATCCCCGAGGATTCCACTCTGAAAGATATAATAAAACATTCATTGTAACAAACATGCTGTGTATAAATCACAACTACCAATAATTGTCATCATCTACCTGATGATGGTGAGGGATGGTGTGACCTTCCTGTGTGGAATCCCGGGAATACAGAGGACGGGGACATCTCTCTGGTGGGTTCCTGTAGCTGGATGACTCCACCATGGTGTCCTGGTACAGATCTTTGTGTTCCTTTAGAATCTCTGACTCCTCCATCCCCCCATCCTCATCCTCCTCCTCTTTTATCTCTTCTTTAACCTCAACTTTAGAATCTCTCAGGTTTCCACTCTGAATATATAATAAAATGCCATCAATGGTAACAATGCAGATAATGTACAGATCCTAATGATACTATCAGTGATTGTTCCTCATCTACCTGATGATGGTGAGGGATGGTGTGACCTTCCTGTGTGGAATCCCGGGAATACAGAGGACGGGGACATCTCTCTGGTGGGTTCCCATGACTGGATCCATCTGTAGGAAACACACACACTGACTGAATCCATTGTTTCTATGTGTTTATCAGATGATGGGGGATCTAGGTGGATCCTCCGTACTGCTCTCTCCTTTACAATAAAGTCTCCTCTTACCCGGTGATGTGAGGGGCGGCTGATTGTCCATCATGACGTCCTTGTAGAGATCCTTGTGTCCTTCTAAATACTCCCACTCCTCCATGGAGAAATAGACAGTGACACCCTGACACCTTATAGGAACCTGACACACACAATGATACAGTCACCATCCAGACACATCCCT
This sequence comes from Staurois parvus, assembly GCF_062004578.1. Classification (NCBI taxonomy): domain Eukaryota; kingdom Metazoa; phylum Chordata; class Amphibia; order Anura; family Ranidae; genus Staurois; species Staurois parvus. The sequence continues at coordinate 1,849,314 of NW_028317970.1, read as the reverse complement.
TGTCTGTTACTGGAGAATGTCCCAGAATTCCCGGCACCGCTCACCTCTCCTGTCAGCAGCTCAGTGATCTCTCTGGTGACTTCTAGAATCTTCTGCATGTTGTGTCTCTCAGGGTTTAGGGAGTCACATGGAGGCACTGTGATGGTCATATGATCACCTGACTTCAGAAGAGGAAATCTCTGTATTGAGGAACCAATAGGAATATCATGTTAGACTCCCAGAATCCTCCTCACCTCTCCGGTCAGGTCTGCGTTTTATTAATAGAGATGAGAGTGATGTCATGTGACCTCCCAGAATCCTCCTCACCTCTCCGGTCAGGTCTGTTTTATTAATAGAGATAAGAGTGATGTCATGTGACCTCCCAGAATCCTCCTCACCTCTCCGGTCAGGTCTGTTTTATTAATAGAAATGAGAGTGATGTCATGTGACCTCCCAGAATCCTCCTCACCTCTCCGGTCAGGTCTGCGTTTTATTAATAGAGATGAGTGATGTCATGTGACCTCCCAGAATCCTCCTCACCTCTCCGGTCAGCAGGTAGATGATCTCCAGGGTGAGGTTTAGTATCTTCTCAGTCATGTGACTCCGGTCCTCCTCCATCCTCATTGGTGCCATCATGTGATCTATACAGGTCTCCTTGTAGACGGTTTTGATGAGTTTTAGATCTGCAGACAAGGAATGATAAATGGTTACATAGTCGGTAAGGTTGACTAAAGACACTCGTCCCTCCAGTTCAGCCGCATCGTGTGTATCTGCGTGTCTATGGCACCATCCTCTTCCATATCCCTTTACATTGTGTTCCCTAAGAAACACATCTAAAAGGTTTGTGAATGTATCTACACTCCCCGCTGACACACCAACTGTGGAAGGGAGTTCCACATCCTTACTGCTCCAACAGTAAAGAACCTAACACACAGTTTAACCACTTGACCTCCAGAAGGTATTACCTCTTTATGACCAGGTTATTTTTTGCTGTTCAGCACTGCACTACTTAAACGGCAAATTGCTCGGTCATGCAACACTGAACCCAAATGCAATTTATATCATTTTTTCACCCAAATGAAGCTTTCTTTTGGTGGTATTTGATCATCACTGGGGTTTTTTATGTATGTAACACACTGCATTGTTACTAATGGCAGATTGTTAAATGACCACAAGATGGCTGTGCTCTGCAGTTCAGCTGACACAGGAAATTGTACAGCAACGCTGAGAATGCTGGGACTTGTATGCTGCAAGCAGGATTTCTTCATTCAGTTCTTCTGACATAGAACTGCAGATCCCAAGTCAGTAAGTAAAGGGGCTGGAGTGTATAAAAGGAGAAAAGCCCAGGAGGTGAGGAGAAGAGAGGCAGGGTGCGTGTGAGAACAGAGTGCCGATCCAGGAGGTGTCAGGCTGGATCAGACCGAATCAGAGGATGGAGAAGGGAATTTCCAGATTGTTGATCGTACTGAGAGGCAGGATAGTCGATCCTGCATGTAGGTGGATCGAGTCATCTTTATTGGCACCACTATCTCCATGGGAAGACAGCCAGAAAAGGGGCCCCCCAGCAACAAGGACATCATTTCACACCACTACTTTGAAGGACTGGTGAGAGAGTTCCTAACCCACACCACACCACCATGTGATACAGGGTCCATAGTTGTTGTTGCCGGTTACTAAGTCCAGGATTCTTACAATGCAGACTGCCACATAGAGACACAGTCTCTGTAGCCCAATCAGTGCTGCGGCCTATCTACACCAGAAGCCCATTGAAGTATCACACACAGTATATCAGCCCTAATAGATTCTGTTGCCTGATTGGCAGGAACTGGAAAAAAGTAAAATCATATTACCTCCGGCCTGTTCTACACAAAGTTCCACCAGCCAAGTCTCACACTAAAGGGACATACTTCTGCTGAAGTCTGCTCTCACCCTCCTCAGTTTGAGTAACCACCATACCCAAGTAAACTCCTAGATTGCTGCCTTTATTGAAGGGGAACTCTGCTTGCTGTGTCCTCATCACCAGGGAAGGGACATTTTCTCATGAAGAAAAGGGATGACCCCTCCACTGGGCACCAACGTAAAGAGCTCCACCAAACCAGCAGAAGAGTCTTTCCTGCATTGGGTGATGGGGTTTATATGGGACTTTCTGCTTGTTGAAACCCTCAGAGAGTTAAGCACTGGTTCTGTTTATTGGGAGCCCACAAGGGAGCGAGCCTAACATTCCTAATCTCTCCTTTTCTGCCTGTTTGGGGAACGTTCTCTGGGTAGGAGAGAAACAATAAAACTCTGAGTCCTGGAGGACAATTTGGTCTATTTAACGTGGTATTGTGCTGTAATATGTTGTTTATTTCTCCTGAACGGTTCATAGTTTCTCACATCAGTCATCGATTCTTCGTGTGAAAATTGCTGCTAATCTGACTCTAATACAGACTGATTTACTATTCATTCAATGCTATGTGATTATTGTGTGTTATAGCCAGGGGGGGACACCTGACCAAGGTATTACAATGGTGTCAGCAGGGGTTGTGCACCAGCCAGGGCTCAGAAGTGAACAGGGAACCCAAAATACTCAGCGACTCTTGAGGGGGTAGTGCTACATATAAATCAAATCTCATTTCTTTGTAAATTTAGGCCAAAATGTATTCCACTACTTGTCTTTGGAAAACAATCCCCAGTAAGTGTATAGTAATCGTTGTGTGTGAAAGTTATAGAGTCTACAAACTACGGGATATATACTAGAATCTACGCAGCTTTTAAGCAGCTCTGACTTTCCTGCTGCCTATCACATTTCTTGAGGTGCTAAAATGCCAGGACAGTACACACAAGAGTAGATGATGCTTGGAGTAAACTTCCAGCAGAGGTAGTGAGCCAGTCAGCAGTAAATAGCTTCAAACATGCTTGGGATAAGCATAGCTCTATACTCAGACAAAACGTTACCAAACAAACCCCCACCCACCTCCCCCCCAAAAGAACTCGGTGGACCACACAGTTTTTTCTGCCTTCCCTTTTCTATGTCTCTAAATTACCTCATTTTTGGAAAGTAGACAGTCTGAGGTATTTTCTGGGAGGCATGTTGAATCCATGGAAGATTTTATTTTTTGCCACAAGTATTTGGGATATGACAAAAATTTTATTTTTCTTTACACAAAGTTGTCACTTTAATGAGATATTTCTCACACATCCCATGGGTATATGTGGAATTACAGCCCCAAACAAGTACAGCCTATCCATGTACAGGGCCCAAAATCCAATCAGCACCTTCAGGCTTTCAAGGGGCATTAATTATTCATTGGATGTCCTGAATACTTATCACAGTTTTGGAGACTTTAAAATGCCCCAATAGTACAAACACCCCTAAATCACCCTTTTTTGGAAAGTCGACACTCCAAGGTATTTAACCAGCGGCATGCTGAGTATTTTGCAGATCTCATTTTATTGTCACAAGGTTTTGAGGAATGAAAGATGAAAATAAAAAATATTTTTTTTTTCTTCATTTTCCAAAAGCCTGGGAGGTGTAGACTTCAACTACCAAATGATGAAGCCATTTTTAACCACCTGCAGAGCTAGACATTGGTACAAAAAAGTGTCTATATATTTATGTCAATTGGCTCTATACAATGCTTTTGTTATTTACAAAGCTACTGGAAGAACCAGATCCTTCCTAAAATATCAGGAAGAGATCATCACTGCCTTTTAGTATCCAGAAGGCACTGTGGCGCAAAGCTCAAATCCAGATGCAGTTAGCCGGCTGCATGAGAGGCATTTTCCTGATGTCCTCCCACCTACCACAACACAAAAGTCGCCCCAAAAATGATGTGTCTGTGGTAAACATGGAATAAGGGGAGGAACTCCAGGGTACAGCATGGCACAGTGTAGGGGTCCACACAATTCAGCACAGGACGGGTCTCTAAAGATCATAGGTATTCAGGAAAAATACATATATATATTTTTTTAATTAATGTTATATTGTTACTGTGTTATTGTTAACTGTTATTTGCTTTGCAGGAACACCAGTCAGCTGCAGCATTGATCGGTGTATTCTGACGCTGACACAGATAGGCCTTTCAACAACACCAGAGGCCATGTAAATTTGGACCGTTGTGTTTGAATGGAAGACAGGATAAATACATCACATTTGTCCTTCCATTTTACTCGAGTAGTTCTTCATGCAAAAGCAGAATTCTTCCCCTCTCTAAGTGGGGTGTTACCAAGCCACTGGGGAAAGCCTTTGTGATTAGATCGCATGGTGCCATAGCAGCCAATTTCTTGAAGGAACAAATGTCTAAAAAGTTGCATGCTAGCATAAAGGTTGTCCAAATGGTACCCCATATTCAACAAGGGTGACAAGTCCCACACTATCTAACCACTGCTCCCCATGTAGTCTTGACATCAGGGGCCATTGCAGCAGAGAACACAGGCATATGATGAATCAGGTCAGTGGACCAATATGAGCACAATTCATTCTTTGTAAGGGCCATGTTAAGGGTTAGGACCAAAAAAGCTTTAAATTCAGAAACCGTGACAGGTTTGAACTCGAATAGGCTGGTAAACTTTGAATTTGCGTTGGCAGAGATGTATTGTTGGGCATAAAGATTGCTTTAGTGCACAATCAAATTGTAGAGATCTTCAGTGAAAAACAGCTAAAATAAATCAAGGGGCATTGTTAAGTTCGCTGGTTCCACCTGAACCCGGGGCTGTGAATGGGGGGATGATGGATGCTGCTGAATCTGGGGGAAGCCAATTAAGGTTTGCAGGCACCTCTGGAAGGACACCATGGGCTCTACAGGTCTGTGCTTGAATTCTTGGAGGATGCAGTTGCATAATGTTATGAGTGCTAGCCACCTCACCAGCTTGTACTGCACTTGGGACTCACCACGTCACCATGAAATACTGCAGTGCTGATGTATAAAAGGCTAGGAAGTACTAGGACACTGGTGTTTGTCAATCCACCAAAAGGTAGTGCAGTGTTAGTACTGTCACTGTGCTGCATATGAGAATAATCCTGCATTTCTAGCACCTCAGCAACCTGGGAATGGGGTTGGGTGTGCCTGATCTTAGCAGGGACCTCTTCACCATCATCAGACCTACCTGCTGGGGTGTCACTGCTCTCTACAGGTCCATAATCTGAGCCTGATTCTGATAGTGAGGCTTCCCCTTCACTCTCATCTGTCATGTTGGGAATCCTGTACGCCTCCCTAGGGAACCTTTTTTTAGACATTTTGGACACTAAATTTACAGGTACATAGTGGTGACCATGGGAAAAAGAGCTCCTGGCTAGCAATCAGGGACTGCTTGTGTGCTAGAAATGAAATGACCTGCTAGTGGTAGGAGAGATCAGGCTCAGATGTTGCTGACACTGGTTTTGCAGACAATGTATCAGAGATGGCAGTGATCTGAAAAATTATACTGACATTGCATTTGTTGGGGGGGCTAAACGCAAGTGGTGGCAGTGATCGGGGCTGATCCTACTAACACTGCATTTATGGGGACACCATTCCATCGGGAGATCCATGTGCTCAAATCCCAACAGCTAGTGCATGCATTTATCCATCAGGTGCTAAAGGGGTGTAACCACATATTAACACCAGAAATTCTGAAGGCCCCTCTGCACACTGCTATATACCCTTCAAGCAGACTATGCAATACATAGGGATATTTAGTTCACACATATTGCAATACATGCTTAAGCCGGCCAACTGCGTCAAAGTAATCCCTCTATGGCCAGTCCTACACAATGGGGAGAGCTACAAGGTTCAGGTCTGGCTACTGACCCAACAATACAACAAACAAGCTGGCCAACTGCGTCAAAGTGATCCCTCTATGGCCAGTCCTACACAATGGGGAGAGCTACAAGGTTCAGGTCTGGCTACTGACCCAGCAATACAACAAACAAGAGATCCATGTGCTCAAATCCCAACAGCTAGTGCATGCACTAGCTGTTGGGATTTGAGCACACACTAGCTGTTGGGATTTGAGCACATGGATCTCTTGTTTGTTGTATTGCTGGGTCAGTAGCCAGACCTGAACCTTGTAGCTCTCCCCATTGTGTCTTTTCCCCTATGTTAGCATTGTGTCCACAGTAGCATTTGCGTAGGCAGAGCAGAGTAGGACTGGCCATAGAGGATTACTTTGACGCAGTTGGCCAGCTTGTTTGTTGTATTGTTGGGTCAGTATCCAGACCTGAATCTTGTAGCTCTCCCCATTGTGTAGGACTGGCCATAGAGGGATCACTTTGACGCAGTTGGCAGCTTAAGCATGTAATGTAATATGTGTGAACTAAATATCCCTATGTATTGCATAGTCTGCTTGAAGGGTATATAGCAGTGTGCAGAGGGGCCTTAGAATTTCTACCATTCCATCGGGGACACTAGTATAGTTCTGACCGTGACCAGGATACCAGTCCAGAGAAACACTATACTAGTGATCAGCGATTTATAGTGTGACTGTGATAATGTGGCAGCCAATCAGAGACTGGCAGTAAGTGACACTGACTGGGGGGGACACTAACTGATGTCACTAGTGACACTAATACAGAGATCTGTGATAATACTGTACACTGTCACTGTACTAATGACTCTGTCTGGGTGACGGGTGATCAGGAAGGCAATCAAGGGGTTCACTGTGTGCCTAACAAGTGTATGTGTGCTGATTGTACTCCCAGACTGGATGGATTTTCTTCCTGATCTCAGCTCTGAATGGTAAGTGAGATCAGGGAGAAGAAGCAGCCAGATCTTGCTGTGTGATCACTAACACCCTGATCTCTGTGCTGTGGTTGGCCACAATTATCAGCAGGTTCACAGCTCAATCTTTGGCTGCAAGCCTGATGACAAACTCATGCTGTGTCCAACCACAGCGTGAGCAGCAAGGGGGGGCGTGCTCTCCTGTAAACCAGGAAGTTGCTGGCAGGCAAATGGTTAAACACTATTTCCTCTGTAAGTGTCAGCGCTGCTGCAGAACTTTCTGTACATCAGAGAGATGTCCCTTCACAGGGGGGATTAGGACACCTCCAGGATTAGGACACCTCCCAGCAGGATTAGGACACCCCCCAGGAGTAGGACATACCCCAGAGTTAGGACATCCACCAGGGTTAGGATACTCCCCTGGATGAAGACAACCCCCCAGGATAAGGACACCCCCATTATTAGGAAACCCCCCAAGATTAGGACACTCCCCAGAAATGTTATTTAAAGGTGTTGGACATTTATAATGTTTAACTTTAACCATTTAAGACCTCCCTGCTCCCGGCCAACTGGATTCCTGCATTGTACATGTCCCTCAGGGTGATTGTCTGACACCCCCTTGTCTATTACCCAACTATTGTGCATTGGCTGCCATTGACTTCAGGAAGGATTGAGTTCAGCCAGTTCACTGAGCAACACTGGAACCGAACCCAGGAGAGCTCAGCTCACTCCTATGAGAAGACCACCTCACCACAATGAGGAGAATGTTCTGGCCCCGGAAGTGGGGAATGTTCTGCCCCTAAAGGGGTTAATCTGGGTTCCCACACTATATATGTGTGTATCATCATCTGCTGGAGATAAAAGACGTCACAGTGACTATGGAGGAAGAGGACGGACATGACTACTGAGGAAGAGGACAGACGTGACTATGGAGGAAGAGGACGGATGTGACCATGGAGGAAGAGGGCGGACGTGACTATGGAGGAACAGGACAGATGTGACTATGGAGGTAGAGGACAGACGTGACTATGGAGGAAGAGGACGGACATGACTATGGAGGAAGAGGATGGACATGACTACTTAGGAAGAGGACGGACATGACTATGGAGGAAGAGGACGGACGTGACTATGGAAGGACGTGACTATGTAGGAAGAGGACAGACATGACTATGGAGGAAGAGGACGGGCATGACTATGGAGGAAGAGGACGGACGTGACTATGGAGGGACGTGACTATGGAGGAAGAGGACGGACGTGACTATGGAGGAAGAGGACGGACGTGACTATGGAGGAAGAGGACAGACATGACTATGGAGGAAGAGGACGGACGTGACTATGGAGGAAGAGGACGGACATGATGGGGGGTTACTGGGTGTAAATAGAACATAACATCTTATTACCTCCTCTGCTGCCACTTCCACAAACGTCTCCGATCTGCTTCCTGTCTGTACCTGACATCACTTCCTGCCTGTACCTGACATCACTTCCTGTCTTCCATAGAGACTTCCTGTGTGGGTAGAAGTGAGATCCCCACCTTGTGGAGCTCAGAGGAACTGCAGCCCCGAGAAGCGTCTGGTAGTGTGACCCCGGCCTTGTGCTGGGTGTGTATGGACTGTAGATCCTTATAGAGGGGTCACCTCCACTCCCACCAAGGGGGACAGAAATATATGACTGCTCGGGGGAGAGGTTCTGGACCTCTCTGAGCTCCACAAGGTGGGGATCTCACTTCTACCCAGACAGGAGGTCTCTATGGAATACAGACAGGAAGTGATGTCAGGTACAGACAGGAAGTGATGTCGGGTACAGACAGGAAGTGATGTCGGGTACAGACAGGAAGTTCCATGAATAAGGAAGTAGAGAAGAGACATTCCTGGATCTGGCAGCAGAGGAGGTAACACTGGCTTCCGATTGCCCAATGCATAAAATTCAAAACACTAACATTGATGTACAAAGCTGTTCATAAGAAGTGCTAGTGTATAAAGTGTATAAAGTGTAATTAATTTTTTTATAAATCTTTGGAATACCCCGGTACCACTTCCGAATATTATGGCACCTTCCATTACTTGATTGGTTGTCAGAAGAAAGGGGGTCCTCTGTTATCTCGGAATCCCCTTTGTCCTGAGATTTATCTTCCTCCGGGTCTTGAGGCCTTTGGGATGTAAGCTGTCTATGTCTTATAGGATTCTTTCATTTGTCATCAGTAAGTCTCATTTTGAACCGAAAATGTGCACTAAGTGGATGAGGTTCATTCAGTGTCTTAATAGATCTTCTAGCATACTGATCATATGTATGTTAACAGTCTCGGTTATGTATAACCCAATGTCTGTGGGTCAGTGGGATGCAATGGGGTGGGGTATCCATTCATCCAACAGGGGAAAGTGTGCTGTTGTGTTGGGGGTATCAGCTTCAAGAGTTCTGGGGTGGGATGTCGGGGGGCATAGAAACTGTGTTCTCTGTGAACCTCTTGGGGAGTCCTTCATCTCCAGGTATTTCTTCAACCTCGATGCATGGATCCATTGTGGAGTCTGGTCAGTTAGAACTGCTGTTCTGGCGACTTTAAGGACTTCAAATGGGCCTTGAAAAATGGGTCCCGTCATTTTCCTTGCAGCCAGTTGTTTGATTCGAACTTTGTCACCCGGCAGGAATGGATGAGTGGGATCTGTGGAAAGAGGAGGACAGGTGACAGACACCTTTTCTTGGTTTTCAGATAACACTTACCAGATGTTTTACGTATTTCTCCTGTAAAGCAGAAAAGTTAGTTTCATCACCTGGGGTTTGGCAGTCATTTGGTGGTCTACCCATCATTATTTCATATGGGGAAAGTCCAGTCTTTTTATTAGGGGTGGTCTTTTTGGTAAAGAACTGCGGGGAGATATAACAGCCAGTTCTTTACAGTTCCCCCTGTGGCTTTCTTCAGTCTGTCTTTTATTGTCCTTTTATTCTTGAAATCTTGCTTAAAAAAAAAGTCATGTTGTGTGTGGGTGTGGATGACGCGGCTGCTTCCTTTGCTGCTCTGTCTGCTAAATTGTTACCTCTGGCTAACGGATCATGTTATAATCATGTACTACCCCATATGCATATCTGCTGTCAGTGTAAATGTTCACTCTTTGGTCAGCAAAAAGTTGACAGGCGCGCGTTAACGCGACTAACTCAGCTTGCTGTGTTGAATTAGCATGAAGCGGTTTGGCTTCAATGATTATGTCTGGTAGCATCACTACAGCATAACCCGTTTGGTAGGTATGATCATCTGGTCTGACACAGCTGTCATCAACAAAAACATCTATACTGCCCGATTGGGGTATGTCCTTTGGATCATCTCTGGGTGAAGTATTGTCTAACACCATTTCCTCACAGTCATGTAGAGTGGGTATAGTCACCATTTCTCCTCCCGTCTCACCCAAATTTGTCCGTTTCCGGACAAGTCTTAAACTGCACGTTGGCAGTGCTGAGTAAGATCACTTCATAACCACTCAGTCTCTGTGCTGTCATGTGCTGTGTCATCATATTGTGCAATAGCGCTGCTATTGAATGTGTGGTGTATAACACAGTCGGTGATCCCTGTGTCAGTTTACTTGCATCCTTTACAGCCATAGCACAAGCAGCCATCGCTTGAAGGCAATGAGGCATGCCCAAAACCACACAAGGCAACTTCTTCAAAAGGTAAGCCACTGGTCTATTTTTCCCACCGTGTTCCTGTGTGAGTACGGCTGCAAATGCGTCCGCTGACACTACACCGTAAAGCTGAAACTCTTTCTCATAGTCCGGCAGTGCTAAGGCTGGGGCATTAGTCAGTGATCTGATCAGTCTACCAAAAGCTTCCTTCCTCTCCGGGGTCCACTCTATCTGTTGTGGGGCCTCTTGTTTTGTTGTATCCCTGAGAATCGAATCATTGTGGGAACAGTCAGGTATCCACTGCCCGCAATACACTATTGACCCAAGGAAGGACATCATTGCAGCCTTGGTTGTTGGTAGTGTGAGGGACATTAGGGCTTTTACCCTGGCTGGGGAGACAGACCTTTCTCCTCCTGAAATCAGGCAACCCAGGTATTCCACCTGTTCCTGTACCCATTGTATCTTCTTTCTTGAGGCCAAATGGCCCTTTCCGGCTAGGTAATCTAGCAAGTGTCTTGAGTCTGCCTCACAGTCTTCATGGCTGACCATTAGGTCGTCTGCGTATTGGAGTAAGGTGGATCCCCTCTTTGGCTCCCAACTGTCTAAAGATGCTTTCAATACCATTGAGAAAGCAGCGGGACTATCCCCATAGCCTTGAGGAAGACAAGACCAGGTCAACTGACCACCGTCCCATTGAAAAGAAAACATGTTCTGGGCATTTACTTCAACCAGAATGCTAAAGAAAGCATTGGAAATGTCTATTACAGTGTAGAATCGCGAGCTGCTGGGAATAGCCCCAAAAATTGCCGTAATCCGCTACCAATGGAGGTAGGGGAATAATTGTTCCTTCCTGAGATCCTGGACTAGCCTCAATGAACCGTCTGCTTAATTAATAGGTGTGTTCCAGGGACTTATTGTCGGTCTGAGAACACCCATGTCAGATAAATTTGTATGGCTGGTCTTATACCCTCTATCTTTTCTTCAGACAGGGGATACTGTTTTTGAAAACAAGGGACCGCGTCTTGTTTTAAGTTTGGCTTGTAAGGGGTGCAATTGACAAAGCCTACTGCAGTTTTGTCCTCCGCCCAAATTGGGTGGGAGGTCAGGTCATTCGGTAGAAGTATGTAAAGTCCTATATGGTCCTTTCTCTTTGGATTAGTCAGTTCACACATCTTAGTCTTAGCTGTCAGTCTTCCTTGATTGTCAAATGTTATGCTGATCATGAGCTCAGACATTAATTCTCTACCCATCAACGCAACCGGGCACATGGGCAGGAATGCAAAGGTTAATTTGATGAGTATGTCATCTGGGGTTAGGACACAAGAATTTAAGATCCTTAATCCCACTGGTAAGGGTACCTGTACCTTTGTGTCCCCTACTGTAATCAGTGGAAGTGTTATGTTTGATATTCTGTTCTTTTTTTGTTTTCTGTTCAACCAGTACAAGTGTGTCTTCTGCTGCTATCTGTTCTACTGTTTCATCTGCCTTCCTTTGATCAGTCAAAATTTTCCTTTCTGCTAGATTCATCTAATGCTTTCTGGCGTTCGGCTTCCCTTTCTTCTATTTGTTCCCTCTCCCTCTCCTTCTTCTCTCTCCACCTTTGATACTCTTCCTCATCCTCCTTTCTCTGTCCGTCTGTCTCTACTGCTGTCCCAATAACCACTGCAGTTGTCAGTGAACCCAGATCCGGATAAATAGTCAACGGATCATTTGTTTTAGGCTTCTCATGGTCTGTCTCCTTCTCCGCTGAGTATAATACATAGGGCGGGGGTGCAGTCGGAGTAGGTGGGGGTGGTAGGTCAGGTATGAGGACACTATTGTCATAGGCTGGAGGTACCGTCTTTTTCACATATATGTGGGAAGTCGGAGGAAATCTAGTTCTATATTCCTTCAGTGCTTTTTCACATTAAACATTAAAACGTTTTTTCATATAATTTTCCCAGACACCGGGGGGGATAACTATGTTTTGGATGTACCCCACAAATTTTCTTTACCTCCTCCCACTGTTGCTCTGAGCCAGGACCCGCCGGGGCCAAACAACTTATTTCAGGTTGGCTTGCTCTTTCCTCACCAATTCTCAAAATGGGTCTACATAATATTCCCCACAGGTGCCTGCTATATACATGTAAAAGGACCTGGTTTAGTCTGCTCACCTTCAGACTCATCCTTGCCCAACTTATTTCCCATATCTAGTTATCAATTAGAAAACAATTCGATAGAAATTGAATACAATAGATCAGATCATCAATATACACATAAACAGTGAAATCAACAAGTATCACAATTCATTTGCATTATTCAATAACACGGGGTAATTATATAGATCCTATATACAATATATCAGTAAAAATCATGAGACTGCAGACAATATGGACACCAGTAACGCGTTACTCTTGCAATACGCTTCATTCACACTTCAAACATTTAACAAACAATTATCCACAATACAACGTTGCTTTTATATACAATTAGCACCGGCACACCTCAGACATTTCCCTAAAAACGGAACTTAGCTCCGTTTTAAATTTCCCTGCCTCTTTTATGTCTTTTTCTTTATTGAGCGAGAACAGAACCCCTCAATGTTTCCTGTACAGTCTGTACAGTCTAAACTGTCACAGAGCTGATAAACCTGCAGAGAACGAGTCTGACCCTTCCCGCAGTTAAAAATAAAAACCTTTATATACGGCGCGAGACAGAACCCCGCCTTTATGTAACTCTACACTTCACTATTGGAGCGAGAACAGAACCCCTCCATCATAAAACACTAAACTACACTATTCTAGGAGCGAGAACAGAACCCCTCCATCATAAAACACTAAACTACACTATTCTAGGAGCGAGAACAGAACCCCTCCATCATAAAACACTAAACTACACTATTCTAGGAGCGAGAACAGAACCCCTCCATCATAAAACACTAAACCACTTTCAGTTTCACTATACGTGAGACGTCACCGTATCCAGAGCAGGCAATATCATAATATATCAAGGGTATATTGAAACGATATTACTCACCCGGATTAGCGGGACCCCACTTCTGGTACCAGCTGTTAGGAATTCCCCCTTTCCTGGAATCCTTATATTCTTATTTCTATATTATCTCTGTGCTGCGCAGCGTCTGGGTGTGGCACGGGCTCGATCGCGATCGGGCAATCAACATAACCAACACTCAAGTAGGATACAGGAAGATTGCAAAGTTTATTACGTACACAACAGTTTATAAAGGCAAAAACCACAAACCCAAATTATCCAATAGTAAGACAAACTTAAATTATCCAATAGTAAAGCGTACCTTTAACTTCTACCCAGATACTACACAAGGTGCACCTTTTCTTAAACTGTTAAAATGTTAACCTCAGTCAGTACATCCTGCCATTTTTGGCTGTGTTCCCAGATCTCTTATCTGAACATCTATCTATGTTCTCTACGATATTTTTTTACAGACACCTGCAGTCTAGCGTTCTTCCTGTAACTTTGTTGTACTTTGTGGTTGTACTTGTTACATACATATACCATTTAAAATTTTCCATATAAGCTCGAAAATAATGCTGGCATGTCTTATAACATTTACTTAAGACATAATAATTTCATCTATTTAAAGCATCACTCTAACTCTTGTCACAATGCAAGCATAATGAATACAGAAATGGTATACCTGAATCAATAGCCCTAGCGCATATTTCCCTACAATAATACTGCCCCAAACTACCTCACCGACCTGATATCCATCTACCACCCAAAATGTATTCTCCGCTCCTCACAAGACCTCCTACTCTCCGGTTCCCTGGCCTTCTCCTCCCATGCCCGTCTCCAGGACTTCTCCAGGGCTTCCACCATCCTCTAGAACTCACTACCCCAATCCATCAGACTATCACCAACTCTCCTCACCCTCTCTTCAGGGAAGCCTACCCCACCCTCACCTAACTGCTGATCTCCTCCACTCTCCCCACCACTCCATCCCCACAGCCACTTCCTCCTGTATCACCATCCCCTCCCTCCTAGATTGTAAGCTCCAAGGATCAGGGCCCTCGAACCCCTCGTGTATTGTATTGTATTGTTACTGTATTGTCTCATGTACTATCTCCCATTGTAATGTACAGCTCTGAGCATACCCTTTGGCGCTATATAAATACTGTATAATAATAATACATAGATTAATCCCTTCAGGGGGAGGAGTTGATGATAATATATTTTGCTCCCAAAGCTGACTTACAGGAAAAACAAAATGATGTCTGTAAGTGAGTGCGGAATGTGTATGACCCCTCCACAGACACGTAGGTGCCGGCCTGATCCGTGGTCACAGGGGCAGTATGAAGACAAGGCGGTTGGCCCCACAAGCAGTGATGTAGGAGATAAAATCCTTTATTGGAATCCTTTACACACAATGTAGTAATAACATGACAGCTCCAGGACAGGACAGAGGACAGAAGACGCGTCACACCAATACAGGCTTTCATGTTCTATGTAAATAGAAGGATTTGGATTTGTCATTTGCAGACACCTCCCTCCAGGTCTGAGTGCCGGGTGGGATGTTATCATGTTTATGTAGGATTGTTTCATTTATTGTCTCATTATATTGTGGGTGACTCCACCTCCCTGCTTGGACTGAACAAATAAAAGGTGTCACTCATCCTTCCTTATCATGCTGGTTTCCATTTCATATATCTGTGACCTGTCCGAGGAACCACATATATTACAGGGATTGTTGTCACTTTATGTGTCATGATATTAATGATGTCATGTTGTTGTATACTTTGTTATCCCGGATTCCAGACAAATCCTTATCAGCTGTTACATGTTATTTAAAGCTGTTCTGGACAAATAAAAATCAGTAATGACTAAGCCTGTATTGGTGTGACGCGTCTTCTGTTCCTCTGTCCTGTCCTGGAGCTGTCATGTGTTACTACATTGTGTGTAAAGGATTCCAATAAAGGATTTTATCCCCTACATCACTGCTTGTGCGGCCAACCGCCTTGTCTTCATACTTGTCTGTTGCCTGCCCTGACCTTTCTCCTGATTCCTGGATCTCCTCCTCATCTCTCCTCCATATCCTCTTACACAGCTTTTCTGCACACCTGCAGTGACCCTGGGGGGAGGAAACTTGGCACCAGCACGCAGCCAAATCCATCCCCACCATTAGGGGCTCTGGAGACAATTGTCTGCTATTTACACTCCGTTCCTCCACACGTCACCTGATCACATGACAGTTTACTTCCACAGATTCCGGACAGATTTCTGAATGGTAAAGGTCAAAGGTCACTCTTCAGTTTAGGAGAGGTAGGACGCACCCAGGAAAAAGGATTTGGTTTGTATGAGAGCCTCATATAGAGGACCCCTCAAATCTCCCCATCCAAATGTCCCTCCATCCAGAGTCTATATGTCCTATGACATCACACTGACCACAGCTCCTCCTCCCAATGTCCCTCCATCCAGAGTCAGAGAATCCTATGACATCACACTGACCTCACAGCTCCTCCTCCCAATGTCCCTCCATCCAGAGTCAGAGAATCCTATGACATCACACTGACCTCACAGCTCCTCCTCCCAATGTCCCTCCATCCACAGTCAAGTGGGGCTATAATAAATGGAGACCTGAATGGAGAGGTGAGGAGGATTCTGGGAATATCATTTGATGTGACTATTTGTGTTCAGATGTAGAGTTTTCCTCCTGTGAAGTCTGGAGATCATATGACATCACATTGCCTCCACCTCCCTCCCTGATAGAAGAGAGAAAGAAGAAGAAGATTCTAGAAGTCACCAGAGAGATCACTGAGCTGCTGACAGGAGAGGTGAGCGGTGCCGGGAATTCTGGGACATTCTCCAGTAACAGACAAGGGATGTGTCTGGATGGTGACTGTATCATTGTGTGTGTCAGGTTCCTATAAGGTGTCAGGGTGTCACTGTCTATTTCTCCATGGAGGAGTGGGAGTATTTAGAAGGACACAAGGATCTCTACAAGGACGTCATGATGGACAATCAGCCGCCCCTCACATCACCGGGTAAGAGGAGACTTTATTGTAAAGGAGAGAGCAGTACGGAGGATCCACCTAGATCCCCCATCATCTGATAAACACATAGAAACAATGGATTCAGTCAGTGTGTGTGTTTCCTACAGATGGATCCAGTCATGGGAACCCACCAGAGAGATGTCCCCGTCCTCTGTATTCCCGGGATTCCACACAGGAAGGTCACACCATCCCTCACCATCATCAGGTAGATGAGGAACAATCACTGATAGTATCATTAGGATCTGTACATTATCTGCATTGTTACCATTGATGTCATTTTTATTATATATTCAGAGTGGAAACCTGAGAGATCCTAAAGTTGAGGTTAAAGAAGAGATAAAAGAGGAGGAGGATGAGGATGGGGGGATGGAGGAGTCAGAGCTTCTAAAAGAACACAAAGATCTGTACCAGGACACCATGGTGGAGTCATCCAGCTACAGGAACCCACCAGAGAGATGTCCCCGTCCTCTGTATTCCCGGGATTCCACACAGGAAGGTCACACCATCCCTCACCATCATCAGGTAGATGATGACAATTATTGGTAGTTGTGATTTATACACAGCATGTTTGTTACAATGAATGTTTTATTATATCTTTCAGAGTGGAATCCTCGGGGATGATAATATTGATGTTAAAGAAGAGTATAAAGAGGAGGATGAGGAGTATGGAGTGATGGAGGAGTTTTCAGAAGGACACAAGGATATGATGGAGCCACCTAATACCAGGAACCCACCAGAGAGATGTCCCCGTCCTCTGTATTCCCGGGATTCCACACAGGAAGGTCACACCATCCCTCACTATTACAAGGTTGGTGGGATGGAGCATCGAGAACATGGATTCATAGAGACAATGTGTGGATATTTTATGTGACCTTACATTTTACAGATGATATTTTCTCTCATTTCCTTGATTTAGAGTGGAGATCCAATCGATATAGAATTTGAGGTGAAAGCAGAAGAAGAAGAAGCGTATGTGAGGGATGATCAGCAGTCTATGGAGGAGGATGGAATATCGGGGACATTTATAGAGGAGGACACTCCTACAGAGATCAGCACAGGTGGGTCATGAACACTAAATCCATTCCTCCACCCATACTGCTCACTGATTGGTCCAGAGTAGGGCGGGGACTGGGTGATATCAGCCTGTAATCCCCTGGTCACTTTCCTGAGCTGTGTTCCCCGTCCTGTATTCCTGGATTTCTCTCGGATAATCTTCCTTCTCTGTGCTGCAGACACAATTTATGTCTCTAGACTGGATTTATGGAGGTTCTGGGGTTCAGCTGGCAGCAAAATGTTGATTTTTCCTCTAAGCATTGCATAATGTAGGCACCCAGGACATGTGACTGGGGTCTCCTGCCTTGTGCCTGACTCCTCCAGGGTACCTTCTCTGTGGTCTGCTGGCTGTGCCGGGTGGAGGGATATGTCTGTAGTGTCTCAGACCCAAGTCACTGAGTGCAGTCTCAGGAGATGGGAGGCAGCGGTGTGGGACCTACATAGTTACATAGTTAGTCTGGCTGAAAAAAGACATTCCATCTAGTTGTACCATTAAAAATAAAAGTTATAATCCGACACCCACAGCTGATCCACCAGAAGGCAAAAACCCAGCAAAGCGCGATCCAATCTGCTCCTGCAGGGGAAAAATTCCTTTCTGATCCCCCGAGAGGCAATCGGATATTCCCTGGATCAACTTTCCCTATAAATGTTATATCCAGTTATATTCTGTGTATCCAAGAAAGAATCCAGGACTTTCCTACAGCAACCCCCCCTTATGTATTATACATGGAGATCATATCCCCCCCTTATGTATTATACATGGAGATCATATCCCCCCTTATGTATTATACATGGAGATCATATCCCCCTTATGTATTATACATGGAGATCATATCCCCCCTTATGTATTATACATGGAGATCGTATCCCCCCTTATGTATTATACATGGAGATCATATCCCCCCCTTATGTATTATACATGGAGATCATATCCCTCCCTTATGTATTATACATGGAGATCATATCCCCCCCTTATGTATTATACATGGAGATCATATCCCCCCTTATGTATTATACATGGAGATCATATCCCCCTTATGTATTATACATGGAGATCATATCCCCCCTTATGTATTATACATGGAGATCATATCCCCCCTTATGTATTATATATGGAGATCATATCCCCTTATGTATTATACATGGAGATCATATCCCCCCTTATGTATTATACATGGAGATCGTATCCCCCCTTATGTATTATACATGGAGATCATATCCCCCCCTTATGTATTATACATGGAGATCATATCCCCCCCTTATGTATTATACATGGAGATCATATCCCCCCCTTATGTATTATACATGGAGATCATATCCCCCTTATGTATTATACATGGAGATCATATCCCCCTTATGTATTATACATGGAGATCATATCCCCCCCTATGTATTATACATGGAGATCATATCCCCCTTATGTATTATACATGGAGATCATATCCCCCCTTATGTAATATACATGGTGATCATATCCCCCCTTATGTAATATACATGGTGATCATATCCCCCCTTATGTAATATACATGGTGATCATATCCCCCCTTATGTATTATACATGGTGATCATATCCCCCTTATGTATTATACATGGAGATCGTATCCCCCCTTATGTATTATACATGGAGATCATATCCCCCCCTTATGTATTATACATGGAGATCATATCCCTCCCTTATGTATTATACATGGAGATCATATCCCCCCCTTATGTATTATACATGGAGATCATATCCCCCCTTATGTATTATACATGGTGATCATATCCCCCTTATGTATTATACATGGAGATCATATCCCCCCTTATGTAATATACATGGTGATCATATCCCCCTTATGTATTATACATGGAGATCATATCCCCCCTTATGTAATATACATGGTGATCATATCCCCCTTATGTATTATACATGGAGATCATATCCCCCCTTATGTATTATACATGGAGATCATATCCCCCCTTATGTATTATACATGGAGATCATATCCCCCTTATGTATTATACATGGAGATCATATCCCCCCCTTATGTATTATACATGGAGATCATATCCCCCTTATGTATTATACATGGAGATCATATCCCCCCCTTATGTATTATACATGGAGATCATATCCCCCCCTTATGTATTATACATGGAGATCATATCCCCCTTATGTATTATACATGGAGATCATATCCCCCCTTATGTAATATACATGGAGATCATATCCCCCCTTATGTATTATACATGGAGATCATATCCCCCCCTTATGTATTATACATGGAGATCATATCCCCCTTATGTATTATACATGGAGATCATATCCCCCTTATGTATTATACATGGAGATCATATCCCCCTTATGTATTATACATGGTGATCATATCCCCCTTATGTATTATACATGGAGATCATATCCCCCCTTATGTAATATACATGGTGATCATATCCCCCTTATGTATTATACATGGAGATCATATCCCCCCTTATGTAATATACATGGTGATCATATCCCCCTTATGTATTATACATGGAGATCATATCCCCCTTATGTATTATACATGGAGATCATACCCCCCCCTTATGTATTATACATGGAGATCATATCCCCCTTATGTATTATACATGGAGATCATATCCCCCTTATGTATTATACATGGAGATCATATCCCCCCCTTATGTATTATACATGGAGATCATATCCCCCCCTTATGTATTATACATGGAGATCATATCCCCCTTATGTATTATACATGGAGATCATATCCCCCCTTATTTATTATACATGGAGATCATATCCCCCCTTATGTATTATACATGGAGATCATATCCCCCTTAATCTCCTCTTCTCAGTAGAGAATACATTCAGTTCCTCTAATCTTTCCTCATAGCTGATCTCCTCCATGCCTCATATCAGTTTGGTTGCCCTTCTCTGTACTTCCTCCAGTTCCCCAATGTTCTTTTTGTGAATTGGTGTCCAAAACTGAACTGCATATTCCAGATTAGGTTTTACTAATGATTTGTACCGGGGGGAGGGGGGGTGATATCTCTCTCTCTCTGGAGTCTATACCTCTCCTTATACAAGAGAGGATTTTGCTCGCTTTAGAACCCGCAGCTTTGCATTGCATGCCATTATTAAGCTTGTGATCTACAAGAACCCCAGATCCTTGTCCACCATTGACCCCCCTAGATACTTCTCCACCATTGACCCCCTTCAGATCCATCTTTCCCACTGACCTCTACCCCTCCAGATCTTATCCCACAATTGCCCTCCAGATCCTTTTCCACCATTGACCCCCCTGATCTTTCTCCACCATTGACCCCTCTGATCTTTCTTCACCATTGTCCCCCTGATCTTTCTCCACCATTGACCCCTACAGATCCTTCTCCACCATTGGCCCCCCAGATCCTTCACCATTGACCCCCCCAGATCCTTCTCCACAATTGCCCCCCAGATCCTTCTCCACCAATGTCCCTCAGATCCTTTTCCACCATTGACCTCCCCTGATCTTTCTCCACCATTGTCCCCCTGACCTTTCTCCACCATTGTCCGCCACAGATCCTTCTCCACCATTGACTCCTCCAGATCCTTCTCCACCATTGTCCCCTAGAATCTTCTCCACCATTGACTCCCCCAGATCCTTCTCCACCATTGCCCCCCCCAGTTGTACCTCCCCTAGAATGTATGATGCATGCATCTTCTCAGCCCCCAAGTGCAGAGCCTTACATTTATCAACATTAAACCTCATTGGCCCCATAGCCCCCCAATTACACAGAGCATTGAGGTCGGCTTGTAAGTTGGAGACATCCTGTAAGGACGTTATTCCCCGGCACAGCTTGGTGTCATCTGCAAAGACTGGAATGGGATTTATAATCTCACACCCCATATTGTTTATATGTATATTAATAAGTAAGGGTCCCAACACTGATCCCTGGGGTATCCCACTAATAATACTGAACCCTGGGGTACCCAATTAATCACACAGAACCTTGGGGTACTCCACTAATACACTGAACCTTGGGGTACCCCACTAATAATACTGAATCTCGGGGTACACCATTGAGGACACTGAACCTTGGTGTCCACCACTAATAACATTGAACCTTGAGGTACACCACTGATGACACTGAACCTTATTATTATACAGGATTTATGGCGCCAACAGTTTGCTCAGCGCTTTACAATATAACGGGAGACAATACAGCAACAATACAGTTCAATACAAGAGGGATAGGAGGGCCCTGATCCTTGGAGCTTACAATCTAGGAAGGAGGGGCTAGTGGTACAAAAGGTAGTAACTGTGGGGGATGGATTGGTTGGAAGAGTTGAAGATTCCAGTATTAGCTGAGGGCAGGATAGGCTTCCCTGAAGAGATTAGTTTTCAGAGATCGCCTGAAAGTGAGCAGAGTAGGTGATAGTCTGAAAAATTGGGGTAGAGAGTTCCAGAGGATGGGAGAAGCTCTGGAGAAGTCCTGGAGATGAGCATGTTAAGAGGAGACAAAGGAGCTATAGTGTAGGAGGTCTTTTGAGGAGCGGAGAGTATGGTTTGGGTGATATTTAGAGACAAGATCGGTGATGTAATTTGGGGCAGAGTTATAAATGGCTTTATACGTTATTGTTAGTGTTTTGAATTTTATCCATTGGATCCGTTGGATGGGAAGCCAGTGGAAGGATTGGCAGAGAGGGGTGGAGGACACTGAATGGAGGCCAGTGGAGGGATTGTCAGAGAGGGGTTGTGACATAAATGTACAGAATTGAGTAGATAAGATGTGACCTGTAGCAATATGTAATTGTAAATGTAGTTAATTTCTTGTCATTAAAGAAATATTCAGCCATTGGTACTCAGAGGCAG
This sequence comes from Staurois parvus, assembly GCF_062004578.1. Classification (NCBI taxonomy): domain Eukaryota; kingdom Metazoa; phylum Chordata; class Amphibia; order Anura; family Ranidae; genus Staurois; species Staurois parvus. Next base: position 1,827,147 of record NW_028317970.1, on the reverse strand, counting down.
ATGGTCAGCCATTAGCATCTGAAAAGAGACAGAGCTTCCTCAGGCTAGAAGTGGCACCTGGGTGCTAATAAGATTTGTCACCTTCTGGGGAAACATGGAAGGAAACGGCTGGAGACGGGTTGGCTTCATGACAGCGGAAGACCAGAGCTTTGAAGTATATCAGGAGATCAAAGGAGTATGTAAAAGCTAAAATTGCAGTTGCAGAGAGATGAAAATACTACCTACTGATGGGAAACTCTGTAGGTGTCAGGGCAGGAGCTGAGGAACGGACAGGCAGGCCTAACAATGTAACGCACTGGCTGACGACAACCACCACCCACAGACCAAAGTCCCTCAGGGCGCGGAGTCTAAGTCCCAGGCTGCCCTTCACCAGGGCCCCTGATGGTGGGGATGGACTTGACGCAGCCAGGAACCAGGTCGCGGCCCCCGAGACACCTCAGCTGCGGTAATGGCCGCCGCCAATGGCGTGTAGCTGGTGGAAGAGACAAAAGAGTAGTCAGACAAGCCGGGGTCAACAACAACAGGACAGAACAGTACAGGACAGCAGACGAGAATCACAGGTCACGAGCCGGGTTCAGCAACAGAGGGTCAGATCAAAGGAGAATACAAAGAATAGTCAAGACAAGCCGAATCAGATACCAGGAGAGTCACGAGAGTCAGAACAGAGTAACAGCAACACAAAGACACAAGACACAAGTGCAAAGAGCATGTGCGGGCCACAGGCTTATATGTCATCAGCCACACCCCTCTGGAGGATGGACCACAGAAACCTGAAGGCATAAAAGGGCTCCCATCATGCACAGCAGAATCCAAGATGGACACCAGCACATGAAGTAACATAACCACAGGAAAAAGGTAGGACCTTGACAGTACCTCCCCCTCAAGGACCCCTCCCCCTCCGCGGCTCAACAAAAGGTTTCTGAGGAAAGCGGGTATGAAAAGCGCGGAGGAGGGCAGGAGCATGGACATCCGCGGAAGGAACCCAGAAAGCGCTGAATGGGCCGAAGACCATTGGGACGAGGCCACTGCAATACTGCCGCAACCTTCTGAGGGTCCATGGAAAATCCCTCCGCGGAAATTATGTAGCCCAAAAAGGCAACCTGGGATCGATGGAACTCGCACTTCTCGAGTTTACAAAAGAGTCCGTTCTCACGCAATCGTTGCAGCACCTGCTTAACATCCTGGACATGGGACTCCATGGAGGTAGAGTAAACCAAGATGTCATCCAGGTAAACCACTACGCATTGCTGCAACAAATCACGAAGGACATCGTTTATGAATTCCTGAAAGACCGCGGGCGCGTTACACAATCCGAAGGGCATCACCAGGTATTCGTAGTGCCCAGTTCTAGTGTTAAACGCGGTCTTCCACTCATCCCCCTGTCTGATCCGTACGAGGTTGTACGCCGCCCTAAGGTCGAGTTTGGTAAAGACCGTTGCTCCCTTAAGGCGGTCGAATAACTCAGAAATCAAAGGAATTGGATATGCATTTTTAATGGTAATCCGATTGAGACCCCTATAATCGATGCAGGGCCTCAATTCCCCACCTTTCTTCTTTACGAAAAAAAACCCCGCTCCTGCTGGGGAAGTAGACTTACGAATGTGCCCCCGGGAAAGCGCATCCACCACGTACTCCTCCATGGCCTTATTCTCCGCAACCGAGAGAGGGTACACCCTGCCACGTGGAGGAGTGGCCCCGGGTTGCAGGGATATGGCGCAGTCGTAAGGACGATGCGGTGGTAAGGTACCAGCGCGTACCTTATCGAACACGTCCCGGTATTCCCCATAGTCGGTGGGCAACGCAGAGTCTGAGGAGGCACACAATACCTTAACCGGCCCCCGGATGCACCCGGCCCCACACTGTGGAGACCATGAGAGAATCTCGGCTGTTTGCCAATTGAAGGTTGGATTGTGCCTCTAGAGCCAGGGATACCCCAAAACCACCGAATAGTGTGGGGAAGAAATCACCTGAAAACAGGCCAACTCCCTGTGAACAGCCCCAATGGCTACCTCTATTGGCAGGGTCTCGTGGGTAACCTGCGGCGGCTGCAGGGGCCTGCCATCTATTGCTTCGAGAACCAATGGGGCAGCACGAGCCTGCAGGGGAATGGAGTGCTGCGCAGCAAACGAGCTGTCCAAGAACAACCCACCGGCCCCAGAGTCTACCAACGCCTGGGCCGTCACCGAGCCCCCTGTCCAAGAAAGGACCACGGTGATCAGTGGCTTATCCTTGCGGGACGCCGGGGACGAGGAAACTCCACCCAAGATCTGTCCCCGACATGATCTCAGGTGCGAGCGTTTCCCGGACGGACCGGACAAGACTGCCGAAAGTGCCCACCGAGGCCACAGTACAGGCAGCGACCCTCCCGACGCCGAGCGGCCCGCTCCCCCTCGGAAAGGCGAGCAAACCCCAGCTGCATGGGTTCCCCACCAGACAAGCCATCCCCAGGAGGCGTGGGAGGAGAGGGAGGAACGGGTGGGACAGAAAACGCAGGTGCCAGTCGATTGGAAGGCCTCCGCAGGCGTTCCTTGAGTGAAGGCCTCTCCCTGAGCCTGGTGTCAATCAGGATCAGGAAAGAGATGAGCTCCTCCAACACCACAGGCAGTTCCTTAGCTGCAATCTCGTCCTTCAATGAGTCAGAAAGACCATGGGAAAACGCAGCCACCAGAGCCTCATTGTTCCAACCGACCTCTGCCGCCAGGGTACGAAACTCTATAGCGTACTCGGCCACGGTCCGTGAACCCTGATGCATGGTCATGAGCAGCTTGGCCGCCGAGGCGGAACGAGCCGGTACGTCGAATACCCTACGGAAGGCATCGACAAAACCAGAAAAATCTTGAATCACCGGGTCGTTCCTCTCCCATAAGGGATTTGCCCAGGCCAAGGCCTTGTCTGAGAGTAGTGAGATGAGGAACCCCACCTTTGACCTCTCAGACGGAAAGGCGTGGGGTATTAATTCAAAATAAATACCCACCTGGTTGAGGAACCCACGACACTGACTCGGCTCACCCCCAAAGCGCTGTGGAAGAGGGGCTGAACCGGTCATACCTCTGGACACCGCGGGTGCCGCATCAGCCGCGGCGGTAGGCACAGCAAGCGGAACGGCATCGGAAGCGACCACCGGAGCGACAACCGGCCTAATAACACCAGGAGTAAGGTGCGCGGTGCGTGCAAGCAGAGTTTGCAACGCCTGAGCGAACTGATCCAACAGGTGATCCTGTTGATCGAGTCTGGCGACTAGCATTGGGAGCGAAGGCGTGCCTGCACCGTCAGGGTTCATGGCACTTGTGTAATGTCAGGGCAGGAGCTGAGGAACGGACAGGCAGGCCTAACAATGTAACGCACTGGCTGACGACAACCACCACCCACAGACCAAAGTCCCTCAGGGCGCGGAGTCTAAGTCCCAGGCTGCCCTTCACCAGGGCCCCTGATGGTGGGGATGGACTTGACGCAGCCAGGAACCAGGTCGCGGCCCCCGAGACACCTCAGCTGCGGTAATGGCCGCCGCCAATGGCGTGTAGCTGGTGGAAGAGACAAAAGAGTAGTCAGACAAGCCGGGGTCAACAACAACAGGACAGAACAGTACAGGACAGCAGACGAGAATCACAGGTCACGAGCCGGGTTCAGCAACAGAGGGTCAGATCAAAGGAGAATACAAAGAATAGTCAAGACAAGCCGAATCAGATACCAGGAGAGTCACGAGAGTCAGAACAGAGTAACAGCAACACAAAGACACAAGACACAAGTGCAAAGAGCATGTGCGGGCCACAGGCTTATATGTCATCAGCCACACCCCTCTGGAGGATGGACCACAGAAACCTGAAGGCATAAAAGGGCTCCCATCATGCACAGCAGAATCCAAGATGGACACCAGCACATGAAGTAACATAACCACAGGAAAAAGGTAGGACCTTGACAGTAGGCTACATAAGCATATAAAACTATATTTGTGACCTATGTAGAACCCCAGAAAAATGCAGGAAATGGTTATGTGGGGTGCGATAGCGGAACAGTGATTGGTACTGTCGCAATCGGACTGATGCGCTGGTGTTGGAAATTCAATACCTGATTTGGTGATTCAAGCCGTTCCTGGTCCAGTTGACTTTGGGCAGGTCAGCACCCAGAACATCCTGTGGGCGGGTACAGGAACACCCCCCAGAGTCAATTGGGCAAGAACTAATGTCCATCCTACGTCCATATTCCCATAAATTGAGGACCCAGAGATATAGACAGGGTGATTCCTATGGAGCCAGTTCTATTTGACTAACAGATTGCTGACTTTCTCTGACTTGCTCCAGTAGCAGGATAGATCTTGGTAAAAGTTTTATTTCTGTTATTTATTCCCTTTTATTTTATAGTGAATAGTCATTTGAGTGTGTTCTTGTATGTTTTGTATTTTCTGTAACTTTGTATACTTTGTACATATTTTATGCACTCCCCACTTTCAGGATATTAAATCTTAAAATTAATAAGTGACTTCTGTGTATTTAAGCACGGGCTCATATCTCCGGAGAGATTTGATTAGATTGTATTGTATTTTAGTGCCTTTATATGCTCGGTCAAGCTCATTGCCAATCTATATGCAATTGCACTGCATGTTGGCAGATTGCGTGCAGATTGAAAAGGTAACAGATCTGCAATACGGAGATGTGTGTGTGTGTGGTGTCTCAACAGACCGTTCTGTGGATAAACTGTTGTGTGGTGGCAAGCTACCGTTTGTGGTGTGTCTGGTGTGGGGGTGTGTGGACAGTGGAAAAGTGATTCACACCGGGTTCCTAGCTGTAGGATAGCTGGAGGGATCCTAAAAGGGTGTGTGATTGCTGGGCTGCTCCTCAACTCTAATCAGTGCACCAGATTGTATATAGGATTTGTATCTGCCAGTGTGTGGTCGGCTAGCTGGATTGGAGTGGAGTCTCCCTTCTGGTGGTGGCCAAGAGGTAGTGCGTGTTGTGAAAGTGTATCACGGCTGGTCTTATATACGTAGATATATTATAAGTTAAGTCCTCCTTCTTCCCTCTTACCCCAAGTCATGTCCGCACGTGCGTGCCTCGGTTAGCTAGTCGCTGTGGGCGTGGCATTTGGGTGAACGGTGACAGGGGTGGAGGACACTGAGTGGAGGCCAGTGGAGGGATTGGCAGAGAGGGGTGGAGGACACTGAGTGGAGGCCAGTGGAGGGATTGGCAGAGAGGGGTGGAGGACACTGAGTGGAGGCCAGTGGAGAGATTGGCAGAAAGGGGTGGAGGACACTGAATGGAGACCAGTGGAGGGATTGGCAGAGAGGGGTGGAGGACACTGAGTGGAGGCCAGTGGAGGGATTGGTAGAGAGGGGTGGAGGACACTGAGTGGAGGCCAGTGGAGGGATTGGCATAGAGGGGTGGAGGACACTGAATGGAGGCCAGTGGAGGGATTGGCAGAGAGGGGTGGAGGACACTGAGTGGAGGCCAGTGGAGGGATTGGCAGAGAGGGGTGGAGGATACTGAATGGAGGCCAGTGGAGGGATTGGCAGAGAGGGGTGGAGGACACTGAGTGGAGGCCAGTGGAGGGATTGGCAGAGAGGGGTGGCAGATACAGAATGGTTAGTAAGGTGGATGAGTCTGGCAGCAGCATTCATGATAAACTGAAGAGCGGATAGCCTGCGATGAGGTCGGACAATGAGGAGGGAGTTACAATAGTCAAGGCGAGAGATAACCAGGGAGTGAATAAGTTGCTTAGTGGTTTCAGAGGTTAGAAACAAGATTTGGGGTATCCCACTAATAACACTGAACCTTGAGGTACCCCAATAATAACACTGAACCTTCGGGTACCCCACTAATAACACTGAACCTTGGGGTACACCACTAAGACTGAACCTTGGGGTACCCCACTAATAACACTGAACCTTGGGGTACCCCACTGATAACACTGAACCTTGGTGTACCCCACTGATAACACTGAACCTTGGGGTACCTCACTGATAACACTGAACCTTGGGGTACCCCACTAATTACACTGAACCTTGGGGTACCCCACTAATCACACTGAACCTTGGTGTACCCCACTAATCACACTGAACCTTGGGGTACCCCTCTAATAACATTGAACCTTGGCATCCCCCACTAATAACATTGAACCTTGGGGTATCCTGTGATGATTGTGACGTCAGATCCCCAGCCCTTCTCACCAAACTCGTGACCGAAGGACTAGCCAATCTAAAACCGCGATGTAACAGTGCCACTCCCAGCTGCACCCTGCACAAAGGTTTTCCAGCTAATGGACCACAATCTGTGTACCTGCAGCCTGAGAGTGATTGTTACTGGGTCAGGTTAATTGCGCAATTAACCCTTCACACTGCCACCACCTCCTTTTTGTACAGAGAAGGAGAAAACTCGCCAATATCAGCAATAACACTATGATGTTGAATAATCGTCTGTATACCACTGTCACTGCAGGCAGAGATATATAGAGGTTTAAAAACACACAGTAGCGCTCTTCATAGACAGGGATTCTTAGTTTGCATTAAAGAGCTTTAGAAACAGTTCAACACTTTCAGAAAGTAAGATTTATTACTAAAACATCAAAAGGGTGCAATAAAAATATTTACAGAAAAAGATGTAGAAAAAATATATAAATACAGAGCACAATAACACAGCAAAGAGATAACAGAAGTTTAGAGAGGTAGAGTACTTGTCAAAAGTCCTGGGTTAAGCAGATTCAAGGGTCCTGAGCCAAAAGGGTGCCTTATCTCCCAAAGGTATTTCTGATGTTAAAAGGGAGGATTCTTCAACTTCAACACGACCTACTCAACTTAACTTTCTGCTCCAAGCATAAAAGTCTTTTCCTGGAACTCAGCAGGGTGTCTCCTTGAAGCAGAGAACCAATCGCCTCATTTGGGGAGGGTGTTGCAGGCGGAGACCCAAGCTAGAACCAAAATCCCTCGCAGTTTATATCATGATTCATAATTTACCCTCGGTGCATGTAGCAGCCTAGCCACTAGTAGATTAATATACAGAATGATCTGCTGAACGTCTAGATATTAAATATGACATACCTGCTTGGGACGGTTAAGGAGATATAATTTTCTGCTCTCCTGTAGAGTTCAGCTAGGTGGGTGTAAGGTATCAGACGACTTGTATTAAAGTGACCGATCTGAATATATTCCTGGTTTTATGTAAGTCTTTCATCTCTCCAGATATCAAATTATATGGAAAAGGGGATTTTTAAATGTGAGTCTGTTTTATACCTAGCTGGAATGTCTTTAAAGCTCAGTGAAGGACTGGTTTATGGTTTTACGATATCTCAGATTGAGAAGCTAACAGACATCCAGGCACAAGCTAGGTTGGGATTTATAACCATGAGCTGTCCCACTGTGCCTGTGATCTCTGGTATCATACAGACCACATTCCTGAGGGAGGGGGGAAATTGGAGGGAAGCTGATTGGGAATAGAAGTTATACAAGATGGAGGATCTTTAGCAAGATGGATGACCGCGTCCATCTCTTTATGCTCACTTGCTACATACCCCACTAACAACACTGAACCTTGGGGTACCCCACTAATAACACTGAACCCTGGGGTACCCCACTAATAACACTGAACCTTGGGGTACCCCACTAATAACACTGAACCCTGGGGTACCCCACTAATAACACTGAACCTTGGGGTACCCCACTGACACCCCTAGACCTTGCAGAGTATGAATTAGTTACCCCTACTCTCTGAATATGATCTTTTAGCCAGTTTTCTATCCATTTACATTCAGATTTTTCCAGCCTATATACTTTACCTTACACATTAGCCGTGTGTGGGGAACTGTGTCCAAGTATACCACGCCCACCGCCACCCCTCTGTCCAAGTATACCACGTCCACCACCACCCCTCTGTCCAAGTATACCTTGTCCATTGCCACCCCTCTGTCTAAGTATACCACGTCCACCGCCACCCCTCTGTCCAAGTATACCACGTCCACCACCACCCCTCTGTCCAAGCATACCATGTCCACTGTCACCCCTCTGTCCAAGTATACCACATCCACTGCCACCCCTCTGTCCAAGTATACCACGTCCACCGCCACCCCTCTGTCCAAGTATACCACGTCCACCACCACCCCTCTGTCCAAGTATACCACATCTACCGCCACCCCTCTGTCCAAGTATACCACCGCCACCCCTCTGTCCAAGTATACCACGTCCACTGACACCCCTCCAAGTATTATTATTATTCAGGATTTATATAGTGCCAACAGTTTGCTCAGTGCTTTATAATATAACGGGAGACAATTGTCAAGGTCCTACCTTTCCTCAGAGCTTGCTGCTCCATGTGCTTGCATCCATCTTAGGTTTCTGCAAAGCAAGGTGGGAGGCTTTATGCTTTCAGGCCTCTGTGGCTCCTCCTCCAGGAGGGTGTGGCTGATCACATTTAAGCCTGCTGTCTGCAGCTGCTCTTTGCATTCGTGTCCTGTATGTTTCATTGCCGCAAGCCCTTGTTCAGCTCTCGTTGCTCTACTGGATACCGACCCGTGACCTGAGTATTCTTGCCTACTGTCTTGTACTGTCTGTCCCGCCGTTATTGACCCGGCCTGTCCGACCACGCTATATGTCTTCCCATCTGGCTCCCACCAGCTATACGCCATTGGCGGCAGCCGTTACCGCAGCTGAGGTTACTTGGGGGTCGCTACCTGGTCTCAGGCTGTGTCAAGTCCGTCCCCACCATCAGGGGCCCTGGTGAAAGGCAGCCTGGGGCCTAGACTCCGTGCCCTGAGGGACTCCAGCCTGTGGGTGGTTGCTGTCGTCAGTCGGTGCGTGACCTTACCATAAGGCCTGCCTGTTTATTCGCCCACTCCAGCCCTGACAACAATACAGCAACAATAAAGTTCAATACAAGAGGAAAAGGAGGGCCCTGCTCCTTGGAGCTTTTAATCTAGGAGGGAGGGGCTAGTGGTACAAAAGGTAGTAACTGTGGGGGGTTGTACTGGTTGGAAGAGCAGAAGATTCCAGTATTAGCTGAGGGCATGCTAGGCTTCCCTGAAGAAAGAGGATGAGGGGAAGCTCTGGAGAATTCCTGGAGACGAGCATGGGAGGAGGAAACAAGGGAGTTAGAGAGCAGGAGGTCTTGCAAGGAGTGGAGAGTACGGTTGGGTGATATTTAGAGACAAGATCGGAGATGTAATTTGGGGCGGAGTTATAAATGGCTTTATATGTTATTGTTAATGTTTTGAATTTTATCTGTTGGGCAATGGGAAGCCAGTGGAGGGATTGGCAGAGAGGGGTGGAGGATAGTGAATGGAAGCCAATGGAGGGATTGGCAGAGAGGGGTGGAGGATAGTGAATGGAGGCCAAGGGAGAGATTGGCAGAGAGGGGTGGAGGCCAATGGAGGGATTGGCAGAGAGGGGTGGAGGATAGTGAATGGAGGCCAATGGAGGGATTGGCAGAGAGGGGTAGAGGCCAGTGGAGGGATTGGCAGAGAGGGGTGGAGGATACTGAATGAAGGCCAGTGGAGGGATTGGCAGAGAGGGTGGAGGCCAGTGGAGGGATTGGCAGAGAGGGGTGGAGGATACTGAATGAAGGCCAGTGGAGAGATTGGCAGAGAGGGGTGGAGGCCAGTGGAGGGATTGGCAGAGAGGGGTGGAGGATACTAAATGGAGGCCAGTGGAGGGATTGGCAGAGAGGGGTGAAGGACACTGAATGGAGGCCAGTGGAGGGATCGGCAGAGAGGGGTGGCAGATATAGAACTGTTAGTAAGATGGATGAATCTGGCAGCAGCATTCATGATAGACTGAAGAGGGGATGGCCTGCGATGAGGACGGCCAACGAGGAGGGAGTTACAATAGTCAAGGCGAGATATAACAAGGGAGTGAATAAGTTGCTTAGTGGTTTCCGAGGTTAGGAACGAGCGTATCTTGGAGATGTTGTGGAGGTGAAGTCTACAATATTAGAACAGCCATTGGATTTGGGGGTGAAAGGACAGATGGGAGTCTAGGAATACACCTAGTACCCTGACATGAGGGAGGGACTGATGATTGTGTTATTGATCTTGATGGAGAAGTCAGGGGAGGGGGCACGGACTGGGGGGAATACTAAGAGCTCAGTTTTGGAAAGATTGAGCTTGAGGAAGTGGAGTGACATCCATGCCGATATGTTGCTTAGTAGGTTAGAAATGTGAGAGGAGACTGAAGGGGTGAGGTGAGGGGTAGAAAGATAGATTTGTGTGTCATCAGCATAGAGATGGTACTTAAAGCCATGGGAGTTTATCAAGTGACCAAGGGAGGAGGTGTAGATAGAATAGAGAAGGGTCCAAGAACAGAACATGGAGGGATCCCTACAGAAAGAGGGAGTGAAGAGGAGGAGGTAGCATTATAGGTAATGCTGAAGGAGTGCTGCAAAAGGTAGGAGGAGAACCAGGAGAGAGCAGAGTCTCTGAGGCCAAGAGAGTGGGGTTTTTTGAGGAGGAGGAGATGGTCAACTGTATCAAAAGCCACAGAGAGGTCAAGCAGTAAGAGTACAGAGTAATGACCATTAGTTGGGATGAGTAGAGAGTAGTGGCCATTGGTTGGGATGAGTACGGCGTAGTGGCCATTGGTTGGGATGAGTACGGCGTAGTGGCCATTGGTTGGGATGAGTACGGAGTAGTGACCATTGGTTGGGATGAGTACGGAGTAGTGACCATTGGTTGGGATGAGTACGGAGTAGTGGTCATTGGTTGGGATGAGTACGGAGTAATGGCCATTGGTTGGGATGAGTACGAAGTAGTGACCATTGGTTGGGATGAGTATGAAGTAGTAACCATTGGTTGGGATGAGTACAGAGTACTGGCCATTGGTTGGGATTAGTACGGAGTAGTGGCCATTGGTTGGGATGAGTACGGAGTAGTGGCCATTGGTTGGGATGAGTACGGAGTAGTGGCCATTGGTTGGGATGAGTACAAAGTAGTGGCCGTTGGTTGGGATGAGTACAGAGTAGTGGTCATTGGTTTTAGCAGTTAGTAGATCATTAGTGAGGTTTAGTAGGGCAGTGTCAGTGGAGTGTAGTGAGTGAAAGCCAGACTGTAAAGGGTGAAGAAGGTTGTTGTCGGTGAGGTGGGAGCTCAGGCGATTGTAGACTAAGCGTTCTAGGAGTTTAGAGGTAAATGGCAGCAGGGAGATGGGTCTTAAGTAGTTCAGGTTGGTGGGGTCCAGGGAGGGCTTTTTAAGTATGGGAGTGATGTGCGCATGCTTTAGAGGGGTGGGGAAGGCACCGTTAGAGAGGGATAGGTTGAAGATGTGAGTGAGGGAGCATAGGATGGAAGAAGAGGGTGACCATAGTAGTTGTGAGGGGACAGGATCCAGGGGACAGGTAGTGAGACGGGCTTCTGAGAAAACCTTAGTGACCTCTTCAGTAGTAGGAAGGTCAAAAGAGGAAAGTGTTGAGGGAGGTTTAGTATAAGGTATGGTAAGTGGGATGGATGTCTGTGCAGTGGCGATGCCCCTACAAATTGCATCAATCTTGTTTTTGAAATGATTTGCAATCTCATGAGCAGTGAGTGAGGTACTGGGTGGAGGTGGAGAAAGTAGAGAGTTAAAAGTAGAGAAGAGATGATGAGGACTGGATGACAAGCTATTGATGAGAGTGACAAAGTAGGCTTGTTTGGCAGCATGAAGAGAGGAATTGTATGTGAAGAAAGCAGATTTATATCTGATGAACGCCTGGTGGCATTTGGTTTTACACCACAATCACTTCAGCGCACGACCATGTCATTTAAGATGTCCGGTGTGGTCAGTTTGCCAAGGTTGTAATGGTCGGGGCCTGATGCTTCGTGTGGTTAGAGGACCAAGTGAGTCTAGTGTGGATGACAGTGAACTGTTGTAGACAGCAGTGGCCAGGTCAGGGCAGGACAGGGGAGAGATTCTGTCATAGAGTTGGTCAGTTGCAGAGTGGAAAGGAGCCGGGTTCAAGTTGTGAAGGTTTCTGCGGGTAATTGTTGGCTGCTTGGAGGGATAGGTGTTTGAAGACGAGGAGACTGTGAAGGTGATGAGATTGTGATCAGAGAGAGGAAAGGGGGTGTTTGTGAGGTTGTAGGGAGTGCAAATACGGGAGAAAACAAGGTCTAATGTATTCCCATCAGAGTGGAGGACTGTATATATTGTGCTAATGTATACCACGTCCACAGCCACCCCTCTGTCCAAGTATACCATGTCCACAGCCACCCCCCTGTCCAAGTATACCATGTCCACAGCCACCCCCCTGTCCAAGTATACCACTTCCACTGCCACCCCCCTGTCCAAGTATACCACGTCCACCGTCGCCCCTCTGTCCAAGTATACCACTTCCACAGCCACCCCCTGTCCAAGTATACCACGTTCAACACCACCCCTCTACAGTAAACATTTAAGCTTCCACTGATTACAGAATACTAATTCTGTGAGTACTGACCCTTATACTATATAACTTGTACATTACATACTCCTGGTCCCTGCACTATATACTCTGTTGTACATTACATACTCCTGACCCCTGCACTATATACTCTGTGTTGTACATTACATCCTCCTGACCCCTGCACTATATACTCTATGTTGTACATTACATCCTCCTAACCCCCCGCACTATATACTCTATGTTGTACATTACATACTCCTGATCTCTGCACTAGAAACTATTTTGTGCATTACATACTCCTGACCCCTGCACTATATACTCCGTGTTGTACATTACATACTCCTGATCCCTGCACTATATACTCCGTGTTGCACATTACATACTCCTGACCCCTGCACTATATACTTCGTGTTGTACATTACATACTCCTGACCCCTGCACTATATACTCTATGTTGTACATTACATACTCCTGACCCCTGCACTATATACTCTATGTTGTACATTACATACTCCTGACCCCTGCACTATATACTCTATGTTGTACATTACATACTCCTGACCCCTGCACTATATACTCTATGTTGTACATTACATACTCCTGACCCCTGCACTATATACTCTTTTGTACATTACATCATGAATTGTATAGTCCTAACATTTGTATAATATATAATAAATTGTAAATTATATAATCCTTCTTTTGCACCCATTTCCTCCCAGCTGGACATTTTATATCGGATGATGTGATTGGAGCACAGACTTTTACATGGTGATAATAATGTGATAACATCCTCCAACTTTGGACCCTTAAACAGAAAGTGATAATGAGGGAGGAATCAATACCCCAATGATGGTGGTCTTCAGGATCAGTCCAGTCTTCATCTTGGTTGTTCTCCCCCCATCCTCACTCTCTGACCTCTGGTGGGGCTCAGCCCGCTGTTCTTCATGACTAAATCATGGACTAAATAAGGAAGTGCAGTACTTCTTGTGTTGGGAAGATGGCGATGAGTGATAGAGGGGGTGGGGACCCTCGTCCTATAATCCCCTCATCACTGTCCCTCCTATAAAAGACAGTTCTGGTTGTTTCCTCACTCTCTGACTAAGGTCCATGAATAAAAAAATGACCTGGTAGGAGATCAGAGGAGCCATTTCCTAGTTCCCTTGAGGGTGGAATTGTAAGCTCCTCAGAGACCAAGCTGCCTAATGTGGGCGGAGTCTTGGTTTGGGGGAACCAATCAGCTCCTGTCTAGTAATCCTCTTTGTCTTTGTATTTTAGTCCATGGCCGAGAGATGAGGAAAACCTCCGAGGATTGTCTCACTTTGTCTCCAGACTGGAAAGTAGAAGATGAGGACATCACACAGTATAGTCCAGGAGAAAACCCGGCTCCCTCCAATGTCCATCCGGCACCACCCAGTGTAGATGGACCATCAGATTCCTCATATCCTGAGGAACCTCAGACTACGCGGGACCGGGCCGGCCTTCCAACAGGGAAGAAGTTCTCCTGTACTGAGTGCGGGAAGGGTTTCCATTATAGATCCCGTCTTAATGAGCATAAAAGATCTCACACTGGGGAGAAGCCATATTCCTGTCCAGAGTGTGGGAAATGTTTTTCAGTGAAGTTTCATCTTTACAGACATGAAAGATTTCACATGGGGGAGAAGCCATATTCCTGTACTGAGTGCGGGAAATGTTTCCCCTATAAATCAAATCTTAATGTGCATAAAAGTACTCACACAGGGGAGAAGCCGTATTCCTGTCCTGAGTGTGGGAAATGTTTTGCACAAAAATCAGACCTCGTCAAACATGAAAGGTCTCACACAGGTGAGAAGCCACATTCCTGTCCTGAGTGCGGGAAAAGTTTTTCACAGAAGTCCAATCTTTATAAACATCAGAGATCTCACACAGGGGAGAAACCATATTCCTGTTCTGAGTGTGGAAAATGTTTTTCAGTGAAGTCCAGTCTTTACACACATCAAAGATCTCACGGGGGAGAAGCCATATTCCTGTCTTGAGTGCAGGAAATTATTTCAATGAAGTCCAGTCTTTACCAATATCTGAGATCTCATACAGGTGAGAAGCCGTATTCCTGTCCTGAGTGTGGGAAAAAATTTTCACAGAAGTCCAGTCCTTACACACATCAGAGATCTCACACAGTGGAGAAGCCATATTCCTATCCTGAGTGCGGGAAATGTTTTTTAGTGAAATTCTGAGGACCCTCTGCACTCTGGTATATACCCTTTCAAGCAGACTATGCAACAAATAGGGATATTTGGTTCACACATATTGCAATACATGCTTAAGCTGCCAACTGCGTCAAAGTGATCCCTCTATGGCCAGTCCTATCTCTTGTTTGTTGTATTGTTGGGTCAGTAGCCAGACCTGAACCTTGTAGCTCTCCCCATTGTGTCTTTTCCCCTATGTTAGCATTGTGTCCACAGTAGCACTTGTGTAGGCAGAGCAGAGTAGGACTGGCCATAGAGGATTACTTTGACGCAGTTGTCCAGCTTAAGCCTGTATTGTAATATGTGTGAACCGGGAGAGCCCAGATCTCGTTATCGGGGAACTTTACACAGACAACAAGAACTTCTGAAGTTGATGTCCTTCATTTCAAGGCTCTACAGAACAGTGGTGACCCCGAAGCGTCTCTCTGTCTTCAGTCCATCCTTCTCCCATCCCCCAACAGGAGGGAAGGAGAACTCCACCCCAAACTAGGGGGGAACTTTCCTCTCATTATTTCCCTTGGCTTCTGTGTGGGTTTGGGTGGTTGGAGGAGTGCGGCACGAGAGGGAACACAGCTTGTTGTTCTATGTCTACATATGGGGTCTGGGTAGAGGGGATCCACCGGAAAATAGTTCTACTCTTTGATTTTGTGCAAATCGTTTCTGTTTTCACTTTGAAGGGCGATATTATGTGTGGTTTGTAAAAGGGATTGGCCCAATAGATACCACCCCACTTAGAGAATAGATGAACTAATATGACCAGCATTCATTCAGCCATGTCACATGTTGGGATCTTTTCTACAATACTTTGTTATAATAATGGAACACGTTGTGTATTGTATTGTACACCAATAATAATGACTCCGCCCCCACATTCCACACAAGGGATCTTCCTGACCAATCAGATTCCTTCCTTTGTTATTTCCTGATTCTATGATTACAATCTTGTTAGAAGTAAAACTATAATAAAGAATTTATTGAGTGAAAAGAATTGTGTGGGTCGGGGCCACGATGGGGATCTTTGGGGGCCAAACATTTCTCACAGGGGACACTTTACAAGGGACACTTTAGAAACTCAGTACAGTACATGTACATGCTTAAATTTACTAAAATAATTGTATTTCCATGTTCTGTGGACTGTGGGAGACCAGATATAGTGAATGCGGGGTTCGGGGAGAGCGGATATAGTGAATGCGGGGTCCAGGGAGACCGGATATAGTGAATGCGGGGTTCGGGGAGAGCGGATATAGTGAATGCGGGGTCCAGGGAGTGCGGATATAGTGAATGCGGGGTCCGAGGAGAGCGGATATAGTGAATGCGGGGTCCGGGGAGAGTGGATATAGTGAATGCGGGGTCCGAGGAGAGCGGATATAGTGAATGCGGGGTCCGGGGAGAGCGGATATAGTGAATGCGGGGTCCGGGGAGAGCTGATATAGTGAATGTGGGGTCCGGGGAGAGCGGATATAGTGAATATGGGGTCTGGAGAGACCAGATATAATGAATGCCGGGTGCGGGGAGAGCGGATATAGTGAATGCAGGGTCCGGGGAGAGCGGATATAGTGAATGCAGGGTCCGGGGAGAGAGGATATAGCGAATGCGGGGTCTGGGTGAGCGGATATAGCGAATGCAGGGTCCGGGGAGAGTGGATACAGTGAATGCGGGGTCTGGGGAGAGTGGGTATAGTGAATTCAGGGTCCGGGGAGAGCGGATATAGTGAATGCGGGGTACGGGGAGAGCGGATATAGTGAATGCGGGGTCCGGGGAGAGCGGATATAGTGAATGCGGGGTCCGGGGAGACCAGATATAGTGAATGCAGGGTCTGGGGAGACCAGATATAATGAATGCAGGGTCCGGGGAGAGCGGATAAAGTGAATGCGGGGTCCGGGGAGAGCGGATATAGTGAATGCGGGGTCCGGGGAGAGCGGATATAGTGAATGCGGGGTCCGGGGAGAGAGGATATAGCGAATGCGGGGTCTGGGTGAGCGGATATAGCGAATGCAGGGTCCGGGGAGAGTGGATACAGTGAATGCGGGGTCCGGGGAGAGCGGATACAGTGAATGCGGGGTCCGGGGAGAGCGGATATAGTGAATGCGGGGTCCGGGGAGACCAGATATAGTGAATGCAGGGTCTCGGGAGACCAGATAAAATGAATGCAGGGTCCGGGGAGAGCGGATATAGTGAATGCGGGGTCCGGGGAGAGCGGATATAGTGAATGCGGGGTCTGGGGAGACCAGATATAGTGAATGCAGGGTCCGGGGAGAGCGGATATAGTGAATGCGGGGTCCGGGGATAGCGGATATAATGAATGCGGGGTCCGGGGAGAGCGGATATAGTGAATGCAGGGTCTGGGGAGAGCGGATATAGTGAATGCGGGGTCCGGGGAGAGGGGATACAGTGAATGCGGGGTCTGGGGAGAGCGGATATAGTGAATGCGGGGTCCGGGGAGAGCGGATATAGTGAATGCGGGGTCCGGGGAGAGGGGATATAGTGAATGCAGGGTAAGGAGAGCGTGGATATAGGGAGTGAGGGGTCCGGGGAGAGCGGATATAGTGAATGCGGGGTCCGGGGAGAGCGGATATAGTGAATGCGGAGTCCAGGGAGAGCGGATATAGTGAATGCGGAGTCCAGGGAGAGGGGATATTATGAATGCAGGGTCCGGGGAGAGCATTCACTATATCCCCTCACTATATCTGCTCTCCCCGGACCCCGCATTCACTATATCCTCTCTCCCCAGACCCCGCATTCACTATAACTGGTCTCCCCGGACCCTGCATTCACTATATCTGCTCTCCCCGGACCCCGCATTCACTATATCCTCTCTCCCCAGACCCCGCATTCACTATAACTGGTCTCCCCGGACCCTGCATTCACTATATCCGCTCTCCCCGGACCCTGCATTCTCCCTGGACCCCGCATTCACTATATCTGTTCTCCTGGGACCCCGCATTCACTATATCCGCTCTGCCTGGACCCTGCATATACTATATCTGCTCTCCCCGGACCCCTCACTCCCTATATCCGTGCTCTCCTTACCCCGCATTCACTATATCCGCTCTGCCTGGACCCTGCATATACTATATCCGCTCTCCCCAGACCCCTCACTCCCTATATCCACACTCTCCTTACCCCGCATTCACTATATCCCCTCTCCCTGTATCCCCTCTTCACTATATTCACTATATCCATTCTCCTGGGACCCCGCATTCACTATATCTGTTCTCCTGGGACCCCGCATTCACTATATCCACTCTGCCTGGTCCCCACATTCACTATATCCTCTCTCCCCAGACCCCTCACTCCGTATGTCCATGCTCTCCTTACCCCGCATTCACTATATCCCCTCTCCCTGGATCCCACATTCACTATATCCCCTCTCCCTGGATCCCACATTCACTATATCCCCTCTCCCTGGATCCCACATTCACTATATCCGCTCTCCCTGGATCCCACATTCACTATATCCCCTCTCCCTGGACCCCACATTCACTATATCCCCTCTCCCTGGACCCCACATTCACTATATCCCCTCTCCCTGGACCCCACATTCACTATATCCCCTCTCCCTGGACCCCACATTCACTATATCCCCTCTCCCTGGATCCCACATTCACTATATCCGCTCTCCCTGGACCCCGCATTCACTATATCCGCTCTCCCTGGACCCCACATTCACTATATCCGCTCTCCCCGGACCTCGCATTCACTATACCCGCTCTCCCTGGACCCCTCACTCCCTATATCCACGCTCTATAATAAAAAGACTTTAAAATGTCCATCATTGTAAATCCGTCAGCCATGTTGTCCAGCAATGCAGATCATCATCAATCATGATGACAACTCCAGAGAATACATATGATCCATTATTGCACTGACCATGAATGACGACTTCTGGTCCCTATACGCTAAATGTAAAAGAGGGGCGCGGTCTCCAGGGTGATGTCATTATCCAAATATGAGCGTGTGACTCTTTTTGGTTAGTGATGTCATGCTATCTCCGCCCCTTTACTTACATGGCTGGGGACTCCTGATGGGGCCGGGTGACATCACTGGTAGCCATCCGCTGGTTTCTTACCACCAATGACAGGAAGGAAGGTGTTCTGTCTAGAAGTGGTAGACATACAGCTACTATATATCAGCAAATAGTCCGCCATTTGGACAAAGAACAGAACAGGAAAAGTTCAGTCCGTACTTCGATGCCGGCTGTAGAAGCTGCAGATTGACATTGAATGAAGTCTTGTAGGATGATTGGGAATGGTCTCTCCTCCTGGGAGGATGTTATTCATCATCCCGCTACTCATACACACCATTCGGGTTATGATGACCATACACTGACTGAATGTGGCTGATTGACCAGGAACCAACCCAACTCCTCTCTGCTAATCCCTTCATTGGCTGCCACTCACCCAACAAATTCAATTCAAAATACTAACTTACAAAGCCATCCACAGCTTAGCCCCCACCTACATCACTAACCCAGTCTCAAAATACCAACCAAATTGTTCTTTGTTCCTCCCAAGACCTCCTACTCTCTAGCTTCTTTGTCACCTCCTCCCATGCTCATCTCCAGGACTTTTCCCAAGGCTCTCCCATACTATGGAACTCCCTACCCCAATCTGTCTATCTCCTACTCTGTCCACTTTTAGATGATCCCTGAGAACCCTTCTGTGACGGAGGAAAGGCAGGAAAGAACACACAGAGTGGATGGCAGACGCACAAAGCTTTATTGAGACAAACAGACGGCAGTCCTTTAATACGTTGGGTGGCAGAGAGGGTGGATTTGCCACTAAATGGTAACGAGGGGGCCCCACCCACTTATAGTCCACTAGGAGAGCCAAGGGGGTGTCCCTGTAACAGGGGTAGTCCGACACAGGAAAGGGGTGCGAGGAGTCACCACCACAACAGTTCAGGTAACACAGGGGGGAAGCAGGTATTCATGGATCCAACAGGGTGCCTGGTCTCCCAGGGGTAGAAGCAGAACGCAGGTACCTGTGGAGTCCGGATCAGGCGGGTGGCCTCTGGCTCTGGCAGATGGGCTGTGTTAGTCTCTCCCCCTTCTGTGGGGCCTCTGGCAAAAAGCAGGCAGGCTGTGGTAGTCTCTCTCCCTTCTGTGGGGTCTCTCGCAATCGTAGGCAAACTTTCTCTGGTTGTCTCTTCCCTCCTGTGGAGTCTCCGTGAAGCTGGGGTAGGCTTGCAGAGTCTATTCACAAGGGTCTCGCCGAAGCTTGAGATCCCTTGCAGACTCCACACCAGAATGAATAGGAGCTCCCAGCATCCACCTCTTAAACTGCTGCAGGACGCTCCCGGTCGCCTTGGCAACCGGGAGGGGGAAGGGAACACTAGACCCCAGGGAGAATCAGGCTGGTGACAGGGACATCCTGGGGCCAGGGATGATGTCTGCATAGATGAAAATCAGGTTGGGAGGTGTGCAGAGAGCTCCCAGCCAGCTGGCCAGGAGGGAGGGGACCCAGAGTAATTTGATTTGGCCATTTGGCCTAGTGACACAGGGAACAATTGGAACAATACAGAGCAGAACACTGAGGGCATGTGATACAAGGCATTAATAAGGGGATTAATAATTGGCAGGCTCCCATACCGTGACACCTTCTCTTCAGAGAAGCCTATCCTGCCCCCACCTAATATCTGTACTTTTATTTTCTCCATCAGCCCATCCCCCCAAACTATTACCTTTTGTATCAGTTGACCCTCCATTTTAGATTGTAAGCTGTAACGAGCCGGCCCCCTGATTCCTCCTGTAATGAATTGTATTGGAATTGTCCTGTCTGCCCTCATATTGTATGTAAAGTGATGAGCAAACTGTTGGCTCTATATACATCCTGTATAATAATAATACATTCCGCTCCATGTGTGGCTGTTCTCCATCAACAAAAGTTGGCTGTTTCTGTCTCAGGGATATGATGGAAAACATTTGTCAATCAGCGTCTGCAGCCACCAGTGTATTCCCAGTGGGAGGGATTCCTCCATTCACATTGTTTGTGTGGAAGGAGAAATCTGAACAAAAGAACTAACAGTGTATGGTCAGCTATAGATTGTTTTGTTCTCTGGATCCAATCAACTGTGGAAGGTTTCCCCCATTCATGACCAGGCCATTTTTACTATTCAGCACTGCACTATTTCACCTGGTAATTGCTCGGTCATGCAACGCTTTACCCAAACAACATTTATATCCTTTATCACACAAATAAAGCTTTCTTTTAGTGGTATTTGATCAGCACTGGGTGTGTTCCATATAAATGAAAAAAGACCAACATTACAAAAAAAAATATTTTCTAACTTCTATGTTAGATATGTCTATCTTGTATTCTGCTCCATGTCTCCGGTAAGAAAAAATCCCAGTAAGTGTATATTGATTGCTGTGTGTGAGTGTTGTAGCGTCTACAAACTATGGGTTAGATACTGAAATTTACACAGCTTTTACTTTCTGACTACTCATCACATTTCTTGAGGTGCTACAATACCAAAATAGTACAAACACCCCAAATGACCCCTTTTTGGAAAGTAGAAACCAAAAGGAATATTCTGTTGAGTCCATGGAAGATTTTATTTTTTTGTCACAAGTTTTTAAAAATGGCAAAAAAAGTTTTCTTTTTTAAACATAGTTGCCATTGTAATGATTTACTGCTCACACATGCCATGGGTATATGTGGAATTACACCCCAAAATACATTCTGCTACTTCTCCCGAGTATGGGGGCACCACATGTGAGAGATGTTTTGGCAGTCTAGCTACACACAGGACTCCAAAATCCAATAAGCACCTCCAGGCTTTCAGGGTGTATTTTATTATGCTGCTAATGATGTCCCGGTGGCCCCGCCCCTTATATATTTAAAAACTGTCAAGCCACCTCAGAAGCAGATGGCTGGAAGCCATCGGTGGGAGCAGAGCCTGTTTTTAAATGATTTTTTCAGGTAGCGGCAGCAGCGGTGGTGATGGCGGGCATCATGATTGATGTTGGATCCACTGTGGGGGACATTCTTTTAGTGTTTTAAATAAAGGACTTGTCAGAGACAGACTTCTGTCTTTTTTCACACTACACTTTTTGTTTTTATGTCAATGTGTAGGGGTACCATGTATCCCATACTCATTCAACTGGGGGGCGGGATTTGGGGGCCCCCTTTATAAAGGGGTTTCCAGATTCTAATAAGCCCCCACGGTTGTGAGGAAGAGGCCCTTGTCCCCATCAACATGGGGACAAGGTACTTTGGGAGGCCCCCCTGCCCCAAAGCACCCCCCCATGTTGAGGGCATGTGGCCAGGTATGGTACAGGGGGCACTCGCTCATCCCTCCTTCTTTCCTGACCTGCCGGGCTGCATGCTCAGATAAGGGTCTGGTAGGGATTTTGGGAGAGATCCCATGCCATTTTTTTTTCACATTTTGGTGTGGGGCTTCCCCTCTAAATCCATACCAGACCCAAAGGGCTTGGTGTGAATGGGAGGGGGGACCCCACACCATTTTTCTTTTATTACTGACCTTTATTTTTAGATTCAGCTGTCAATAATATATATTATCTAGACCTTCAAAATATGTAAAATCATTACAGAAATAATTATAAAGGATAACAAACAAAATCAGAATAAATAGAACTAAGGAAATCAAATTAGAATACATAAAGATCCGCCTGGCTACAAATGGTGCTGGTTGTCACACACAGGAGACACGACCGAGTGCCGCCTGTCAGAGGAATCCACACACAGGAGACGTGACCGAGTGCCGGCTGTCAGAGGAATCCATACAGAGATTTACTATTGAGCAGGGGCTAAAAAGAAAGTGCCCACAGAGGACGTCTAACGTGTTCTGCACATGCTCAGTTATATCAGACATAGACGTTGGAAAAGCGTCTAGTTCTTCACTGTCATGACTTGCTTTAAAAAACTACTTTTTACCCATTTAAACTTTTTTTTGGAAATGTCAGATATTGTTTAAAGTGAAGTCCTGATATTTGACAAAGCAAATTTCAATGTGAACGTCTCTGCAGTGATTGGTCAGTGTTAGACATGCCTTTTACCAAGTCTGCTTTTTTAGACTGATTCCTGGATTGTTAGCCCACGGAAATGCACCTAGACACATTAGTAAATCAGGGCCTTAATGTCATCACTGGATGAATACAATACCACCAATATTCATCACAGCTGGGCCAGCACCGATCACATCTGTCCAATATTGTTGTTTACAAATCACACCTCCAAGTGTTTGTGAAATCTCCCGCCACAAACTGTGTGCAGCCAATGACAGATCAGGACCCCATTTTTATTCTCCTGCTATCAATGGCCAACCCAGTCCCACACTTCATTCATGTCTTTGGCGGCCTCTGATCTCTTTATGAACTGTTTCTTCCATGAGGAAGATCAGCCATGGAGTATATCTGAGGTGTATATCAGGGTGTGCTTCTTCCCCACATGAGAGCTGGGATGTCCAGCAACATTCATCTAGAAGACATTTCCCGCACTCAAGGCACTAATACACCTCCAGGGCTGTGTGGGACCCCTGATGTACAGGAAGACAGGACTTCAGTGAAGAACATTTCCCTCACTCAGGACAGGAAAGTGGCTTCTCCTCCATGTGAGATCTCTGATGTCTGTAAAGATGGGAGTTCTGTGAAAAACATTTCCCGCACTCAAGGCACTAATACACCTCCAGGGTTGTGTGGAACCCCTGATGTACAGGAAGACAGGACTTCAGTGAGGAACATTTCCCTCACTCAGGACAGGAAAGTGGCTTCTCCCTCGCATGAGATCTCTGATGTTTGGAAAGATGGGACTTCTGCGAAAAACATTTCCCGCACTCAGGACAGGAATATGGTTTCTCCCCCGTATGAGATCTCTGATGTGTGTAAAGACTGGACTTCTGTGAAAAACATTTCCCGCACTCAGGACAGGAATACGGCTTCTCCCCCGTGTGAGATCTCTGATGTGTGTGAAGATGGGACTTACTTGAAAAACATTTCCCGCACTCAGAACAGGAAAGTGGCTTCTCCCCGCTGTGAGATCTCTGATGTCTGTAAAGACTGGCATGCTGTGAAAAACATTTCCCGCACTCAGGACAGGAATACGGCTTCTCCCCCGTGTGAGATCTCTGATGTGCGTGAAGATGGGACTTCCTTGAAAAACATTTCCTGCACTTAGGACAGGAATATGGCTTCTCCCCCGTGTGAGATCTCTGATGTGTGTGAAGATGGGTCTTACTTGAAAAACATTTCCCGCATTTAGGACAGGAGTATGGCTTCTCCCCCGTGTGACATCTCTGATGTGTGGAAAGATTGTACTTCTGTGAAAAACATTTTCCGCACTCAGAACAGGAATACGGCTTCTTCCCCGTGTGAGATTTCTGATGTCTGCAAAGACCTGACTTATCTGAAAAACATTTCCCGCACTCAAAACAGGAGTACGGTTTTTCTCCTGTGTGAAGCCTTAGATGTGTAATAAGATGTGATTTCTGTAAACAACATTTCCCGCACTCAGGACAGGAATATTTCTTCTCGCCCATGTGATATGTTCTATGATGTATTTGTAGATGGGATTTTTGTGCAAAACATTTTTTGCACTGAGGGCAGGAAAATGGCTTCTCTCCCGTGTGAGATCTTTTGTGCACATTAAGATTATATTTAAAACTGAAACACTTCCCGCACTCAGGACAGGAATGTGGCTTTTCCTGCATATGGGATTTTTTATGAACATTAAGAAGTGATTTGGAATGGAAACATTTCCTGCACTCATGACAGGAATACGGCTTCTCCCCTGTGTGTGTTCTTTTATGCACATTAAGTTTGGATTTAGAATGGAACCTCTTCCCGCACTCAGTACAGAAGAAGCTCTTCCCTGTTGGAAGGCCGGCCCGGTCCCGCACAATCTGAGGTTCCTCAGGATACGAGGAATCCGATGGTCCATCTACACTGGGTGGTGCCGGATGGACATTGGAGGGAGCCGGGTTTTCTCCTGGACTATACTGTGTGATGTCCTCATCTTCTACTTTCCAGTCTGGAGACAAAGTGAGACAATCCTCGGAGGTTTTCCTCATCTCCCGGCCATGGACTAAAATACAAAGACAAAGAGGATTACTAGACAGGAGCTGATTGGTTCCCCCAAACCAGGACTGGCTGAGTCCCACCAGAGGTCAGAGAGTGAGGATGGGGGGAGAACAACCAAGATGAAGACTGGATTGATCCTGAAGACCACCATCATTGGGGTATTGACTCCTCCCTCATTATCACTTTCTGTTTAAGGGTCCAAAGTTGGAGGATGTTATCACATTATTATCACCATGTAAAAGTCTGTGCTCCAATCACATCATCCGATATAAAATGTCCAGCTGGGAGGAAATGGGTGTAACAAAAGAGAATCCATATTATGTGTATATATAGCAGTGGGGGGAGGGGGAGAGCAGAAGTCAGGAGTATGTAATGTACAACACAGAATATATAGTGCAGGGGTCAGGAGTATGTAATGTACAACATGGAGTATATAGTGCAGGGGTCAGGAGTATGTAATGTACAACATAGAGTATATAGTGCAGGGGTCAGGAGTATGTAATGTACAACACAGAATATATAGTGCAGGGGTCAGGAGTATGTAATGTACAACAGAGTATATAGTGCAGGGGTCAGGAGGATGTAATGTACAACATAGAGTATATAGTGCAGGGGTCAGGAGGATGTAATGTACAACATAGAGTATATAGTGCAGGGGTCAGGAGTATGTAATGTACAACATAGAGTATATAGTGCAGGGGTCAGGAGTATGTAATGTACAACATAGAGTATATAGTGCAGGGGTCAGGAGTATGTAATGTACAACATAGAGTATATAGTGCAGGGGTCAGGGGGATGTGTACAATATAAATTATACAATGAAATGGTCAGGACTCATAATATTGGTATTCAGCACTCAGTGGTGGCCTAGATGTCCACATGAGACAAGCTGTAGAGGTCCCACACCGCTGCCTCCCATCTCCTGAGACTGAATCCATTGTTTCTATGTGTTTATCAGATGATGGGGGATCTAGGTGGATCCTCCGTACTGCTCTCTCCTTTACAATAAAGTCTCCTCTTACCCGGTGATGTGAGGGGCGGCTGATTGTCCATCATGACGTCCTTGTAGAGGTCCTTGTGTCCTTCTAAATACTCCCACTCCTCCATGGAGAAATAGACAGTGACACCCTGACACCTTATAGGAACCTGACACACACAATGATACAGTCACCATCCAGACACATCCCTTGTCTGTTACTGGAGAATGTCCCAGAATTCCCGGCACCGCTCACCTCTCCTGTCAGCAGCTCCATCATCTTCTTGGTGACTTCTAGAATCTTCTGTCTTGTAGGGATCAGGGATGGAGGTGGGGGGATGGTGATGGGATTCTGGATTCTCGAGGATCTTGTGGTCATACGATGAGATCTCCTTCTGGTGTCATTGTCGGTAGATTTCTTCATGACTCCTGTACAGTTCTGTGTGATACAAAGAGAGATCTCACTCTCCCACAGGAATGTAACATCATGGGTCCCTGAACAAAGTCATTCTCTGGGGCCCCTACCAGCCTGCCCAAATTTCAGCACATACTCTCAAAAATTATAGTATATTAGTTGATAGAATGAAATATATTTATTAGGACTTTCAACGTAATCAATTTTAAATAATAAGAAAACATACAATAAACCAAAGACTACTCAACACAGGGCATAGTACGGGCAGGGGCAGGAGGGCACAAAACAGGGAGGGGGGCAGGAGGGCACAGTACAGGGAGGGGGGCAGGAGGGCACAGTACAGGGAGAGCAGGAGGGCACAGTACAGGGAGGGGGGCAGGAGGGCACAGTACAGGGAGAGCAGGAGGGCACAGTACAGGGAGGGGGGCCAGGAGGGCACAGTACAGGGAGGGTGGCAGGAGGGCACAGTACAGGGAGGGGGGCAGGAGGGCAGAGTACAGGGAGGGGGGCAGGAGGGCAGAGAAAAGAAGGGGAGAAAGAGGGCACAGTACGGGAGGGTGCAGGAGGGCACAGTATGGAAGGGGGGATGGAGGGCGCAGTACGGGAGGGTGCAGGAGGGCAAAGTACGAGAGGGTGCAGGAGGGCACAGTACGAGAGGGTGCAGGAGGGCACAGTACAAGGGGGGCAGGAGGGCACAGTATGGGAGGGTGTAGGAGGGCACAGTATGGGGGGGCAGGAGGCCACAGTACAGGGAGGGGGCAGGAGGGCACAGTACAGGAAGAGGGGATGGAGGACACAGAACAGGAGGGTGCAGGAGGGCACAGTACGGGAGGGTGCAGGAGGGCACAGTATGGGAGGGTGCAGGAGGGCACAGTACGGGAGGGTGCAGGAGGGCACAGTACGGGAGGGGGCAGGAGGGCACAGTACGGGAGGGGGCAGTAGGGCACAGTACGGGAGGGTGCAGGAGGGCACAGTACGGGAGGGTGCAGGAGGGCACAGTACGGGAGGGGGCAGGAGGGCACAGTATGGGAGGGGGCAGGAGGGCACAGTACGGGAGGGTGCAGGAGGGCACAGTACGGGAGGGTGCAGGAGGGCACAGTACGGGAGGGTGCAGGAGGGCACAGTACAGGGGGATCAGGAGGGAACAGTACAGGGGGGGGGCAGGATGTCACAGTACGGGGGGGCAGGAGGGCACAGTACAGGAGGGATGGAGGGCTGAGTACAGTACAGAGGGGTTACAAGGTACATTACAAGGTGCAGTAATGTATAATATAGAAGAGATGGTCTCAAGCACAGCAACACAGGGAAGCTGCTGTCACAGATCTTGCCTGTTCTGACAGCCTGTCACTGGGTTAAAGAACTCTGGGATAGGCAATAAACCCCCCAATAGTACACCCCCCTACACAAAACACTAAACAGTTCATAAAATGTTGAACATCCTTCCCATTGTGGAGAAAAGTCTAATTGAATTTTTATGACCTCATCTCTGTAACCCAAAAGATAACATCATCTGCTGTGCCAAGGAGGAGGTGTAACAGCCGGGATGACATCATATCCTCTCCTCTCTCTCTGTAGTAAAAGGAAACTACAGTTCCCATCAATTACAGGTGAATGTGGGTGGTTACACTAGACCTGTATGTGTTGAATGTGTCTGAGAGTCTTGGTCCGCCCACCACTGACAGTGGGGCTGATGACATCTCTGCTTCCTGCAGAAAGAACTACAGAAGGGATGTGCCAAGACCAGTGGCTGGAAGTAAAGGAGGCGGAGCAGCCATCGGTCTTACAAACAGGAAACAAAGAAAATTAATGGTTTGATTTCAGTTCTGCTTTAAATTTACAATCAAAATAACATCTCCCCACCTGTATCTTCCTCCCAGAGTTCCAGTACTTTGTAGGGGTTAAGGAAGAGGTGGAGCATCTTACTACTGCTGCTGCTTGTGTGGGCGGGATATGTACTGCTCCGATCACATGGGATAAATAGGAGGAGGGCCATTGGGATCGGAGCTGTACATATCCCGCCCACACAAGCACCAGCAGCAGTAAGATGCTCCGTCTCAGGGTTCCTTAACTCCTGCAAAGCAGAAGAAAGTAGAGGGAGGAGATGTCATTCTGATTATAGATGGAGCCCAGTGACAGGCTGCTGCTGTACCCGCAGCCCAGATTCCAGGACACTGCCCGGGACACGGCCATCCTGGGACAGCTTGGTAAAAAGCTTGACTGACTATCCTGGAAAATTGGTATCATGTAATGCAAGATTATCAAGGGGCCCCTGGGCAGTGCCCTGCTCTCCCATAATCCCTCACTTCTATGATCAGCTCTAGATTTATTCTCCAGGGATTGGCCACAATGTGCCGAGTCAGCAAAGGACAGACATCTCCATCCAATGATATGATGACAATGGGGTCAGATTTATAGCTTCTTCTAGAAGTCATATAATAGAGTCACTAATGGTTTACTAGTAAGGCTCACTGACCCACCAGGAAATGTCACCCATGGATTTAGTGGTCAGTGGGCGTGGCATGCTGGTAATCATGGGTCTCCCTGATTGGACTAAAGCTGAGATTGTTCTCTTCTATAACCAATGCCGCCATCTTGTGCTATAACCAAATCTCATAGAGTCCGGACACTTTATGTATTCATAGTACTTGTGTGGATGTCGTTATTGATTACAGAACATCAGAAGACTTCAAGTGACTCTGAATACCCCCCAGTGTACAGCCCAGTCAGATTTACCCCCTTCATTACACTCACCTCTCCAGTCAGCAGGCTGAGGATCTCCAGGGTGAGCTTCAATATCGTCTCATTCCGGGGAAATTCCTTCCTTACAATCTTCACAAAACCCAAAGTCTGCTGATTGTCCATCATGACGTCCTTGTAGAGGTCCTTGTGTCCTTCTAAATACTCCCACTCCTCCATGGAGAAATAGACAGTGACACCCTGACACCTTATAGGAACCTGACACACACAATGATACAGTCACCATCCAGACACATCCCTTGTCTGTTACTGGAGAATGTCCCAGAATTCCCGGCACCGCTCACCTCTCCTGTCAGCAGCTCCATCATCTTCTTGGTGACTTCTAGAATCTTCTGCATGTTGTGTCTCTCAGGGTTTAGGGAGTCACATGGAGGCACTGTGATGGTCATATGATCACCTGACTTCAGAAGAGGAAATCTCTGTATTGAGGAACCAATAGGAACATCATGTTAGACTCCCAGAATCCTCCTCACCTCTCCGGTCAGGTCTGTGTTTTTATAATAGAGATGAGAGAGATGTCATGTGACCTCCCAAAATCCTCCTCACCTCTCCGGTCAGGTCGGTGTTTTATTAAGAGAGATAAGAGCGATGTCATGTGACCTCCCAGAATCCTCCTCACCTCTCTGGTCAGGTCTGTGTTTTATTAATAGAGATAAGAGTGAAGTCATGTGACCTCCCAGAATCCTCCTCACCTCTCCGGTCAGGTCTGTGTTTTATTAATAGAGATAAGAGTGAAGTCATGTGACCTCCCAGAATCCTCCTCACCTCTCCAGTCAGGTCTGTGTTTTATTAATAGAGATAAGAGTGAAGTCATGTGACCTCCCAGAATCCTCCTCACCTCTCCGGTCAGGTCTGTGTTTTATTAATAGAGATAAGAGTGATGTCATGTGACCTCCCAGAATCCTCCTCACCTCTCCGGTCAGGTCTGTGTTTTATTAATAGAGATAAGAGTGATATCATGTGACCTCCCAGAATCCTCCTCACCTCTCCGGTCAGCAGGTAGATGATCTCCAGGGTGAGGTTTAGTATCTTCTCAGTCATGTGACTCCGGTCCTCCTCCATCCTCATTGGTGCCATCATGTGATCTATACAGGTCTCCTTGTAGACGGATAACTTTGGGAAATGAAAGTAAGAATGATTTGGATGGTATTGGTCACACAATAATAGGATGTGGATGTGAGGGGGGAATAGGAGGGTTGATGGACATTGAAGAACTACTCCCCCCATGGGAAGACATTTAGTCAAGACTGTTTAGTATTTGCTACATTTTGGAGGTCCCGGGACCCTCTTGACCTGCAGGATCAAAAATCCCCTTTTCTCTGTTGGGTTTGTTTGGTCTCTGAACTGGTTTTGATGAGTATTAGATCTGCAGACAAGGAATGATAAATATGATCCTTCCTATGACTTGTTTGCTCTGAGGCAGTGCTGTGAGGTCAATGTCAGCTCATCATGATGTCCAGGAAGGGGAACCTTCTGACTATTAGCGGGTGTTGCCGGCTAATCAGGATAATTGCCAGAACTCCGGCTGCAAGACTCCAATCTCTGGCAGCTTTCTAGGAGTGATGTCACTTTCACTCTCTGCAGTATGAGAAGGGATTGGATAGGACAGGAGGATGGTGCTGGTGGAGTAGAGAGCTGTGAGGGAGGGGTCTGCTCTCCTTCCTCCAATGGTAGCCCAGTATGGGTAGGAGGATGGCAGGGGGTAGGGTCTTGTTTTCATCATTGGCAAGTATACTGTAGTACACAGGACATTGTACAGAATGGTGGTGGGTTCCTGGGGCTCTGAATTCCAGCACCGGGCACTGCCAGAGCCTGTGTCATGGGAAGGTATTGGAGTGTCTCCTGAAGATGTTCAGCACTGACCCCTGACTACCTTTTAGTTGATAATACACCAACAGACCTCCTCTAAGAATGAGTTCCCACCAAGGGGTGAAGGACTGTCCTTCTTCATTCCACTTGGTATCTTGGAAAATGTTATTTGACCGGTTAGATGGTAAGAAGGTGAAGGTTTATTTCCTTTCCTGGCTGGAGTTTTGTAAGGAGGTCTGGAAAGTAAGTGCAGGTGGGAGGACAACCAGAGACCAAGAGCCCCCCTCCCTACCTCAGAGTCCCCCTGAGTCCTACAACCTTCTCTTCCCTCAGAGACATGCTACCTGCCAACCCTATCAACCCAGATTTCACCATCTACTCTCCACCCTCAGGGGTCCCAAAGTCTCTCATCCTTAGTACCTCCTGAGAGGCCCCTCAGCTCTCCTTCATCCCTCACACCCCTCATTTGTTTTCCTCCCTCTGACACCAATGATTAAACATAATTTTCATAGCAGGCTGGGGAATGTTTTATTCCAGGTAGAGAAGAAAAATCTGGTTGGCTGCACATCCAAAAAAAAAAAAAAATCACCTTTATTTGGACATATTCAAACCAGACCCTCCACAATGTATAAAAGAGGGAACATAGCACTTCAGCGGTGATTACTCTTCATTCATTTGGAATGTTTCCTTCCCCCTGAGCAGCAATGTAAGGGGCTCTATGCTCCATACTCCTGACCCCGGCACTCCATCATTGTGTTGGCTGCATAGTGTAATGATTGCCCATTGGCTGCCTGTGTAGTGTCATCATTGTCCTTTGTAGGCCATGTATGGTCAGGATGGTCCTTGTCTTCTCTATTTATTGTCAGTGCTGTTTGTTTAGAGGACCATATTACTAGAATTTATCTCCACAATGAGGAGAATGTTCCGGCCCCGGAAGTGGGGGAATGTTCTGCCCCTGAAGGGGTTCATCTGGGTTCCCACACTATATATGTGTGTATCATCATCTGCTGGAGATAAAAGACGTCACAGTGACTATGGAGGAAGAGGATGGACGTGACTATGGAGGAAGAGGACGGACGTGACTATGGAGGAAGAGGATAGAGATAACTATGGAGGAAGAGGATGGACATGACGGGGGGTTACTGGGTGTAAATAGGAAATAACATCTTATTACCTCCTCTGCTGCCACTTCCAGCAATGTCTCCTCTTCTTTGTGCCACAAGGAACTACCTGTCTTTGTTCAGATTCCTTCCTGTCTGTACCTGACATCACTTCCTGTCTATACTTGACATCACTTCCTGTCTGTATTCCATAGAAACTTCCTGTCTGGGTTTAAATGAGATCACCACCTTGTGGAGTTCAGAGGAACTGCAGCCCTCAAAATGTCCCATAGCCATTCCTGTATAATATCTACCTTTGAGGGCTACCACAGAAGATCAACAATTATTTTAAAAAGTAAGAAAAATAAATCTAGATCTTTTGCAGCCAACTGTTTAACAAAGATATTTCATTACATAAAGAAAAGTCTTAAAGACACAGAACACAAGTTAAAAACAAAGGTAAACCCAATGAAACAGATACCTCCGAAATGTATATTTTTGTTGAAGAAAATGCAAATATATATCCTAAAGTATAATAATATCTATCAATCCACTGATAATGAAGATGTTAGACATAAATGACAAGGATGTAATGGTCACAGAGGAATGGTGGTGGAGATCTCTCACAGTAAGAACACTTCCTTGAATGGTTCTATAAATAAAGAATGAATCCTGGAGGGAATAAAGCTGTAAAGCAATAAATAATATATAAACTGGGCCATCCACTTCATCCATAAAGACATTGTGATTGAAGATCTTCTAGATCACATAGAAGGAGGACTCATCCATGATTTCATACATTTGTTTGGAAGGATAGAACAATCCTCAGAAGGGAACATGTAGGATGACAGGAAAGGCTCCTGACTGGTGAGATCCTCCAAACATAATGATGACATCCATGAACTGGAGCGAGCTCGTTGGGGTGATAAAGCCAATCTGGAAACACTGTGTAGACGTTCTCCAAGAACTCAGCACACTCCAGGTGTGGAGAAAGTCTCCAGGTGGGTTTAGCCTGTCATTTATCATAGGTAGAAATGTCCACACATGGACTTCCACAGGGACCCCCAGACTACATATAGAACCTGTACAGTGTCCCCAGGTCTCCAAGTGGATTTATCCTGTAATTAATAATGCACAAATGTCCATATATATGGATTTACAGGGACCATCAATACCATCTATGCATGGCTTGGATGTCTCCCATATTACTAGGAGTCCATAAAGCACATGACCACAGCAAGATATAAAAGCCCACTCACTGTCATGGAACTTCAGACTGAAGGAACTTCAATCCAGTCACATTGTTCATTTTTTGCACATAAGCACCAAGTTGGTATTGGTGGATCACAAGCAATAAATGGGAGCATGGGGGAGGGGAGGGGGGAGGAATAGAAGAAGGAGAAAGAGGAAAGACCGTAGTCAAGGAGTAGGTATAAGAAGTAAGGGGGAGGGGGTTCTCCACAATTGGGGGTATTCACCCGAAGTGTAACCACACAGCACAGAGTGGGCAGGGAGGCCCCAGGCACAAGAGTCCGGAGATATAACAAGATTTGCACAGGGTGGATAAACAATATAGGAAAGCGATTTTAAAATCATTGACCTTTCCAGAGTTCTTTGAAGCAGTTAAAGATTTGTATTTATCTGCCTCTACGTTGGCCCTGAAAGCATTACATTCTAGAAACAATAGACAAGATGATCATTGTGATGGACTGATTAAAGCTTGGTCCCAGCTCTCCAGAAAGGAGCATAGAGATCTGAGATTATGTTGCCCTATGGAAGGAAATTCATGGAAAGGATATTGAATAGAGATAGACTGAACACCCCTGTTTGGTTCGCAATCGAACATCCAAACCTACAGAGTGTTCAACCACAAACTTTTAACATGAACAATATACTGAGCGGCATCTTCCAGCATCTGAGTATGTGATAAGATCCCGCTCAGTTACTACATTCCGGCATGAGTTATATATTAGACAGTCGATCCCCATTTGTCAGTACTAGGTCTAGAATATGATCACCTTGGGTTGGACTTTTTACTGTTTTAGAGAGCCCCATTCAGTTCTTCCATTACATCCTGCTCCTGCTTGTAATAGCAGTTTGAGATTTCCAGTTAATGTCAGGCGTGGTGACGTCATCCATAATGAAAACCTCCCCCTTCATTGCCATTTGAGTTATCTCATCAATCAAGAAGTCATTCTAATCTTCAGTCTGTCCTGGGGGTCTGTATATGACACCAATTCTAAGGGAAAATTCCTCTCTGGTTGGAAGGCAGACCCAGAGGGTTTCCAGTATTTCATTTGTTGTTTGAATTAATGTTCTCCTTATGCTATGTCTTGAGCAACATGAACCTCACTTTTGTTTCAGCCTGCTGGGGACAGAAATGATCCTCAACAATGACATCTCTGCCCCCATTTCTCAGTTTAAATGCATGTCCAAAAACCTCCTAAATTCCATAGTAAGCAGCTGAGCGCCCTTGTGTGAGGGATGCAGACCATCTCTATTGTACAGCTCAATGTCAGACCACCTGATGGCATCATGACTAACAGAACCAAAACCTTCAGCTTTGCACCAATCCTTTCACCAAACACTGGACTCTGCGATACCAAGTACTTCCTCTTGTTGTCCATTATGGACAGGTAAGACCTCTGAAAATATAACCGTACACCCTAACTGTTGAAGATCCTGTCCCAAATACTGAAATTCCTGTACAGAACACACATCATTCTGGGACAAATCATTTGTGCCAAGGTACATGACACCACCAACGTTGCACTCTTCACTAGCTTTTTTGACAATTTTTAAAATATTCCTTTTATCTCTTCTAACAGTAGCATCAGGTAGACATCTAACTTCCTTTGACACTTCAGCGTGATTTCCTAAATAAACACCTCTTACAACTGAATCACCAACAAGATGATGGCTTCTCCTTTTAGGAGCCTTTTCCACAACACTTGCCTGGAATGGAACCTCAGACAAAACAGTTTCTTTTGGCAAAGCACAGAGCGCCCCCCCAAGGCTCCTCCTCCCAATGTCCCTCCATCCGGAGTCAGAGAATCCTATGACATCACACTGACCTCACAGCTCCTCCTCCCAATGTCCCTCCATCCGGAGTCAAAGAATCCTATGACATCACACTGACCTGACAGCTCCTCCTCTCAATGTCCCTCCATCCAGAGTCAGAGAATCCTATGACATCACACTGACCTCACAGCTCCTTCTCCCAATGTCCCTCTATCAAGAGTCAGAGAATCCTATGACATCACACTGACCTCACAGCTCCTCCTCCCAATGTCCCTCCATCCAGAGTCAGAGAATCCTATGACATCACACTGACCTCACAGCCCCTCCTCCCAATGTCCCTCCATCCGGAGTCAGAATCCTATGACATCACACTGACCTCACAGCTCCTCCTCCCAATGTCCCTCCATCCGGAGTCAGAGAATCCTATGACATCACACTGACCTCACAGCTCCTCCTCCCAATGTCCCTCCATCCGGAGTCAGAGAATCCTATGACATCACACTGACCTCACAGCTCCTCCTCCCAATGTCCCTCCATCCGGAGTCAGAGAATCCTATGACATCACACTGACCTCACAGCTCCTCCTCCCAATGTCCCTCCATCCGGAGTCAGAGAATCCTATGACATCACACTGACCTCACAGCTCCTCCTCCCAATGTCCCTCCATCCGGAGTCAAAGAATCCTATGACATCACACTGACCTCACAGCTCCTCCTCTCAATGTCCCTCCATCCAGAGTCAGAGAATCCTATGACATCACACTGACCTCACAGCTCCTTCTCCCAATGTCCCTCTATCAAGAGTCAGAGAATCCTATGACATCACACTGACCTCACAGCTCCTCCTCCCAATGTCCCTCCATCCAGAGTCAGAGAATCCTATGACATCACACTGACCTCACAGCCCCTCCTCCCAATGTCCCTCCATCCGGAGTCAGAATCCTATGACATCACACTGACCTCACAGCTCCTCCTCCCAATGTCCCTCCATCCGGAGTCAGAGAATCCTATGACATCACACTGACCTCACAGCTCCTCCTCCCAATGTCCCTCCATCCGGAGTCAGAGAATCCTATGACATCACACTGACCTCACAGCTCCTCCTCCCAATGTCCCTCCATCCGGAGTCAGAGAATCCTATGACATCACACTGACCTCACAGCTCCTCCTCCCAATGTCCCTCCATCCAGAGTCAGAGAATCCTATGACATCACACTGACCTCACAGCTCCTCCTCCCAATGTCTCTCCATCTGGCTTTTTTCTGATGCTCTTAGGATGTGGGGGCCCCTTGGTATCCTCACATGTAAAATGGGACTGTTGGTCCTGCGTTGTATGTAATGACATCAGAATGCTGCAACAAGCCTATACCCTGCGTAGTGTGGGGGTCCTGTGGGGGGGAATTATACCTCAGCCTGAAGTGGGGCTTTAATAAAATGGAGACCTGAATGGAGAGGTGAGGAGGATTCTGGGAATATCATTTGATGTGACTCTTTGTGTTCAGATGTAGAGTTTTCCTCCTGTGAAGTCTGGAGATCATATGACATCACATTGCCTCCACCTCCCTCCCTGATAGAAGAGAGAAAGAAGAAGAAGATTCTAGAAGTCACCAGAGAGATCACTGAGCTGCTGACAGGAGAGGTGAGCGGTGCCGGGAATTCTGGGACATTCTCCAGTAACAGACAAGGGATGTGTCTGGATGGTGACTGTATCATTGTGTGTGTCAGGTTCCTATAAGGTGTCAGGGTGTCACTGTCTATTTCTCCATGGAGGAGTGGGAGTATTTAGAAGGACACAAGGATCTCTACAAGGACGTCATGATGGACAATCAGCCGCCCCTCACATCACCGGGTAAGAGGAGACTTTATTGTAAAGGAGAGAGCAGTACGGAGGATCCACCTAGATCCCCCATCATCTGATAAACACATAGAAACAATGGATTCAGTCAGTGTGTGTGTTTCCTACAGATGGATCCAGTCATGGGAACCCACCAGAGAGATGTCCCCATCCTCTGTATTCCCAGGATTCCACACAGGAAGGTCACACCATCCCTCACCATCATCAGATAGATGAGGAACAATCACTGATAGTATCATTAGGATCTGTACATTATCTGCATTGTTACCATTGATGGCATTTTTATTATATATTCAGAGTGGAAACCTGAGAGATCCTAAAGTTGAGGTTAAAGAAGAGATAAACGAGGAGGAAGATGAGGATGGGGGGATGGAGGAGTCAGAGCTTCTACAAGAACACAAAGATCTGTACCAGGACACCATGGTGGAGTCATCCAGCTACAGGAACCCACCAGAGAGATGTCCCCGTCCTCTGTATTCCCGGGATTCCACACAGGAAGGTCACACCATCCCTCACCATCATCAGGTAGATGATGACAATTATTGGTAGTTGTGATTTATACACAGCATGTTTGTTACAATGAATGTTTTATTATATCTTTCAGAGTGGAATCCTCGGGGATGATAATATTGATGGTAAAGAAGAGTATAAAGAGGAGGATGAGGAGTATGGAGTGATGGAGGAGTTTTCAGAAGGACACAAGGAGATGATGGAGCCACCTAATACCAGGAACCCACCAGAGAGATGTCCTCGTCCTCTGTATTCCCGGGATTCCCCACAGGAAGATCACACCATCCCTCACTATTACAAGGTTGGTTGGATGGAGAATCTAGAATATGGACTTGTAAAGATGATGTGGGGATTTTTCATGTAATCTTATATTTATATATATTTGGTGAAATTTCTCATTCTCTTGGTTTAGAGTGAAGATCTGATAGATATAAAAGTTGAGGTGAAAGCAGAAGAAGAAGGGGCGTATGTGAGGGATGATCAGCAGTCTATGGAGGAGGATGGAATAACGGGGACATTTATAGAGGAGGACACTCCTACAGAGATCAGCACAGGTGGGTCATGAACACTAAATCCATTCCTCCACCCATACTGCTCACTGATTGGTCCAGAGTAGGGCGGGGACTGGGTGATATCAGCCTGTAATCCCCTGGTCACTTTCCTGAGCTGTGTTCCCCGTCCTGTATTCCTGGATTTCTCTCGGATAATCTTCCTTCTCTGTGCTGCAGACACAATTTATGTATCTAGACTGGATTTATGGAGATTCTGGGGATCAGCTGGAAGCTAAATCTTAATTCATTGCCTCTGCTCAACGTAGACACCTGTCAGAGCCTAGACTTGAACCCAGGACCTCTACTGTGTCTGGCAGTAACTCTTCGCACTGAGCTACCTGATATAATGGACGGCACTTTGCTCAATCCATTGCTGTGTTTTCTGCTGAGCCTTGAACTCTTTGCTCCTCCCATGAACTTCCTGATTTAAGCCATGTCTCTGCACTTCCTAGTTGGCAGATATTTGTTCCTTCTCCATCCAATATCTTGCCCTTGTCTCTCCTGCTACCTTCTGTACCTTCACTACTGACCTGGAACCACTTGTTACTGACCCTTGGCTTGTTTATTGACTACTACTACTGTGACCTGGTACTAACACGCAGCAATACCCATACCCACCATCTGGAGCTCTGGTGATACTGGTTAGTGCTTAGACCCCGCACCTCAGGTGAGCACACGTCATCTGTCAGGGTGACCTGCCTGTATACCTATCCTGTTGGTTGGTCTTCTGCTATAACTACTGGTCTCTGAGCCTGACCTCTGACCAGCACAGGAAAATCTGACCCAAACATGGAGGCTGCTATAGCCTACCAAAAAAAATGTTCCGAACTGGAAAGTGTAGTAAAGGGGCAACAGGAGAAAATCCATGACTGCAAAGATGATTGCTGGGCATATGTTCCCGTGATGTTGCTAACACAGGCATGCCTCTGTCATGATGAGTGATAGAGGGGGTGGGGACCCTCGTACTATAATCCCCTCATCACTGTCCCTCCTATAAAAGACAGTTCTGGTTGTTTCCTCACTCTCTGACTAAGGTCCATGAATAAAGAAATGACCTGGTAGGAGATCAGAGGAGCCATTTCCTAGTTCCCTTGAGGGTGGAATTGTAAGCTCCTCAGAGACCAAGCTGCCTGATGTGGGCGGAGTCCTGGTTTGGAGGAACCAATCAGCTCCTGTCTAGTAATCTTTGTCTTTGTATTTTAGTCCATGGCCGGGAGATGAGGAAAACCTCCGAGGATTGTCTCACTTTGTCTCCAGACTGGAAAGTAGAAGATGAGGACATCACACAGTATAGTCCAGGAGAAAACCCGGCTCCCTCCAATGTCCATCCGGCACCACCCAGTGTAGATGGACCATCGGATTCCTCGTATCCTGAGGAACCTCAGACTGTGCGGGACCGGGCCGACCTTCCAACAGGGAAGAGCTTCTCCTGTACTGAGTGTGGGAAGGGTTTCTGTTCTAAATACAAACTTAATGTGCATAAAAGATCTCACACGGGGGAGAAGCCGTATTCCTGTCCTGAGTGCGGGAAATGTTTTTCAAGGAAGACCCGTCTTTACACACATCAGAGATCTCACACGGGAGAGAAGCTGCATTCCTGTCCTGAGTGTGGGAAAAGTTTTTCACAGAAGTCCAGTCTTTACACACATCAGAAATCTCACACGGGAGATAAACCGTATTCCTGTCCTGAGTGTGGGAAAAGTTTTTCACAGAAGTCCAGTCTTTGCACACATCAGAGATCTCACACTGGGGAGAAGCCTTATTTCTGTCCTGAGTGCGGGAAATGTTTTACAAAGTCTTCCAATCTTTACACACATCAGCGATCTCACACAGGGGAGAAGCCGTACTGCTGTCCTGAGTGTGGGAAATGTTTTTCACAGACATCCAGTCTTCATAAACATCAAAGATCTCACACGGGAGAGAAGCCACTTTCCTGTCCTGAGTGAGGGAAATGTTCCTCACTGAAGTCCTGTCTTCCTGTACATCAGGGATCCCACACAACCCTGGAGGTGTATTAGTGCCTTGAGTGCAGGAAATGTCTTCTAGATGAATGTTGCTGGACATCCCAGCTCTCATGTGGGGAAGAAGCACCCCCTGATATACACCTCAGATATACTCCATGGCTGATCTTCATCATGGAAGAAACAGTTCATAAGGAGATCAGAGGTCCCCAAAGACATGGATGAAGTGTGGGACCGGGTTGGCCATTGATAGCAGGAGAAGAATAAAAATGGAGTCCTGTCCTGTGATTGGCTGAGTACATTTTGTGGTGGGAGATTTCACAAACACTTGCAGGTCTTTTTAAAAAAAAATGGTTCTACCTCCTGTATACCGGACACTTCCACCCCCTTCCTGCCCAGGCCGACTGGTAACTATCAGCGCTCTCACACTTTGAATGACAATTACACAGTCATGCAACATTGTACCCAAATTATATTTTTGTAATTTTTTCACACAAATAGATATTTATTTTGGTGATATTTAAACACCACTTTTTACCATTTTTCTTGTTTCTTGTTTTTACAAATAAATGGTCTTTCCTTATAAATGTAGACAAAGGTGTATTCTGCGCCATTTCTTGGGTACAATAACCCCAATCAGTGTCTATGATTCAGTGTGTAGGAGAGTTATAGAGTCTACAAACTATGGGATAGATGTCTGAAAATCCATCATGGCTGATGACGGCAGATCTCATTTCTGAGGACCAAAAACACCAGAACGGTACAAATTGTCAGAACTTTATCTGTGAGGAAATAATCCGTATACAATTCATGGAAACAGGCGGGATCTGGAATGAAGGAGATTCCCTACTAATTCTCACAAAGTAACCGACATCCCAGTTCTGTATTTGTGATAATTGGAAGACAAAATAAAACACAATAATGTGCAAAAATATATATTTATTAATAATATAAATCAGTACAAAATGGGGATGAAATCTAATAGGTGATGATAAATAATAAACAATACAAGATAACAGTACAATGATCTAATCCACAATAATGGGGAGAAATACAAGCCAGCAATTACTTCCAAATATTAATGAATTACATCCAACTGTCTGGAAATGTCGTGTAAGAAATCAGTAACTCAGCAACATGTGACAACAGATATACAAATCCCCCCCGTGATCTCTCTACACCCAGATATTCAACGCTCAACGTGTACCTTGCCATGACTTGATCTGGAATCCCATACACAGGCCAATCCAATCCGCTTACAATCTGAGATGAAGATGTAATGTTACATGAAGTAGTCTGCCTTGTCATATATATACTGTATACATCCGGATAAACCATTTTGAGTCTAGACCTACTAGCCAGGCACAATCCTTACTCTCCACCAGTTGCCCCACCTAACCTTGCCCAGGTCCACCTCCAACCCCACCCCCAGCCCATCCCCCAACCCTGTCCCTAGCCCTGCCCCCAACCACACCCCCTTAAAGCTTATGAAATTACATTTTTCTTTAGAATAAAGAGTCCAAAATATAAAAAACTGCAATTATAACTTTATTATGTCAATTTAAACATCACAGCAATAGCTTAATATCAATTGGGTGCAATCAAAACATCAAGTTTTACAGCTTTAAACCTGCAGTGAACATTTTGTATTTCTTTTGTTTATCTCCGGCATCTTTAGTAACTACAGTAAAGTCTCTTTTAAAGGATGTAAGTTTAGTTTACAGAAGTATAGCATAAGAAAAAGTGCTTATTTTGATGCCAAAAATATGGAATAATAATTACTGTAAATGTTGTATTTCTTATCTCCAGCAGAGACCTTAGAGAAGTGCGGCATTAAGAAAAAAGTGCCTCTTTTGCTGGCCAAAAAACATAAATAACAATAGTAAACATTTTGCATTTTTTATCTCCAGCATCTTATTAAAAGAGAGCTTAGAGAAGTAGTGCATTAAGAAAAAACAAAGAAGTGCTTATTTAGATGCCAAAAAACATGGCATAACAATAGTAACCATTGTAACATAGAGCAGCCATGGTTTGTGATGTACAGCAGGACCAAGACTTGTGTAATACCCTTTTTATGATGCAAAATACCACTTTAATGGCTGTGTGTGGATTGCAATCTATTTCATGAAGAAAAAACACACCAAAAAATGATTTTTTTGGGATGCCAAAAAGCAGTAGGAAGCCAGTTTCACATCAAGATTTGCTATGGTTTTCGTTGTACAGCAGGACCAAGACTTGTGTAATACTCTTTTTCTGATGCAAAATACCACTCCAATGGCTGTGTGTGAATTGCATTCTATTCAATTAAGAAAAAAAAAAAACACCAAAAAATGATTATTTGGATGCCAAAAAGCAGTAGGAAGCCAGTTTCACATCAAGATTTGCTATGGTTTTCATTGTACAGCAGGACCAAGACTTGTGTAACGTCCCCTTTCTGATACAAAATACCACTCCAATGGCTGTGTGTGGATGTAATCTTTTAGTGGTGGTCCATTAACAGCAATCATCAGAAGATCATCCAAAGTCTCCCGTGTCAGTGATGAACGATAGACCGTCTTTATTCTGATTTGGTAGCTATAGCCACGTTCACATGAGGCGGTTGTTGGGGAAGTATGGCACAGAAATTGAACAGAGGGAGTATGTTGCTGAATCTTTCTTTCTGCTGATTCAGTCTTTTCAGAGTCTCATTAGAAGAGTCCATTTTGAATGGAGAGTTTGAGGTCAGCCCACTCTGCTTCTAACAGCTCAATTTTGTCTTCAAACTGATTAAAAAAAACATGTTTTGCAATTCTGTACAACTCAGTCCATCCAAAGTTGGGGATGTGAGCTTTGTCTGGCCAAGACACGCTGTTCAATATATGGACAGATTGTACAATATCTGAGGAGAACGAGGAAAGCCTCAAAATGAAATCTCTTTCTGCTTTGGCCAATACAGATTGGCCTATAGACTGAAATTCTGTCACCAGCTTGAAGGTTGGTCAGCTGCAGCCCATGTCGTTTTCCATCTTCTGTAAACTTACTAAGAAATTCCAGTTCGTTTTTTCCTTTCCCATCAGAAAGATCCTGAAGAGTTTTAACTGCTTGTTCTAGTTTGTTTTTTACCTGACAGATCATAAGTTCCTTGTTCTGAAGACTCTCTGACAAAGGGTTCAGCTTGCTAGAAAAATCGAATAGGAAATGCAAAAGTTTCACAAACTTCATCTGTTTCAGGTCTTTCAGGATGTCTTTAACTTTAGCAGATTCACATGATCCCTCAGATGATATCTGCTCAGAATGGCTCCCTACTGTCTTCCAGTGTTGCAGAAAAGCACACAAGGCCTCGACTTTGCTGCATAACCTGCGCACTGTGTGTACATCTTTCATTTTCAAGATTTCCTCAAAGTGTCTGCGAGATCTTTACTGGTTGGCAACCCTTCTTGATCCACGTTACAAGGGTCAAGGTGCAGAGCTCATCCAGTCTTCCCAGAGGGAGCAGAGGATGAAACATCCTGAGGATGCCTTGAAATTGTGTAACACCTTTCCAGATACTGGGAGGTCACCATTTCCTGGACAACGTGTTTCTGAGGCTTCATTCTGTCAAAGGAAGAGCGGTGGAGAAGGCGGCCAGCTGACCGATTAAACAGTTCTTTAGTCCTCAGCACCCAGGGCTGTTAGGTTTAAGCACCCATCGGCAGGGTCTGCATCATATGGTGCAGGATTATCTAGGGGCAAGAACAGACTTGGAGACCTTTCCAACTGAGCATCCACTGGGTTACTGGGTCTTGAGGATGGATCACTGGCCAGAACTTGCTCAATATGCCATCAAGGTACTGGCCTGTCCTGCAACCAGCGTGCTTTCTGAACGGACATTCAGTGCTGATGGAGGTTTTGTGATGGATAAGAGTGCGTCTGTCCACAGACTCCGCTGACCAACTGACATTTATCAACATGAATCAATCCTGGATAATTTTTCTATAATTTTTAACAGTTCTTAACTACAGGGCCCATGACTGCACCCAGCAATAGTAACTGTGAGGGGACACAGTGTTCAGGCACCATCAACACTGAAGGCCAAATTTTTCTATACCTGTATGAGAGGTGCATTACATATAATTAGAATTTTTAGAGCCGGGTCCAATCCTGCACTTGTCAAGAATAACTCTGAAGGGTTACGGTGTCAGTCCTGCTGCAGCAGGTTCTATACATTGTACAGATGTGCAACTTTGCAGGTAGTTTAAGGGACCCCCAGGCATGATATTTAAATGAATTTTTTTTTTTTTTTACTTTAAGCCAGTGCTTCTCAAATAGTGGGGCGCGCCCCCCCTCCATCAAGGGGGGCGCGTACAGGGGTGGGCAGAGGGCTGCTGTCTCTTACCTGGCTCCCACGATGATCCATCCAGGAAGCGCTGCTCCTTCCGTCACTCTGGCCACTCCCTCACTCCTGCCGCTTGGCTCCGCCTCCTCACCGGTGATTGGCCGCCAGAACTGTAGCTCAGGAAAGGTACACAGGCGGCCAATCACGGGCGAGGAGGCGGAGCCGAGCGGACCCGCGAAAATCGAGTGAGGGAAAAGCCGGTAAGTGTGCAGTGCAGAGGTGCTGCTGCAACCACATATGCTGGCTGCAGCAGCACCATACTGCAACAGGGGTCAGCAAGTGTCATTGGTGTCAGTGGGAGGAATAGTGCCGCATCATTGGTGTCACTGATACTAATGATGGGGCATTATTCCTCCCACTGACACCAACGATGGGCACTATTCCTCCCACTTACACCAATGATGGGGCACTATTCCTCCCACTGACACCAATGATGGGGCACTATTCCACTGACACCAATGATGGGGCACTATTCCTCCCACTGACACCAATGATGGGACACTATTCCTCCCACTGACACCAATGATGGGGCACTATTCCTCCCACTGATACTAATGATGGGGCATTATTCCTCCCACTGACACCAATGATGGGGCACTATTCCTCCCACTGACACCAATGATGGGGCACTATTCCTCCCACTGACACCAATGATGGGGCACTATTCCACTGACACCAATGATGGGGCACTATTCCTCCCACTGACACCAATGATGGGGCACTATTCCTCCCACTGACACCAATGATGGGGCACTATTCCTCCCACTGATACCAATGATGGGGCACTATTCCTCCCACTGACACCAATGATGGGGCACTATTCCTCCCACTGACACCAATGATGGGGCATTATTCCTCCCACTGACACCAATGATGGGGCACTATTCCTCCCACTGATACTAATGATGGGGCACTATTCCTCCCACTGACACCAATGATGGGGCACTATTCCTCCCACTGACACTAATGTTGGGGCACTATTCCTCCCACTGACACCAATGATGGGGCACTATTCCTACTTATAACAATTTTATAGACA
This sequence comes from Staurois parvus, assembly GCF_062004578.1. Lineage (NCBI taxonomy): Eukaryota > Metazoa > Chordata > Amphibia > Anura > Ranidae > Staurois > Staurois parvus. The sequence goes on along the minus strand of NW_028317970.1, from coordinate 1,782,207 downwards.
AATGATACTATTTACAGTCGCGCGGGGGGGCGCAAAATGTTTTCTTCTTCCTAGGGGGGGCATGACAGAAAATAATTGAGAAGCACTGCTTTAAGCAATGAAAAATAACTGCCCCTTTAAAAACTGTACTATTAGAATTTTTTTCCCACTGATTCATGTCCATCAGGACAGTACCCGAGTCCCCATACCACTTTTATTGCTGACACCTAGCATATAATCCTTCTAAATGGGCACTTTTGAATTTTCAAGTTCGAGTCCCATAGGTTCGATGTTGGCGGCAAACGTTTGGTCTGTTCGAATGTTCTACCATGAACTGAACCGGAGGGTGTTCAGCCCATCACTAGTGATAAACTAGAAGTGCAGAGAGAGAGCACACAGAGCAGATCACACAAAACCCAACATACGGGGTATATTGGGGAATGTGAGGGCACAGTATGGATAACAAGACAAAGCACACCAAAATAGTCCACCAGGTAGCAATGTAATACCACATAGATAGTCCATGTAGGATGGCCAAGCAAAATGGAGAACCAGTACACCAGGCCACCAGACGGTATGGCAAGGGGAATATACCCAGCCCACAGGGTGAATACAGCATAGCAGTGGTTAAGTCCAGCACACTAGGCAGGGATCTACGCGGACCAGGGTAGGATATAGCAAGGGTCAAATCCAGCTGATACAGCAGGGATCCGGGCAGACAAGTGGTTGAGTCCAGCACAGGGCAGGGATCTGGGCAGACAAGTGGTTGAGTCCAGCACAGGGCAGAGATCTGGGCAGACAAGTGGTTGAGTCCAGCACAGGGCAGGGATCCGGGCAGACAAGTGGTTGAGTCTAGAACAAGGCAGGGATCTGGGCAGACATGTGGTTGAGTCCAGCACAGGGCAGGGATCCGAGCAGACAGGTGGTTGAGTCCAGCACAGGGCAGGGATCTGGGCAGACAAGTGGTTGAGTCCAGCACAGGGCAGGGATCCGGGCAGACAAGTGGTTGAGTCCAGCACAGGGCAGGGATCCGGGCAGACAAGTGGTTGAGTCCAGCACAGGGCTGGGATCCGGGCAGACAAGTGGTTGAGTCCAGAACAAGGCAGGGATCTGGGCAGACGTGGTTGAGTCCAGCACAGGGCAGGGATCCGGGCAGACAAGTGGTTGAGTCCAGAACAAGGCAGGGATCTGGGCAGACGTGGTTGAGTCCAGCACAAGGCAGGGATCTGGGCAGACAGGTGGTTGAGTCCAGCACAGGGCAGGGATCTGAGCAGACAGGTGGCTTAGTCCAGCACAGGGCAGCGATCTGGACAGACAAGTGGTTGAGTCCAGCACAGGGCAGGGATCTGAGCAGACAGGTGGTTTAGTCCAGCACAAGGCAGGGATCTGGGCAGACAAGTGGTTGAGTCCAGCACAGGACAGGGATCTGGGCAGACAAGGGACTAAGTCAGCACAGTATAGGGAACTGGACAGACAAGTGGGGTGTTTCAAGCACAGGGCAGAGACCAGGGCAGCATGGTATGGCACATCAAGGGTACAGACTGGCAAACTGCAGCAATCAGATCCAGGAGCCACTTAGTCCAGAGTCCAGGCACTATGAGGGATGAGCAGCAATAGACACAACATATGTTCAGGGACTCACCAGTCAACAGAAGTCCAGGCAGCATGGCAGGGAACAGGAGGTCTGGTGGGCAGAGGTTCTTCATATGCTATCTGGTGACATTCTCCCTTACAAACATATCAAAAACTCAAAATGAACTGCTAAAAAGCACTGCAAAACAAACAAAAAGCCAACTGCCAAGGTGTGAACGGAGCCTTACAGATGTTTCTTGGGCTGCAGTTCCTCTGAGCTCCACAAGGTGGTGATCTCACTTCTGTCCAGACAAAAAGCCTCTATGGAAGACAGACAGGAAGTGATGTCAGGTACAGACAGGAAGTGATGTCAGGTACAGACAGGAAGTGATGTCAGACAAAAAGTTCGAAGTGGTTTTGAAGTCGAAAAGAGACGTTACCAGAAGTGGCAGCAGAGGAGGTAATCAGATGTTATTTCCTATTTACACCCAGTAACCCCCATCATGCCCATCCTCTTCCTCCTTAGTCACGTCCGTCCTCTTCCTCCATAATCACGTCCGTCCTCTTCCTCCATAGTCACGTCCGTCCTCTTCCTCCATAGTCACGTCCGTCCTCTTCCTCCATAATCACGTCCGTCCTCTTCCTCCATAGTCACGTCCGTCCTCTTCCTCCATAGTCACGTCCGTCCTCTTCCTCCATAGTCACGTCCGTCCTCATCATCCATAGTCACGTCAGTCCTCTTCCTCCATAGTCACGTCCGTCCTCTTCCTCCTTAGTCACGTCCGTCCTCTTCCTCCATAGTCACGTCCGTCCTCTTCCTCCATAGTCACGTCCGTCCTCTTCCTCCATAGTCATGTCTGTCCTCTTCCTCCATAGTCACGTCCGTCCTCTTCCTCCATAGTCACGTCCGTCCTCTTCCTCCATAGTCACGTCCGTCCTCTTCCTCCATAGTCACGTCCGTCCTCTTCCTCCATAGTCACGTCCGTCCTCTTCCTCCATAGTCATGTCCGTCCTCTTCCTCCATAGTCACTGTGACGTCTTTTATCTCCAGCAGATGATGATACACACATATATAGTGTGGGAACCCAGATGAACCCCTTCAGGGGCAGAACATTCCCCCACTTCCGGGGCCGGAACATTCTCCTCATTGTGGAGATAAATTCTAGTAATATGGTCCTCTAAACAAACAGCACTGACAATAAATAGACAAGACAAGGACCATCCTGACCATACATGGCCTACAAAGGGCAATGATGACACTACACAGGCAGCCAATGGGCAATCATTACACTATGCAGCCAACACAATGATGGAGTGCCGGGGTCAGGAGTATGGAGCATAGAGCCCCTTACATTGCTGCTCAGGAGGAAGGAAACATTCCCCAGCCGGCCATGAAGAACATGTTCCATCATTGGTGTCAGAGGGAGGGAAATACTGAGGGGTCTGAGGGAAGTAGAGGAGCTGAGGGGTCTCTGAGGAGGTAGTGGGACTAAAGAACTGGATCCTCTGAGGGTTTCCTGCCTTTGAAGGACAATGACCACCTTCACTTACTTTTCTGACCTCCTTAAAGAACTCCTGCCAGCATGTGTAGGAAGTCTTCACCTCACCATCTCACTGGTCAAGAATTATATTGCAAGACACAAAATAGAACAAAGAAGGACACTTGGTCCTTGGGGAGGTCTGAGAGGTTAGTGGGGCTGAAGGACTGTGGGGGCCTCTGAGGGGGTATGCAGGCTGCAAGGCTCTGAGGTAAGAGGGGGCTTTAGGGCTCATAGGAACTCTTGGTCTCTGATGGTCCTCCCACCCCACCTTCACTTACTTTTCTGACCTCCTTAAAGATCTCCTGCCAGCACGTGTAGGGAGTCTTCACCTCTCCATCTCACTGGTCAAGACACAGAATCGAACAAAGAAGGACACTTGGTCCTTGGGGAGGTCTGTATGCATAGTATTGCTTAATGGGCGGACAGTCCAATACCTTCCCATACCACAGAATCTGGCAGTGCCCGGTGTTGGAAGTCAGAGCCAGAAAAATCCACTGCCACTCTGTACAATGTCCTGGAAATGTCAGAATACTTGACAACTAAGAGATTAAACCCTTCCCCCCTGCTGTCCTCCTCCTACCCACACATAGAAGAGATGAGAACAGACTCCTCCCACACAGCTCTCTACTCCACCAGCACCATCCTCCTGCTACCCAATCCAATCCCTTCTCTTACTGCAGAGAGTGACAGTGACATCACTCCTGTCAGTCAGCAGGCTGCTGGAGATTGGAGCCTTGCAGCCGGAGTTCTGCCAATTATCCTGATTATCCAGCAATTCCGGCCAGCAAGTTCCCCTTCCTGGACCTCATGATGAGCCGACATTGACCTCACAGCACTGCCTCAGAGCAAACAAGTCATAGGAAGGATCATATTTATCATTCCTTGTCTGCAGATCTAATACTCATCAAACCAGTTCAGGGACCAAACAAACCCAACAGAGAAAAGGGGATTTCTGATGCAGCAGGTCAAGAGGGTCCCGGGACCTTTAAAATTTTATAAACCCTAAACAGTCCAGACTAAATGTCTTCCCATGGGGGGAGTAATTCTTCAATGTCCAGCAACCCTCCTATTCCCCCCTCACATCCACATCCTATTATTGTGTGACCAATACCATCCAAATCATTCTTACTTTCATTTCCCAAAGTTATCCGTCTACAAGGAGACCTGTATAGATCACATGATGGCACCAATGAGGATGGAGGAGGACCGGAGTCACATGACTGAGAAGATACTAAACCTCACCCTGGAGATCATCTACCTGCTGACCGGAGAGGTGAGGAGGATTCTGGGAGGTCACATGACATCACTTATCTCTATTAATAAAACACAACCCTGACCGGAGAGGTGAGGAGGATTCTGGGAGGTCACATGACATCACTCTCATCTCTATTAATAAAACACAGACCTGAGCGGAGAGGTGAGGAGGATTCTGGGAGGTCACATGACAACACTCTTATCTCTATTAATAAAACACAGACCTGACCGGAGAGGTGAGGAGGATTCTGGGAGATCACATGACATCACTCTTATCTCTATTAATAAAACACAGACCTGACCGGAGAGGTGAGGAGGATTCTGGGAGGTCACATGACATCACTCTTCTTTCTATTAATAAAACACAGACCTGACCGGAGAGGTGAGGAGGATTCTGGGAGTCTAACATGATATTCCTATTGGTTCCTCAATACAGAGATTTCCTCTTCTGAAGTCAAGTGATCATATGACCATCACAGTGCCTCCATGTGACTCCCTAAACCCTGAGAGACACAACATGGAGAAGATTTTAGAAGTCACCAGAGAGATCACTGAGCTGCTGACAGGAGAGGTGAGCGGTGCCGGGAATTCTGGGACATTCTCCAGTAACAGACAAGGGATGTGTCTGGATGGTGACTGTATCATTGTGTGTGTCAGGTTCCTATAAGGTGTCAGGGTGTCACTGTCTATTTCTCCATGGAGGAGTGGGAGTATTTAGAAGGACACAAGGATCTCTACAAGGACGTCATGATGGACAATCAGCCGCCCCTCACATCACCGGGTAAGAGGAGACTTTATTGTAAAGGAGAGAGCAGTACGGAGGATCCACCTAGATCCCCCATCATCTGATAAACACATAGAAACAATGGATTCAGTCAGTGTGTGTGTTTCCTACAGATGGATCCAGTCATGGGAACCCACCAGAGAGATGTCCCCGTCCTCTGTATTCCCGGGATTCCACACAGGAAGGTCACACCATCCCTCACCATCATCAGGTAGATGAGGAACAATCACTGATAGTATCATTAGGATCTGTACATTATCTGCATTGTTACCATTGATGGCATTTTATTATATATTCAGAGTGGAAACCTGAGAGATCCTAAAGCTGAGGTTAAAGAAGAGATAAAAGAGGAGGAGGATGAGGATGGGGGGATGGAGGAGTCAGAGCTTCTACAGGGACACAAAGATCTGTACAAGGACACCATGGTGGAGTCATCCAGCTACAGGAACCCACCAGAGAGATGTCCCCGTCCTCTGTATTCCCGGGATTCCACACAGGAAGGTCACACCATCCCTCACCATCATCAGGTAGATGATGACAATTATTGGTAGTTGTGATTTATACACAGCATGTTTGTTACAATGAATGTTTTATTATATCTTTCAGAGTGGAATCCTCGGGGATGATAATATTGATGTTAAAGAAGAGTATAAAGAGGAGGATGAGGAGTATGGAGTGATGGAGGAGTTTTCAGAAGGACACAAGGATATGATGGAGACACCTAATACCAGGAACCCACCAAAGAGATGTCCCCGTCCTCTGTATTCCCGGGATTCCACACAGGAAGGTCACACCATCCCTCACTATTACAAGGTTGGTGGGATGGAGCATCTAGAACATGGACTCGTGGAGACAATGTGTGGGTGTTTTTTTATGTGACCTTATATCTTACAGATGATATATTCTCTCATTTCCTTGATTTAGAGTGGAGATCCAATCGATATAGAATTTGAGGTGAAAGCAGAAGAAGAAGAGGCGTATGTGAGGGATGATCAGCAGTCTATGGAGGAGGATGGAATAACGGGGACATTTATAGAGGAGGACACTCCTACAGAGATCAGCACAGGTGGGTCATGAACACTAAATCCATTCCTCCACCCATACTGCTCACTGATTGGTCCAGAGTAGGGCGGGGACTGGGTGATATCAGCCTGTAATCCCCTGGTCACTTTCCTGAGCTGTGTTCCCCGTCCTGTATTCCTGGATTTCTCTCGGATAATCTTCCTTCTCTGTGCTGCAGACACAATTTATGTCTCTAGACTGGATTTATGGAGGTTCTGGGGTTCAGCTGGCAGAAAAATGTTCATTTTTACTATAGACGTTACTAGACCTAGGCACCTGGGGTGTGTGATTTTGATCTTATTCGTCATGGTGGTGACATAGCAATTCTCCCAGTATTTGTCACCTGTGCCGGGTGGAGGGATATGTCTGTAGTGTCTCAGACCCAAGTCACTGAGTGCAGTCTCAGGAGATGGGAGGCAGCGGTGTGGGATCTCTGCAACTTGTCTACAGGAAACATTTAAGCTTCCACTGATTACTGAATGCCAATATTATGAGTCCTGACCCCTGCACTATATACTCTGTGTTGTACATTACATACTCCTGACCCCTGCACTATATACTCTATGTTGTACATTCCATACTCCTGACTTCTGCTCTCCCCCCTCCCCCCACTGCTATATATACACATAATATGGATTCTCTTTGGTTACACCCATTTCCTACCAGCTGGACATTTTATATCGGATGATGTGATTGGAGCACAGACTTTTACATGGTGATAATAATGTGATAACATCCTCCAACTTTGGACCCTTAAACAGAAAGTGATAATGAGGGAGGAGTCAATACCCCAATGATGGTGGTCTTCAGGATCAGTCCAGTCTTCATCTTGGTTGTTCTCCCCCCATCCTCACTCTCTGACCTCTGGTGGGGCTCAGCCCCGCTGTTCTTCATGACTAAATCATGGACTAAATAAGGAAGTGCAGTACTTCTTGTGTTGGGAAGATGGCGATGAGTGATAGAGGGGGTGGGGACCCTCGTCCTATAATCCCCTCATCACTGTCCCTCCTATAAAAGACAGTTCTGGTTGTTTCCTCACTCTCTGACTAAGGTCCATGAATAAAGAAATGACCTGGTAGGAGATCAGAGGAGCCATTTCCTAGTTCCCTTGAGGGTGGAATTGTAAGCTCCTCAGAGACCAAGCTGCCTGATGTGGGCGGAGTCCTGGTTTGGGGGAACCAATCAGCTCCTGTCTAGTAATCCTCTTTGTCTTTGTATTTTAGTCCATGGCCGGGAGATGAGGAAAACCTCCGAGGATTGTCTCACTTTGTCTCCAGACTGGAAAGTAGAAGATGAGGACATCACACAGTATAGTCCAGGAGAAAACCCGGCTCCCTCCAATGTCCATCCGGCACCACCCAGTGTAGATGGACCATCGGATTCCTCGTATCCTGAGGAACCTCAGACTGTGCGGGACCGGGCCGGCCTTCCAACAGGGAAGAGCTTCTCCTGTACTGAGTGCGGGAAATGTTTCCGTTATAAATCCTATCTTAATAGGCATCAAAGATCTCACACGGGAGAAAAGCCGTATTCCTGTCCTGAGTGCGGGAAAGGTTTTTCAGCTAAGTCCACTCTGTACAAACATCTGAGATCTCACACGGGGGAGAAGCCACATTCCTGTCCTGAGTGTGGGAAATGTTTTTCACAAAAATACAGTCTTTATAAACATCAGAGATCTCACACAGGGGAAAAGCCATATTCCTGTTCTCAGTGCTGGAAACGTTTTTCACAGAAGTCCGATCTTTCCAGACATCAGAGATCTCACACTGGTGAAAAGCCGTATTCCTGTACTGTGTGCGGGAAATGTTTTACACTGAAGTCTAATCTTTACATACATCAGAGAACTCATACGGGGGAGAAACCGTATGCCTGTCCTGAGTGTGGGAAATGTTTTTCAGACAGGTCCAGTCTTTGTAAACATAAAAGATCTCACACGGGGGGAGAAGCCACTTTCCTGTCCTGAGTGCGGGAAATGTTTTTCAGTGAAGTCCAGTCTGCACAAACATCAGAGATCTCACACAGGGGAGAAGCCATATTCCTGTCCTGAGTGAAGGAAATGTTTCTCACTGAAGTCCTGTCTTCCTGTACATCAGGGATCCCACACAACCCTGGAGGTGTATTAGTGCCTTGAGTGTGGGAAATGTCTTCTAGATGAATGTTGCTGGACATCCCAGCTCTCATGTGGGGAAGAAGCACACCCTGATATACACCTCAGATATACTCCATGGCTGATCTTCATCATGGAAGGAACAGTCCATAAGGAGATGAGAGGCCCCCAAAGACATGGATGAAGTGTGGGACCGGGTCGGCCATTGATGGCAGGAGAAGAAGTTTTCAATGTATTTTCCATCAATGGAAGACATTCCAGCAGCTCAGATGTGATCCTAATAACATTGGTTCCCCCATTCACACAGGAGGAATGGACATGAACTCTCACTGAGGGAATTGCTATACAAACATTCTATGAATAGACCCCCAAATGTCAGGAGACGTTTCTATAAAGACGGGAAGTATGGAGCAGAGAAATGAAGAGACCTCCCAGCAATGTTATTACCAGGCTGCAGCTAGGGGGAGCTCTAATGTCACCCCATCAGAGGGATCCCATCTAGCCCACATTAACCCTCTCACTGCCAGAGCTGTTTCTGCATGATTTTGCACACATGGGAAAATGCAGATTTTGGTCCTGAAGATGAGATAAACCCCCAAACATCTATTCTGTGACATCAGAGGCCCTGGAGAATAAAATGGTGGTAGTTCCCGTTTTGTATTTCACATGATTAAGCTCAATGATTTATCAAGATTAAATGTCAGTAAATAAATACACTAAATGTAATATTAGAGAACACAAATGTAAGATTTTACTTTTTTTGTGGGGTAAAATACGAGGTTGTGCCGAGTAAATAGACACCCAACATGTCCATCCTTGGAATGGTGTGTGCTGATGAAATGATGGAAAATGTTGGTGCCCTAAACCCCCCCGAGGTGATCATTAACCCTTGTGCTGCCATGGATGGGTGTTGTACTGACCTATAGAACTGCTTCCAGCTGGCCAGGTCAGTACGTCATATGTCCATGGCTTTCCCCTTCTGCTGTAACCTCATGGTCTCCTGAGCTTCCCTCCACTCCACAGACCCTCTGCCTGTCCTCTAGGATGGCTCCCTGCACCTCTAACATCCCCCTACAGCACCGATCCCCCCACGCAGCACCCATTGCTCGCCCACAGCACAGATCTACCTTTAGCTTCCCTGCTGCTGGCCTCTTCTCTCCCCTCCCACCAGCTTCAGCTGCTGCAGGGGAGCCACGGGGAATCAAAATGTCTAAATATTTCCCTCTGCCGCTCAGACTCTCCCCTTGTCCTTAGACCTCTTACTGATCCTCTGAAGCACCTTCCCTGCAGTGCTGCTGGCCAGCTTCCCCTCTACCCCCGCCCATGGCTGTAGCTGCTGCTGGAGTGGGAGATCAGTGTCATGTTCAGGATGGAGAGTGGAGGGTTGGCATGTTATGTTTACCAGCCCCTTCCTGAATGAACACAATGAGTGATCAGTACTGATCACGCCTGTGTTCATTCATCACTGAAGCATAGTAAAGAGTGTTTTCTGTGCTATAGTTTCATGAATGAATAGAAGCCTCTGTACAGTAGACTCCTATTTATTCATCTACAGTGCAGCTGAGGTTGCATTGAGGACTCTGAGGGTTTCTTTAGTCCTCTGATATCTAACCATCCCCTTCCCCCACAAAAAAATAAATACAATAAAATTATAAAAACAATTAAAATAATAAAACAGTGAGGCGTCATCCTTACAGAGCACATTACAGCATAGGCCCATGTCAGGCCTTGTTCACCTGCACAAGCAGTGCTCTGTGTATCCCTGTACAACCAGTCCCATTGATGCCAATTGGCACGCAGCGGCTGCACACACACAGCTGCTGATCTCAATCTGACATCCATGTGGATGCATGTCCCAGAAGTCACACTGTCTGCATTCAGGGCTGTGCACCCTCATGGATGTCAGGATGGGGGCAGCAGCTGTGTCCTCCATGCAGCCACTGAATCCCCAATGACACCAATGGGACCGCACAGCACATCTGTCCATCACCGTGTGGGGAACCGAGGCCTGGCAGGGCGTACACTATAGGATTTCCTGTGTGAACGAGGCCTTAGTAGGACTATAGCAGGAATGTTGTACGTTGTGTTGTGTTTATGTCTCTAATAATGATTTTAGTGTATTTTTAGTGAAAATAGAGATTGGATAAATGTTTGCCCAACTATTGCGGGTCTAATATATCTGTAGCACTTTTTATTATTCCACTGGTTCTATGCTTCCAGAAAATGTCTGGTTTGGGGGTCATTTACAAATTCTGGAAATATTAAGTGAAAAATTATAACCTTCAGATTTTTAGACTAAATTACACATTTACAGTTTTGCAAATATTAGATTTTCACCATTTCCCAAAAAGGCGCAATCTAAAATGTACAAATATTTCTTATTGATTACCGCAGTTCAGTTTTAGATTTAGTGGGAAGTTAGCGGGAATTTTGTGAGTTTTGTTGTTTGTCTCGGCTAACAATGACTTTTATGTATTTTTTTAGTGAAAATATATATATATTTTATTAACATTTGCACAAATATCACGGGACCTGAAAAATCACTAGCACCTTCTTTTATTCTACTGGTCCTAAGCTGTCATAAAATGTACAGTTTGGGGGGTCCCCTTCTTTTTATTATACCTGCCTTATGCTCTCAGAAAATGTACGATTTAGGGGGGGGGGTCACCTTTTTATTCTCCCGCTTCTATGCTTTCAGAAAATTTACGATTTAGGGGGGGTCACGTTTTTATTCTCCCGCTTCTATGCTTTCAGAAAATGTACAGTTTGGTGGGGGTCACTTTCTTTTTATTCTGCCGGTACTATGCTTTCATAAAATGTAGTTTGTGGGGGGGGGGGGGGGGGGCAAATTCTCTTCATTCTACCCATTCTATGCTTTCAGAAAATGTGTGATTTGGGGGATGGGGGGTCACCTTCTTTTCATTCTACCCGTCCTATGCTTTCATAAAATGTACGGTTTTATACATTTTGGAAACTGTAAGTGAAAAATTATAATTTTTAGACAAAATTGCTCTTTGACAGTTTTGTGTAGATTTGATTTTCTCAATTTTCAAGGCTGTTTGTAAAAAATAAAAAAATGGAAACATTTCAGAAATGGTCTGACCACCTGAGTTTAACCGCCTCCTGCCCACCGTACAGAGAAATGAGGGATGGGCGGGAGCTCTCTTGTTCTGGGAGGACATATGACATCCTCCCACTCTATCTGCACATGCACACCCCCGGGGACACAGTGGATCACTGATCATGGTAAAGAGCCAATGATGTAGGCTCTACCATGTGATCAGCTGTGTCCAATCACACCTGATCACATGTAAACAGGAAATGCTGCTATCGGCAGTCCTCTCCTCTACACTTTTAATCAGGGCAATGATCATCAGTGCAGCTCCATCAGTGCTGCCTTTCAGTGCCCACCTTTGCCTCCAATCAGTGTACATCAATGCCAAATATCAGTGCCCATCAGAGCAGCCTTTCAGTGTCCACTAGTGATGCCTGTCAATGTCCATCAGTGCCTCCTCATCAGTGCAGTCTATCAGTACCGATCAGTGCTGCCTATCAGTGCCCATCAGTGCTGCCTTTCAGTGCCCATCAGTGCTGCCTTTCAGTGCCCATCAGTGCTGCCTTTCAGTGCCCATCAATGCCTCCTCATATGTGCAATCTATCAGTACCCATCAGTGCTGCCTATCAGTGCCAGTTGGTGCTGCCTATCACTGCCAGTCAGTGTCACCTATCAGTGCCCATCAGTACCATCCATCAGTGCAGCCTCATAAGCATACATCAGTGAAGGAGAAAAATGACTTATTTACATTTTATAACAAAAACTTTTTTCAAAATTGTGTCATTTTTGAGTTTGTTTAGCAAAAAATAAAAGCCCCCCGGTGGTGATTAAATACCACCAAAAGAAAAGAAAAGAAAGCTCTATCTGTCTCAAAAATGATGAAATGTTGGTGTCATTCAAAGTGTGAGAGTGCTGAAAGCTGAAAACTGGCCTGGGCAGGAAGGGGGTGACAGTGCTTGGTAGGCAAGGGGTTAAAAGGGGATCTCAGGGCCCAGCAGAGAAAGGGTTAATGCACAGATTGGATCTGATCTGCGCAGCCAGAGGTTCTGGTGCTAGAATGAATGGGGGATGAGGGGTGACATCCCTGACATGTTCCGTAACAAATCAGAAAGCAGGAATACTGGACTCCATGGCATTGACTCATCACAGATGGGGGTTGTATAGAGCCATGACCCATTTCAGGAAGACATCACCTAGACCCCAGTGAGTTAGGGTGGGGGGTAGATAGGACCATGATGGTGTCTCATCTGCTTTGTACATATCCAAAGAAAGCAGCATCTGTTCTGATCTCTGATGGACTCGATGGTTGAGGAGGATTGTGTGTCAGACATTGTCGGCTGCTTGTCTATAGGGAACAAAGCCCACTTAGACTTTATAAATGAGGAGATTTGGGGATAAATTCAGCCATTTAGATAGAAGTTGGATGAGGATTTAGACATCGACATTTAGGAAAGAGATGGGATGGTGATGAGTCCAGGACGGGGTGTCCTTATCAGGTTTGATCATCTTTACTCCCCCCAGGATGAAGGGATTGGGGTTCATGGGCAGTTTTTTGGGGATCAGTTTGGGGCCAACAGGGAGGTCTGTTCTGTTTCCTCCAACTCTGCGCTGATGTTATCTCTTTTATAGATTTTATATTTTAGATGAAAACAGAGCCTCAGTCATTCCATAACAAACCTTCTAGTAGCAACAGATCCATGAGGCCAACAATTTCCTGAGAAGAATATGCAGCAACATTGTCACTGGAAGGTGGAAGGAATGAACAGAATCCACACGTTCCTACTAGACTCAAGCTGAGATGATACAAAGAGATCTTCACGTGTGACATTGTTAAAGAAGAGCAGTCAGAAAAATGGGATTATAAAGAGCTGACACTCAGACAGTCAAATCATACATATGAATAGATATATATATATAGCTCAAAAAAATGAAAGGAAGACTTTTTAATCAGAGTCTACCACCAGGCCAATGAACCTCCTGGGATATTGATCTGGTCAGGTAAGTAGCAGAGGGGGTTGTTCATCAGTTTCAGCTGCTTTGGTGTTAATAAAATGAACAACAGGTACACTAGATGGGCAAAAATGAGACGACCCCCAAAACAGACATGGTTTTACAGGTGGAGGCTGTCACAATCATGCACACAGAGATGGGCGCGGTCATCCATTCTGCTCCAAACAACTACATTTTGGTATTTCTCTTAAACTCCCAAATCAGTCTCTCTCCTCCGATTTCCCCCCTCCCTCAGCAACGCGTTCAGCGTACCTTGCTAAGGGGCTGTCTATACAATCCTCTTGCCAAATAAGGCTTGGCTTGTCCATCGTGGGAAGAGGTTTTGTGTAGGAAAAAGACGCAGTTAGTTCTTGTGAGGAGTCAGACAAGTGAGGACCGTTCGATATAACATCTATTGGACAGAAAGCAAAGGAGAATCTCACGGCAACAATGAAACCCAATGAGAGACCAGAAATCCCTTTTTAGCTCATCAGACTTGAAACTGCTTAACCCCAGGAATTTATTTGGCAAGTACTTACCTAAACTTCTTTCTGTTATCTGTTTGCTGTGCTGTATTGCTCTGTATATTTATATATATATGTTACATCTTCTTCCTGTAAATATTTCTACTGCACCCTTTTGACCTTTTAGTAATAAATCTTACTTTCTGAAAGTGTTGAATTGTTTCTATAGCTCTTAATTGCAATTTACGAGTCCCTGCTGTGGGCGGCACAGTGGCTTAGTGGTTAGCACGTCTGCCTTGCAGTAAATGGGTCATGGGTTTGATTCCTGACCATGGTGCCTCCTGCATGGAGTTTGCATGTTCTCCCTGTGCTTGCGTGGGTTTACTCCGGTTTCCTCCCACACTCCAAAGGCATGCTGGTAGGTGAATTGGATCCTGTCTAAATTGACAGTAATATGTGTATGTATGAATGTAAGTTAGGCACCTTAGATTGTACACCCCTTGAGGGTTAGGGACTGATGTGAATGTTCAATATATATATGTGTAAAGCATTGCATAAATTGACAGCGATAAATAACTACCTGAAATAAATGAATGTATAACCGGTCTGTAGAGATAGAGGTATACTGTCAATTAACCAACCATCCTAGTGTATTGCTGAGTTTTCTCTTTCTCTGTATAAAAAGGAGGTGGTGGCAGTGTGAAGGGTTAATTGCGTAATTAACCTGACCCAGTAACAAGCGCATTCAGGCTGCCGGTACGTCGATCTGCGGTCCATTAGCTGGAAAATCATTGTGCTGGGTGTGGCATTGTTACGCACATGACAGCACGGTTTTAGATTGGCTAGTCCTTTGGTCACGAGTTTGGTGAGAGGGGCTGGGGTCTGACGCCGCGATCGTCACAGAGGCCACTGACATTTTTTCCCTAATCATCTTTTCTGACTGTTTTTTACTAGTTTGGCATTTGGCTAGGGTCAGTGTCACTACTGGTATCATGAGGCCATACCTGGACCCTACAGAGGTTGCACAGGCAGTCCAACTCCTCCAGGATGGCACATCAATACGTGCCATTGCCAGAAGTGCTGTGTCTCCCAGGACAGTCTCAAGAGCATGGAGGAGATTCCAGGAGACAGGCAGTTACTCTAGGAGAGCTGGACAGGGCCGTAGAAGGTCCTTAACCCATCAGCAGGACCGGTATCTGCTCCTTTGTGCAATGAGGAACAGCACTGCCAGAGCCCTACAAAATGACCTCCAGCAGGCGTGAATGTCTCTGACCAAACAATCAGAAACAGACTTCATGAGGGTGGACTGAAGGCCCGATGTCCTCTAGTGGGTCCTATGCTCCCTGCCCGGCACCACAGAGCTGGATTGGCATTTGCCATTGAACACTAGAATTGGCAGGTCCACCACTGGCACCCTGTGCTTTTCACAGATGAGAGCAGGTTCCCCCTGAGCACATGTGACAGACATGAAATGGTCTGGAGAAGCCGTGGAGAATGTTATGCTGCCCATAACATTGTTCAGCATGACTGTTTTGGTGGTGGGTCAGTGATGGTCTGGGGAGGCATCTCCATGGAGGAACATACAAACCTCTACAGGCTAGACAATGGCCCCCTGACTGCTATTAGGCCATTGTCCTCCATCCTACGCTCCCTCACCCACATCTTCAATCTCTCCCTCTCCTCAGGCACTTTCCCCTCCCCTCTGAAACATGCACACATCACCCCCATACTTAAAAAGCCCTCCCTGGACCCCAATGACCCGAACAACCTCAGACCCATCTCCCTGCTCCCATTTACATCTAAACTCCTCGAGCGCCTAGTCTACACCCGCCTATGCTCTCACCTCAACGACAACAACCTCCTCGATCCCCTACAGTCTGGCTTCCGTCCCCTACACTCCACCGAAACTGCCTTACTCAAACTCTCCAACGACCTGCTAACCGCCAAAGCTAATGGCCAC
Organism: Staurois parvus; assembly: GCF_062004578.1. Lineage (NCBI taxonomy): Eukaryota > Metazoa > Chordata > Amphibia > Anura > Ranidae > Staurois > Staurois parvus. The sequence continues at coordinate 1,766,440 of NW_028317970.1, read as the reverse complement.
TATTCAGTGCTCCTACTCCTTGACCTCTCTGCGGCCTTCGACACAGTCGACCACCCCCTCCTCCTCAAAAAACTACACTCCCTCGGCCTCAGAGATTCTGCTCTCTCCTGGCTCTCATCCTACCTGTCACAACGCTCCTTCAGCGTTACCTATAATGCTACCACCTCCCCCTCACTCCCCCTCTCTGTTGGGGTCCCTCAAGGCTCCGTCCTCGGGCCTCTTCTCTTCTCCATCTACACCTCCTCCCTTGGCCAACTCATACACTCTCACGGCTTCAACTACCACCTCTATGCCGACGACACACAAATCTATCTCTCAACCCCCCACCTCACTCCCTCGGTCTCAGCCCGAATCACACACCTACTGAGCGACATATCAGAATGGATGTCGCTCCACTTCCTTAAATTGAACCTCTCCAAAACCGAGTTTCTTGTCTTCCCCCCAGCCCGGACACCACCCCCCATTGACTTCTCCATCACATCCAACAACGCTACCATCAAACCCGCACCACAGGCCAGAGTACTGGGTGTCATTCTGGACTCCAACCTATCCTTCCAGCCCCAAGTCCAATCTTTAACAAACTCATGCCGTCTCCACCTCCGCAACATCGCCAAAATCCGCACGTTCCTAACCCCAGAAACCACTAAACAGCTCATCCACTCCCTCATCATATCACGACTCGACTACTGCAACTCCCTCCTCACTGGCCTGCCTCGCCGCTGGCTATCCCCTCTTCAGTCCATCCTGAACACGGCTGCCAGACTCATTCACCTTTCCAACCGCTCTGTCTCCGCCACCCCCCTCTGCCAATCCCTCCACTGGCTTCCGATTGCGCAACGGATCAAATTCAAAATCCTAACGCTGACGTACAAAGCTGTCCACCATACTGCCCCGAACTACATCACTGACCTAATATCCAAGTACTGCCCAACACGCACACTCTGCTCCTCACAAGACCTCCTTCTCTCTAGTTCCCTGGTCTCCTCCTCCCATGCCCGCCTCCAGGACTTCTCCAGGGTGTCACCCATCCTCTGGAACTCCCTGCCCCAACCCATCAGATTATCACCTACTCTCCTCTCCTTTAGGCGCACCCTGAAAACCCATCTCTTCAGGGAAGCCTACCCCACCCCCTGCTAACTTGCCGACCTCCTCCACTCTTCCTACCACTCCATCCCCCACAGCTATCTCCTCCTGTGCCACCACCCCCTCCCTCCTAGATTGTAAGCTCCAAGGAGCAGGGCCCTCGATCCCCTCATGTTTTGCATTGTATTGGTATTGTTCTGTCACATGTTCTGTCCCCCTTTGTAATGTACAGCGCTGAGCGAACTATTGGCGCTTTATAAATACTGTATAATAATAATAATAATAATTGTCAGACCCTATGCTGGTGCAGTGGGTCCTGTTTTCCTCCTGGTGCAGTGGGTCCTGTTTTCCTCCTGGTGCAGACAATGCCTGGCCTCATGTGGTGAGAGTATGCAGGCAGTTCCTGGAGGATGAAGGAATTGATACCATTGAATGGCCACCAAACCTAAATCCAATAGAACCCCTCTGGGATGTCATGTTTTGGTCCGTCCAACTCTGCCAGGTTGCACCTCAGACTGTCCAGGAGCTCAGTGGTGCCCTGGTCCAGATCTCAGAGGAAATCCCCCAGGACACCATCCGTCGTTTCATTTCACGACCTCCCCCGACATTGTCAGTCAGGCATGCATACAAGCACGTGGGGGCCATACAAACTACTGAGTATCATTCTGAGTTGCTGCAATTAAATTTCAGCACAATGGACTCGCCTGCTGCATCATTTTTTCACTTTGATTTTCATGGTGTCTGAATTCAGTCCTCTGTAGATCAATCATTTTCATTTCCTTCAAACAATGGGGCGCCCTTACATTGCCCTGTCCATATCAGTATACATATTCAGCAAGAGACTTTTCCCCATTGAGATCTGATGGGTTTTCAAAGTGTTCCTCTCATTTTTTGAGCACTATATATATATATATAAAATGTTTTTCATCATCTCAATGGCACGCCCCCTTTTAGGGCTGGACATGTTGGGTATCTATTGACTTGGCACAACCTCATCGTTTATATTTTACTAACAAATTGGTAAAATAATGTATTTGTGATCTCAAAAATTCGAAACTATCACCATTGTATTCTCCAGGGCCTCTGATTTCATGATATATATGTTTGGGGGTTTAACTAATCTTCAGGCCCAAAGTCTGCGGTTTAATATGTACGCAAAAGAAAAATGCAGAAACAGCTCTGGCAGTGAGAAGGTCAATGTGGGCTAGATGGGATCACTCTGCTGGGGTCACACTGTACACATTAGAGCGCCCCCTAGCTGCAGCCTGGTAATAACATTGCTGGGAGGTCTATTCACTGCTACATACTTCCCACCTTTATAGAAACATATTCTGCAGCACAGTGGCTCAGTGGTTAGCACTTCCTCCTAGCAGCTCTAATGTCATTGATTTGAATTCAAACCACTTCCCTAACTGTCTGGAGTATGCATGTTCTCCCTGTGCCTGCGTGGGTTTCCTCTGGGTACTCCGGTTTCCTCCGACACTCCAAAGACATGCTGGAAGGTAATTGGCTCCTGTCTATATTGGCCCCTAGTATGTATATGTATGAATGTTAGGGACCTTAGACTGTAGGCTCCTCGGGGGCGGGGACTGATGGGTAATAAATATGTAAATTGATGGCCCTATATAAGTAGCTGTAATCATCTAGGAGTCTGTTCATAAAACAATTGCACAGCAATACACCCGGTGAATGTGCCTGTCATTCCCTCTGTGTGAATGGGATGGGGGGAGTAGAGGGAGTAGGCTCTGTGCTGGGCGGGGTGAATGGTTTCCATGGATATAAAATGGAGAATACCACATTTGGCAATAAGATGGTTCTAATTTCTATGATACTTAGCGCCATCTAAAGGCCAGAAAAGTATGACATTTATTTATTGACTTTATAAAATCATCCTTGCCCCTAGGTGGATGCTGCACCCATCCCCCACCGGCTCCAAGTGTGAGAACTCAGCGATCACGTGATTGCTTACCATGAGTTCTCACAGCCGTTCTGAGCAGAGAGCGGTGACTGTCAGTCACCGCTCTCTGCCCTGCCCCCCCCCACACTCACTGGGCTGTGGAGGGGGAGGGTGCGGCTGGTCCAGACAATGATGTCGGGATCTTTCCCCAGCCTGGTCCGGCTGAGTGACGTCAGCTGACAGCGGGCTTCACCTGAAAACGGGTCACAGGAGTTCAGAATGAACTGCACTCCTCTGATCCACAGGAGAAGTACAGACAAAAGAGCTTTGCCTGAACTTCTCCTTCAAAGAATATGTTCCTCCAACATATCCTATTCCTGATCTGTGCTGGCTGTCCCATGTCCTGGTATGAAGACGTCTCCTCTTCTCTCTGTATTGCTTCCTTTGTGTGAGATCCCCGGTGATCCTGCCAGTCCCTCTGATTTCCTATTAAAAACTGACCAAACTAGGCATGAGAGCTCAGTGTGGTCAGTTCTGTAGCTGTGCTGGGCACTCAGTCTGCTCTCCTCCAATCATTAGACTTGTCCAGACATCCCCCCTCCCTGCACAGCCATTCACTGGGAAGACCAGTGAACTGAACACAAGTGATCACATGAATAGTAGTAAGGAGAATGTCACTTCCTGATATCATTGCTTACTACTAGTGAAATCTGTGAATGATCACCGAGGTCACATGGTACAGGGCTATTCCCAACAGACTTGTACCATGTGATAAGCTGTGACCAATCACAGCTCTCACAGTATTTCTCAATGGCTGCAAGAATGCAGCCGGAGAGAAGGAGGAATTATTGCTTTTACAGCCTTTATGGGTGTAAAAAAAACATAAGTATTAATATAAAAAGAATAAAAATTTAAAAACTTTTTTGAAAAATTATAATTTTTGGTTATAAACTAATTTGGGTTATTTTTTTCTTTACTAAAAAGATATCTGAATACATTTTGGCTGATTTATGAAGAAAGATTATTTATTTGCAAAATTTCATAAGAAAAACTTTTTTTTAACATTTTTGGACATTTTCATTTATAAAGCAAAAAATTAAAAATTCCAGCGGTGAATAAATACCACCAAAAAAAAGTTTTATCTGTCTTGGAGTGCAGGAGCGTGACCTCAGAGTGCGGGAGCGTGACCTCAGGGTGCGGGAGCGTGACCTCAGGGTGCGGGAGCGTGACCTCAGGGTGCGGGAGCGTGACCTCAGAGTGCGGGAACGTGACCTCAGGGTGCGGGAGCGTGACCTCAGGGTGCGGGAGCGTGACCTCAGGGTGCGGGAGCGTGACCTCAGGGTGCGGGAGCGTGACCTCAGGGTGCGGGAGCGTGACCTCAGGGTGCGGGAGCGTGACCTCAGAGTGCGGGAGCGTGACCTCAGAGTGCGGGAGCGTGACCTCAGGGTGCGGGAGCGTGACCTCAGAGTGCGGGAACGTGACCTCAGGGTGCGGGAGCGTGACCTCAGGGTGCGGGAGCGTGACCTCAGGGTGCAGGAGCGTGACCTCAGAGTGTGGGAGTGTGACCTCAGGGATTAATATGGAGCCGTGTCTGATGAAGGAAACCAAGGGCTCTATTTATAGAACATTCATTGGACCAATGAGACAATCATTCCTCCAGCTGTGACAACATCCGGCCATATGTTAACACAGTGATTTCCTATGATCGCCGGCTCCATCTAGAGGCCACAAAGAGGTGATTTTTCTGGAATATCTCCATCAGTAAAACTAGCCCAATATGATATTATGGCCACTAGATGGAGCCTGTAAGGGACCACCTGGCAGTACCTCTAGCACTCCACTGGTCAGGTTTCCCCAGAGTGCAGAGTCTAAGTCCCGGGTCACTTGTTCACCAGGGTCCCTGATGGTGGGGATGGACTTGGAGCGCACCAAGACCAGGTCGCGGCTACTGGGTACACCCACCAGTGGTAGAGGAGTCCGCCAGAGGCTCCCGCAGGGTGAGAGGCTGACGTGAGGAGGATCGGAGATCCCGACGGGATGGATGGATGAGCAGGTGCAAAGTCAGACAAGCCGAGTCGGTAGCCGGGAGGTCGGTGCGGTACAAGGCAGCGGGCAGAGAATGGTCGGGTCACACGCCAGGTCAGTAACAAGAGGTCAGATCTATAAAGGGGCATCCAGAAGCGAGGTCAGGCAAGCCAAGGGTCAGGACAGGAGAAATCAGCAAAGTCAGGCAATCCGGGTCAATAATACTCACAACTACACAGGTTCAGGATCAGGGATGTCAGAAAGACCATACGGCAACCAGTGACAGCACAGGGGGGATTTAAATACCGTGCTCTGCGCTGTCATTGGTGCCCGGCGTGCACCCGCGAATGCCAGTGCGCATGTCCGAACTCCGTCACCACGGCTGGCAAGGACCTAGCGCCCGCATCCCCGCGTAAGATGGCATTCTGCGCCTGCACTGGGACCAGCGGCGATCCCTGACAGAGCCAATGATCATAAGAAATAAAATACGGCCAAAACTCCTCCCAGCTGGAGAATGCCGGCCACATCCGTTCAACATTGTTCTCCATAGACTTCCCACCACAAAATGTACTCAGCCAATCACAGGGCAGGACTCCATTTTTATTCTTCTCCTGCCATCAATGGCCAACCTGGCCCCGAACTGCATCCATGTCTTTGGGGACCTCTGATCTCCTTATGGACTGTTTCTTCCATGATGAAGATCAGCCATGGAGTATATCTGAGGTGTATATCAGGGTGTGCTTCTTCCCCACATGAGAGCTGGGATGTCCAGCAACATTCATCTAGAAGACATTTCCCGCACTCAAGGCACTAATACACCTCCAGGGTTGTGTGGGACCCCTGATGTACAGGAAGACAGGACTTCAGTGAGGAACATTTTCCTCACTCAGGACAGGAAAGTGGCTTCTCCCCTGTGTGAGATCTCTGATGTGTGGAAAGATGGGACTTCTGTGAAAAACATTTCCCGCACTCAGGACAGGAATATGGCTTCTCTCCCGTGTGAGTTCTTTTATGCACATTAAGATGGCATTTAAAACTAAAACCCTTCCCGCACTTAGTACAGGAATACGGCTTCTCCCCCGTGTGAGATCTCTGATGACTGGAGAGATAGGACTTCTCTGAAAAACATTTCCCGCACTCAGGACAGGAATATGGCTTTTCTCCTGTATGAGATCTCTGATGTTTGTGCAGGCTGGACATTTGTGAAAAACATTTTCCGCACTTAGGACAGGAATACGGCTTCTCCCCCGTGTGAGATCTTTTATGGCTATTAACAAGGGATTTAGACCGGAAACATTTCCCACACTCAGGACAAAAAAATGGTTTCTCCCCCGTGTGAGACCTCTGATGTATGATAAGTTTTGATTTTTCTACAAAACATTTCTCGCACTCTGGACAGGAATATGGCTTCTCCCCCGTGTGAGATCTCTGATGTTTATAAAGTTGGCATCTCTGTGAAAAACATTTCCCACACTCAGCACAAAAATATGGTTTCTCCCCCGTGTGAGATCTCTGATGTATGACAAGTTTTGATTTTTCTACAAAACATTTCTTGCACTCAGGACAGGAATGTGGCTTCACCCCCATGTGAGATCTCTGATGGCTGTAAAGACTGGACGTTACTGAAAAACATTTCCCGCACTCAGTACAAGAATACGGCTTCTCCCCCGTGTGAGATCTTTTGTGCACATTAAGTTTGGATTTAGAACAGAAACATTTCCCGCACTCAGTACAGCAGAACCTCTTCCCTGTTGGAAGGCCGGCCTGGTCCCGCACAGTCTGAGGTTCCTCAGGATACGAGGAATCCGATGGTCCATCTACACTGGGTGGTGCCGGATGGACATTGGAGGGAGCCGGGTTTTCTCCTGGACTATACTGTGTGATGTCCTCATCTTCTACTTTCCAGTCTGGAGACAAAGTGAGACAATCCTCGGAGGTTTTCCTCATCTCCCGGCCATGGACTAAAATACAAAGACAAAGAGGATTAGTAGACAGGAGCTGATTGGTTCCCCCAAACCAGGACTCTGCCCCAATCAGGCAGCTTGGTCTCTGAGGAGCTTACAATTCCACCCTCAAGGGAACTAGGAAATGGCTCCTCTGATCTCCTACCAGGTCATTTCTTTATTCATGGACCTTAGTCAGAGAGTGAGGAAACAACCAGAACTGTCTTTTATAGGAGGGACAGTGATGAGGGGATTATAGGACGAGGGTCCCCACCCCCTCTATCACTCATCGCCATCTTCCCAACACAAGAAGTACTGCACTTCCTTATTTAGTCCATGATTTAGTCATGAAGAACAGCGGGGCTGAGCCCAACCAGAGGTCAGAGAGTGAGGATGGGGGGAGAACAACCAAGATGAAGACTGGACTGATCCTGAAGACCACCATCATTGGGGTATTGACTCCTCCCTCATTATCACTTTCTGTTTAAGGGTCCAAAGTTGGAGGATGTTAGCACATTATTATCACCATGTAAAAGTCTGTGCTCCAATCACATCATCCGATATAAAATGTCCAGCTGGGAGGAAATGGGTGTAACAAAAGAGAATCCATATTATGTGTATATATTGCAGTGGGGGGAGGGGGGAGCAGAAGTCAGGAGTATGTAATGTACAACATAGAGTATATAGTGCAGGGGTCAGGAGTATGTAATGTACAACATAGAGTATATAGTGCAGGGGTCAGGAGTATGTAATGTACAACATAGAGTATATAGTGCAGGGGTCAGGAGTATGTAATGTACAACATAGAGTATATAGTGCAGGGTCAGGAGTATGTAATGTACAACATAGAGTATATAGTGCAGGGGTCAGGAGTATGTAATGTACAGCATAGAGTATATAGTGCAGGGGTCAGGAGTATGGAATGTACAACATAGAGTATATAGTGCAGGGGTCAGGAGGATGTAATGTACAACTCAGAGTGTATAGTGCAGGGGTCAGGAGTATGTAATGTACAACATAGAGTATATAGTGCAGGGGTCAGGAGTATGTAATGTACAACATGGAGTATATAGTGCAGGGGTCAGGAGAATGTAATGTACAACATAGAGTATATAGTGCAGGGGTCAGGAGGATGTAATGTACAACATAGAGTATATAGTGCAGGGGTCAGGAGGATGTAATGTACAACATAGAGTATATAGTGCAGGGGTCAGGAGTATGTAATGTACAACATAGAGTATATAGTGCAGGGGTCAGGAGGATGTAATGTACAAGTTATATAGTATAAGGGTCAGGACTCTCAGTATTAGTATTCTGTAATCAGTGGAAGCTTAAATGTTTACTGTAGACAACATGTAGAGGTGAGCTGGGATTAAACCATCATGAAACAGGTTAGATTGGAGGTGAGCAAATCCTTGGACAGAGGGGTGGCGGTGGACGTGGTATACTTGGAGGGAGGGGTGGTGGTGGACGTGGTATACTTGGACAGAGGGGTGGCGGTGGACGTGGTATACTTGGACAGAGGGGTGGCGGTGGACGTGGTATACTTGGACAGAGGGGTGGTGGTGGACGTGGTATACTTGGACAGAGGGGTGGCGGTGGACGTGGTATACTTGGACAGAGGGATGGTGGTGAACATGGTATACTTGGACAGAGGGGTGGCGGTAAACGTGGTATACATGGTCAAAAGGGAGCCAGCGGTTGTGGTATACTTGGACAGAGGGGTGTTGGGGGATGTGGTATACTTGGACAGAGGGGTGGCAGTGGATGTGGTATACTTGGACAAAGGGGTGGCGGTGGACGTGGTATACTTGGACAGAGAGGTGGCTGTGGACGTGGTATACTTGGACAGAGGGGTGGCTGTGGACGTGGTATACTTGGACAGAGGGGTGGCAGTGGATGTGGTATACTTGGACAAAGGGGTGGCGGTGGACGTGGTATACTTGGACAGAGAGGTGGCTGTGGACGTGGTATACTTGGACAGAGGGGTGGCTGTGGACGTGGTATACTTGGACAGAGGGGTGGCGGTGGACGTGGTAAACTTGGACAGAGAGGTGGCAGCAGATGTGGTATACTTGGACAGAGGGGTGGTGGAGGACGTGGTATACATGGTCAAAAGGGAGCCAGCGGATGTAGTATACTTGGACAGAGGGGTGGCAGTGGATGTGGTATACTTGGACAAAGGGGTGGCAGTGGACGTGGTATACTTGGACAGAGAGGTGGCTGTGGACGTGGTATACTTGGACAGAGAGGTGGCTGTGGACATGGTATACTTGGACAGAGGGGTGGCGGTGGACGTGGTAAACTTGGACAGAGAGGTGGCAGCAGATGTGGTATACTTGGGCAGAGGGGTGGACATGGTATACTTGGACAGAGGGGTGGCGGTGGATGTGGTATACTTGGACAGAGGGGTGGCGGTGGATGTGGTATACTTGGACAGAGAGGTAGCAGTGGATGTGGTATACTTGGACAGAGGGGTGGCGGTGGATGTGGTATACTTGGACAGAGGGGTGGCGGTGGATGTGGTATACTTGGACAGAGGGGTGGCGGTGGATGTGGTATACTTGGACAGAGAGGTGGCAGTGGATGTGGTATACTTGGACAGAGAGGTAGCAGTGGATGTGGTACACTTGGACAGAGGGGTGGTGGTGGATGTGGTATACTTGGACAGAGGGGTGGCAGTGGACGTGGTATACTTGGACAGAGGGGTGGAGGTGGATGTGGTATACTTGGACAGAGGGGTGGCGGTGGACGTGGTATACTTGGACAGAGGGGTGGCAGTGGACGTGGTATACTTGGACAGAGGGGTGGCAGTGGACGTGGTATACTTGGACAGAGGGGTGGCAGTGGACGTGGTATATTTGGCAAGAGGGATGGCGGTGAACGTGGTATACATTAGCACAATGTATACCGTCCTCCACTCACTCTGATGGGAATACATTACACCTTGTTTTCTCCCATCTTTGCACTCCCTACAACCTCACAAACACCCCCTTTCCTCTCTCTGATCACAATCTCATCACCTTCACAGTCTCCTCGTCTTCAAACACCTATCCCTCCAAGCAGCAAACAATTACCCGCAGAAACCTTCACAACTTGAACCCGGCTCCTTTCCACTCTGCAACTGACCAACTCTATGACAGAATCTCTCCCCTGTCCTGCCCTGACCTGGCCACTGCTGTCTACAACAGTTCACTGTCACCCCCACTGGACTCACTTGCTCCTCTAACAACACGAAGCATCAGGCCCCGACCATTACATCCGTGGCAGACTGACCACACCGGACATCTTAAGAGACATAGTTATGTTCAAAATACTAGCAGTCAGACATCACTAACCGGATCAATCGCTGTTTTTGGTGGAAATGATATTTCTACATGGCAGATAATTTCCTAGCAGGTGTAGTAGAGTCATAGAAATCCAACAGACCCAACAGTCATGACATGCATGCTGCTGATTCTGTGTCATTGAATCACTCATTGAAAGGGGAATGTTCAACATAATAGCAGTGTGGAGTTCTATTAGTGAGGTCATTCATTCTTTGAAAAACAGGTGGCAATTATTGCCCTTATTTAACGAAGGAAGGCAGCAAATGTTGTACATGGTGGTTACAGTGCATTTCTCTCTGAAATTCTGAGGAAAATGGGTCGTTCCAGACATTGTTCAGAAGAACAGCGTACCTTGATTAAAAAGTTGATTGGAGAGGGGAAAACATATAAAGAAGTGCAGAAAACGATCGGCTGCTCAGCTAAAATGAGGGCAAATGCTTTAAAATGACAACCAAAACCTGAAAGACGTGGAAGAAAGCGAAAAACTACCATTGGAATGGATAGAAGAATAGCCAAAATGGGGCGGACTCAGCCAACAATCAGCTCCAGGAAGATGAAAGAAGGTGTGACGTTCCCTGTGAGGACTGTTACAATTAGAAGACGCCGATGTGAAGCCAAGCTATCTGCAAGAAGCCCCCGCAAAGTCCCACTGTTGGAAAAAGACGTGTGCTGAAGAGGTTACAATCTGCCAAAGAGCACATTGACTGGCCTAAAGAGAAATGACGCAACATTTTGTGGGCTGATGGAAGTAAGATTGTTCTTTTTGGGTCTAGTGGGCGGAGACAGTTTGTCAGACGACCCCCAAACACTGAATTCAAGCCACAGTACACTGTGAAGACTGTGAAGCATGGTGGTGCAAGCATCATGATATGGGGATGTTTCTCATACTACGGTGTTGGGCCTATTTATCGCATACCAGGGATCATGGATCAGTTTGAATCCATCAGAATACTTGAAGAGGTCATGCTGCCTTATGCTGAAGAGGAAATGCCCTTGAAATGGGTGTTCCAACAAGACAACCACCCCAAACACACCAGTAAACGTGCAACATCTTGGTTCCAGACCAACAAGATGGACGTTATGGAGTGGCCAGCCCAATCCCCGGATCTTCATCCAACAGAAAACTTGTGGGGTGACATCAAAAATGCCGTTTCTGAGGCAAATCCAAGAAATAGAGAAGAACTGTGGAATGTGGTCCAATCATCCTGGGCTGGAATACCTGATCACAGGGGCCAGAAGTTGGGTGACTCCATGCAACACAGATGTACAGCAGTTCTCAGAAACAGTGCGACTACAACCAAATATTCATGAAGTCATTCAAAGGAAAGCAAAATCTTCAAACATTTCTCAGTTTATATAGTGAATGTTTGAGTTTGTAAAGAAGAATACAAACACTGAGATTTTTTTGAACCGTCTAATATACACTTTTCTTCAATTTTTTTAGAGGAACAACACAAATTTGATGTATTTTTCTTCATGTTTTGATTTGACATAAAATGTGTCGTGTTCCCAATGCATTTGTGTGGATGGAAATAAAAGCTATTAGAAGGATTTTCAGCTTTATTCACTTTTTTCAACACACTGCTATTATTTTGAACACAACTGTACTTGTGCGCTGGAGCGACTGTGGTGTAAAACCAAATCCCAGCAAGCATTCACCCGATATAAATCTGCTTTCTTCATATACAATTCCTCCCTCCATGCTGCCAAAAGAGCCTACTTTGTCACTCTCATCAATACCTTATCAACTAGTTCTTGTCGTCTCTACTTTTAACTCTCTACTTTCTCCACCTCCACCCTGTACCTCACAGCTCATGAGATTGCAAATCATTTCAAAAACAAGATTGATGCAATTCGTAGGGACATCTCCACTGCACAGACATCCATCCCACTTAGCATACCTTATACTAAACCTCCCTCAACACTCTTTTTTTGACCTCGCTACTACTGAAGAGGTCACTAAGGTTTTCTCAGAAGCCCATCTCACCACCTGCCCCCTGGATCCTGTCCCCTCACAACTACTACGGTCACCCTCTCCTCCTATCCTATGCTCCCTCACTCACATCTTCAAACTCTCCCTCTCTACTGGTGCCTTCCCCTCCCCTCTAAAGCACATCACTCCCATACTTAACAAGCCCTCCCTGGACCCCACCAACCTGAACAACTTAAGACCCATCTCCCTGCTGCCATTTACCTCTAAACTCCTAGAACGTTTAGTCTACAATCACCTGAGCTCCCACCTCACCGACAACAACCTTCTTCACCATTTACAGTCTGGCTTTCACTCACTCCACTCCACTGACACTGCCCTACTAAAACTCACTAATGATCTACTAACTGCTAAAACCAATGGCCACTACTCTGTACTCATCCCAACCAATGGCCACTACTCTGTACAAATCCCAACCAATGGCCACTACTCTGTACAAATCCCAACCAATGGTCACTACTCCATACTCATCCCAACCAATGGCCGCTACTCTGTACAAATCCCAACCAATGGTCACTACTCCGTACTCATCCCAACCAATGGCACTACTCCGTACTCATCCCAACCAATGGCCACTACTCCGTACTCATCCCAACCAATGGCCACTACACCGTACTCATCCCAATCAATGGCCACTACACCGTACTCATCTCAACCAATGGTCACTACTCCGTACTCATCCCAACCAATGGTCACTACTCCGTACTCATCCCAACCAATGGCCACTACTCCATACTCATCCCAGCCAATGGCCACTACTCCATACTCATCCCAGCCAATGGCCACTACTCTGTACTCATCCCAACCAATGGCCACTACTCCATACTCATCCCAGCCAATGGCCACTACTCCATACTCATCCCAACCAATGGCCACTACTCCAATACCAATCCCAACCAATGACCACTACTCCGTACTTATCCCAACCAATGGCCACTATTCCGTACTTATCCCAACCAATGGCCACTACTCTGTACTCATCCCAACCAATGGCCACTACTCTGTACTCATCCCAATCAATGGCCACTACTCTGTACTCATCCCAACCAATGGCCACTACTCCGTACTCATCCCAACCAATGGCCACTACTACGTACTCATCCCAACCAATGACCACTACTCTGTACTCATCCCAACCAATGGCCACTACTCCATACTTATCCCAACCAATGGCCACTACTCCATACCAATCCCAACCAATGAACACTACTCCGTACTCATCCCAACCAATGGCCACTATTCCGTACTCATCCCAACCAATGACCACTACTCCGTACCAATCCCAACCAATGGCCACTACTCCGTACTCATCCCAACCAATGGCCACTATTCCGTACTCATCCCAACCAATGGCCACTACTCTGTACTCATCCCAACCAATGGCCACTACTCCGTACTCATCCCAACCAATGGCCACTACTCCATACTCATCCCAACCAATGGCCGCTACTCTGTACAAATCCCAACCAATGGTCACTACTCCGTACTCATCCCAACCAATGGCACTACTCCGTACTCATCCCAACCAATGGCCACTACTCCGTACTCATCCCAACCAATGGCCACTACACCGTACTCATCCCAACCAATGACCACTACTCTGTACTCATCCCAACCAATGGCCACTACTCCATACTCATCCCAACCAATGGCCACTACTCCATACCAATCCCAACCAATGAACACTACTCCGTACTCATCCAACCAATGGCCACTATTCCGTACTCATCCCAACCAATGGCCACTATTCTGTACTTATCCCAACCAATGGCCACTACTCTGTACTCATCCCAGCCAATGGCCACTACTCCATACGCATCCCAACCAATGGCCACTACTCCGTACTCATCCCAACCAATGGCCACTACTCCGTACTAATCCCAACCATTGGCCACTACTCCGTACTCATCCCAACCAATGGCCACTACTCCGTACTCATCCCAACCAATGGCCACTACTCCGTACTCTTACTACTTGACATCTCTGTGGCTTTTGATATGGTTGACCATCTTCTTTTCCTCAAAAAACTCCACTCTCTTGGCCTCAGAGACTCTGCTCTCTCCTGGTTCTCCTCCTACCTATCGCAGTGCTCTTTCAGTGTTACCTATAAAGCTGCCTCCTCCTCTTCACTGCCTTTCTCTGCATAGGTCCCTCAAGGTTCTGTTCTTGGACCCCTTATCTTCTTCATCTACACCTCCTCCCTTGGTCACTTGATAAACTCCCATGGCTTTAAGTAACATCTCTATGCTGATGACACACAAATCTATCTTTCTACCCCTCACCTCACCCCTTCAGTCTCCTCCTCACCTCACCCCTTCAGTCTCCTCTCGCATTACTAACCTACTAAGTGACATATCGGCATGGATGTCACTCCACTTCCTCAAACTCAATCTTTCCAAAACTGAGCTCTTAGTATTCCCCCCAGCCCATGCCCCCTCCCCTGACTTCTCCATCAAGATCAATAATACAACCATCAGTCCATCCCCTCATGCCAGGGTACTAGGTGTAATCCTAGACTCCTATCTGTCTTTTCAGCTCCAGGTCCAATCACTGTCCAAATCATGTAGACTTCACCTCCGCAACATCTCCAAGATACGCCCGTTCCTAACCTCGGAAACCACTAAGCAACGTATTCACTCCCTTGTTATATCTCGCCTCGACTATTGTAACTCCCTCCTCATTGGCCGACCTCATCGCAGGCCATCCCCTCTTCAATCTATAATGAATGCTGCCGCCAGACTCATCCACCTTACTAACCGTTCTGTATCTGCCACCCTCTCTGCCAATCCCTCCACTGGCCTCCATTCAGTGTCCTCCACCCCTCTCTGCCAATCCCTCCACTGGCCTCCATTCAGTGTTCTCCACCCCTCTCTGCCAATCCCTCCACTGGCCTACACCCCTCTCTGCCAATCCCTCTACTGGCCTCTATTCAGTGTCCTCCACTCCTCTCTGCCAATCCCTCCACTGGCCTCCATTCAGTGTCCTCCACCCCTCTCTGCCAATCCCTCCACTGGCCTCCATTCAGTGTCCTCCACTCCTCTCTGCCAATCCCTCCACTGGCCTCCATTCAGTGTCCTCCACCCCTCTCTGCCAATCCCTCCACTGGCTTCCCATTGCCCAATGGATAAAATTCAAAACATTAACAATAACTTATAAAGCCATTAATAAGTCTGCCCCAAATTACATCACCGAACTTGTCTCTAACTATCACACAAACCGTACTCTCTGCTCCTCGCAAGACCTCCTACTCTCTAGCTCCCTTGTCTCCTCCTCCCATGCTCGTCTCCAGGACTTTTCCAGAGCTTTCCCCATCCTCTGGAACTCTCTACCCCAATTTATCAGACTATCGCCTACTCTGCTCACTTTTAGGCGATCTCTGAAAACCAACTCTTAAGGGAAGCCTATCCTGCCCTCAGCTAATAATGGAATCTTCTACTCCTCCTACCAGTCCATCCCCCACAGTTACTATCTTTTGTACTACTAGCCTCTTCCTCCTAGATTGTAAGCTCCAAGGATCAGGGCCCTCATTGTCCTCTTGTATTGAACTGTATTGTTGCTGTATTGTCTCCTGTCATATTGTAAAGCGCTAAGCAAACTGTTGGCACCATAAATCCTGTATAATATTAATAGTGCAGGGGTCAGGAGTATGTAATGTACAACACAGAGTATATAGTGCAGGGGTCAGGAGTATGTAATGTACAACATAGAGTATATAGTGCAGGGGTCAGGAGTATGTAATGTACAACATGGAGTATATAGTGCAGGGGTCAGGAGTATGTAATGTACAACATAGAGTATATAGTGCAGGGGTCAGGAGTATGTAATGTACAATATGGAGTATATAGTGCAGGGGACAGGAGTATGTAATGTACAACATAGAATATATAGTGCAGGGGTCAGGAGTATGTAATATACAACATAGAGTATATAGTGCAGGGGTCAGGAGTATGTAATGTACAACATAGAGTATATAGTGCAGGGGTCAGGAGTATGTAATGTACAATATAGAGCATATAGTGCAGGGGTCAGGAGGATGTAATGTACAACATGGAGTATATAGTGCAGGGGTCAGGAGTATGTAATGTAAACCATAGAGTATATAGTGCTGGGGTCAGGAGTATGTAATGTACAATATAGAGTATATAGCGCAGGGGTCAGGAGTATGTAATGTACAATATAGAGTATATAGTGCAGGGGTCAGGAGGATGTAATGTACAACAGAGTATATAGTGCAGGGGTCAGGAGTATGTAATGTACAATATAGAGTATATAGTGCAGGGGTCAGGAGTATGTAATGTACAACAGAGTATATAGTGCAGGGGTCAGGAGTATGTAATGTACAATATAGAGCATATAGTGCAGGGGTCAGGAGGATGTAATGTACAACATGGAGTATATAGTGCAGGGGTCAGGAGTATGTAATGTAAACCATAGAGTATATAGTGCTGGGGTCAGGAGTATGTAATGTACAATATAGAGTATATAGTGCAGGGGTCAGGAGTATGTAATGTACAATATAAATTATACAGTGCAAGGGTCAGGACTCATAATATTGGTATTCAGCACTCAGTGGTGGCCTAGATGTCCACATGAGACAAATTGCAGAGGTCCCACACTGCTTCATCCCATCTCCTGAGACTGAATCCATTGTTTCTATGTGTTTATCAGATGATGGGGGATCTAGGTGGATCCTCCGTACTGCTCTCTCCTTTACAATAAAGTCTCCTCTTACCCGGTGATGTGAGGGGCGGCTGATTGTCCATCATGACGTCCTTGTAGAGATCCTTGTGTCCTTCTAAATACTCCCACTCCTCCATGGAGAAATAGACAGTGACACCCTGACACCTTATAGGAACCTGACACACACAATGATACAGTCACCATCCAGACACATCCCTTGTCTGTTACTGGAGAATGTCCCAGAATTCCCGGCACCGCTCACCTCTCCTGTCAGCAGCTCCATCATCTTCTCTGTGACTTCTAGAATCTTCTGTGTCTTCTGTCTTGTAGGGATCAGGGATGGAGGTGGGGGGATGGTGATGGGATTCTGGATTCTCGAGGATCTTGTGGTCATACGATGAGATCTCCTTCTTGTGTCATTGTTGGTAGATTTCTTCATGACTCCTGTACAGTTCTGTGTGATACAAAGAGGTCTTACCTGTCCATAATGGACAACAAGAGGAAGTACTTGGTATAGCAGAGTCCAATGTTTGGTGAAAGGATTGGTGCAAAGCTGAAGGTTTTGGTTCTGTTAGTCATGATGCCATCAGGTGGTCTGACATTGAGCTGTACAATAGAGATGGTCTGCATCCCTCACACAAGGGCGCTCAGCTCCTTACTATGGAATTTAGGAGGTTTTTGGACATGCATTTAAACTGAGAAATGGGGGCAGAGATGTCATTGTTGAGGATCATTTCTGTCCCCAGCAGGCTGAAACAAATGTGAGGTTGGTGTTGCTGAGGACGGGGCTGATGGGGTCACTTCAGTTACAGTTTTTGCTGGTAAACATAAAGCAGTAGATGGCAGTGCTTGTCATGTCATTGCACTAATGCTCCGAGTTTAGGCAACAAGCTTTGTGAGCTGACAGCTATGTCTAGGGACCACTTGGACCTTGTTGTAATTACAGAGACGTGGTTCAAGGATTCAGATGACTGGGAACTATACCAGGCTATACACTATACAGGAAAGACAGAGTAGGGGGGAGGGGAGGTGGAGTTGTCATATATGTCAGAAATAGCATAAGGAGAACATTAATTCAAACAACAAATGAAATACTGGAAACCCTCTGGGTCTGCCTTCCAACCAGAGAGGGATCTTCCCTTTGAATTGGTGTCATATGCAGACCCCCAGGACAGACTGAAGATTAGGAGGACTTCTTGATTGATGAGATAACTCAAATGGCAATAAAGGGGGAGGTTTTCATTATGGGTGACGTCACCACGCCTGACATTAACTGGAAATCTCAAACTGTTATTACAAGCAGTAGCAGGGATGTAATGGAAGCACTGAATGGGGCTTCTCTAAAACAGTAAAAAGTCCAACCCAAGGTGATCATATTCTAGACCTAGTACTGACAAATGGGGATCGACTGTCTAATGTTGAGGTGGGAGAAAATGTGGGTTCTAGCGATCACCAATGTCTTCGGTTTGATATTACAATAAGAACTGAAAAATCATATACAAAAACAAAAGATTTAGATTTCATAAAGACAAATTTTGATGAAATGGGCGAATTTCTAAAAAATGAGTTGAAAGGTTGGAGTAAAAGGACCGGAGTAAGTAATCAGTGGGCACTGTTAGAGTCTACCATCCTGGAGGCAACTAGATTATATGTCAGGCAAGTTAGTAAGAATAAACAGAAGAGACAACCAATATGGTTCACTAAAGAGAGAAGTAGGATAGTAAAGGAAAAGAAATCATCATATAGGAGATTCAAGGAAACAGGAGGTGGAGCTGACAGAGAAGAGTATAAAAATATACAAAAGGAGGCCAAACACATTATCAGCGCTGCCAAAGCACAGAAAGAGGAGGAAATTGCTAAATCTATGAAGAAAGGAGATAAAACATTTTTTAGGTACATTAGTGATAGAAAAATACGATGGGATCACTAAAATGAAATCTGGGCACAACACCTATGTTGGGGGAGACCTGGATGTAGCAAACCACTTAAACAATGACTTTTGTCTTCTCAGAAGTCAATTATACTAACAATAATAAGTTGGGAAATCATATTGGTTCCAGTAATGATGGATTAGTTTTAGGATTTCCGGAGACAGAGGTAGCAGGGGAACTGGCTCAGTTAAAGATTAATAAATCAATGGGCCGTGATGGATCATCCCAGAGATCTCAGAGAACTTCGAGGTCTAGTCGTTGGACCAGTAACTGATCTTTTTAATCAATCTCTTCTAACAGGAGAAGTTCCCCATGACTGGCGGACAACTAATATTGTACCGATCCACAAGAAGGGCAGCAAGGTAGAAGCCGGCAATTACAGGCCAGTGAGTCTAAATTCGGTGGTAGTCAAGTTAATGGAATCACTCCTGAAAGGAAGGATCATTGATCATCTAGAAACACACAACTTGCTGGATCCAAAGCAGCATGGCTTTACTGAGGGCAGACCATGGCAGACTCGACTGATTGGACTTTTTGACTATATTACCAATGTTTTGGACCAGGGTGGTGCTGTGGACATAGAATATCTTGATTCCTGCAAGGCATGTGATACAGTTCCACATAACGATCTAATACAGAAGTTGGACAAGCTAGGACTTAGCCCTTGGGGGGTTCAGTGGATGTGCAGTTGGCTAAAGGAGAGATACCAGAGTGTGGTTGTAAATGGGGTTCACACGGAACAGAGAGCAGTCACTAGTGGTGTCCCCCAAGGTTCTGTACTGGGTCCTGTTCTATATGTAAGTGATAGAACTAAAGGGTTGTTGGGTAAGGGGATGTCTCTTTGCTGATGACACAAAGGTGTGTAATAGGGAGGATATCCCTGGAGGTGTCTGTAACATGGAACAGGTTCTGGCATTGCTGGAAGATTGATCAGAGAAGTGGAAATTTCAGTTCAATGTGGGGGTACAGTGTTGGCTAGCACTAAAGAGAAAAAGGACTTAGGGGTACTTATTTCAGATGATTGCAAAATGAGCAAACAGTGTGGCCAAGCAGTGGGGAAAGCAAAAAGAAATCTAGGATGCATTACTAGAGGGGTCCACAGGAGGGAGGAGGTCCCGATTCCTCTATATAGATCTTTATATCACTAGAGGGGTCACCGGCAGGAGGAAGGAGGTCCCGATTCCTCTATATAGATCTTTATATCACTAGAGGGGTCACCGGCAGGAGGAAGGAGGTCCCGATTCCTCTATATAGATCTTTATATCACTAGAGGGGTCACCGGCGGGAGGAAGGAGGCAGTGCTGGGAAATAATGGTGGCAACACAAAATATTGACATTTTGGGCCCAATTTGGACCTTGTCACTTAGGGGTGGACTCACTTTTGTTGCCAGCGGTTTAGACATTAATGGCGGTGTGTTGAGTTATTTTGAGGGGACAGCAAATTTACATGTTATACAAGCTGTACACTGACTACGTCACATTGTAGCAAAGTGTCATTTCTTCAGTGTTGTCACATGAAAAGAGAGAATCAAATATTGACACAAATGTGAGGGGTGGAGTCACTTCTGGGAGATACTGTGTATATATATATATATATATATTATACTGTCCGGGGGAGGGGGGACTCACTTCTGGGAGATACTGTGTATTATTATTTATGCCTTGATATATATTACTCAGACTATCTATTTGCACATTTGTTGAAGTTGCACTCATTGGTTTGTTCACATTTGGTGTTGCCTAGCAGGACATCCATTCTCTCTGGATCTTTTCCTTCCCTTGTGTTTGGTGATTCTCTAGGTTTGCACTTCTATCACCTTAGTTAGGGGCTCTGTCAGGTGTTTACTTTATGGTTAGCTTTAGTGAGTAGCGCAGCACTATTTATCTCTCCATTTATGTTGTAGTGTTGTGGGAACGCAGTTTGGTGTTTGCAGACACTCTTAGTTCATCATATTAGGTTTGGCAGCACAAGAGGATTTTTTCTTTATTTAACCCCTTCATTACACTCACCTCTCCAGTCAGCAGGCTGAGGATCTCCAGGGTGAGCTTCAATATTGTCTCATTCCAGGGAAATTCCTTCCTTACAATCTTCCTGAAAGTCTGCTGATTGTCCATCATGACGTCCTTGTAGAGATCCTTGTGTCCTTCTAAATACTCCCACTCCTCCATGGAGAAATAGACAGTGACACCCTGACACCTTATAGGAACCTGACACACACAATGATACAGTCACCATCCAGACACATCCCTTGTCTGTTACTGGAGAATGTCCCAGAATTCCCGGCACCGCTCACCTCTCCTGTCAGCAGCTCCATCATCTTCTTGGTGACTTCTAGAATCTTCTGCATGTTGTGTCTCTCAGGGTTTAGGGAGTCACATGGAGGCACTGTGATGGTCATATGATCACCTGGCTTCAGAAGAGGAAATCTCTGTATTGAGGAACCAATAGGAATATCATGTTAGACTCCCAGAATCCTCCTCACCTCTCCGGTCAGGTCTGTGTTTTATTAATAGAGATGAGAGTGATGTCATGTGACCTCCCAGAATCCTCCTCACCTCTCCAGTCAGGTCTGTGTTTTATTAATAGAGATAAGAGTGATGTCATGTGACCTCCCAGAATCCTCCTCACCTCTCTGTTCAGGTCTGTTTTTTATTAACCTCCCTGGTGGTATTCCCGAGTGTAGCTCGGGGTAAAGTTTCAGTACCAAAAGCAGTAACCCCGAGCTACACTCGGGCTTACCATGAGATGCTGCATAGGGATCCCCTTCAGCGCTTACCTTGTTCTGCGCTCCCACAATGTGTCCCCTGCAGCGTCCCCGGCCATCTCCTCCGGCCAATGCCGGCATCCTGCTTCTGTGTTTCGGACCCTGTGACGTCGGGCGCCCCGGGAAATTTGAAAATTTTAAAAATGTAATTTTTTTCTAAAAAAATTTTACATAGTAAAACATTGCTGTTTCAATGCATTTCACATACATTTTGTCCCGAGTGCTTTGTCCGGCGCCCTGCCTGCATTTTAACTGTTCTTTCTGCCTGGAAACTGAGAAAAGTTCATGGCGTCCAAAAAGCGGCCCTTTACGTCAAAAGCGGTTTTAGACCGGCTAGAGAACAGCGATAATAAATCAGAACCACTTGCAGAATTGAGTGATAATGATTCGTGGGGGAAATTCCTCATCAGACACCGAAAATGATTTTGTGACTGAGCTCAGCGATGTGCGAACTTGGCGCTCTATTTCACATTTCAGTGTTTTTGGTTTGATTATATTATTGAATTACATTTATTATTATTATTTTTTATGATTATTTATTAAATTATAATTTATGATTTCGGATTTCAAATTTTATCATATCCGGAATGTTTACTAGACTCTTGTTCGGACAGATTTCAGTGAGTTATTCCTAAAAATTACAGGCCTACCATAAAAAACTACATATTTCCATGCAAAAAAATGTACCGCTTTCAGCACCAAAAATCTGAAATAATCATACCGCCAGGGAGGTTAATAGAGATAAGAGTGATGTCATGTGACCTCCCAGAATCCTCCTCACCTCTCCGGTCAGGTCTGTGTTTTATTAATAGAGATAAGTGATGTCATGTGACCTCCCACAATCCTCCTCACCTCTCTGGTCAGCAGGTAGATGATCTCCAGGGTGAGGTTTAGTATCTTCTCAGTCATGTGACTCCGGTCCTCCTCCATCCTCATTGGTGCCATCATGTGATCTATACAGGTCTCCTTGTAGACGGATAACTTTGGGAAATGAAAGTAAGAATGATTTGGATGGTATTGGTCACACAATAATAGGATGTGGGTGTGAGGGGGGAATAGGAGGGTTGCTGGACATGTAAGGACTACTCTCCCCAAGGGAGGACATTTAATCTGAATTGTTTAGCATTTGCTACATCTTGGAGGTCCTGGGACAATCTTGACCTGCCAGATCAGAAATCCCCTTTTCACTGTTAAGTTTTTTAGTCTCTGAACTGGTTTTATGAGTTTTAGATCTGCAGACAAGGAATGATAAATACGATCCTTCTTTTGACTTGTTTGCTCTGAGGCAGTGCTGTGAGGTCAATGTCGGCTCATCATGAGGTCCAGGAAGGGGAACTTGCTGACTTTAATAGCCAGGACTCTGACTGTAAGGCTCCAATCTCTGGCAGCCTGCTGACTGACTGAAGTGATGTCACTGTCACTCTCTGCAATAAGAGAAGGGATTGGATTGGATAGCAGGAGGATGCTACTGGTGTAATAGAGAGCTCTGGGGGAGGAGTCTGTTCTCTTCCCTCCAATGACAACCCATCGTGGGTAGGAGGAGAACAACATAAGGGAGGGGTTAGTTCTCTTCATTACCAAGTATACTGTAATATCCAGGACATTGTACAGAGTGGTGGTGGGTTCCTGGGGCTCTGAATTCCAGCACCGGGCACTGCCAGAGCCTGTGTCATGGGAAGGTATTGGAGTGTCTCCTGAAGATGTTCAGCACTGACCCCTGACTACCTTTTAGTCAATAATGTACCAACAGACCTTATGTAGGAACAAGTGACCACCAAGGGGGGAAAGACTGCCCTCCTTCATTCCACTTGGTATACTGGAAAATAATGAGATGGTAAGAAGGTGAAGGTTGTCTTCCTTTCCTGATAGGAGTTCTGCAAGGAAATCTGGAAAGTAAATACAGGTGGGAGAGCAATCACCAAGAGCCCCCCTCCCTACCTCAGTGTCCCCCTGAGCCTGACAACCTTTTTTTTCCCTCAGAGCTCTGCTTCCCACCAACCCTATCCACCCAGATTCCTTCAGCTACTCTACCCCCTCAAAGCCCCTGAACTCCACTACCCCTTAAGGGACCTTAACCCCTGAGAGACCCCATCAGCTCCTCTACTTCCCTCAGACCCCTCAGTATTTCCCTCCCTCTGACACCAATGATGGAACATATTCTTCATGGCAGGCTGGGGAATGTTTCCTTCCTCCTGAGCAGCAATGTAAGGGGCTCTATGCTCCATACTCCTGACCCCGGCACTCCATCATTGTGTTGGCTGCATAGTGTAATGATTGCCCATTGGCTGCCTGTGTAGTGTCATCATTGCCCTTTGTAGGCCATGTATGGTCAGGATGGTCCTTGTCTTGTCTATTTATTGTCAGTGCTGTTTGTTTAGAGGACCATATTACTAGAATTTATCTCCACAATGAGGAGAATGTTCCGGCCCCGGAAGTGGGGGAATGTTCTGCCCCTGAAGGGGTTCATCTGGGTTCCCACACTATATATGTGTGTATCATCATCTGCTGGAGATAAAAGACGTCACAGTGACTATGGAGGAAGAGGATGGACGTGACTATGGAGGAAGAGGACGGACGTGACTATGGAGGAAGAGGACGGACGTGACTATGGAGGAAGAGGACGGACGTGACTATGGAGGAAGAGGACGGACGTGACTATGGAGGAAGAGGACGGACGTGACTATGAAGGAAGAGGACGGACGTGACTATGGAGGAAGAGGACGGACGTGACTATGGAGGAAGAGGACGGACGTGACTATGGAGGAAGAGGACGGACATGATGGGGGGGGTGTTAATAGGAAATAACATCTTATTACCTCCTCTGCTGCCACTTCCAGCAATGTCTCCTCTGCTTCCTCCCAACTCACCTCTCGGAATGTCTTCTCTGTCCCTGACATCACTTCCTGTCTGTACCTAACATCACTTCCTGTCTGTATTCCATAGAGATGTCCTGTCTGGGGAGTAGAAATGAGATCACCATCTTGTGGAGTTCAGAGGAACTGCAGCCCCAAGAAACGTCCCCTAATAACCATTCCAGCATTGTATCTACCGTACAGAAATACCAGGGAAGATCAAAAAGAACTAAAAAAAGTAAGAAAAATAAACCTAACTCTTATGCAACCAAATGTTTAAATAAGATATTTTACTACAGATAGAAAAGTCTTAAAGACACAGAATACAAGATAAAAACAAAATACCTAATAAAACAGAAACCTCTAAAACAGATCTTTTTGTGTAAAAAAATGCAAAAATACATCCTAAAGTATAAAAATATATATCAATCCACTGATAATGAGGATGTTAGACATAAATTACAAGGATGTAATGGTCACTTAGGAATGGTGGTGGAGATCTCTCAAAATAAGAATACATCCTTGAAAACTGTAAAGCAATAAATAATATATAAACTGGGCCATCCACTTCATCCATAAAGACATTGTGATTGAAGATCTTCTAGATCACATAGAAGGAGGACTCATCCATGATTTCATACATTTGTTTGGAAGGATAGAACAATCCTCAGAAGGGAACATGTAGGATGACAGGAAAGGCTCCTGACTGGTGAGATCCTCCAAACATAATGATGACATCCATGAACTGGAGCGAGCTCGTTGGGGTGATAAAGCCAATCTGGAAACACTGTGTAGACGTTCTCCAAGAACTCAGCACACTCCAGGTGTGGAGAAAGTCTCCAGGTGGGTTTAGCCTGTCATTTATCATAGGTAGAAATGTCCACACATGGACTTCCACAGGGACCCCCAGACTACATATAGAACCTGTACAGTGTCCCCTGTAATGAACTGCTTCCCCCAGGCCCATAGCAGAATGACAGCTGAGCGGGATTTTTCCCATCCTGGGTGGACATCATATGAAGTCCTCCAAGTCTAGTGGCTCTGCTGTATCTTGATATGTCACCTGCTGTGTCCACCAAATGACAGATCATTTTACCAGGCCAGCCCAGTACCATGTGATTGCTATGACCAATCACAGTGATCACATGACAGTTGTACACAATGAATGGCTTTCATTCATAGCCATTCATTGTGTATGTGACGGAGGAAAGGCAGGACAGAACACACAGAGAGGATGACAGACGCACAAAGCTTTATTGAGACAAACAGATGGCAGTCCTTCAATACGGGGGGTGGCAGACAGGGTGGATTTGCCACTAAATGGTAACAAGGGTCCCCACCCACTTATAGTCCACTAGGAGAGCCAAGGGGGTGTCCCTGTAACAGGGGTAGTCCGACACAGGAGAGGGGTGCCTGGGGTCACCACTGTAACAGTTCAGGTAACAGTGGGGAAGCAGGTACTCACGGAGAACAAGGGGTTCAGTCCAGGCTGGGGATAGATCCAGGCAGATTCACGGGGACAGCAGAAGATTCCTCCACAGTGCAGGGATTCCAGGCAGCACAGACAGTTCAGGAGATGAGGAGGAGGATGGGGGATGAGAGAAGCTGGCGCTCAGCACAGCCTTCCCTCACACACACAGCCACGAGAACACACAGGGGGGTTTCCTTGCTCTCTCTTAAGTATTGAGCTGGTAACCGGATACTTCCTGTCGGGTTACCATGGCAATGGGTCCTGTCCAGAGAGTTCAGGAATTTGTGCATGAGGGGGAAGGGAGGAGGGGTCCAGTGTAATTTAATTAGACCATTTGGCCTAGTGACACAGGGGACAATTGGAACAATACAGAGCAGGACTCTGAAGGCATGTGATACAAGGCATTAATAAGGGGATTAATAATTGGTAAGCTCCCATACCGCGACACTCCTCCCCCCTCCTTTTCACAAGTACTGATAAGGGGGACCCAATCGGGTTCCCTGGAAGGCACTTGTGGGGCCTAGCCTAGCTACTGTGGGTCTTGTTGGCGGGAAAGGCCATCAGCATTTTGGTGCTGGCTTCCCCGCCTGTATCGAATGGTAAAGTTGTAGGGCTGGAGGGCCAGGCTCCACCTAAGGAGGCCACAGTAAATCAAAAACGAATTCTCCTGCGCTCTGGGACTCAGACAGGTGGCGAACAGATGGAACCAGGCCTGGAGGGATCGTCCACCAATGCATAAAGGGCTGTGCGGCTCCAAAACAAGGCTGGGGAAGCCCAATCAACACTGCAGAATGAAATGAAAACGAGAAGCGCACCAACCTTGCGCATTACCTCAGTAACCAAAATTTATTAATTGTAAAAAATATACTCACAAACAGCGAATAAAATCAGGCATGTAAGTCCTCACAGGGACTTGAAGATAACATGAGTCCCATCAGGGGAGTGGGTGTTCAGTACACTGATGCGTTTCGAAGGGGGTCCCTTCTTCCTCAGAGCTCAGAAGAAGGGACCCCCTTCGAAACGCGTCAGCTGTTATTCGCTGTTTGTGAGTATATTTTTTACAATTAATAAATTTTGGTTACTGAGGTAATGCGCAAGGTTGGTGCGCTTCTCGTTTTCATTTCATTCCACCTAAGGAGGCGCCCATTGTCCCCGGACACCGGTTCAGCCATGTGAGGGGGTTGTGGTCGGTGACTATGGTGAACTCCCGGCCGTACAGGTAGGGCTGTAGTTTCTTTAGGGCCCAGACTATGGCTAGACACTCCTTCTCCACTGTAGCATAGGCAACTTCCCGGTCCAGTAGCTTGCGGCTGAGGAAGGCAACGGGATGTTCCTCCCCAGCCTCGTTGACTTGGCTGAGGACAGCCCCTAGGCCGTAGGTGGAGGCATCTGTCTGTACGAGGAAGCGTCTGTTGTGGTCAGGGGTGGCCAGGACGGGGTTTCTTGCCAGGGCGGATTTGAGGTCACAGAAGGCGGATTCACAGGCCGAGGTCCAGGTCACCATCCGGGGACTGTTCTTCCGGGTCAGGTTGGTCAGGGGCTGGGCCATGGAGCTAAAATTAGGTACAAATTTACGGTAATAGCCGGCAGTGCCGAGGAATGCCATCACTTGCTTCTTGGTCTGGGGAGTGGGCCAGTCATAAATGGCCTGAACCTTGGCTGGCTCAGGTTTCAGTGTCCCCCCCCCTACTCGGTGCCCGAGGTACTGTACCTCCGCCATTCCCAATTGGCACTTGTCTGGTCTCAGTGTCAGCCCGGCCCTGCAGATGCGGTCTAGGATGGCCCCCACGTGGGCCAGGTGCTCCTCCCACGTGTCGCTAAAGATCGCTATGTCATCTAGGTAAGCGCACGCAAACTCTTGGCATCCCTCCAGTAGCTGGTCCACGACCCGCTGAAAGGTGGCGGGGGCGTTTTTCATGCCGAAGGGCATGACGAGGAATTCATACAGGCCGAACGGGGTAATGAAGGTGGAGCGCTCAACGCCCTCTTTTGTGAGGGTGATTTGCCAGTAACCCTTGCTGAGGTCTAGGGTGCTCACGTAGCGGGCCCCGGCCAGACGGTCCAGCAGGTCGTCTATGCGGGGCATGGGGTAGGCGTCACTAACAGTGTAGTCATTCAACCTCCGGTAATCCACGCAAAAGTGGGTGGTCCCATCCTTCTTTGACACGAGCACCACCGGGGAGGCCCAAGGACTGCGGGAGGGTCGGATGATACCCAGCTGGAGCATCTCGGAGAGTTCTGCTCGGATGGCCGCCTTCACGGATTCGGGGACTCTGTATGGGGCCTGCTGGATGGGTTTCTGACTGTGGGTCTCCACGTGGTGGAGGGCTAACCCGGTGTGACCTGGGGTGGCCGAGAAGGCGATGGCCCGGTCCGCTATCACGGCCCACATCTGGGCCGTCTGGCGGGGGTTCAGCCGAGCCCCTGTTGGAATCTGATCTAGGGGAGTGGTGACTTTGGTGGCTTGCAGGAGATCGGGCAGGGCTCCCTCGTCTGCTACGCCCGTGGAGGCGGGGCAGACAGCGAGCACGGGCAGAGCTCGGTCATGGTACTCCTTCAACATGTTGATGTGGACCGTGCGCTGTTGACGGTTGCGGGCGTCGAGACCAATGACGTAACTAGTCTCGTCTATCTTGCGGAGGACCTTGTAGGGTCCTTCCCAGATGTGCTGGAGCTTATTCTGGGGGTTGGGGATGATCTTGAGCACCTGCTGCCCTTCAGTGAACTCGCGGCCGCGTGCCTTGCAGTCGTACCAGACCTTCTGACGTGTCTGGGCTGAAGGGAGGTGGCCGTGGGCCATGGTGGCCAGGCGGGTCAGCCTTTCCCGTAGCTCGAGAATGTAGGGAACGACGGGGGTACCCGTGTCCTCTATCTGCCCTTCCCAATGTTCCCGGAGCAGGGATAGGGGACCGCGGACCTTCCGCCCGTACAGGAGTTCGAAGGGGGAGAACCCCGTTGACTCTTGCGGTACCTCCCGATATGCAAACAACAGGTGTGGAAGGAGCTTCTCCCAGTCCGCCTCCCCATCAACGAAGGACCTCAGCATGCTCTTCAGTGTGCCATTGAAGCGCTCGCAGAGGCCATTGGTTTGGGGGTGATAGGGAGTGGTCCGGATCGCCCCTACCCCGCACGTGCGCCAGAGGGATTGGACCACCTTGGACATGAACTGGGTACCCTGGTCCATCAGGATCTCGCTGGGGAAACCCACCCGGGAGAAAACGGTGACTAGGGCCTCGGCTACTTTGGGGGCGGAGATGCTGGACAGGGGAACAGCCTCGGGGTAGTGGGTAGCGTAATCCACTACCGTGAGGATGTACCGCTTGCCGGCCTTATTGGGCCGGGCCAGGGGCCCCAGGATGTCTACAGCTACCCGCTGAAAGGGCTCATCAATGATGGGTAAGGGGCGGAGCGGCGCCTTGGGGTGGTCCCCTGGGCGTCCCCTCCTCTGACAGATGTCACAGGTCTGACAGAAGTGGGCTACGTCCTGGGTGATACCTGGCCAGTAGAAGGCTTGGGTCAGCCGCAGCCCCGTTTTCCTCTTACCCAGGTGGCCAGCTACTGGAATGTCGTGGGCTATCTGGAGTAGCGGGAACCGGAACCGTCTGGGCACTATCAGTTGTGTGGGGCTAGCAGAGGGTTGACCCGGGTGGCTTGGGCCTGCTGTGCGGTACAACAACCCCTGCTCCCACCAAAGCTGGCCCCCATCCCCCTCCTGCCGCCCTGCGGCGGCCTGGGTCCTAAACTTAGCCAAGGTGAGGTCTGTGGCTACCTCCCGCTTAAAGGTCTCCCGATCCCAGGTCAGGGGAAGGTCTGAGTCAGGTAGGGGTTCACTCACCATGTCCATGCTGGGGAAAGGTCCTGTGGTGGCTTCATCTGTAGGAGGACCTCGACCTGCTTGGCGCCGGGTCACCGCCCCGACGTACTGGCATCGTAGCTCCTCCAAGTCATTGCCGAGTAGGACATCCGCCGAGAGGCCGCCCATGATGCCGATCTGGCACTGTTGCTCCCCGAACCCATAGTCGAGGTGCACGGATGCCCTGGGGATGTGATGTCTGGCTCCTCCCGCCAGCTCGATGGCGAATCCAGGGCCGGGTTAGATGGCTTCCGGCCGGATCACTTGGGGATGAGCGATGGTCAGGAAGGCCCCCGTATCCCGAAAACCGGTGGCGGGTTGCCTGTCTACCCGCACAGCCTGCAGGTGGCGTTGTTTCTGGGTGGAGTATGTAGCCCCGGGGGGTGGACACTGTAAACCCCCCAGGGTTGGTTGGCGTCTGGGGGGCTCATCCATTTGCTGGGAGGCGGGGGCAGTGGTTCTTCTGCGGGATAAAGTTCCAGGTAGTGAACCGGACGGGTAAAACGCTGGCTTCGAGAGGTGGGACAGTTAGCTTGGAGGTGCCCTGGCTGGTTGCATCCGTAGCAGCGGCGCTCCATGGGGGGCCCTGTGAACCGGGCTCTGGGGGGTGGCCCTGCAGGATTGGCAGTGGTAGGTGGGGGGCCCGTTTTGGCAGAGGTGGCGGGGGGCAGGGCCCTTGACGGCTCAGGGGCCCGCCGTTTCCAGTGTGGCTTGATGGCCAGGATCTCATCAGCCAAGGCACCGGCCTTTGCAAGGGTGGTAGGGGCTTTCTCTCTTACCCATCCGCGCACCTCCGCTGGGCATTGGTTGTAGAATTGCTCCTTTAAGAATGCTTGAATGATTTCTTCTGCGGTGCGGGCCTGTTCCCCCTCTAGCCACCTCCGACAGGACTGCGACATCTTGTGCGCATACATCCTATAGGACGGTTCCGCATGGCAGGGAAGGTCACGGAAGCGCGCCCGGTGCACTTCTGGGGTCACCGCATAATATTCCAACACAGTCTGTTTGACCCGGGCATAATCCCGGCCATTCACATAGTCCAGAGTGCGGTAGGCCGCAGCTGCACCCCCTTCTAACAGACCCACGAGGTGCCGTATCCAATCCATGCTTGGCACCTCCATGAGCTGGCACTGCTGCTCAAAGTCCTGAAAGAACCCCTCCACATCCCCGGTGGCTTCGTTGAAGGGTTTAAAGTCCTTGCGGCTGACCCGGGGAGGGGGGTATCCCGCGGCCCTGGGGCTGGACGGGCAGCTTAGGTCACGGTGGCTCCCTTGGCTCTCTCTTTCATGCGCCCTCCGGATAGCCTCTCGCTTGTCCTCTGCTGTGGCGTCTGACCCCAGGAGGGCCATCTCTTCCTCCACCCGAGTAAGCCAGGGGCTCTTGGGCCCTGGATCCTTGCGTGCTGGGGAGGCTGGGGTTGATCTGCTTTTTCTCGGAGCGTCCTGGGGGTCCGCCTCCTTAATGGCGGTGATCAGATCCTCTTTGGCTAGGCCCCTCCAGGAAACGGCCAGCTCCTCAGCCCTCTCCTGCAGACATGCCACAGTCCACTTCCTGTA
Source organism: Staurois parvus (assembly GCF_062004578.1). Taxonomy (NCBI): domain Eukaryota; kingdom Metazoa; phylum Chordata; class Amphibia; order Anura; family Ranidae; genus Staurois; species Staurois parvus. The sequence continues at coordinate 1,735,065 of NW_028317970.1, read as the reverse complement.
TTCGCTGGGCCGGGCCTGTTCCTGCATCCGCTGGCTTTCGCTGTCTGTCATCTCCTCAGTGTCCTGATCCCACCGCTGCCAACCAGTATGTGACGGAGGAAAGGCAGGACAGAACACACAGAGAGGATGGCAGATGCACAAAGCTTTATTGAGACAAACAGACGGCAGTCATTCAATACGGGGGGTGGCAGACAGGGTGGATTTGCCACTAGAGGGTAACGAGGGTCCCCACCCACTTATAGTCCACTAGGAGAGCCAAGGGGGTGTCCCTGTAACAGGGGTAGTCCGACACAGGAGAGAGGTGCCTGGAGTCACCACCGTAACAGTTCAGGTAGCAGTGAGGAAGCAGGTACTCACGGAGAACAAGGGGCTCAGTCCAGGCAGGGGATAGATCCAGGCAGATTCACGGGGACAGCAGAAGATCCCTCCACAGTGCAGGGATTACAGGCAGCACAGACAGTCCAGGAGATGAGGAGGAGGATGGGGGATGAGAGGAGCTAGCACTCAGCACAGCCTTCCCTCACACACACAGCCAGGAGAACACACAGGGGGGTTTCCTTGCTCTCTCTTAAGTATTGAGCTGGTAACTGGATACTTCCTGTCGGGTTACCATGGCAATGGGTCCTGTCCAGAGAGTTCAGGAATTTGTGCACAAAGGGGGAAGGGAGGAGGGGTCCAGAGTAATTTAATTAGGCCATTTGGCCAGTGACACAGGGGACAATTGGAACAATACAGAGCAGGACTCTGAGGGCATGTGATACAAGGCATTAATAAGGGGATTAATAATTGGCAGGCTCCCATACCGCGACAGGGATTATCAGTGATCACTCCACTAGGGGACGGCCCACAGTACATATACTGCCACAAAGCGGCCCCTGTGTGCAGGATCATGTTTATAACCGGCATCCTGTTTACTTGCTAGGGGGCCGTGTGCGGCATTCTACCGTCCTACCCGCGGCACGATCGTGGCCACGGGTGTCAATCAGTGGGTCCTGGACGGTGATTACTCGCAGGAGCCTGGTGATTGCCAGCAAACACTGACAGGCAGGAAGGCTGCATTGTTTTCAATGCAGCTCTCCTCCATGTCAGTTTTCAGCACACTGTTCCGGAGAGCAGCTTTCAGCTTTCCGGATCAGTGTGTTCCTGTGAAGCACACCTCCCCCCCGCCCACTAGTAAAACTCTCCCCTCACAAAGGTAACCCTTTGATTGCCTAAAAATGTTAATCCCGTCCTCCCCAGTGCCATTAGTACAGTGTCAGTGTTTTTTTTTTTTGCACTGATCACTGTATTGGTGTCACTGGGGATGTCAGTGATCCCAAGTCAGTTCCCCCCAGTGTCAGAATGTCCGCCGCAGTCCCGCCATAAGTCGCTGATCGCAGCTATTGTTAGTATAAAAGTTAAAAAAAATCCATTATCTATACCGCCATTTAGCAAAGACACAGAGCAGAATACATTTTGGATGAAATTTATGACAAAATTTGATTTTTAAATTTTTTTACTGGACATGTTTTATAGCAAAAAGTCCAAAATATTGTTTTTTTTCTCAAAATTGTCAGACCTTTTTTTCATAGTGCAAAAAATAATAACAGCACAGGCAATAAAATACCACCAAAATAAAGCTCAATTTGTTGGGAAAAAAATGACGTAAATTTCACTTTGGTGCAGTGTTGCATGACTGCGCAATTGTCAGTTAAAGTAATGCAGCGCCGTAACAAACGGCTTCCTGACCGCCCTATAGCAGAAATACTGCTACAGGCAGCACAGGTGTGCAAAAAGTCACATATATATACGTGATTCGCGCTTCCGTGGTTTTCACGCCCCTCCCAGGTGGCATCAGATTGCCCGTCAGTACACCAGTCATCACATTTAACCCCTTGATTGCCAGGAAGACGCTCATACACAATAAACCTCCATTGCTAGTATGGTGTCTGAACGGATCTATATCGTTGATCAGGTCAGCACTATACCAGCGTTCACATTAGTATAGTGTCCCCAAAAACGCAGCGTTAGCAGGATCAGCCCCGGCACCTGCCAACACCTGCGTTTAGCCCCTACGCTTACCCCTCCTTCTCCTCCAGCAAGTGCAGTGTTAGTAGGTCACTGTCACTGATACATTGCACACAAAACCGCAGTGTTGGCAGAATCAGGCCTGATCTCTGTTTTCACTTGCCAGAAAATTTGATGACTCTGATATGCAGCAGAGTGCCAGTACTAGTGCCGCGCTACCTTTTGGTTAACTGGCGAGCACCAACGGTCTAGTACATCCTGGTCTTTCACATATCAGCACTTCAGTATCACTTGGTGACGTGGCGAGTCCCATAAGTGCAGTACAAGCTGGTGCAGTGGTGAGCACAAGTATTGTCCCGCAGCCACCAAGAATTCACACACAGACCTATAGAGTCCCAAGTATCCTTCCAGATGTGCTTGCAAATCCCGATTGACAGCCTACAAATTCTGCAGCACCGTACTTCCCCCTTTTACTGCCCAACCCAGAATTCAGGTGGAAACAGCAAATTTAACTCCTCCGCTTGATTTTTGGAGCTGTTTTTCACAGAATATCTGTATGCGTTGATTGTGGATCAAAGCAATTTTAATGCACAACAATTTATCACCGCCAACCCAAATTCAAACCTTGCCAGACCATTCGCATGGAAACCCATTACGGTTTCCGAATTAAAAATTTTTTGGGGGCCTAACCCTCAACATGGACATTACTAAAAGAAATGAATTGTGGTTGTATTGGTCCACAGACCTGATTCATCATATGCCGTGTTCTCTGCTGCCATGGCCAGGCATAGATATGAGAGTATAATGTGTTTTATACATTTCAGCGACAATACACTCTGTCATCCTCGGGGTGACTCTGAATTTGACCGGCTCCACAAAATTCGTCCCCTTGTAAATCACCTCAACCAAAAATTTGCAGATGTCTATACTCCCCAGCAAAACATCTGCGTTGATGAATCACTCATTAATTTTTCTGGCCGCCTTGCATTCAAACAATTTCTCCCTGCAAGCGTGCCAGATATGGGGTCAAGATGTAGAAGACCTGTGAGAGGACAACAGGCTATACTTATAAGTTTTGGATTTATGAGGGAAAAGATAGTCACGTGGAGCCCCCTGGATGCCCAGACTACATGGGGAGCAGTGACAAGATAGTTTGGGACTTGGTGTCATCATTTCTCCATATGGGGTACCACTTATACGTGGACAATTTTTATTCAAGCGTGCCACTATTTAGACATTTGTACAATCTTGGAACTGGTGTATGTGGCAAAGTGTGACCTAATGTGTGCCCACCACTAGAAGTGGGTGGAATCAGGGCGGTATATTCTAATGGTGGGCATACCACACACTTTTACTGGCAGAGATTTCTTCTCTTTTTTTATTCAGCCCACACTCTACATACAAAAAAAAAAAAAGAACATAGCATATATACCCAACAAGGACCAGCGACGTACTTGTACATCACTGTGCTTTGAATGGTTATACCAGAATGATGCCTACAGCTGCAGGCCTCATCCAGGTATCAATTTTTCAGCCAGCGATTGGTTTTCATGTAAAAGCAATCCTAGTGGCTAAGTAGCTGCAGCATTTCTTTAACAAACAGCAGGATATGATGCCCCCCTCCCCCGCTGCCTTCCACGGCCTTCTCGGGCAGTCCCGTGCCATCGTGGGAACCTGAGAATGCAGCCGGTGTTTCTGCCAGCTGACCATAGAGCTGATTGGAGACCAGAATGGTGCCAATCATCTCTATAGTCTAAGAAATCAGAAGCTACGAGCATTTCATCACTTCAGTTTTGCAGGATATAAACAGCGCCATTTGTAAATTGGGAAAGCATCTGATCACCGATCTTGGCTTGATTAGATAATGTAAGGGCAGAGGAGATATCCAGAGTCTGATAGACCCCAGATTTCTCAAAAAAGAATATATGACAATGCCCGATGAAGTTATCGGGGATATTTGCATTCCCTGTGATAGCATTAAAAGTGATTAAAAAAAAATGAAAGGGACAGTGTAAAAATAATTTAAAAAATCAAAATAACTTACAAAAAAAAAGTACCCTCTTCCCCTCCCCCCCACACACATGTGCATCTGCGTTCACGAGCATTGACCCTGTGCCAGTATGTAAACAGCGGTTGCACCATGCATGTGAGGTATCACCACGAACGTCAGATGAAGGGCAGTAATTCTAACATTAGACCTCCTCTGTAAATCTAAAATGGTAGCTTGTAAAAGTTTTTAAAGCGTTGCCTATGGATATTAAAAATGTATGCAGTTTGTCGCCATTGCACGGGGCATGTGCAGTTTTAAAACATGTCATGTTTGGTATCTATTTACTCAGCATATCATCATATTTTATATTTTACCAAATAATTGTACAAAATATTGTGTTTTTATGCATTAAAAGTAAAAAAACTGTATTTAAAAAAAAAAATTGTGTTTGAAAATTGCTGCACGAGTACAATGTGACATAAAGAAATTCAGTACTATGTGACATAAAAAATTGCAGCACCTACCATTTTATTCACTAGGGTGATTGACAAACAAACTTTTTTTTACACAAAATTGCACTTAAATGATTTATTGCTCACACAAGCCATGGGTATATGTGGAATTACTCCCCAAAATACATTCTGCTACTTCTCCCGAGTATGGGGGTACCACATGTGAGAGACATTTTGTCAGTCTAGCCAAGTACAGGACCCCAAAATCCAATAACCACCTTCAGGCTTTTAAAGGGCTTTATTTCCTCATTACACTTCCTGACTATCTATCACAGTTTCGGAGGCCCTGAAATGTCAGGATAACACCAAACCCCCCAAATGACCCCTTTTTGGAAAGTAGACACCCCAAGGAATTTGATAAGAAGCATGGTGAGTATTTTGCAGATCTCGTTTGTTGCCACAAGTTTTTGAAAATTGAAGAAAAACAACAAAAACATGTTTTCTTTTCTTTTTTAATATTTCAAAACCTTGTGAGAAAAAATGAGATCTGCAAAATACTCACCATGCCTCTTTTTTAAATTCCTTGGGGTGTCTACTTTCCAAAAAGGGGTCATTTGGGGGGGTTGGTGCTATCCTGGCATTTCAGGGCCTACGAAACTGTGATAGGTAGTGAGGAAGTGAAATGAGGAAGTTACGCACCTTCAGGCTTTCAAAGTGGTCATTGGATTTCAGGATCCTGTATGTGGCTAGGCTCCCAAAAAGTCTCACACATGTGGTACCCCCATACTCGGGAGAAGTAGCAGAATGTATTTTGGGGTGTAATTCCTTATATACCCATGGCTTGTGCGAGAAATATATCATTTAACCTCCCTGGCGGTATGATTATTTCAGATTTTTGGTGCTGAAAGCGGTACCATTATTTTGCATGGAAATTTGGCGTTTTATATTGTAGGCCTGTAATTTTTAGGAATAACTCACTGAAATCTGTCCGAACAAGAGTCTAGTAAACATCCCGGGATGATAAAACTTGAAACACAAAATCATAAATTATAATTTAATAAATAATCATAAAATATAATAATAATAAATGTAATTCAATAATATAATCAAACCAAAAACACTGAAGTGTGAAATATAGCGCCAAGTTCGCACATCACTGAGCAAAGTCGCAGAATCGTTTTCAGTGTCTGATGACGAATTTCCCCCACCAATCATTATCACTCAATTCTGCAAGTGGTTCTGATTTGCTATCGCTGTTCTCTAGCCGGTCTAAACCGCTCTTGACCTAAAGGGACGCTTTTTGGACGCCATGGACGTTTCTCAGTTACCAGGCAGAAAGAACAGTAACAATGCAGGCAGGGCGCCGGACAAAGCACTCGGGACAAAATGTATGTGAAATGGTTTGATACAGGAATGTTTTACTATGTGATTTTAGTGATTTTTGTGAATGTCACTTTTTGTCATTTTCAAATTTCCCGCCGTTCCGTCCCCCGTACGTCCCGACGCTCGCAGGGGACGGAACCCAGATGACAGATGCCAGCATCCGCCGGATTACATTGCCGGAGACACTGCAGGGGGGACATCGCGGGAGCGCAGGACAAGGTAAGTGATCGAGGGATTGTGGAGCAGCACCGCATAGTATTCCCGAGTGTAGCTCGGGGTTACCGCTTGTGGTGCTGAAACTTTACCCCGAGCTACACTCAGGAATACCGCCAGGGGGGTTAAATGACAACTTTGGGTTAAAAAAAAGTAATTTTCCAAAAGCTTGTGGAAAAAAAAAAATCTTCCATGGACTCAATATGCCTCTCAGCAGATAGCTTAGGGTGTCTACTTTCCAAAAGGGGTCATTTGGGTGTGTTTGTACTGTCCTGGTATTTTAGCACCTCAGGAAATGTAATGAGCAGTCAGAAAGTAAAAGCTGTAAATTCCATTATCTCTCCCATAGTTTGTAGACGCTATAACTTTCACACAAAGCTATCAATATACAATTATTGGGATTATTTTTAACCAAAAACATGGAGCAGAATATTTTAGTATTTTTTTATATTTTTATGACAGAAATGAGAAAATGTCATTTTTTTAAAAACTTTTTTCGTTTATAGCACCAAAAATAAAAATTGCACAGGTGATCAAATACCACTTAATTTCTATTTGTGTGAAAAAAAGGATGTAAATTTCATTTATTTACTGTATTGCATGACCGCGCAATTGTCAGTTAAACTAGCACAGTGCTGTATAGCAAAGAAATGGTGTAAATTCCATTATCTCTCCCATAGTTTGTAGACGCTATAACTATCACACAAAGCAATCAATATACACTTATTGGGATTTTTTTCACTAAAAACATGGAGCAGAATACATTTTGGCCTAAATGTATGACTAACTTTGAGTTTACTATATATTTTCTATAGCCGAAAGTAAACAATTTTGTTTTTCTACAAAATTTTCGGTCTTTTTTTATTGTAGTGCAAAAAATAAAAAGCGCACAGGTGATCAAATACCACCAAAAGAAAGCTCTATTTGTGTGAAAAAAAGGATGTAAATTTTGTTTGGGTGCAGCATTGCATGACCGCGCAATTATCAGTTGAATTAGTGCAGCACTAAGTAGCAAAAAGAGGCGTGGTCATTAAGGGGGCAAATCCTCTGGAGGGGGAGGGGTTAAACATGTCCAGCAAAAAGATAATAAAAATCAAATTTTGTCATAAATTTCGTCCAGAATGTATTCTGCTCCGTGTCTTTGCTAAAATAAAATCCCAATCCGTGTAAATGAATCGGTTTATGTGAAAGTTATAACATCTACAAATGGCGGGATAGATACTGGAGTTGTATTTTTGTTACTAGTGTGATAGATATTTTGGGCCTACAGTAATTTTTACCATCATTGTGAACTTTTGATAGAAGTCTCAGTCTCAGTTCCTGCAACTTCCCAGAACTGCACTTTCTAAGTGGACATTGACTGTGTATAAGATTTCCCATGTGTTTTATCACCCCAACACCCCCCATGAAGATTTCCTGTAGAGGTTTATGGCAGTATGGTCACCTAGCTGATGTAAGGAATAAGCCCCGGACCCGTCATTCCTAACACCTCCTAGAGAGTGTTGTCATCCATCTTCCTGCGGGAACTGAATTCAGAGGAGGTACGATCAGCGATTGTCATCCATCTTCCTGCAGGAACTGAATTCAGAGGAGGTATGATCAGCGACTGTCATCCATCTTCCTGCAGGAACTGAATTCAGAGGAGGTACGATCAGCGACTGTCATCCATCTTCCTGCAGGAACTGAATTCAGAGGAGGTACGCTCAGCGATTGTCATCCATCTTCCTGCGGGAACTGAATTCAGAGGAGGTAAGATCAGCGATTGTCATCCATCTTCCTGCAGGAACTGAATTCAGAAGAGTAATGATCAGCGATTGTCATCCATCTTCCTGCAGGAACTGAATTCAGAGGAGTAATGATCAGCGATTGTCATCCATCTTCCTGCGGGAACTGAATTCAGAGGAGGTATGATCAGCGATTGTCATCCATCTTCCTGGGGGAACTGAATTCAGAGGAGGTATGATCAGCGATCGTCATCCATCTTCCTGCGGGAACTGAATTCAGAAGAGTAATGATCAGCGATTGTCATCCATCTTCCTGCAGGAACTGAATTCAGAGGAGTAATGATCAGCGATTGTCATCCATCTTCCTGCGGGAACTGAATTCAGAGGAGGTATGATCAGCGATTGTCATCCATCTTCCTGCGGGAACTGAATTCAGAGGAGGTACGATCGGTGATTGTCATCCATCTTCCTGCGGGAACTGAATTCAGAGGAGGTATGATCAGCGATTGTCATCCATCTTCCTGCGGGAACTGAATTCAGAGGAGGTATGATCGGCGATTGTCATCCATCTTCCTGCGGGAACTGAATTCAGAGGAGGAATGATCAGCGAATGTCGTAGAAAGGATGGCGCTCTACTTCCTGCACTCTGTGCTTTCCATCCCCCATCAACCAATCACAATGTGTCCACAATCACCATGGAAATGATCAGATCAATGAAACGTTTGTCATAGACAGACCATCATGTGCCGATCATATACACAGACATTTGTATCACGGGAAACATACAAGAAGAAACATGTATGGAGAAAGACATGGGAAAGTCCCAATATGTGCATTCACCAATCACTCCTTCATTCCCGGTATACACACAATTCCATTGCTTCCATGTGTACACCATCAGTCACTCTTCTAGAATTGGGACATTTTATTACCACCCACTTCTTCGGTGATCCCCACCATGCAAGTATTGTCCTCACCTACAACTGTGGGCCTAATGAGTGCTTGGAACATTTGTCCACAAAGTATTAATAATAGACCTCCAAGTGTTTGTGAAATCTCCCACCACAAATGTACTCAGCCAATCACAGGGCAGGACTCCATTTTTATTCTTCTCCTGCCATCAATGACCAACCTGGTCCCACACTTCATCCATGTCTTTGGGGACCTCTGATCTCCTTATGAACTGTTTCTTCCATGATGAAGATCAGCCATGGAGTATATCTGAGGTGTATATCAGGGTGTGCTTCTTCCCCACATGAGAGCTGGGATGTCCAGCAACATTCATCTAGAAGACATTTCCCACACTCAAGGCACTAATACACCTCCAGGGTTGTGTGGGACCCCTGATGTACAGGAGGACAGGACTTCAGTGCGGAACATTTCCCTCACTCAGGAGTGGAAAGTAGCTTCTCCCTCATGTGCAAACTGTGATGTTTGTAAAGATGGGACTTCTGTGAAAAACATTTCCCACACTCAGGACAGGAATACGGCTTCTCCCCTGTATGAGATCGCTGATGTGTATAAAGACTGTACTTCACTGAAAAAAATTTCCCGCACTCAGAACAGGAATACGGCTTCTCCCCTGTGTGAGATCTCTGATGTCTGTAAAGATGAAACTTTTGTGAAAAACATTTCCCGCACTCAGAACAGGAATACGGTTTCTCCCCTGTGTGAGATCTCTGATGTTTGTCAAGATCAGACTTCTCTGAAAAACATTTCCCACACTCAGGACAGGAGTACGGCTTCTCCCCTGTGTGCAATCTCTGATGAGTGTAAAGACTGGATCTATCCGAAAAACATTTCCCGCACTCAACGCAGGAATATGGTTTCTCCCCCGTGTGAGATCTCTGATGTGTGTAAAGACTAGACATGTCTGCAAAACATTTCCTGCACTCAAGACAGGAATATGGCTTTTCCCCCGTGTGAGACCTTTGATGTCTGTAAAAATGTGACTTTTCTGAAAAACATTTCCCACACTCAGGACAGAAATATGGCTTCTCTCCCGTGTGAGATCTCTGATGTCTGTAAAGACTGGACTTCACAGCAAAACATTTCCTGCACTCAAGACAGGAATATGGTTTCTCCCCTGTGTGAGATCTTTTATGCACATTAAGAACAGATTTACAATGGAAACCTTTCCCGCACTCAGGACAGGAGAATCTCTTCCCTATTGGAAGGCCGGCCCGGTCCCGCACAGTCTGAGGTTCCTCAGGATACGAGGAATCCGATGGTCCATCTACACTGGGTGGTGCCGGATGGACATTGGAGGGAGCCGGGTTTTCTCCTGGACTATACTGTGTGATGTCCTCATCTTCTACTTTCCAGTCTGGAGACAAAGTGAGACAATCCTCGGAGGTTTTCCTCATCTCCCGGCCATGGACTAAAATACAAAGACAAAGAGGATTACTAGACAGGAGCTGATTGGTTTCCCCAAACCAGGACTCCGCCCACATCAGGCAGCTTGGTCTCTGAGGAGTTTACAATTCCACCCTCAAGGTGTCACGGTCGCCCCCTCGCCTGCTGTCCCTTCCTCCCCCTCCCCTCAGTTCAGGTGGCCTGCAGCAGCTCCCCCCTCACTCTCCTTTGATCCTCCTCCCTCCCTTCCCCTTGCAGATTTCTCACATCCTGCACAAGGAGAAAACGCCCCCTGTGGTGCGGGAAGCACCTCTCCTCAGCGAAGCTGCCGAGGAGTTAGGTACCCCACTGGACCCGCATAGCACGGGCCTCCAGGGTGTCTCTGAACCCCCCCCGGTGGGCGCAACATGGGAACAAGGCTTCCCATGCTCTGCGCCTGCCAGAGACAAAGGGCGCGCTCCCTGAGCACGGCCAGAGTGAGGGGGGCGTGCCTCATTGCCCCGACAACCCGACACTGGACCGGCCATTGCCAGGGCAACCAGGAAGCATCCTGCTCCGGCATAAGAGGACCAGAGCGGGACCCGGGAGGTTGTTGGTCCCCTGCACATCACCGTGAGTAGCTATTGGAAGATCTGAGCTGAGGCCAGACCCCCACAGCCAGACCCAGCTGAGTACTTTGCTGATCCCTGGGGGCTAGAGGTGCCTGCTGTCTGCTGTGTACCAAAGAGTACTCCTGCCTGCTATCCATTGTGTGCCAACGAGTACTCCTGCCTGCTATCCATTGTGTGCCAACGAGTACTCCTGCCTGCTATCCATTGTGTGCCAACGAGTACTCCTGCCTGCTATCCATTGTGTGCTAACGAGTACTCCTACCTGCTATCCATTGTGTGCTAACGAGTACTCCTACATGCTTTCCGCTGTGTGCCAATGAGTACTCCTGCCTTCTATCCGCTCTGTGCCAATGAGTACTCCTGCCTGCTATCCGCTGTGTGCCAACGAGTACTCCTGCCTTCTATCCGCTCTGTGCCAATGAGTACTCCCGCCTGCTATCCGCTGTGTGCCAACGAGTACTCCTGCCTGCTATCCGCTGTGTGCCAACGAGTACTCCTGCCTGCTATCCGCTGTGTGCCAAAGAGTACTCCTGCCTGCTATCCATTGTGTGCCAATGAATACTCCTGCCTGCTATCCGCTGTGTACCAAAGAGTACTCCTGCCTGCTATCTGCTGTGTGCCAAAGAGTACTCCTGCCTGCTATCCATTGTGTGCCAATGAATACTCCTGCCTGCTATCCGCTGTGTACCAAAGAGTACTCCTGCCTGCTATCCATTGTGTGCCAACGAGTACTCCTGCCTGCTATCCATTGTGTGCCAACGAGTACTCCTACCTGCTATCCATTGTGTGCTAACGAGTACTCCTACCTGCTATCCATTGTGTGCCAACGAGTACTCCTACATGCTTTCCGCTGTGTGCCAATGAGTACTCCTGCCTTCTATCCGCTCTGTGCCAATGAGTACTCCCGCCTGCTATCTGCTGTGTGCCAACGAGTACTCCCGCCTGCTATCCGCTGTGTGCCAACGAGTACTCCCGCCTGCTATCCGCTGTGTGCCAACGAGTACTCCCGCCTGCTATCCGCTGTGTGCCAACGAGTACTCCCGCCTGCTATCCGCTGTGTGCCAACGAGTACTCCTGCTTACTATCCATTGTGTGCTAACGAGTACTCCTGCCTGCTATCCATTGTGTGCCAACGAGTACTCCTGCCTGCTATCCGCTCTGTGCCAATGAGTACTCCTGCCTGCTATCCGCTGTGTGCCAACGAGTACTGCTACCTGCTATCCGCTGTGTGCCAACGAGTACTCCTGCCTGCTATCCGCTGTGTGCCAACGAGTACTCCTGCCTGCTATCCGCTGTGTGCCAACGAGTACTCCTGCCTGCTATCCGCTGTGTGCCAACGAGTACTCCTGCCTGCTATCCGCTGTGTGCCAACGAGTACTCCTGCCTGCTATCCGCTCTGTGCCAATGAATACTCCTGCCTGCTATCCGCTGTGTGCCAACGAGTACTCCTGCCTTCTATCCGCTCTGTGCCAATGAGTACTCCCGCCTGCTATCTGCTGTGTGCCAACGAGTACTCCCGCCTGCTATCCGCTGTGTGCCAACGAGTACTCCCGCCTGCTATCCGCTGTGTGCCAACGAGTACTCCCGCCTGCTATCCGCTGTGTGCCAACGAGTACTCCCGCCTGCTATCCGCTGTGTGCCAACGAGTACTCCTGCTTACTATCCATTGTGTGCCAACGAGTACTCCTGCCTGCTATCCATTGTGTGCTAACGAGTACTCCTACCTGCTATCCATTGTGTGCCAACGAGTACTCCTACATGCTTTCCGCTGTGTGCCAATGAGTACTCCTGCCTTCTATCCACTCTGTGCCAATGAGTACTCCTGCCTGCTATCCGCTCTGTGCCAATGAATACTCCTGCCTGCTATCCGCTGTGTGCCAACGAGTACTCCCGCCTGCTATCCGCTGTGTGCCAACGAGTACTCCCGCCTGCTATCCGCTGTGTGCCAATGAATACTCCTGCCTGCTATCCACTGTGTGCTCATGAGTACTCCTGCCTGCTGTTCGCTGTGTGCCCGAGGTTACTCCTGCCTAAACCGTGAGTGTTCAGACCCGCCTGTCTGAACTACCCCCCATGGGTCTCCCTATTTTCCCTGCCTGGACTGTCCATGAATCCCCCTATTACCTTGCCTGGACTGGCCCCATTGAATGCCCCTAATTTCCCTGCTTGGACTGCCGTTGAATTTCCCTCTTGTCCTGTCTGGTCTGCCCCATTGAACACTCAGACCTTTCCTACCTGGACTGCCCCATTGAACACTCAGACCTTTCCTACCTGGACTGCCCCATTGAACACTCATACCTTTCCTACCTGGACTGCCCCATTGAACACTCATACCTTTCCTACCTGGATTGCCCCATTGAACACTCAGACCTTTCCTACCTGGACTGCCCCATTGAACACTCATACCTTTCCTACCTGGATTGCCCCATTGAACACTCAGACCTTTCCTACCTGGACTGCCCCATTGAACACTCAGACCTTTCCTACCTGGACTGCCCCATTGAACCTCCCTATTACCTTTGCCGGAACTGCCTGCTTGGATTAATACTTGCTCAGGCCATTGATACCCAAATTGCCCTATCGTGGGACGGATTACAATTGTTTTGGGCTCCTCCCCTCTCTTCCCCTTTTGGGTACCCAGACGCTACCTTCCTACCCTGATTGAGTGCCTCCCATAGTTCAATACAGCTTTGTGTGTTTATCATCCTCCGTGTGTGTTGTGTCCTGCCTACACTTCCGTCACACAAGGGAACTAGGAAATGGCTCCTCTGATCTCCTACCAGGTCATTTCTTTATTCATGGACCTTAGTCAGAGAGTGAGGAAACAACCTGAACTGTCTTTTATAGGAGGGACAGTGATGGGGGGATTATAGGACGAGGGTCCCCACCCCCTCTATCACTCATCACCATCTTCCCAACACAAGAAGTACTGCACTTCCTTATTTAGTCCATGATTTAGTCATGAAGAACAGCGGGGCTGAGCCCCACCAGAGGTCAGAGAGTGAGGATGGGGGGAGAACAACCAAGATGAAGACTGGACTGATCCTGAAGACCACCATCATTGGGGTATTGACTCCTCCCTCATTATCACTTTCTGTTTAAGGGTCCAAAGTTGGAGGATGTTATCACATTATTATCACCATGTAAAAGTCTGTGCTCCAATCACATCATCCGATATAAAATGTCCAGCTGGGAGGAAATGGGGGGAACAAAAGAGAATCCATATTATGTGTATATATAGCAGTGGGGGGAGGGGGGAGAGCAGAAGTCAGGAGTATGTAATGTACAACATAGAGTATATAGTGCAGGGGTCAGGAGTATGTAATGTACAACATAGAGTATATAGTGCAGGGGTCAGGAGTATGTAATGTACAACATAGAGTATATAGTGCAGGGGTCAGGAGTATGTAATGTACAACATAGAGTATATAGTGCAGGGGTCAGGAGTATGTAATGTACAATATAAATTATACAGTGTAAGGGTCAGTACTCATAATATTGTATTCAGTAATCAGTGGAAGATTAAATGTTTACTGTAGACAAGTTGCAGAGATCCCACACCGCTGCCTCCCATCTCCTGAGACTGCACTCAGTGACTTGGGTCTGAGACAGTACAGACATATCCCTCCACCCGGCACAGCCAGCAGACCACAGAGCAAGGAACCCTGGGAGAATTGTTCTGTCAGAGATCTTACTAGATCCGGCCATGGGGAAGAATATCCAAATCACACACCCCAGGTGTCTAGGTCTAGTAACACTTATATTGAAAATCAACATTTTGCTGCCAGCTGAACCCCAGAACCTCCATAAATCCAGTCTAGATACATAAATTGTGTCTGCAGCACAGAGAAGGAAGATTATCCGAGAGAAATCCAGGAATACAGGACGGGGAACACAGCTCAGGAAAGTGACCAGGGGATTACAGGCTGATATCACCCAGTCCCCGCCCTACTCTGGACCAATCAGTGAGCAGTATGGGTGGAGGAATGGATTTAGTGTTCATGACCCACCTGTGCTGATCTCTGTAGGAGTGTCCTCCTCTATAAATGTCCCCGTTATTCCATCCTCCTCCATAGACTGCTGATCATCCCTCACATACGCCTCTTCTTCTTCTGATTGCACCTCAACTTTTATATCTATCAGATCTTCAACCTAAAACAAAATAATAATAGAAGAGCTCATCTGTAAAACATAAACACCAATATTGTGGCATCACATTAAAAAATCACTTCTATGAGTCCATTTTCTGAATGCTCCATCCCACCAACCTTGTAATGGTGAGGGATGGTGTGATCTTCCTGTGTGGAATCCCGGGAATACAGAGGACGGGGACATCTCTCTGGGGGGTTCCTGGTATTAGGTGGCTCCATCATATCCTTGTGTCCTTCTGAAAACTCCTCCATCACTCCATACTCCTCATCCTCCTCTTTATACTCTTCTTTAACATCAATATTATCATCCCCGAGGATTCCACTCTGAAAGATATAATAAAACATTCATTGTAACAAACATGCTGTGTATAAATCACAACTACCAATAATTGTCATCATCTACCTGATGATGGTGAGGGATGGTGTGACCTTCCTGTGTGGAATCCCGGGAATACAGAGGACGGGGACATCTCTCTGGTGGGTTCCCATGACTGGATCCATCTGTAGGAAACACACACACTGACTGAATCCATTGTTTCTATGTGTTTATCAGATGATGGGGGATCTAGGTGGATCCTCCGTACTGCTCTCTCCTTTACAATAAAGTCTCCTCTTACCCGGTGATGTGAGGGGCGGCTGATTGTCCATCATGACGTCCTTGTAGAGATCCTTGTGTCCTTCTAAATACTCCCACTCCTCCATGGAGAAATAGACAGTGACACCCTGACACCTTATAGGAACCTGACACACACAATGATACAGTCACCATCCAGACACATCCCTTGTCTGTTACTGGAGAATGTCCCAGAATTCCCGGCACCGCTCACCTCTCCTGTCAGCAGCTCAGTGATCTCTCTGGTGACTTCTAGAATCTTCTTCTTCTTTCTCTCTTCTATCAGGGAGGGAGGTGGAGGCAATGTGATGTCATATGATCTCCAGACTTCACAGGAGGAAAACTCTACATCTGAACACAAATAGTCACATCAAATGATATTCCCAGAATCCTCCTCACCTCTCCATTCAGGTCTCCATTTTATTAAAGCCCCACTTCAGGCTGAGGTATAATTCCCCCCCACAGGACCCCCACACTACGCAGGGTATAAAGAATTCTGATGTCATTATACACAATGCAGGACCAACAGTTCTGTTTTGCTTATGAGGATGCCAAGGGACCCCACATCCTAATACCATAGAATAAAAAAAGGAGCCAAATGGAGGGACATTGGGGGGAAGAGCTGTGAAGTCAGTGTGATGTCATAGGATTCTCCATTCCCGCCACTTATAAAAGTGGTATAATCCACTGGTATAGACTGATGAGGTGAGAAGGTGACACAGCTCCACAATGAGGAGAATGTTCCGGCCCCGGAAGTGGGGGATGTTCTGCCCCTGAAGGGGTTAATCTGGGTTCCCACACTATATATGTGTGTATCATCATCTGCTGGAGATAAAAGACGTCACAGTGACTATGGAGGAAGAGGATGGACATGACTATGGAGGAAGAGGACGGACATGACGGGGGGTTAATGGGTGTAAATAGGAAATAACATCTTATTACCTCCTCTGCTGCCACTTCCAGCAACGTCTCCTCTCTACTTCCCCCCAACTCAGCTTTCACCCAGAACTTCCTGTCTGTACCTGACATCACTTCCTGCCTGTAATTGACATCACTTCCTGTCTTCCATAGAGACTTCCTGTGTGGGCAGAAGTGAGATCCCCACCTTGTGGAGCTCAGAGGAACTGCAGCCCCGAGAAGCGTCTGGTAGTGTGACCCCGGCCTTGTGCTGGGTGTGTATGGACTGTAGATCCTTGTGTAGGGAGGAAATGACTCCTATCTGTGACTGCTGTAACCTGCTGACTGGCATCTCCTGTGAAATCTGACACTGGCACTGGATACACACAAGGCAGTCAGGGATTTCAGCCCCTCCCTTCTCCTCTCAGACTGTAATACAGAGAGAGACAATCAGAAGAGGTATTAAAGGAGCCAATGACAGGGACTTTCTCAAGCAGGAGGTGCAGCTGCAAAGCATTGTGGGATATGCAGTCTTGAACAGAAATGGCCTGATAGGTTGATATGAGGGATGGAACTACAGAGACCAGCATGCTTAGTGAGCAGAGTGAAGGACTCCATCTTGTTTTTCCTGAGGGGAGGCAGTCTGCATGTGGCAGGAGACAGTCTGGACCTGGCAGAGAAGTGCTCAGGGTCAGTTCACTCCATGTTTAGGTATCTGCATCAGTCAGGGAACATCCAACCTGAGAGATGTGGCCTACAGTACAGTGCCTACACCGACAGTGTGAAGGGCTCATCGTGAGGTGACCACAGGAGCCGGTCATTTCCAGGACCATGGTTTGGGCCTTAGTCCCAGGATCTGGTGAGAGGGATTTTGCCCCCTGGCAGATGACAGGAACACGGCACACAGGGACATGACACTTCTCCCATACTCACCAGGCACTGGGTTGTGTAGATGGTCCTGCTATACAGACACAGTGTTTGCTTTGCTATACAAATCCTGCCACGGGATTACAATGATACTTTACCATAGGAGTGTAAGTGCACCAATGAAAGTGTCTCGCTGAAGACCCCAACATTCATCCTGTTACCAAGAGACTTAACCCCTTCCCACCGACGCCTCCCGGCACTTTAAGAGATTCAGATGCCGGGAGGCGGGGCGGTTGGGGCGTGGTTTAGGAATCATGTGACTGCCGTGATGACACGTCACGGCGGTCACATGATCGGGAAAGGTCCCGATCGAAAGAGCGGACCGGGATCTTTCCGTGAGTACCACACATGTGTGCTGGGAGAGCGCAGGGCGCGCGCTCTCAGCGCATATGTATTTAGTTACATGGACGCAAATGTGCGGCTGCTCGGCGTCTAGGCCCAGATGCCGGGCAGCCACACATTTGTGTGCGGCCGGCGCAAAGGGGTTAGGTTACTGGTGCCATATGGGCACGCGCATGCGTATTCAGGCCTCTATATTGCATGGTGTGGGAGGGAATAGCTCTACCTTGGAAAGTAGCTATGAAGCATCAGTTGGGCGCAGTGTTTGCCTATTGGGCTTGTGGTGTCGGGGGTTAGAAGGGAGAAGTCTGACTCAACAGAATCATCCTTCTGCTCTCCAGGCACACCTAGGATTGACACAGGGGGTGATGCCAGTTAAAGGGGTGGGAGATTAGTGAACATTCTCTCCTGGATCTCCCCTTCCTTCATTGAACATTTACTTCTGGATTTCCACTTCCCATGGTGAACATTCACTCCTGGATTTCTCCCTCCTGGAGTGAGCATTCGCTCACGGATCTCCCCTTCCTTTAGTGAATGTTCGCTCCTGGATCCCCCTTCCTTCAGTGAACATTGACTGGTGGATATCAGAGGATGGGGAGACATCAGAGGTCTATCAGCTTCATCTGAGAATGGGGGAGACATCAAAATGTCCATCAGCTTCATTGTAGAACAAGGGAGACATCAGAGGTTCATCAGCTTCATCAGAGGATAGGCAGACATCAGAGGTCCATCAGCCTCATTGGAGACAGGGGAGTCATCAGAGGTCCATCAACTTCATCAGAGTACAGGGGAGACATCAGAGGTCCATCAACTTCATCGTAGGACAAGGAAGACATCAGAGGTCCATCAGCTTTATTGGATGACAGAGGAGTCATCAGAGGCTGTCACAGATCCCACCCACATGCACACGCCCACAGTGACTAGCTAACCGAGGCGTGCATGTCTGGCCATGACTTGGTGTAAAGAGGGAATGAGGGGGACTTATTTTGTCACAGCCCGCACTACCTCTCCTCTCATATTAGGACCCATGCAGTTTATGTTGTCTATATGGAGGAGGTGTAGGGTTAGATTCATCCTAGGCTCTAAGTGTTCCCCCTTGACCAACATCATTTTTAATCCAAGTCTCCCAGATACTCTATCCATTGGTCGAGTCCGTCCTCCTTGGGCTGAGGCTAATCTATTCCAATTGCAACATTTGGTCAATCCCGTAATTCACAACCTTAAAGCCTTCCCTGACATTCAAAAAGCTGCTCGCATTCCACCCCATCAGTATTTTATCTACAGATACAACACATTTTTGCCTCCAAAGCCTCTTCTCTGACTCTTGAACAACCTACCCCTTTAGATCATATCTGCATCCAAGGCCCACACCACCGGGACATCATTTCCGCTACGTATACATTGCTGGTAGATGTCGCCCTTTTTCTATTGGTTCTCCCCTTTATATGTGTAAATGGTCCCGTTTCCTTCAATGTGATATTGGGTTGGATCAATGGAGTAGGATTTGGGAGGCCTCTTCTAAATCTTCTGTGTGTGTAATGTGTACAGAAAATCCTTCTAAGACCCCCATGTTTTGGTATCGGACCCCTGAGGTTCTCCATGATAGTAACCCGAATGTTTCTTCTGTTTGCTGGTGTTGTGGGACGGAAACTGACACTATTTTCCACATTTTTTGGGATTGCCGGTCCATTGCGCCCTTTTGGAGGAGGTCCTTACCCCATTGTGGTTACTTCTGCGGGGTTCCTGTCCCTGTTGAGCCCATTTACTTTCTGTTGGGTCTACCTTTTCGGGTCTCTCTAAATGTGCGAGGAAACTTTCCACCTACATTCTGAGGGCAGCCAGGAGAACCATTCCCATGCATTGGCTGTCTTCTATGTCCCCCATGTTACCGGCACTGATGAAGGTCAGAGCAGAAATGAGAAAGTTGGAGTACCTACCTGCTTTACACCCTGCTACTGTCCCTGCGCTGGAGGCAGTTCAGGACCCACGGGACACCTATGACACCGATCTGTCTGCTCCGATCGTTTGTGATTGATGGCCATGTCACTGTTTTGTATTGACATTGTATGTTCTTATGTACCTCTCATCGATGAGCTGCTTTATCAGCCTTCTCTCCCTCTCTGCTTTTATTTTACATTTACCTTTGTGACTGCTTGTTGTAATGTGTGACATAGAGAGGGAAATGGGAGCTAATAGGCTGCAGGAGATCTGCCGAGACATAGAGAGGGAAATGGGTGCTAATAGGCTGCAGGAGATCTGCTGAGACGTAGAGAGGGAAATGGGTGCTAATAGGCTGCAGGAGATCCGCTGAGACATAGAGAGGGAAATGGGTGCTAATAGGCTGCAGGAGATCTGCTGAGACATAGAGAGGAAAATGGGTGCTAATAGGCTGCAGGAGATCTGCTGAGACATAGAGAGGGAAATGGGTGCTAATAGGCTGCAGGAGATCCGCTGAGACATAGAGAGGGAAATGGGTGCTAATAGGCTGCAGGAGATCTGCTGAGACATAGAGAGGAAAATGGGTGCTAATAGGCTGCAGGAGATCTGCTGAGACATAGAGAGGGAAATGGGTGCTAATAGGCTGCAGGAGATCCGCTGAGACATAGAGAGGGAAATGGGAGCTAATAGGCTGCAGGAGATCTGCCGAGACATAGAAAGGGAAATGGGTGCTAATACCCTGCAGGAGATCTGCTGAGACATAGGGAGGGAAATGGGTGCTAATAGGCTGCAGGAGATCCGCTGAGACATAGAGAGGGAAATGGGAGCTAATAGGCTGCAGGAGATCTGCTGAGACATAGAGAGGGAACTGGGTGCTAATAGGCTGCAGGAGATCTGCTGAGACATAGGGAGGGAAATGGGCGCTAATAGGCTGCAGGAGATCCGCTGAGACATAGAAAGGGAAATGGGTGCTAATAGGCTGCAGGAGATCCGCTGAGACATAGAAAGGGAAATGGGAGCTAATAGGCTGCAGGAGATCCGCTGAGACATAGAGAAGGAAATGGGCACTAATAGGCTGCAGGAGATCCGCTGAGACATAGAAAGGGAAATGGGAGCTAATAGGCTGCAGGAGATCCGCTGAGACATAGAGAGGGAAATGGGAGCTAATAGGCTGCAGGAGATCTGCTTAGACATAGAGAGGGAAATGGGAGCTAATAGGCTGCAGGAGATCCGCTGAGACATAGAGAGGGAACTGGGTGCTAATAGGCTGCAGGAGATCCGCTGAGACATAGAAAGGGAAATGGGAGCTAATAGGCTGCAGGAGATCCGCTGAGACATAGAAAGGGAAATGGGAGCTAATAGGCTGCAGGAGATCCTCTGAGACATAGAAAGGGAAATGGGAGCTAATAGGCTGCAGTAGATCCGCTGAGACATAGAGAGGGAAATGGGTGCTAATAGGCTGCAGGAGATCTGCTGAGACAATGAAATGTGTATGAAATGGATGGATGTGCAGACACTCCCAGAAGATGATGTCATTATGAGTGGATTGATATATATTTTTGCATTGTCCCCCCAGAAGGATCAGGTTTGGCGGGATCGCTCTCATTAGCTATACATTTGTATTTTGTGTTCTGTGTTTGTAAGACTTTTCTATATGTAATAAGAGATGTTTGTTGAACAGTTGGTTACATAAGAGTTACATTTATTTCTTCTTCCTTTATTCAGTAATGTTTCATCTCCCGTAGTATCCCTGTAAGGTACATATTATACAGGAAGGGGGATTATGGGATGGATCTCGGGGCTGCAGTTCCTCTGAACTCCACAAGGTGCTGATCTCACCTATACTCACACAGGAAGTCTTTATGGAATGCAGACAGGAAGTGATGTCAAGGATAGACAGGAAGTGATGTCAGGTATAGACAGGAAGTGATGTCAGGCACAGACAGGAAGTTCCAGATGAGAGGTGAGGCGGGAAAAAGTATATCAGAGACGTTGGTGGAAGTGGCAGCAGAGGAGGTAATAAGATGTAATTTCCTATTTACAACAAATGTATATAAATCTGAGGCTCTTTTAGGAATGTTTGTGGCTTTAAAAAAATGAAAGGGGCTTTATAGCAACTTAAATGTGTAATATGTGTAACATTGTTCTGTTTATCTCCTCCTCCCCTCCCCCGCCTGTCTCCAGCACTGCACCCGGGGACTAGCAGGGAGGGGAGAGACCTTGCAGTGTAATGAGAACCGATTGGCTGCTCCTCAGGAAAGGGGAGTGTCCGGCTTATCCTTCCTCCTTTCACTCCCAGAGCCTTTTTTGCACATTTAAAAAATCATTTTAACCTGAAGATGACACAAAACCCCCCAAATATCGATTTTCTGAAAGTAGAGACTTTAGAGAATAAAATAGCGGCAGTTCTAATTTTTTATGTCACAAAATATTATCACAAAGTCTAGGAAATGCCAAATTTCAGTAAAAAATACACTTAAGCTGATTTCAGGGCACAAAAAGCAATAAATGACCCATTTATGTGTAAAAATATAAAAGCCGAGGTTGCAGCGAGTAAATAGATATCCAACATGTCAAACCTTAAGTTGTGTGTGCTGAAATGGTGACAACCTTTAGTCCCCGGTATTATCTATAGGGGACACATTTATAGCCCCTTCTAGGTCATCAGTATAGAGTACGGAGGAGGTCTGCTCCTAGAATTATCCTCTCATTCTGGTGTGACCGGCGATATGTAACGTGTATCACAATCAATGTTATCACGTGTAGGCGCTCCAGCGTGTGCTCTTACGTTTGGGTGTGCATATATGTGGGGGTGGGGGGTAGGAGTTATGTACTTGGGTGTAACTTTAATTCTTTACAATTAAAAAAAAGCATTTTTACTTAATGGGACAAAGTCCTCTATGTGATGACTTTTGATGACAGGTTCTCTTTATTGAGACATCCAGGGTCTAAAAGACCCCCAATGTTCCCCTGTACTCCATTGGATGTAATGTAGAGCACATCGCACCGCATTACATTCTTTGCTGGCCTCAATGGTCGGGAAATCTGTCATAACATCACTTCTGGGTCAGGACAAGAAGGGAGTGAATGTGTCCGCTCTCCTCCGTCCCCTCTACCCTCCGACACCCGCTGACCCGGGCCCACAGATGGGCAAGCAGAGCCGGGGAAGCATAGTAGGTACAGGAGAGGTTCACACACACGGGGTGTCAGAGGCTGGCACCTGAAAGGAGAGCCCTGCGGCTTGCCCTCAGCAGGGATAAAGATTAAACACAATACTTGCCCGTCCCCCAGAACTACATGTCCCGGGCGTCGGGTGATGTAAAGTGACCATCCCTGCATGATGAGCCGACATTGACCTCACAGCACTGCCTCAGAGCAAACTAGTCATAGGAAGGATCAGATTTATCATTCCTTGTCTGCAGATCTAAAACTCATCAAAACCAGTTCAGAGACCAAACAAACCCAACAGAGAAAAGGGGCCCCGGACCCCAAAATTGTAGTAAACACTAAACAGTCCAAACAAAATGTGTTCCCATGGGGGGAGTAGTTCTTCAATGTCCAGCAACCCTCCTATTCCCCCCTCACATCCACATCCTATTATTGTGTGACCAATACCATCCAAATCATTCTTACTTTCATTTCCCAAAGTTATCCGTCTACAAGGAGACCTGTATAGATCACATGATGGCACCAATGAGGATGGAGGAGGACCGGAGTCACATGACTGAGAAGATACTAAACCTCACCCTGGAGATCATCTACCTGCTGACCGGAGAGGTGAGGAGGATTCTGGGAGGTCACATGACATCACTCTGATCTGTATTAAAAAAACACTGACCGGAGAGGTGAGGAGGATTCTGGGAGGTCACATGGCATCACTCTCATCTCTATTAATACAACACAGACCTGACCGGAGAGGTGAGGAGGATTCTGGGAGGTCACATGACATCACTCTTATCTCTATTAATAAAACACAGACCTGACCGGAGAGGTGAGGAGGATTCTGGGAGGTCACATGACATCACTTATCTCTATTAATAAAACACAGACCTGACCGGAGAGGTGAGGAGGATTCTGGGAGGTCACATGTCATCACTCTGATCTCTATTAATAAAACACAGACCTGACCGGAGAGGTGAGGAGGATTCTGGGAGGTCACATGACATCACTCTTGTCTATTCTGGTCAATAGACCATTTTATTTTTGCACACATTTAGATGATGTCAGGTGGTTGATGTTTTATTTTTCTCCTGATCTGTAGGATTATGTTGTAAAGAAGAAGTCTAGTGGGGAGCCAATCTCAGGAGGATGGAGCAGAACCCGGAGCCTCACCATGGTGCCTCCATCTCATTCTCTGATACCTGAGAGGGAGAAAGAGCAGAAGATTCTGGAACTGACCACCATGATGGTCCATCAGCTGACAGGAGAGGTGAGCGGTGCTGGGAATTCTGGGACATTCTCCAGTAACAGACAAGGGATGTGTCTGGATGGTGACTGTATCATTGTGTGTGTCAGGTTCCTATAAGGTGTCAGGATGTCACTGTCTATTTCTCCATGGAGGAGTGGGAGTATTTAGAAGGACACAAGGACCTCTACAAGGACGTCATGATGGACAATCAGCAGACTTTGGGTTTTGTGAAGATTGTAAGGAAGGAATTTCCCCGGAATGAGACGATATTGAAGCTCACCCTGGAGATCCTCAGCCTGCTGACTGGAGAGGTGAGTGTAATGAAGGGGTTAAATCTGACTCGGCTGTACACTGGGAGGGATTCAGAGTCACTTGAAGTCTTCTGATGTTCTGTAATCAATAACAACATCCACACAAGTACTATGAATACATAAAGTGTCCGGACTCTATGAGATTTGGTTATAGCACAAGATGGCGGCATTGGTTATAGAAGAGAACAATCTCAGCTTTAGTCCAATCAGAGAGACCCATGATTACCAGCATGCCACGCCCACTGACCACTAAATCCATGGGTGACATTTCCTGGTGGGTCAGTGAGCCTTACTAGTAAACCATTAGTGACTCTATTATATGACTTCTAGAAGGAGCTATAAATCTGACCCCATTGTCATCATATCATTGGATGGAGATGTCTGTCCTTTGCTGAGTCGGCACATTGTGGCCAATCCCTGGAGAATAAATCTAGAGCTGACCATAGAAGGGAGGGATTATGGGAGAGTGAGATTTATCTTTGTATCACACAGAACTGTACAGGAGTCATGAAGAAATCTACCGACAATGACACCAGAAGGAGATCTCATCGTATGACCACAAGATCCTCGAGAATCCAGAATCCCATCACCATCCCCCCACCTCCATCCCTGATCCCTACAAGACAGAAGACACAGAAGATTCTAGAAGTCACCAGAGAGATCACTGAGCTGCTGACAGGAGAGGTGAGCGGTGCCGGGAATTCTGGGACATTCTCCAGTAACAGACAAGGGATGTGTCTGGATGGTGACTGTATCATTGTGTGTGTCAGGTTCCTATAAGGTGTCAGGGTGTCACTGTCTATTTCTCCATGGAGGAGTGGGAGTATTTAGAAGGACACAAGGATCTCTACAAGGACGTCATGATGGACAATCAGCCGCCCCTCACATCACCGGGTAAGAGGAGACTTTATTGTAAAGGAGAGAGCAGTACGGAGGATCCACCTAGATCCCCCATCATCTGATAAACACATAGAAACAATGGATTCAGTCAGTGTGTGTGTTTCCTACAGATGGATCCAGTCATGGGAACCCACCAGAGAGATGTCCCCGTCCTCTGTATTCCCGGGATTCCACACAGGAAGGTCACACCATCCCTCACCATCATCAGGTAGATGATGACAATTATTGGTAGTTGTGATTTATACACAGCATGTTTGTTACAATGAATGTTTTATTATATCTTTCAGAGTGGAATCCTCGGGGATGATAATATTGATGTTAAAGAAGAGTATAAAGAGGAGGATGAGGAGTATGGAGTGATGGAGGAGTTTTCAGAAGGACACAAGGAGATGATGGAGCCACCTAATACCAGGAACCCACCAGAGAGATGTCCCCGTCCTCTGTATTCCCGGGATTCCACACAGGAAGGTCACACCATCCCTCACTATTACAAGGTTGGTGGGATGGAGAATCTAGAACATGGACTTGTAGAGACTATGGGCTCCAATCACAAAGCGGTATCTTCCCGTATCCCAGTATGTAGTAAGATGCTGCATTCTGTTTTTTAGTAGTGAATCCTGCGGGGAATTTACCACTGGTGTCCATAGCAACACTTGTAAATAGCTTGTTGTTAAGGAGAGGGCAGCCGCCAGTGTCCCCAACAACCAGTAAACAAGGAGCGGACGGCCGCCAAGTTCCCTGCTGACAGCTGTGACAGGTCTGGTATGGATTTTGAGGGGAACCCCGATGCCAAAAAAATAAAATTAAAGGAGTGAGTTCCCCTCCAAAATCAATACCAGACCCTTAGTGAGTGCCCACCTTCCTCCTGAACCATACCAGGCCACATATTCTCAACATGGGGTGGGTGCTTCAGGGCAGGGGCACTCTGCGCCCCCAAAAGCACCTTGTCCCCATGGCGATGGGGACAAGGGTCCCTTCTTCACAACCCTGGGCAGTGGTTGTGGGGGGGCTTTGGGTGGTGGACTTATTGGAATCTGGAAGCCACCTTTAACATGGAGGCCCCCAGATCCCGCCCCCCCACAATGTGAATGAGTTTAGAGTACATAGTACCCCTATTCATTCACCAAACAGTGTAGTGTAAAAAAAAACACTGGAATAAATTTTTGACAAAACAAAAATAAAGAACAATATCCCCTGATGTAGATCCATCGATGATCCAATCACGATACTCGCTGTCATCGCTGAAAAAACAAAGCTCCCCTCCTGACATCTGACAGCTTTGTCGCCTCCCACTTCTAAATAAACTAAGGAATGCTACTACCCTGTGACATCACTGGGTGGCCTTGCCCTCTTGTTACGTCACCAATACAACATGCCCCGGTCAGTGACGTCACGAATACAACATGCCCCGGTCAGTGACGTTACCAATACAACATGCCCCGGTCAGTGACATCACCAATACAACATGCCTCAGTCAGTGACGTCACCGAGTGACACCGTCTCTTAGTATATTTAGTGGCAGGAGGCAGCAGAGCTGTCAGACAGAGGGGAGTCTTCATTGGGAGCGGAGCTTTTCTTTCCGTGACAGCGAGCATCGTGATTGATGATGGATCTACACCGGGGGGGACATTTTGCTTTATTTTTCTTTTTTAACTAGTAGCCGACCGCAGATAGCCGAATGACGGCTTCACTGCGGCTGGCCAGTTCTGGGTGGACGTCATATGACGTCCCCCCAGAACGCGCTCGGGCGCGCACCCGGCGATCTCCGTGATCGCTGTGTGCTACGGACACAGCTGATCACGTGATGTGGTAAAAGGCCGATCCCAGCGGCCTTTTACCACGTGATCAGCGGTGTCCAATGACACGCTGATCACAGGGAAATGCAAGTGCCGGTTCTCGGCTGCACTTTCCTCACGCTGTCAGATCGTGAGGAAAGTACTGCAGAGAACCGGCAGTTGTCAGAGCGGGGATCGGCACCGATCATCAGGACACTGATGATCAGTGCCCTGATGATCGGTGCCCAGCAGTGCCACCCGTAAGTTCCGCCCACCTGTGCCCAGCAGTGTGCCCACTAGCTCCGCCCACCTGTGCCCAGCAGATCACCCACCTGTGCCCAGCAGTGCACCCACCTGTGCCCAGCAGTGCACCCACCTGTGCCCCTCTGCAGTGTCACACACCTGTGCCCAGAAGTGCCACCTACCTGTGCCCAGAAGTGCCACCCACCTGTGCCCACCCACCAGTGCCACCCACCTGTGCCCACCCACCAGTGCTGCCCACCAGTGCCACCCACCAGTGCCGCCCAGCAGTGCCACCAGTCAGTGCCCAGGGGTTGTGCCAGTCAGTGCCACCAGTCAGTGCCCAGCAGTGATGCCAGTCAGTGCCGTCTATCAGTACCCATCATCAGTGTCACCTATCAGTGCCGCCTCATCAACGCACATCAGTGAAGGAGAAAAAATACCTGTTTGAAAAATTTTATAATAAAAATTTTTTGCATTTTTTTTATTTATAGCGCAAAAAGTAAAGCGCCCAGTGGCAATTAAATACCACCAAAAGAAAGCTCTATTTGTGAGAAAAAAATGATCAAAATTTCATATGGGTACAATGTTGCATGACCGCGCAATTGTCAATCAAAGTGCGGCAGCGCTGAAAGCTGAAAATTGGCCTGGTAAGGAAGGGGCTATAAGTGCCTGGTAGGCAAGTGGTTAATAAAGGACTTGTCAAAAACTGCCTGCTGTCTATATAACAGAATACTTTTTTGGGGCGAATAATTAGGGGTACCATGTACCCCATACTCATTCACATGGGGTGAGGGATCTGAGGGCCCCCTTGTTACTTTTTGTAAGTCTCCTGCCTGCAAACCCCCACAGCCACTAGGCTGGGTTGTAGGGAACAGTCCCTTGTCTCCATCAACATGGACAAGGTGCTCTGGGGGAGCAAAGCTCCCCCCCCCCGCCCCAGAGCATCCACTCCATGTTATGGGCACGTGGCCTGGTATGTTTCTGGAGGGGGGGGTCACTTGCTTGTCCCCCCTTTTCTGATTTGCTGTGCTGCATGCTCAGATAGGGGTCTGGTATGTATTTCTTTCATTTTGGCAAGGGGCCCCCTTTCAAAATCCATACTAGACCCCCCAAGGAGGGAATCCTACGCCATTTTCTTAATATTTCCTTGCTGGTAATTCTTTTTTTTTAGATTTATCGGTTGGTTTGGATGCGGCAGCCGCTCGCTCCCTAACAACCATGTTGTTTACTGGTTGTTAAGGATGCCAGCGGCCGCCCACTCTTTACCAAGCAGTACACATTTCCTGAATGCCGCATGTCTCCACCACTAATTAATGACCGCATGCATTTCATTCTTTATTTCCTTCTGTGAATGTAACGCCTGTTCATGCGGTATTTACTGAGCGTGTTCAGTGTTTGTGGTCAATACCGCAACACGGGATAGGAAATGGACAGTTTCAGGATGGCATGCGGTATTTAGGGGAAATGTACCCACATATCACATGTGATCTGCTTCTGTGAAGGGAGACAATGTGTGGATTTTGTGTGTGATGTCACAATCATAAATCTTACATTTTACAGATGATATTTCCTCTCATTTCCTTGATTTAGAGTGGAGATCCAATCGATATAGAATTTGAGGTGAAAGCAGAAGAAGAAGAGGCGTATGTGAGGGATGATCAGCAGTCTATGGAGGAGGATGGAATAACGGGGACATTTATAGAGGAGGACACTCCTACAGAGATCAGCACAGGTGGGTCATGAACACTAAATCCATTCCTCCACCCATACTGCTCACTGATTGGTCCAGAGTAGGGCGGGGACTGGGTGATATCAGCCTGTAATCCCCTGGTCACTTTCCTGAGCTGTGTTCCCCGTCCTGTATTCCTGGATTTCTCTCGGATAATCTTCCTTCTCTGTGCTGCAGACACAATTTATGTCTCTAGACTGGATTTATGGAGGTTCTGGGGTTCAGCTGGCAGCAAAATGTTGATTTTTACTCTAAGCATTGCATAATGTAGGCACCCAGGACATGTGACTGGGGTCTCCTGCCTTGTGCCTGACTCTTCCAGGGGACCTTCTCTGTTATCTGCAGGCTGTGCCGGGTGGAGGGATATGTCTGTAGTGTCTCAGACCCAAGTCACTGAGTGCAGTCTCAGGAGATGGGAGGCAAGCAACCCTTTAAGGACCTTAAATTACTGAATACCAATATTATGAGTCCTGACCATTACATTATATAATTTATATTGTACATTACATACTCCTGACCCCTGCACTATATACTCTATGTTGTACATTACATACTCCTGACCCCTGCACTATATAATCTATGTTGTACATTACATAGTCCTGACCCCTGCACTATATACTCCATGTTGTACATTACATACTCCTGACCCCTGCACTATATACTCTATGTTGTACATTATATACTCCTGACCCCTGCACTATATACTCTATGTTGTACATTACACACTCCTGACCCCTGCACTATATACTCTATGTTGTACATTACATACTCCTGACCCCTGCACTATATACTCTATGTTGTACATTACATACTCCTGACCCCTGCACTATATACTCTATGTTGTACATTACATACTCCTGTCCCCTGCACTATATACTCTATGTTGTACATTACATACTCCTGACCCCTGCACTATATACTCTATGTTGTACATTACATACTCCTGACCCGTGCACTATATACTCTGTTGTACATTACATACTCCTGACCTCTGTACTATATACTCTATGTTGTACATTACATACTCCTGACCCCTGCACTATATACTCTATGTTGTACCTTACATACTCCTGACCCCTGCACTATATACTCTGTTGTACATTACATACTCCTGACCCCTGCACTATGTACTCTATGTTGTACATTACATACTCCTGACCCCTGCACTATATACTCTATGTTGTACATTACATACCCCTGACCCCTACACTATATACTCTATGTTGTACATTCCATACTCCTGACCCCTGCACTATATACTCTATGTTGTACATTCCATAGTCCTGACCCCTGCACTATATACTCTATGTTGTACATTACATACTCCTGACTTCTGCTCTCCCCCCTCCCCTCACTGCTATATATACACATAATATGGATTCTCTTTTGTTCCCCCCATTTCCTCCCAGCTGGACATTTTTTATCGGATGATGTGATTGGAGCACAGACTTTTACATGGTGATAATAATGTGATCACATCCTCCAACTTTGGACCCTTAAACAGAAAGTGATAATGAGGGAGGAGTCAATACCCCAATGATGGTGGTCTTCAGGATCAGTCCAGTCTTCATCATGGGTGCTCTCCCCCCTCCTCACTCTCTGACCTCTGGTGGGGCTCAGCCCCGCTGTTCTTCATGACTAAATCATGGAATAAATAAGGAAGTGCAGTACTTCTTGTGTTGGGAAGATGGCGATGAGTGATAGAGGGGGTGGGGACCCTCGTCCTATAATCCCCTCATCACTGTCCCTCCTATAAAAGACAGTTCTGGTTGTTTCCTCACTCTCTGACTAAGGTCCATGAATAAAGAAATGACCTGGTAGGAGATCAGAGGAGCCATTTCCTAGTTCCCTTGAGGGTGGAATTGTAAGCTCCTCAGAGACCAAGCTGCCTGATGTGGGTGGAGTCCTGGTTTGGGGGAACCAATCAGCTCCTGTCTAGTAATCCTCTTTGTCTTTGTATTTTAGTCCATGGCCGGGAGATGAGGAAAACCTCCGAGGATTGTCTCACTTTGTCTCCAGACTGGAAAGTAGATGATGAGGACATCACACAGTATAGTCCAGGAGAAAACCCGGCTCCCTCCAATGTCCATCCGGCACCACCCAGTGTAGATGGACCATCGGATTCCTCGTATCCTGAGGAACCTCAGACTGTGCGGGACCGGGCCGGCCTTCCAACAGGGAAGAGGTTCTCCTGTACTGAGTGCGGGAAAGGTTTCCATTATAAATCACATCTTAATGTGCATGAAAGATCTCACACGGGAGAGAAGCCATATTTCTGTTCTGAGTGCGGGAAATGTTTTTTAGATAAGTCCAGTCTGTCCAAACATCAAACATCTCACACGGGGGAGAAGCCGTATTCCTGTCCTGAGTGTGGGAAATGTTTTTCAAGGAAGTTCAGTCTTCACATACATCAGAGATCTCACACGGGGGAGAAGCCATATTCCTGTCCTGAGTGTGGGAAATGTTATTCAAGTAAGCCCAGTCTTAACACACATCAGAGATCTCACACAGGTGAGAAGCCACATTCCTGTCCTGAGTGTGGGAAATGTTTTTCAGACAAGTCCAGTCTTCATAAACATCGGAGATCTCACACGGGGGAGAAGCCACATTCCTGTCCTGAGTGTGGGAAATGTTTTTCAGACAAGTCCAGTCTTCATAAACATCAGAGATCTCACACGGGGGAGAAGCCGTATTCCTGTCCTGAGTGTGGGAAATGTTTTTCAGACAAGTCCAGTCTTCATAAACATCAGAGATCTCACACGGGGGAGAAGCCGTATTCCTGTCCTGAGTGTGGGAAATGTTTTACACAGAAGTCCTATCTTTACAATCATCAGAGATTTCACATGGGGGAGAAGTCGTATTCATGTTTTGAGTGTGGGAAATGTTTTTCAAGGAAGTGCAATCTTTACATGCATCAGAGATCTCACGCAGGGGAGAAGCCAAATTCCTGTCCTGAGTGCGGGAAATGTTTTTCAGATACAACCAAACTTCATTTACATCAGCGATCACACACGGGGGAGAAGCCATTTTTCTGTCCTGAGTGCGGGAAATGTTTTTCAAAAAAGTACAATCTTCATATACATCAGAGAACTCACACGGGGGAGAAGCCGTATTCCTGTCCTGAGTGCCGGAAATGTTTTTCAGATACGTCCAGTCTTCATAGACACAAGAGATCACACATGAGGGAGAAGTCGTATTCCTGTCCTGAGTGCGGGAAATGTTTTTCACAGAAGACTGATCTTCACAGACATCAGAGATTTCACACAGGGGAGAAGCTGTATTCCTGTCCAGAGTGCAAGAAATGTTTTTTATGCAAGGTCTTGCTTCACACACATCAGAGATCTCACACTGGGGAGAAGCCGTATTCCTGTTCTGAATGCGGGAAATGTTTTTCACAGACGGCCAATCTTTACAGACATCAGAGATCTCACACGGGAGAGAAGCCGTATTCCTGTCCTGAATGCGGGAAATGTTTTTCACAGAAGTCCAATCTTTACCAACATCAGAGATCTCACATGCGGGAGAAGCCACTTTCCTGTCCTGAGTGAGGGAAATGTTCCTCACTGAAGTCCTGTCTTCCTGTACATCATGGATTCCACACAACCCTGGAGGTGTATTAGTGTAGGAAATGTCTTCTAGATGAATGTTGATGGACATCCCAGCTCTCATGTGGGGAAGAAGCACACCCTGATATACACCTCAGATATACTCCATGGCTGATCTTCATCATGGAAGAAACAGTTCATAAGGAGATGAGAGGCCCCCAAAGACATGGATGAAGTGTGGGACCAGGTTGGCTATTGATGGCAGGAGAAGAATAACAATGGAGTGCTGGCCTAGAGCACTGGGCTGACTTTTCATTGGGGTGTAGCCTACAGTGAAGGAAATGCGTAATTGCTCCCCCCTGATGGTGAATGTTCGCCCCTCACACAGAAATGATCGGTCTAACAATGTAATGTTCGGTGTAACACTGAGAGACAGAATACAACAACAAATTCAGCAGAAATGCGTCTAACAAATGATGACTGATTTGCATGTTCATGAGGGAAAGAAGGATTTGATCCCCTATCATTCAGCAGGATTTCTGGCTCCCAGGTGTCTTTCATACAGGTAACAAGCTGAGATTAGAAGCAGTCTCTTAAAGGGAGTGCTGCTAATCTCATTGTGTTACCTGTATAAAAGACACCTGTCCACAGGAGCCATCAAACCATCAGATTCCAAACTCTCCACCATGGCAAAGACCAAAGAGCTGTCCAGGGATGTCAGGGACAAGATGGTAGACCTACACAAGGCTGGACTGGGCTACCAAACTATGGCCAAGCAGCCTGGTGAGAAGGTGACAACAGTTGGTGCAATCATTCACAAATGGAAGAAACACAAAACAAGTGTCAGTCTCCCTAGGTCTGGTGCACTATGCAAGATCTCACCTCATGGAGTGTCAATGATCATGAGAACAGTGAGGAATCATCCCAGAACTACACGTGAGGATCTTGTCAATGATCTCCAGGCAGCTGGGACCACAGTCACCAAGAAAACAATTGGTAACACACTACACCGACAAGGACTGAAATCCTGCAGTGCCCGCAAGGTCCCTCTGCTCAAGAAAGCCCATGTCCAGGCCCGTCTGAAGTCTGCCACTGAACATCTGAATGATGCAGAGGAGGACTGGTGGGAAGTGTTGTGGTCAGAGGAGACCAAAATCCAGCTCTTTGGCATCAACTCAACTCGCCGTGTTTGGAGGAGGAGGAATGCTGCCTATGACCCCAAGAACACCATCCCAACTGTGAAACATGGTGGTGAAAAAAATTCTGCTTTGGGGGTGTTTTTCTGCTAAGGGGACAGAACAACTGCACCGCATCAAAGGGACGATGGATGGGGCAATGTACCATCAAATCTTGGGTGAGAACCTTCTTCCCTCAGCCAAGGCATTGAAAATGTGTCGTGGATGGGTGTTCCAGCATGACAATGACCCAAAACACACGGCCAAGGTAACAAAGGAGCGGCTCAAGAAGAAGCACATTAAGGTCCTGGAGTGGCCTAGCCAGTCTCCAGACCTTCATCCGATTGAAAATCTGTGGAGGGAGCTGAAAGTTTGAGTTGCCAAACGTCAGCCACCAAACCTTAATGACTTGGAGAGGATCTGCCAAGAGGAGTGGGCCAAAATCCCTCCTGAGATGTGTGCAAACCTGGGGGCCAACTCCAGGAAACATATGACCTGATTGCCAACAAGGGATTGGCCACCAAGTACTAAGTCATGTTTTGTGAAGGGGATCAAATCCTTCTTTCCCTCATGAACATGCAGATCAGTCATCATTTGTTAGACGCATTTCTGCTGAATTTGTTGTTGTATTCTGTCTCTCAGTGTTACACCGAACATTCCATTGTTAGACCGATCATTTCTGTGTGAGGGGTGAACATTCAGGATCAGCAGGGGAGCAAATATGCATTTCCTTCACTGTATATGCTAGAGATGGTCTGCATATAAATGGAAGGGGGTCTGCTGTGCTGGGGGAGGGTTTTATGGGAAGGCTGGAGGAGTATATAAACAATAATGGAGGGGGGAGGGAGAATTCAGTTTTAACGGGGTAGACAGATCAGACGGGGTCAGTACTTGTTGGTGTTACAAAAAACCAGTGGAATTGGTACCATTTGTATGAAAATAAAAAATGCTCAAAATCCATGTGAACAAGGTGTCAGTGAATGGACAAGGTGTCGGTGAATGAACAAGGCGTCAGTGAATGGACGAGGTGGTGGTGAATGGACAAGGTGGCGGTGATTGGACAAGGTGTCAGTGAATGGACAAGGTGACAGTGATTGGACAAGGTGTCAGTGAATGGACAAGGCGTCAGTGAATGAACAAGGTGTCAGTGAATGAAAGTGTTTGTTCCCCAATGCCAGAAGTGTGCCCAGCACAATAGGTGAGTTGGAAGGTTTGGTGCATGAAGAGAACTAGGATTGAATTGGTATTGCTGAATCTTGGCTTCATTCCTCACATGACTGGGCCATTCATATTCCTGGCTAGGTTCTCTTTCAGAGAGACGGGGGCATAGGAAAGGTGGTGGAGTCTGTCTCCATGTGAGAAGTGATCTCAGAGCGAGTGTGAAAGAGGACCTAGTTGATGGAGAGTGTGATGAGGCTGAAGTATTATGGGTGGAACTGCACATGGGGGGCGGTACTACAAAGGTCATCATTGGAGTTTGTTATAGGCCTCCCAGTGTTAATGAGGAGGTGGAGACTCAGCTCCTCCCACAGATGGAAAGGGCTGGGACAGTGATAATAATGGGGGATGGTAACGACCCGGAAAGTGACTGGAGGAATGGTACTGCGGGTGTAAACACAAAACAACCCCGCCTGCCCTCTATGGCCCAGAACAAGGGTGGATAGATGGACCCGGAACTTGAAGAAATTCCCCACCAAGGCATCAAAGGTTGTGCGGCTCTAAACAAGGCTGGGGAAGCCCCACCAATACTGAAAAGCGAAACAAAAAGCGCACCAACCTTGTGCATTACCTCAGTAAAATGTGATTTTATTGGATGTGAAAATATCCTCACAAACAGAGAAGTATAACAAGCGTGTAAAGTCCTTAGTGAGACTTGACCAATCAGAGACCAGCGCGAGTCTAAACACGAGGGAAGGTTCTCAGAGTCAGTCTGACGCGTTTCGAAGGGAGTCCCTTCTTCATCAGAGCTGACTTGCAATGACAATCCTCTTCTATATATACCCTGGGACAGAGGTTG
This sequence comes from Staurois parvus, assembly GCF_062004578.1. Classification (NCBI taxonomy): domain Eukaryota; kingdom Metazoa; phylum Chordata; class Amphibia; order Anura; family Ranidae; genus Staurois; species Staurois parvus. The sequence continues at coordinate 1,699,362 of NW_028317970.1, read as the reverse complement.
GACCCTCCCACTTGGGTTGGGCAGTCCCAGGAAAGGAGGCGGGACAAAGGTGACATCACAACATGCTCACACAAGCAACAATACATTACACATCAAGAGGTATAGTAAGAGACATTAGAAACATTCACCGGCATTAAAGCTGTAAGAAACGCAGGGCAGTGTAATATATACATGAGGAGGTCATATAGTCTGTGTATATATATATATCCCCATATAATAAATAATGACATATTGGGAATGCTGCATTGGGGTTCATGGGGATAATATTGTTGGATCAGCACAATGTATAAAAAGTAAAAATGAATGAATTGAATCCATAATTCCTTTGGATAAAAGCCTGCTGGTTCCTCAATTGTTGGCTTCTTTCCATGGAGATAAATGTGAACACAAAGTAGGTATACACATACATTTCAATGGCAGCCAGAATGTCCTTGCTTTGTGTGGGCTGTCAGTGGGGTCATTGGGCAGATCTTTGTCTTTAGATGTATGGAATATTCATGAGTAGTGTTACTATACTGGCAGCAGAGGGAGATCAAGTGCTGCCATTGCCAAATATGGCTTCTGGAGGTGAATTGGAATGCACACCAAAAGGTGCGTGGCTGTGGGGGCGCATGCGCAATGAGGCGGTGGCACGCTGGAGTACTCATGGAGATGGGCCTCCAATGGGCTATCGCACATGTGCAGTGAGGCGACGGCAGGCTGGAGTAGTCATGGAGATGGGCCTCCGACGGGCTATCGCACATGCGCAATGAGGCGGTGGCACGCTGGAGTACTCATGGAGATGGGCCTCCGACGGGCTATCGCACATGCAAGCCAAAGTCAGCTTATCATTTACCTAGTGGAGTGCACTCCGGACATCCCGGAAGGACGGCTGTGAGATGTGTTCCAGTCGTGGCTGTAAAGTTGGACCTCTACCTACAACTCTTGGGACAATTAGCCTGCATGTGACCTCGCTGTCTTCATCTACAGCATCCAGTCTGGGGTGCTCTTCCATAAATGTCTCCACCTGTTTTCCAAACCAAGAGATCCCCCCCTAAACCTTGGGGTGTTGGTGGGATTGACCTGAGCCTTTACATAGTTAACAGGGTAGATCCGTGATGAATTTGCATCTTGCATCCAGCCTGTCCCAGACTTGTGTTCTACTCCTAGCGCTCTGGGTCACACTCCTAAGAAACAGACTATTAAATTCTCACAGGTCAATCCCTTGGAGAATGTCAAAAGAAAGTCCTGCCATGACCCCAACAGAAGTAATTCCCTGTAGAATTCACCTCACAGGGATCAATGATGGTCAGGAAAGCACCTGTATCACAGAAACCAATGACGTTTTGTACATCTATGCAGAGCTCCTGTAACTGCTGCTGCCTTATCTTGGGGTAAGTGGCTGGACTCCATAAACTCCTAGAAGGGCACCAGTTGTTGTTGGAAGCATCAATTCACTTTAAGATGCCAGTCAGTGCCCAGGGGTTGTGCCAGTCAGTGCCGCCAGTCAGTGCCCAGCAGTGATGCCAGTCAGTGCCGTCTATCAGTACCCATCATCAGTGCCGTCTATCAGTGCTGCATATTAGTGCCGCCTATCCGTGCCACCTCATTAGTACTGCCTATCCGTGCCCTTTAGTGCTGCCTATCAGTGCCGCCTATCAGTGCCCATCAGTGCTGCCTCATCAACGCACATCAGTGAAGGAGAAAAAATACCTGTTTGAAAAATTTTATAATAGAAACAAAGAAACTTTTTTTTTTTTCAAATTTTTTGAAGTTTTTTCATTTATAGCGCAAAAAGTAAAGCGCCCAGTGGCAATTAAATACCACCAAAAGAAAGCTCTATTTGTGAGAAAAAAATGATCTAAATTTCATATGGGTACAATGTTGCATGACCGCGCAATTGTCAATCAAAGTGCGGCAGCGCTGAAAGCTGAAAATTGGCCTGGTAAATAAGGGGGTATAAGTGCCTGGTAGGCAAGTGGTTAAAGTAAAAAAAAAAAAAAAAAAAATATTAATTTAAATATCATGCCTGGGGGGTCCCCTTAAACTACCTGCAAAGTTGCACATCTGTACAATGTATAGAACCTGCTACAGCAGGACTGACACCGTAACCCTTCAGTTATTCTTGATGAGTGCAGGATTGGACCCGGCTCTAAAAATTCTAATTATATGTAATGCACCTCTCATACAGGTATAGAAAAATGTGGCCTTCAGTGTTGATGGTGCCTGAACACTGTATCCCCTCACAGTTACTATTGCTGGGTGCATTCATGGGCCCTGCAGTTAAAAACTGTTAAAAATTATAGAAAAATTATCCAGGATTGATTCATGTTGATAAATGTCAGCTGGTCAGCGGAGTCTGTGGACAGACGCACTCTTTTATCCGTCTCAAAACCTCCAGCAGCACTGAATGTCCGTTCAGAAAGCACGCTGGATGTAGGACAGGCCAGTACCTTGATGGCATATTGAGCAAGTTCTGGGCAGTGATCCATCCTCAAGACCCAGTAACCCAGTGGATGCTCAGTTGGAAAGGTCTCCAAGTCTGTTCTTGCCCCTAGATAATCCTGCACCATATGATGCAGACCCTGCCGATGGGTGCTTAAACCTAACAGCCCTGGGTGCTGAGGACTAAAGAACTGTTTAATCGGTCAGCTGGCCGCCTTCTCCACCGCTCTTCCTTTGACAGAATGAAGCCTCAGAAACACGTTGTCCAGGAAATGGTGACCTCCCAGTGTCTGGAAAGGTGTTACACAATTTCAAGGCATCCTCAGGATGTTTCATCCTCTGCTCCCTCTGGGAAGACTGGATGAGCTCTGCACCTTTCCCCTTGTAACGTGGATCAAGAAGGGTTGCCAACCAGTAAAGATCTCGCAGACACTTTGAGGAAATCTTGAAAATGAAAGATGTACACACAGTGCGCTGGTTATGCAGCAAAGTTGAGGCCTTGTGTGCTTTTCTGCAACACTGGAAGACAGTAGGGAGCCATTCTGAGCAGATATCATCTGAGGGATCATGTGAATCTGCTAAAGTTAAAGGCATCCTGAAAGACCTGAAACAGATGACGTTTGTGAAACTTTTACATTTCCTATTCGATTTTCTAGCAAGCTGAACCCTTTGTCAGAGAGTCTTCAGAACAAGGAACTTATGATCTGTCAGGTAAAAAACAAACTAGAACAAGCAGCTAAAACTCTTCAGAATCTTTCTGATGGGAAAGAAAAAAACGAACTTGAATTTCTTAGTAAGTTTACAGAAGATGGAAAACGACATGGGCTGCAGCTGACCAACCTTCAAGCTGGTGACAGAATTTCAGTCTATAGGCCAATCTGTATTGGCCAAAGCAGAAAGAGATTTCATTTTGAGGCTTTCCTTGTTCTCCTCAGATATTGTACAATCTGTCCATATATTGAACAGCGTGTCTTGGCCAGACAAAGCTCACATCCCCAACTTTGGATGGACTGAGTTGCACAGAATTGCAAAACATGTTTTTGATAATCAGTTTGAAGACAAAATTGAGCTGTTAGAAGCAGAGTGGGCTGACCTCAAACTCTCCATTCCAAATGGACTCTTTTAATGAGACTCTGAAAAGATTGAATCAGCAGATTCAGCAACATACTCCCTCTGGTCAATTTCTGTGCCGAACTTCCCCCAACAACCGTCTCATGTGAACGTGGCTATAGCTACCAAATCAGAATAAAGACGGTCTATCGTTCATCACTGACACGGGAGACTTTGGATGATCTTCTGATGATTGCTGTTAATGGACCACCACTAAAAGATTACAATCCACACACAGCCATTGAAGTGGTATTTTGTATCAGAAAGGGGACGTTACACAAGTCTTGGTCCTGCTGTACAATGAAAACCATAGCAAATCTTGATGTAAAACTGGCTTCCTACTGCTTTTTGGCATCCAAATAATTATTTTTTGGTGTTTTATTTTCTTAATTGAATAGAATTCAATCCGCACACAGCCATTGAAGTGGTATTTTGCATCAGAAAAAGAGTATTACACAAGTCTTGGTCCTGCTGTACAACACAAACCATGGCTGCTCTGTTACAATGGTTACTATTGTTATGCCATGTTTTTTGGCATCTAAATAAGCACTTCTTTGTTTATTCTTAATGCACTACTTCTCTAAGCTCTCTTTTAATAAGATGCTGAAGATAAAAAATGCAAAATGTTTACTATTGTTATGCCATGTTTTTTGGCCATCAAAAGAGGCACTTTTTTCTTTTTTCTTAATGCCGCACTTCTCTAAGGTCTCTGCTGGAGATAAGAAATACAACATGTTTACAGTAATTATTATTCCATGTTTTTGGCATCAAAATAAGCACTTTTTCTTATGCTATACTTAAACTAAACTTACATCCTTTAAAAGAGACTTTACTGCAGTTACTAAAGATGCAGGAGATAAACAAAACAAATACAAAATGTTCACTGCAGGTTTAAAGCTGTAAAACTTGATGTTTTGATTGCACCCGATTGCTATTAAGCTATTGCTGTGATGTTTAAATTGACATAATAAAGTTATAATTGCAGTTTTTTATATTTTGGACTCTTTATTCTAAAGAAAAATGTAATTTCATAAGCTTTAAAGGGGTGTGGTTGGGGGCAGGGCTAGGGACAGCATTGGGGGATGGGCTGGGGGTGGAGGTGGACCTGGGCAAGGTTGGGTGGGGCAACTGGTGGAGAGTAAGGTTTGTGCCTGGCTAGTAGGTCTAGACTCAAAATGGTTTATCCGGATGTATACAGTATATATATGACAAGGTAGACTACTTCATGTAACATTACATCTTCATCTCAGATTGTAAGCGGATTGGATTGGCCTGTGTATGGGATTCCAGATCAAGTCATGGCAAGGTACACGTTGAGCGTTGAATATCTGGCTGTAGAGAGATCACGGGGGGGATTTGTATATCTGTTGTCACATGTTGCTGAGTTACTGATTTCTTACACGACATTTCCAGACAGTTGGATGTAATTCATTAATATTTGGCAGTAATTGCTGGCTTGTATTTCTCCCCATTATTGTGGATTAGATCATTGTACTGTTATCTTGTATTGTTTATTATTTATCATCACCTATTATATTTCATCCCCAGTTTGTACTGATTTATATTATTAATAAATATATATTTTTGCACATTATTGTGTTTTATTTCGTCTTCCAATTATCACAAATACAGAACTGGGATGTCGGTTACTTTGTGAGAATTAGTAGGGAATCTCCTTCATTCCAGATCCCGCCTGTTTCCATGAATTGTATACGGATTATTTCCTCACAGATAAAGTTCTGACAATTTGTACCGTTCTGGTGTTTTTGGTCCTCAGAAATGAGATCTGCCGTCATCAGACATGATGGATTTTCAGACATCTATCCCATAGTTTGTAGACTCTATAACTCTCCTACACACTGAATCATAGACACTGATTGGGGTTATTGTACCCAAGAAATGGCGCAGAATACACCTTTGTCTACATTTAGAAGGAAAGACGATTTATTTGTAAAAACAAGAAACAAGCAAAAATGGTAAAAAGTGGTGTTTAATACCACCAAAATAAATATCTGTGTGAAAAAATTGCAAAAATATAATTTGGGTACAATGTTGCATGACTGTGTAATTGTCATTCAAAGTGTGAGAGTGCTGATAGTTACCAGTCAGCCTGGGCAGGAGGGGGGGAAGTGTCCGGTATACAGGAGGTAGAAATATTTATTTTTAAACAGACCTCTAAGTGTTTGTGAAATCTCCCACCACAAAATGTACTCAGCCAATCACAGGGCAGGACTCCATTTTTATTCTCCTCCTTCTATCAATGGCCAACCCGGTCCCACACTTCATCCATGTCTTTGGGGGCCTCTGATCTCCTTATGAACTGTTTCTTCCATGATGAAGATCAGACATGGAGTATATCTGAGGTGTATATCAGGGTGTGCTTCTTCCCCACATGAGAGCTGGGATGTCCAGCAACATTCATCTAGAAGACATTTCCCGCACTCAAGGCACTAATATACCTCCAGGGTTGTGTGGGACCCCTGATGTACAGGAAGACAGGACTTCAGTGAGGAACATTTCCCTCACTCAGGACATGAAACTTGCTTCTCTCCCGTGTGAGATCTTTGATGTTTATGAAGACTGGACTTCTGTGAAAAACATTTCCCACACTCAGGACAGCAATACGGCTTCTCCCCTGTGTGAGATCGCTGATGTGTGTAAAGATTGGAAGTCTTTGTAAAACATTTCCCGCACTCAGGACAGGAATAAGGCTTCTCTCCTGTGTGAGATCTCTGATGTGTGTAAAGATGGGACTTCACTGAAAAACATTTCCCGCACTCAGGACAAGAATACAGCTTCTCTCCTGTGTGAGATCTCTGATGTCTGTAAAGATTGGACTTATGTGAAAAACATTTTCCACACTCAGGACAGGAATATGGCTTCTCCCCCGTGTGAGATCTCTGATGTGTGTAAAGACTGGACTTATCTGAAAAACACTTTGCACACTCAGGACAGGAATATGGCTTCTCCCCAGTGTGAGATCTTTGATGTGTGTAAAGACTGGGCTTCTCTGAAAAACATTTCCCACACACATGACAGGAATGTGGCTTCTCCCCCGTGTGAGATCTCTGATGTGTGTAAAGACTGGACTTCTGTGAAAAACATTTCCCACACTCAGGACAGGAATACGGCTTCTCCCCTGTGTGAGATCTCTGATGTGTGTAAAGACTGGACTTCTGTGAAAAATTTTTCCCGCACTCAGGACAGGAATGCAGCTTTTCTCCTGTGTGAGATCTCTGATGTGTGTAAAGATGGGACTTCCTTGAAAAACATTTCCCGCACTCAGGACAGGAATACGGCTTCTTCCCCGTATGAGTTCTCTGATGTGTGTAAAAACTGGACTTCTGTGAAAAACATTTCCCGCACTCAGGACAGGAATACGGCTTCTCTCCCGTGTGAGATCTCTGATGTGTGTAAAGAAGGGACTTCCTTGAAAAACATTTCCCACACTCAGGACAGGAATACGGCTTCTCCTCCGTGTGAGATCTCTGATGTCTGTAAAGATGGGACTTCCTTGAAAAACATTTCCCGCACTCAGGACAGGAATACGGCTTCTCCCCCGTGTGAGATCTTTTATGCACATTAAGTTTGGATTTAGAACAAAAACCCTTCCCACACTCAGTACAGGAGAACCTCTTTCCTGTTGGAAGGCCGGCCCGGTCACGCACAGTCTGAGGTTCCTCAGGATACGAGGAATCCGATGGTCCATCTACACTGGGTGGTGCCGGATGGACACTGGAGGGAGCTGGGTTTTCTCCTGGACTATACTGTGTGATGTCCTCATCTTCTACTTTCCAGTCTGGAGACAAAGTGAGACAATCCTCGGAGGTTTTCCTCATCTCCCGGCCATGGACTAAAATACAAAGACAAAGAGGATTACTAGACAGGAGCTGATTGGTTCCCCCAAACCAGGACTCCGCCCCAATCAGGCAGCTTGGTCTCTGAGGAGCTTACAATTCCACCCTCAAGGGAACTAGGAAATGGCTCCTCTGATCTCCTACCAGGTCATTTCTTTATTCATGGACCTTAGTCAGAGAGTGAGGAAACAACCAGAACTGTCTTTTATAGGATGAGGGGATTATAGGATGAGGGTCCCCACCCCCTCTATCACTCATCATGACAGTGGCATGCCTGTGTTAGCAACATCATGGGAACATATGCCCAGCAATCGTCATTACAGTCATGGATTTTCTCCTGTTGCCCCTTTACTACACTTTCCAGTTCGGAACATTTTTCTTGGTAGGCTATAGCGGCCTCCATGTTTGGGTCAGATTTTTCTGTGCTGGTCAGAGCTCAGGCTCAGAGACAAGTAGTTATAGCAGAAGACCAACCAACAGGATAGATATACAGGCAGGTCACCCTGACAGATGACATGGGCTCACCTGAGGTGCGGGGTCTAAGCACTAACCAGTATCACCAGAGCTCCAGATGGTGGGTATGGGTTTTGCTGCGTGTTAGTACCAGGTCACAGTAGTAGTAGTCAATAAACAAGCCAAGGGTCAGTAACAAGTGGTTCCAGGTCAGTAGTGAAGGTACAGAAGGTAGCAGGAGAGACAAGGGCAAGATATTGGATGGAGAAGGAACAATAATCTGCCAACCAGGAAGTGCAGAGACATGGCTTAAATCAGGAAGTTCAAGGGAGGAGCAAAGAGTTCAAGGCTCAGCAGAAAACAAAGCCATGGATTAAGCAAAGTGCCGTCCATTATATCAGGTAACTCAGTGAGAAGAGTTACTGCCAGACACAGTAGAGGCCCTGGGTTCAAGTCTAGGCTCTGACAGGTGTCTACGTTGATCAGAGGCAATGAATTAATATTTAGCTTCCAGCTGAACCCCAGAACCTCCATAAATCCAGTCTAGAGACATAAATTGTGTCTGCAGCACAGAGAAGGAAGATTATCCGAGAGAAATCCAGGAATACAGGACGGGGAACACAGCTCAGGAAAGTGACCAGGGGATTACAGGCTGATATCACCCAGTCCCCGCCCTACTCTGGACCAATCAGTGAGCAGTATGGGTGGAGGAATGGATTTAGTGTTCATGACCCACCTGTGCTGATCTCTGTAGGAGTGTCCTCCTCTATAAATGTCCCCGTTATTCCATCCTCCTCCATAGACTGCTGATCATCCCTCACATACGCCTCTTCTTCTTCTGCTTTCACCTCAAATTCTATATCGATTGGATCTTCACCCTAATAAAATAATAATAGAAGAGCTCATCTGTAAAACATAAACTCCAATATTGTAGCATCACATAAAAAAAAAATCACTTCTATGAGTCCATGTTCTGAATGCTCCATCCCACCAACCTTGCAATGGGGAGGAATGGTGTGACCTTCCTGTGTGGAATCCCGGGAATACAGAGGACGGGGACATCTCTCTGGTGGGTTCCTGGTATTAGGTGGCTCCATCATATCCTTGTGTCCTTCTGAAAACTCCTCCATCACTCCATACTCCTCATCCTCCTCTTTATACTCTTCTTTAACATCAATATTCTCATCCCCGAGGATTCCACTCTGAAAGATATAATAAAACATTCATTGTAACAAACATGCTGTGTATAAATCACAACTACCAATAATTGTCATCATCTACCTGATGATGGTGAGGGATGGTGTGACCTTCCTGTGTGGAATCCCGGGAATACAGAGGACGGGGACATCTCTCTGGTGGGTTCCCATGACTGGATCCATCTGTAGGAAACACACACACTGACTGAATCCATTGTTTCTATGTGTTTATCAGATGATGGGGGATCTAGGTGGATCCTCCGTACTGCTCTCTCCTTTACAATAAAGTCTCCTCTTACCCGGTGATGTGAGGGGCGGCTGATTGTCCATCATGACGTCCTTGTAGAGATCCTTGTGTCCTTCTAAATACTCCCACTCCTCCATGGAGAAATAGACAGTGACACCCTGACACCTTATAGGAACCTGACACACACAATGATACAGTCACCATCCAGACACATCCCTTGTCTGTTACTGGAGAATGTCCCAGAATTCCCGGCACCGCTCACCTCTCCTGTCAGCAGCTCAGTGATCTCTCTGGTGACTTCTAGAATCTTCTTCTTCTTTCTCTCTTCTATCAGGGAGGGAGGTGGAGGCAATGTGATGTCATAGGATTCTCTGACTCTGGATGGAGGGACATTGGGAGGAGGAGCTGTGAGGTCACTGTGATGTCATAGGACATATAGACTCTGGATAGAGAGACATTTGGATGGGGAGATTTGAGGGGTCCTCTATAAGATGCTCCCTTGCAAACCAAATCCTTGCTCCTGGGTGCGTCCTACCTCTCCTAAACTGAAGAGTGACCTTTGACCTTTACCATCCAGAAATCTGTCCGGAATCTGTGGAAGTAAGCTGTCATGTGATCAGGTGACGTGCGGAGGAACGGAGTGTAAATAGCAGACAATTGTCTCCAGAGCCCCTAATGGTGGGGATGGATTTGGCGGCGTGCTGGTGCCAAGTTTCCTCCCCCCAGGGTCACTGCAGGTGTGGAGAAAAGCTGTGTAAGAGGATATGGAGGAGAGATGAGGAGGAGATCCAGGAATCAGGAGAAAGGTCAGGGCAAGCAACAGACGAGCGCATCCAAGAGACCAAGCCGGGGTCACTACACAGAAAATCAATCCAAGGAAACAACAGGCAGGACGAGGAATAGCAAGAAGGAGCCGAGAGACAAATGAGAATATTGCTCAGCCAATGGGAGATGATCTCAGCATGACTTCCATCATGAAGGAGATGAGGGGGAGGGGAGGAAGTCACTGAAGGTGACCATAGATCCATGGAAATTCAGCTGGTTCAGCAGGGATCGCTCACATTTCCATCCATGTGTGGCCACTGCCGGATAAAAGCCACTCCCCCAGCAGCTGCAGCCAATAGCTTCAGTGCTGATCTGTGTATTCTGAGAGCGGAGGAGTCCCCCCATTGTCAGAATACAAGAGTGCAGCGGGGAGGATTCCCCCATCCACCTCCAATGTGTGGATGGGGGATCCCTTCTATTTCCTTCCATGACCTTTTTGTCTCCGGCTCCCTTAACCTACTAGCAATTACAGAAACCTGGCTCCAAGCAGCAGATTCTGCTTCCCCCGCAGCACTTCCCTATGGAGGCCTCCTCTGGACCCACTCACCCAGACCCAGTGGTCAGAAAGGTGGTGGGGTTGGTTTGCTTCTATCCTCACTGAGCACCTTTCAAGTCCCCCCTAACCCTCCCTCTCTATCCTTCTCTTCTTCCCAGACTCACTGCATCCGGCTGTTTTCTCCCATTTCTCTGAGGATTGCAGTGATCTATCGGCCTCCTGGACCCGTCTCCCGCTTTCTTGATGATTTCTCCACCTGGCTGCCCTACTTTCTCTCCTCTGAGCTACAAACTATCATTCTCAGAGATTTTACCATTCCTATTAATGTCAACAACCCGGCTACATCCCAACTCTTCAACATAACCTCATCTTTTGCATTAGCACAATGTATACCGTCCTCCACTCACTCTGATGGGAATACATTGTTTTCTCCCATCTTTGCACTCCCTACAACCTCACAAACACCCCCTTCCCTCTCTCTGATCACAATCTCATCACCTTCACAGTCTCCTCGTCTTCAAACACCTATCCCTCCAAGCAGCCAACAATTACCCGCAGAAACCTACACAACTTGAACCCGGCTCCTTTCCACTCTGCAACTGACCAACTCTATGACAGAATCTCTCCCCTGTCCTGTCCTGACCTGGCCACTGCTGTCTACAACAGTTCACTATCATCCACACTGGACTCACTTGCTCCTCTAACAACACGAAGCATTAGGCCCCAACTATTACATCCGTGACAGACTGACCACACCAGACATCTTAAATGACATAGTCGTGCGCTGGAGCGATTGTTACGTAAAACCAAATCCCAGCAAGCATTCACCCGATATAAATCTGCTTTCTTCACATACAATTCCTCCCTCCATGCTGCCAAACAAGCCTACTTTGTCACTCTCCTCAATACCTTGTCATCCAGTCCTTGTCAGCTCTTCTCTACTTTTAACTCTCTACTTTCTCCACCTCCACCCAGTACCTCACTCACTGCTCATGAGATTGCAAATCATTTCAAAAACAAAATTGACTCAATTCGTAGGGACATCACCACTGCACAGACATCCATCCCACTTAGCATACCTTATACTAAGCCTCCCTCAACACTTTCCTCTTCTGACCTCGCTACTATTGAAGAGGTCACTAAGGTTTTCTCAGAAGCCCATCTCACTACCTGCCCCCTGGATCCTGTCCCCTCACAACTACTACGGTCACCCTCTTCTTCCATCCTATGCTCCCTCACTCACATCTTCAATCTCTCCCTCTCTACTGGTGCCTTCCCCTCCCCTCTAAAGCATGCGCACATCACTCCCATACTTAATAAGCCCTCCTTGGACCCCACCAACCTGAACAACTTAAGACCCATCTCCCTGCTGCCATTTACCTCTAAACTCCTAGAACACTTAGTCTACAATCGCCTGAGCTCCCACCTCACCGACAACAACCTTCTTCACCCTTTACAGTCTGGATTTTGCTCACTACACTCCACTGAAACTGCCCTACTAAACCTCACTAATGATCTACTAACTGCTAAAACCAATGGCCACTACTCCGTACTCATCCCAACCAATGGCCACTACTCCATACTCATCCCAACCAATGGCCACTACTCCATACTAATCCCAACCAATGGCCACTACTCCGTACTCATCCCAACCAATGGCCACTACTCCCTACTCATCCCAACCAATGGCCACTACTCCTTACTCATCCCAACCAATGGTCACTACTCCATACTAATCCCAACCAATGACCACTACTCCATACTCATCCCAACCAATGGCCACTTCTCCGTACTCATCCCAACCAATGGCCACTACTCCGTACTCATCCCAACCAATGGTCACTACTCCGTACTCAGCCCAACCAATGGCCACTACTCCGTACTCATCCCAACCAATGGCCACTACTCCATACTCATCCCAACCAATGGCCACTACTCCGTACTCATCCCAACCAATGGCCACTACTCCGTACTCCTCCCAACCGATGGCCACTATTCCATACTCATCCCAACCAATGGCCACTACTCCGTACTCATCCCAACCAATGGCCACTACTCCATACTCATCCCAACCAATGGCCACTACTCCATACTAATCCCAACCAATGGCCACTACTCCGTACTCATCCCAACCAATGGCCACTACTCCCTACTCATCCCAACCAATGGCCACTACTCCCTACTCATCCCAACCAATGGTCACTACTCCATACTAATCCCAACCAATGACCACTACTCCATACTCATCCCAACCAATGGCCACTTCTCCATACTCATCCCAACCAATGGCCACTACTCCATACTCATCCCAACCAATGGCCACTACTCCATACTAATCCCAACCAATGGCCACTACTCCGTACTCATCCCAACCAATGGCCACTACTCCCTACTCATCCCAACCAATGGCCACTACTCCCTACTCATCCCAACCAATGGTCACTACTCCATACTAATCCCAACCAATGACCACTACTCCATACTCATCCCAACCAATGGCCACTTCTCCATACTCATCCCAACCAATGGCCACTACTCCGTACTCATCCCAACCAATGGCCACTACTCCGTACTCATCCCAACCAATGGTCACTACTCCATACTAATCCCAACCAATGACCACTACTCCATACTCATCCCAACCAATGGCCACTTCTCCATACTCATCCCAACCAATGGCCACTACTCCGTACTCATCCCAACCAATGGCCACTACTCCGTACTCATCCCAACCAATGGCCACTACTCCATACTCATCCCAACCAATGGCCACTACTCCGTACTCATCCCAACCAATGGCCACTACTCCGTACTCCTCCCAACCGATGGCCACTATTCCATACTCATCCCAACCAATGGTCGCTATTCCGTACTCATCCCAACCAATGGTCGCTACTCCATACTCATCCCAACCAATGGCCACTACTCCGTACTAATCCCAACCAATGGCCACTACTCCATACTAATCCCAACCAATGGTCACTACTCCGTACTCATCCCAACCAATGGCCACTACTCTGTACTAATCCCATCCAATGGCCACTACTCCGTACTAATCCCAACCAATGACCACTACTCCATACTAATCCCAACCAATAGCCACTAATCCATACTAATCCTAACCAATGGCCACTACTCCGTACTCATCCCAACCAATGGCCACTACTCCGTACTCCTCCCAACCAATGGCCACTACTTCGTACTCCTCCCAATCAATGGCCACTACTCCATACTCATCCCAACCAATGGCCACTACTCCGTACTCATCCCAACCAATGACCAATAATCCATACTAATCCCAACCAATGGACACTACTCTGTACTCTTACTACTTGACCTCTCTTCGGCTTTTAATACTGTTGACCACCCCTCCTCCTCAAAAGACTCCACTCTCTTGGCCTTAGAGACTCTGCTCTCTCTTGGTTCTCCTCCTACCTATCGCAGCACTCCTTCAGTGTTACCTATAACGCTGCCTCCTCCTCTTCACTCCCTCTTTCTGTAGGGGTCCCTCAAGGTTCTGTCCTTGGACCCCTTCTCTTCTCCATCTACACCTCCTCCCTTGGTCACTTGATAAACTCCCATGGCTTCATGTATCATCTCTATGCTGATGACACATAAATCTATCTTTCTACTCCTCACCTCACCCCTTCAGTCTCCTCCTCACCCCTTCAGTCTCCTCTCACATTAATAACCTACTAAGTGACATATCGGCATGGATGTCACTCTACTTCCTCAAACTCAATCTCTCCAAAACTGAGCACTTAGTATTTCCTCCAGCCCGTGTCCCCTCCCCTGACTTCTCCATCAAGATCAATAATACAACCATCAGTCCCTCCCCTCATGCCAGGGTACTAGGTGTAATCCTAGACTCCCATCTGTCCTTTCAGCCCCAAATCCAATCACTGTCCAAATCATGTAGACTTCACCTCCACAACATCTCCAAGATATGCCTGTTCCTAACCTCGGAAACCACTAAGCAACTTATTCACTCCCTTGTTATATCCCGCCTTGACTATTGTAACTCCCTCCTCATTGGCCTACCTCATCACAGGCTATCCCCTCTTCAGTCTATCATGAAGGCTGCTGCCAGACTCATCTACCTTACTAACCATTCTGTATCTGCTACCCCTCTCTGCCAATCCCTCCACTGGCCTCCATTCAGTGTCCTCCACCCCTCTCTGCCAATCCCTCCACTGGCCTCCATTCAGTGTCCTCCACCCCTCTCTGCCAATCCCTCCACTGGCTTCCCGTTGCCCAACGGATAAAATTCAAAACATTAATAACATATAAAGCCATTTATAACTCCGCCCCAAATTACATCACAGATCTTATCTCTAAATATCACCCAAACCGTACTCTCCACTCCGCATATGACCTCCTGCTCTCTAGCTCCCTTGTCTCCTCCTCCCATGTTCATCTCCAGGACTTATCCAGAGCTTCTCACATCCTCTGGAACTCTCTACCCCAATTTATCAGACTATCACCTACTCTGCTCACTTTTAGGCGATCTCTGAAATCCTCTCTCTTCAGGGAAGCCTATCCTACCCTCAGCTAATAATGGAATCTTCTACTCTTCCAACCAGTCCATCCCCCACAGTTACTACCTTTTGTACTACTAGCCCCTCCCTCTTAGATTGTAAGCTCCCAGGATCAGGGCCCTCCTATCCCTCTTGTATTTAACTGTATTGTTGCTGTATTGTCTCCTGTTATATTGTAAAGTGCTGAGCAAACTGTTGGTGCCATAAATCCTGTATAATAATAATAATATTTTTTTCTCTCATCCCGCTGGCTGAACGATAAAACTGAACCATTTAGGCCAGCTTTGGGAGCAACATATATTATCATCAACTCCTCCCCCTGAAGGGGTTAATCTGGGTTCCCACACTATATATGTGTGTATCATCATCTGCTGGAGATAAAAGACGTCACAGTGACTATGGAGGAAGAGGACGGATATGACTATGGAGGAAGAGGACGGACGTGACTATGGAGGAAGAGGACGGACGTGACTATGGAGGCACAGGACGGACGTGACTATGGAGGCAGAGGACGGACGTGACTATGGAGGCAGAGGACGGACGTGACTATGGAGGCAGAGGACGGACGTGACTATGGAGGCAGAGGACGGACGTGACTATGGAGGAAGAGGACGGACGTGACTATGGAGGAAGAGGACGGACGTGACTATGGAGGAAGAGGACGGACGTGACTATGGAGGAAGAGGACGGACGTGACTATGGAGGAAGAGGACGGACGTGACTATGGAGGAAGAGGACGGACGTGACTATGGAGGCAGAGGACGGACGTGACTATGGAGGCAGAGGACGGACGTGACTATGGAGGCAGAGGACGGACGTGACTATGGAGGCAGAGGACGGACGTGACTATGGAGGAAGAGGACGGACGTGACTATGGAGGAAGAGGACGGACGTGACTATGGAGGAAGAGGACGGACGTGACTATGGAGGAAGAGGACGGACGTGACTATGGAGGAAGAGGACGGACGTGACTATGGAGGAAGAGGACGGACGTGACTATGGAGGCAGAGGACGGACGTGACTATGGAGGCAGAGGACGGACGTGACTATGGAGGCAGAGGACGGACGTGACTATGGAGGAAGAGGACGGACGTGACTATGAAGGAAGAGGACGGACATGACGGGGGGGTTACTGGGTGTAAATAGGAAATAACATCTTATTACCTCCTCTTCTGCTACTTCCACCGATCTCTCTTTTTCTTTGTGCCACATGGAACTTTGTCTTTATTCCAGGTCACTTCCTGTCTGTACCTGACATCACTTCCTGTCTGTACCTGACATCACTTCCTGTCTGTACCTGACATCACTTCCTATCTGTCTTCCATAGAGACTTCCTGACTGGGTAGAAATGAGATCACCACCTTGTGGAGCTCAGAGGAACTGCATCCCCGAGAAGCGTCTGGTAGTGTAGATCTCATTTTTTGCCACAAGTTTTTGAAAATTTAAGAAAAAAAAATATTTTTTCTTTTCTTTTTTTATATTTCAAAACCTTGTGAGAAAAAATTAGATCTGCAAAATGTTCACCATGCCTCTTTTTAAATTCCTTAGGGTGTCTACTTTCCAAAAAGGGGTCATTTGGAGGGGTTGGTTTTATCCTGGCATTTCAGGGCCTCCAAAACTGTGATAGGTAGTCAGGAAGTGAAATGAGGAAGTTACGCACCTTCAGGCTTTCAAAGTGGTCATTGGATTTCAGGCTCCTGTATGTGGCTAGGCTCCCAAAAAGTCTCACACATGTGGTACCCCCATACTCAGTAGAAGTAGCAGAATGTATTTTGGGGTGTAATTCCACATATACCCATGGCTTCTTCCATGGACTCAATATGCCTCTCAGCAGATAGCTTAGGGTGTCTACTTTCTGAAAAGGGGTCATTTGGGGGTGTTTGTACTGTCCTGGTATTTGGGGGTGTTTGTACTATCCTGGTATTTGGGGGTGTTTGTACTATCCTGGTATTTGGGGGTGTTTGTATTGTCCTGGTATTTTAGCACCTCAAGAAATGTGATGAGTGGTCAGAAAGTAAAAGCTGTAAATTCCATTATCTCTCCCATAGTTTGTAGATGATATAACTATCACACAAAGCAATCAATATACACTTATTGGGATTTTTCACCAAAAACATGGAGCGGAATACATTTTGGCCTAAATTTATGAAGCAATTTTAGTTTTTTTAGATATTTTTTGTGACAGAAACAAGAAAATATTGTTTTTTTCCAAAAAACATTTTTTTCTCAAAATTTTTTTGTTTATAGCGCCAAAAATAAAAAGCGCACAGGTGATCAAATATCAGCAAAAGAAAGCTCTATTTGTGTGAAAAAAGGACATAAATTTCATTATGTACCATATTGCATGACCGCACAATTGTCCGTTAAACTAGCGCAGCGCTGTATAGCAAAAAAATGGCGTAAATTCCATTATCTATCCCATAGTTTGTAGACGCTATAACTATCACACAAAGCAATCAATATACACTTATTGGGATTTTTTCACCAAAAACATGGAGCAGAATACATGTTGGCCTAAATTTATTTATTTTTTTGTTTACAAATGGTTTTATTTTGCAAAAGTAGACTGTAAAACAATACATTTTCAAATGATACTTACAGCAAAAACAAGGCACTTTTGAAAAATACAATACAGAAAAGTATATTAACATAAGAAAGAGAAGAAATAGAAAAGAATAGATTGCAAGTACATGAAATATGTAGAAGATAAAGTAAGTTGAATGATACATCTGTCAACAGTATATGCCAGTCAACCTTCACTGGGAATGTTGTTAATCATGCAATCAATGTCTATAATCCCTCCATGATTCCCATTTTTTATCAAATAAGTGCATCCCATCCAGTAAGGTATAATGAATACGTTCCATGAGCATCACAGCATCAACCCTGCGTAAAACAGAGGCCAAGGGTACGGCATTGGACCTCCAATGTAAGGCATTAGCCCATAAAGTGGCAATACAAATAGTATGTATCAGTCTCATAGTGGCATCAGAGACCCCCAGGATATGAGCCCCCAATAAACAGGTCTGTATAGACAATCGTACCGGGATACCCGCCAGTGAGGTAGCCACCTCAGATATCTTACGCCAAATCAAAGATATGGTTGGGCAATCCCAGAATATATGAACCAAAGTACCTGTGAGACCACAGCCCCAAAACATAAAGGGGACACCTGAGGGAACAATACATGTAGTCTTGATGGGGTATAATACCATCTGGTTGAAACCTTAAGGGCCATCTCACAGACAGAAAGAGATCTAGAACACTTACATATGTTATCCACCATGGAATCCCAATCCTCCTCCGAAAAAGTGATACCACCATCCTCCTCCCATCTTCGTCTATACAAAGGGGGTGTAGGAGAAAACAGATCAAAAATTGGTGATAAAGATCAGAAATAAGACCCTTGCCCCTAGGAGAGTCACGGCTGACACGTTCAAAAAATGAAATCGGAGAAGAGGGTATAAGGCCAAAATGTGAATTAAACAAATGTCTAATCTGTCGGTAACGATGGTACTCACGAAGAGGAACATCAAAAAACACACGCAGCATATCAAAAGTAATAGAAGATCCTCCTCTTTGAAAATCAGATAA
The DNA here is from genome assembly GCF_062004578.1 of Staurois parvus. NCBI lineage: Eukaryota > Metazoa > Chordata > Amphibia > Anura > Ranidae > Staurois > Staurois parvus. Next base: position 1,680,622 of record NW_028317970.1, on the reverse strand, counting down.
TCTAATAAAAGATCGATCATACCACCAACGAAATGACTGTGGAGGAGCTAGTAGGTTAGAATAACATTTTTCAAAAACACCCAAAACTTCTTGAGGTAGAGATGAGATAGCGCCCGAGTTAGTGCGTAACTTATAGACATGTGGGGGGCGCAGAGAGTGATTCAATTTCCTTGCAAACATAATGGATGCTGAGTTGCTATGTAACAAGAACGAGGCCTTCGACCAGCGGAGAGCTTTTTCAGTCTTTTGAGAAAGCAGAGTATTCAATTCTAAACGCTTCTGAGATAGTAACCGTTTATTAAGAAGAGATGGATTAGCAATATGTGTTTCTAATTCTCGGGTAAGTTGCAGAATTTGCTGCCATCGTTTTCTATTTCTGGAAGAAGCCATGGAGATAAGGCGGCCACGTAGGACCACCTTATGGGCTACCCATAGTGTGGCTGGAGATATATCAGGAGTAGAATTAGACTGAAAATATTCTTGAATAGATGTAACCACCTCTAGAGTTAATATCAGTGAGCATAGAGTCATTAAGTCTCCAAGAGTAGGGAGTAGGTGCCAATCCTATAAATGTGATAGATAAGGCCATTATATTGTGATCTGACCAGGGGCTCCGGTGAATACAAGCTGTCCTAGAATTAGCTAGTAAAATGGGGGTGCAGTAGATATAATATAATCTAGCATAAGAGTCATGTGGGTGAGAATAAAATGAGTAGTCCCTGGCTCCCACATTATGTGCCCTCCAGGTATCAACCAACTGGAGGGCATCCAGTTTTTTAGTGAGGGATTTTGGGAAAGTTTGGGAAGATTGCGAGGGAGAGCTATGGTCCAAAAGTGGGTTTGCTACCAGGTTAAAATCACCACCCACCAATAGATGGGGGGACAAAAACCTATCAAGAATGCTAAAAAATTGAGAAAAAAAGGAAGCATGTGCCGAATTAGGCGCATAGATATTAGCGATCGTAAGTTCATGACCCGAAAGGATGCCTTTAAGAATGATAAACCTACTGTCTGGATCACGGTACACATGTTGAACCTCAAAAGGGAATGAATTATGCAACAAAAATGGCTACACCTCTGCTTTTAGAGGAATGTAAGGTATAATACCCCTGCCTATAGGATTTATGAAAATATGTCGGGTGTTTTGCGGCTGCAAAGTGGGTCTCCTGTAGTAAAATAATTTTAGCCCCTAATCGCTTATATTGAAGAAAGGATGTTTTTCGCTTGTTTGGTGAATTGAAACCCTGGACATTATGCGAAATACATTGAATAACCATGGCAACACGGAAATAATAGCTATCGGCATAAAAGTACATATTGACAGGAAATCTCTAAAAAACTATTTGGCTAGACATTAGAATCAGCAGATCCACAACAAAGCAATAATCTGTAGTGACAATTTAAGGAACATCCAGACCCCGGTGTGGGCGCCAAGACATCCACAAATCAGCACAAAACCATTATCATGTACTAAGGCTTTATAAAGAAGAAAGATAGAAAGCAATAGAGGTGAGGTTTTAAGAACTTCTACAATTAAAAGGTTAGCTAGAAAACATGGATCAGGTGGGCCTTTTGCCATACCTGAAAAAACAGAAAAATCAAACATCAAAGGACCAATCAGGCCCAAACCCTGACTCTGTAAAGCATGGAAACCAGAGCCGCCATTCCACAATCGGGAGGTGACATCTCCGGCCATGCCAGGCGGCAGGGGGGGTCACGTGTCCAAGAGTCTTAAGATCATGAACATACGGGCGGTGTAATATAGGTCCGAAGACCTTAGTTAAACTTTAACACATCCAGATATAAGTATCAAAAACGCAAACATAATATGCAGGGATATAGAGACATCTCAATAGTGACCAAGAAAAACATCCAAAGGATGTATGAGACACAAACGAGCAAAATCCATCAATAACGGTTCATCCTGGTTCTTGTCTGACTCTCCTCCGTTCTCTTCTTGGAGATGGAGTGTGCCATATTGGAGATACCCGAGGAGTGGAAGGAGGACGTCGACGAGAAGGAGGATCAACCAAGCCCAATTCGGCCAAAATATCCTGGCCCTCAGGGAGAGAGGTAGCTGTGTATGTGCTTCCATTGTGGGGGACTATCAACTTAAAGGGGAAGCCCCATTTATAGCGGATCCGAGCTGAAAAAAGGGTGGACGTAATTTCCTTCATTTTTCTGCGTCTCTCCAACGTAGCCGTAGAGACATCTGGGAATATTTGCAAAGCGGAGCTTTCAAAAATGATTGTTGGGATATTGCGGGCAGCCCTGAGTTTTCTTTAATCAGGAAATCCTTCATACAAAGGACAATGTCACGAGGTGGTTTATCATTAGGAGGCTTTGGGCGCAGGGCTCTGTGAATGCGGTCACAAGCAAAGGACCCGGTGTCATGGTCCGGGAGGAGTGATTGGAATAGCTTGGTCATGGCTTTTGAAAGATCATTCACAGACTCCGGGACTCCTCTGACTCGCAAATTATTCCTGCGGTTACGATTATCAAGATCCTCAACCTGTGCCTGCAATTGTGCAAAGGCTGTCTGTAAATGATCGTGATCCCTGGAAAGCTCACCATGAGCCAGACTGAGTTCATCATGTTTGGTTTCCAAGCGGTCGGTTCTGGAGCCCAATGCCGCTATTTCCTGGGATAGAACATTCGTGCTCTTGTGGAGTTCTGATTGGAATTTAGCAGCTAGCTTAGTGTACATAGTTTCCAGGCAAGATTCCAAGTCCCTCTTTGTAGGTTGCTGTGCACATTCAGTGTCCTGAGTTAATGGAGGAACTACGGTATTCTGCGTGGGACCGGATGGAGATGCTCGTTCTGTATTATCTTGAGACATGTTGCTTATCTCATGCGTTTTAAGTAGGTATGTCGTAAAGGACTTTTGAGCTTGTCCCTTCTTTTTCTTGGTGGATGGCATATAGGAAGTCCCTTGGGGGTGATCAATTGAAAATTAGATGGCCAAGGAAGATACCCCAGGAGACCTATAACGCCCTAAGCAGGTACGATGATAGTCACATGGATGCGGTCAGGCACATCAGCAGAATCGATATATTGTAAAAATTATTATTAACTAGTTGCCAACCGCAGATAGCCGAATGACGGCTGCACTGCGGCCGGCCAGTTCTGGGTGGACGTCATATGACATCCCCCCAGAACGCGCTCTCCTGCGCGCCCCAGGGGGCGCGCACCCGGCGATCTCCGTGATCGCTGTGTCCTACGGACACAGCTGATCACGAGATGTGGTAAAAGGCCAATCATACCGGCCTTTTACCACGTGATCAGCGGTGTCCAATGACACGCTGATCACAGGGAAATGCAAGTGCCGGTTCTCGGCTGCACTTTCCTCACGCTGTCAGATCGTGAGGAAAGTACTGCCGAGAACCGGCAGTTGTCAGAGCGAGGATCGGCACCGATCATCAGGGCACTGATGATCAGTGCCCTGATGATCGGTGCCCAGCAGTGCCACCCACAAGTTCCACCCACCTGTGCCCAGCAGTGCGCCCACTAGCTCCGCCCACCTGTGCCCAGCAGATCACCCACCTGTGCCCAGCAGTGCACCCACCTGTGCCAGCAGTGCACCCACCTGTGCCACTCTGCAGTGTCACACACCTGTGCCCAGAAGTGCCACCTACCTGTGCCCAGCAGTGCCACCCACCTGTGCCCACCAGTGCCACCCACCTGTGCCCACCAGTGTCACTCACCTGTGCCCACCCACCAGTGCTGCCCACCAGTGCCACCCACCAGTGCAGCCCAGCAGTGCTGCCAGTCAGTGCCACCAGTCAGTGCCCAGCGGTTGTGCCAGTCAGTGCCGCCAGTCAGTGCCCAGCAGTGATGCCAGTCAGTGCCATCTATCAGTACCCATCATCAGTGTCACCTATCAGTGCCGCCTATCAGTGCTGCATATTAGTGCCGCCTATCCGTGACACCTCATTAGTGCTGCCTATCAGTGCCGCCTATCCGTGCCACCTCATAAGTACTGCCTATCAGTGCCCTTTAGTGCTGCCTATCAGTGCCCATCAGTGCCGCCTATCAGTGCCCATCAGTGCTGCCTCATCAACGCACATCAGTGAAGGAGAAAAATTACCTGTTTGAAAAATTTTATAATAGAAACAAAGAAACTTTTTTTTTTTTTTTTAATTTTTTGCACTTTTTTAATTTATAGCGCAAAAAGTAAAGCACCCAGTGGCGATTAAATACCACCAAAAGAAAGCTTTATTTGTGAGAAAAAAATGATCAAAATTTCATATGGGTACAATGTTGCATGACCGCTCAATTGTCAATCAAAGTGCGGCAGCGCTGAAAGCTGAAAATTGGCCTGGTAAATAAGGGGGTATAAGTGCCTGGTAGGCAAGTGGTTAAGCCGCAGAAATGCAGAGTGGACATAGGCTGCAACAGGCCCCCCAACGAGACCAAGGATCCAAGAGCTGGCTCCAATTCCCACCACAGGAGGCCTTTGGGCCCAGCAGGGGTCACATTCACAGGGGGAGGAGCACGTGGACCAGATAGTGGGAGCCACGGACCACCAAACGTTGGAGGGGGATCAGAAAACCAGCACCCGCCCCCACTATGCTGCTTGTACTCACTGCGATCCAGATGGGACAGGATCAGGGCTGGATGGAGCAGGTCACACTAGGCCGCAGGCCTCCACCGCCTCAGAGGAGGGAAATAAGGTCCGCCGCCCCCCCCCCAGATATAGGGAATGGTCCAGGTGCCTCCGATGCCCCGGATGGGTCCACCTCCACCCAGATGGCCGCAGATTCTGTGCTGGGGCTCCGCAGTCGCACCAGGCCTCGGACCTCCACGGTTGTGGAGAGGGGTAATTCAGTCTGGATCCCCTCTCCCAAATGCAGAGGATAGTGAGGGAGCCCCCCTGTGACTCGGATGGGTCCGCGGTCGCCAGATGGCAGCGGAGATGAGGCCAAGGCTCCGCAGCCGCACTAGGCCGTGGATGTCCGCGATCACGGAGATGGGCAATACAGCCCGGATCCCCTCCTCCAGATGCAGGGGACTGTGCAGCAGCCTCCGGCACCCCGTACGATGCCCCCGCTGCCCGGATGACAGCGGATTACAATCCTGGGCGCCGGAGCTCTGGATTAGGTGGCCGCTCCGGTCGCCATTTTGGACATGCCCCGAAAAACCACTTTCTTGTCATCAGTGATGGAAATGTTCCTCACTGAAGTCCTGTCTTCCTGTACATCATGGATCCCACACAACCCTGGAGGTGTATTAGTGCCTTGAGTGTGGGAAATGTCTTCTAGATGAATGTTGCTGGACATCCCAGCTCTCATGTGGGGAAGAAGCACACCCTGATATACACCTCAGATATACTCCATGGCTGATCTTCATCATGGAAGAAACAGTTCATAAGGAGATCAGAGGTCCCCAAAGACATGGATGAAGTGTGGGACCGGGTTGGCCATTGATGGCAGGAGAAGAATAAAAATGGAGTCCTTCCCTGTGATTGGCTCAGTACATTTTGTGGTGGGAGATTTCACAAACACTTGGAGGTCTTTTTAAAAATAAATATTTCTACCTCCTGTATATCGGACACTTCCACCCCCTTCCTGCCCAGGCTGACTGGTAACTATCAGCGCTCTCACACTTTGAATGACAATTACACCGTCATGCAACATTGTACCCAAATTATATTTTTGTAATTTTTTCACACAAATAAATATTTATTTTGGTGGTATTAAACACCACTTGTTACCATTTTTCTTGTTTCTTGTTTTTACAAATAAATCGTCTTTCCTTATAAATGTAGACAAAGGTGTATTCTGCGCCATTTCTTGGGTACAATAACCCCAATCAGTGTCTATGATTCAGTGTGTAGGAGAGTTATAGAGTCTACAAACTATGGGATAGATGTCTGAAAATCCATCATGTCTGATGACGGCAGATCTCATTTCTGAGGATCAAAAACACCAGAACGGTACAAATTGTCAGAACTTTATCTGTGAGGAAATAATCCGTATACAATTCATGGAAACAGGCGGGATCTGGAATGAAGGAGATTCCCTACTAATTCTCACAAAGTAACCGACATCCCAGTTCTGTATTTGTGATAATTGGAAGACAAAATAAAATGCAATAATGTGCAAAAATATATATTTATTAATAATATAAATCAGTACAAAATGGGGATGAAATCTAATAGGTGATGATAAATAATAAACAATACAAGATAACAGTACAATGATCTAATCCACAATAATGGGGAGAAATACAAGCCAGCAATTACTGCCAAATATTAATGAATTACATCCAACTGTCTGGAAATGTCGTGTAAGAAATCAGTAACTCAGCAACATGTGACAACAGATATACAAATCCCCCCCGTGATCTCTCTACACCAGATATTCAACGCTCAACGTGTACCTTGCCATGACTTGATCTGGAATCCCATACACAGGCCAATCCAATCCGCTTACAATCTGAGATGAAGATGTAATGTTACATGAAGTAGTCTACCTTGTCATATATATACTGTATACATCCGGATAAACCATTGACTAGAAGCCAGAATCAGCCTACCGGGCACTTCTACCCCCTTCCTGCCCAGGCCAATTTCTAGCTTTCAGCGCTGTCACACTTTGACAATTGAGCGGTCATGCAACACTGTACCCATATGACATTTTTTCTGATAGATAGAGCTTTATTTTGGTGGTATTTAATCACCTCGGGGTTTTTTATTTTTTCTTAAACAAACCAAAAACTACTGAACATTTTGAAAAAAAAATTTTTTTTCTTAGTTTTTGTTATAAAATGTTGTAAGTAAGTGATTTTTCTCCTTCACTGATGTGTGCTAATGAGGCTGCACTGATGGGCACTGATGAGGAGGCACTGGTAGGTGGCACTGATGGGCACTGAAAGGCAGCACTCATATATAGCACTGATAGGCAGCACTGACTGGCACTGATAGGTGGCACTGATGAACACTGATAGGCAGCACTGACTGGCATTGATAGGCGGCACTGATTGGATTGATAGGTGGCACTGACTGGCACTGATTGGTGACACTGAAAGGCAGCTCAAATGGGCACTGATATGTGGCATTGATGTGCACTGGTAGGCAAATATGTGGCACTGATGGGCACTGGAATGTGGCACTGTTCAGCACTGACAGCTGGCACTGATGGACACTGGCAGGTGGTACTTCTGGGGCCACACTGATCATCAGGGGACACTGATCATCAGTGCCCTGATGATCAGTGTACATGTCCCCTCTGCAGAATGACGATTACTGGCTCTCCTCTGCTCTGTCAGTGTGACAGCTCGTGAGGAGAGAAATGCCGATAACCGGCATTTCCCTGTTTACATGTGATCATCTGTGATTGAACACAGCTGATCACATGACCAAGCCGACATCTTCAGCTCTTTCCAAGGGACACAGCGCACCGCCGATCGCCGTGCTGCACGCTCCCAGAGCCACACATGCTTGGTGAGAATGGGAGGACATCATATGATGTCCTCCCAGAATGAGAGAACCACTTTGCGCCCATCATTGGACTATATGGCGGGCGGGAGGTGGTTAAAATAAATCTTCCCCAGAAGAGTGAAACGAAAATAATTTATACTGCAGGTAAAATGACTTCACATTGTAGCAATTGTGCACACCGAGATGGACACGGTCATCCATCTTGTTAAGAATCTTCCAAGCTGTATCATCTCTACTCCCAAATCAGCTTTCCTCATCCCCCCTCCCTCTCTGTTGAGTGACATGTGGTCTGTTTGATGCAGATCACAGGCAGCAAACTCCATGGGAGGGCGTCATGGCTATAAATCCCACAACTGAGCTGGGGCCTAGATGTCTGTTAACTTTGCAATCTCGGCTCGTAAAGCCATAAACCAAGTCCTTCACTGAGTTCAAAACACATTCCAAGGGGTCGTAAAAACAGACTTACATTTAAAAACTCACTTTTCATATAAGTTTATATCTTCAAATAGAACATAATTACCTAAACATGGAGCCCATATTCGGACAGCTTAATTTAAGACCATTCTCCAGGTATATTACACCCCCTAGCTGGCATATACAGGAGAGCTGAAAATTACATCTTCTTAACCATTCCAGTGGATATTTCATATCTATCCGTTCAGCCAAAGATTCTGCGTAATAATCTACTCGTGGATATGTATCTAGAATAAGTTATGAACCATAATATAATTTTTGCAGGCTTTGGTCATAGCCGGAGGTCTCCACCTACAACTCCCTCCCCAAATGAGGCGATTGGTTTACTGCTCCAGTCAGACACCCTGTGGAGTTGCTAGAAAAATATAAGCTAGGCTGAGTTGAGGTGGGTGAGCGTTGAAGATTCTCCCTTTAACATCAGAACAAACTTTGGGAAAAACACCCTTTTGCTCAGAAAACTTGAAGTTGCTTAACCCAAGGCTTTTGGCAAGTACTTTATCCCTTTAAACTTCTTTCCGTTATCTCTTTGCTGTGTTATTGTTCTCTGTATATTTATATATATATTGGCTACATCTTTTTCTGTAAATATTTTTATTGCACCCTTTTGACCTTTTAGTAATAAATCTTACTTTCTGAAAGTGTTGAACTGTTTCTAAAGCTCTTTAATGCAAACTATGTATTCCTGCCTCTGAAGTGCGCTACTGTGTGTGTTTAACCCTCTGTATAACCTGCCTGCAGTGACAGTGGTGTACAGACAATTATTCAACCATCCTAGTGTTATTGCTTTCTCTTTCTCTGTACAAAAAGGAGGTGGTGGCAGTGTGAAGGGTTAATTGTGTAATTAACCTGACCCAGTAACAATCGCTCAGACTGCCAGTACATCGATTGTGGTCCAGTGAGCTGGAAAATCATTGTGCAGGGTGCAGCTGGGCGTGACATTGTTACACACATGACAGCGCGGTTTTAGATTGGCTAGTCATTTAATCATGAGTTTGGTGAGAAGGTCAGGGGTCTGACGCCGCGCCCGTCACATATTGGATGGTAGCATATGTGGGATAGTTGCAGTAAGAGCTTCGGTGAAGTGTTAGGAATTAGCTCTGCACTGAAGGATTGTAACCTTTGTGGAAACAGTCCTTAGAGACAAGCGGTGCATATGTTTTATATACAGTTGTGTTCAAAATAATAGCAGTGTGTTGAAAAAAGTGAATAAAGCTGAAAATCTTTCTAATAGCTTTTATTTCCATCCACACAAATGCATTGGGAACACGACACATTCTATTCCAAATCACAACATGAAGAAAAATACATCAAATTTGTGTTGTTCCTCTAAAAAATTTGAAGAAAAGTGAATATTAGACGGTTCAAAAAAATAGCAATGTTTGTATTCTTCTTTACAAACTCAAACATTCACTATATAAACTGAGAAATGTTTGAAGATTTTGCTTTCCTTTGAATGACTTCATGAATATTTGGTTGTAGTCGCACTGTTTCTGAGAACTGCTGTACATCTGTGTTGCATGGAGTCACCCAACTTCTGGCCCCTGTGATCAGGTATTCCAGCCCAGGATGATTGCACCACATTCCACAGTTCTTCTCTATTTCTTGGTTTGGCCTCAGAAATGGCATTTTTGATGTCACCCCACAAGTTTTCTATTGGATGAAGATCCAGGGATTGGGCTGGCCACTCCATAACGTCCATCATTTTGGTCTGGAACCAAGATGTTGCACCTTTACTGGTGTGTTTGGGGTCGTTGTCTTGTTGGAACACCCATTTCAAGGGCATTTCCTATTCAGCATAAGGCAGCATGACCTCTTCAAGTATTCTGATGGATTCAAACTGATCCATGATCCCTGGTATGCGATAAATAGGCCCAACACCGTAGTATGAGAAACATCCCCATATCATGATGCTTGCACCACCATGCTTCACAGTCTTCACAGTGTACTGTGGCTTGAATTCAGTGTTTGGGGGTCGTCTGACAAACTGTCTCCGCTCACTAGACCCAAAAAGAACAATCTTACTTTCATCAGTCCACAAAATGTTGCGTCATTTCTCTTTAGGCCAGTCAATGTGCTCTTTGGCAGATTGTAACCTCTTCAGCACACATCTTTTTCCCAACAGTGGGACTTTGCGGGGACTTCTTGCAGATAGCTTGGCTTCACATAGGCGTCTTCTAATTGTAACAGTCCTCACAGGGAACGTCACACCTTCTTTCATCTTCCTGGAGCTGATTGTTGGCTGAGTCCGCGCCATTTTGGCTACTCTTCTATCCATTCCAATGGTAGTTTTTCGCTTTCTTCCACGTCTTTCAGGTTTTGGTTGCCATTTTAAAGCATTTGCCATCATTTTAGCTGAGCAGCCGATCATTTTCTGCACTTCTTTATATGTTTTCCCCTCTCCAATCAACTTTTTAATCAAGGTACGCTGTTCTTCTGAACAATGTCTGGAACGACCCATTTTCCTCAGAATTTCAGAGAGAAATGCACTGTAACCAGCATGTCCAACATTTGCTGCCTTCCTTCCTTAAATAAGGGCAATCATTGACACCTGTTTTTCAAAGAATGAATGACCTCACTAATAGAACTCCACACTGCTATTATTTTGAACACAACTGTATATAGAGAGAAAGACATATAGCAACAGCTCCTTCGTTTTTCTGCTTCCTATTCTATCTTTGCTTGCAATTATGCCTGGTGACGCAGAATGCAAGAAAATGAGCAAAAGTAATTTGAGTGCTGAATGTGCCTCATGAGGAATGGACATCGGTTGCAAAACTCGTAAAGATTTGATTTGGCACCTACAGGAGCATGATAGCCGAGCAGACCAGAACTCGAGGGAACCTGACCATGATGGGGTTCCCGCCTCCTCAGATCCCAGGGGCTCAGAGATGGCCTCACAGGATGGGCATACAGAGACTGACACTGGAGTATCATCAAATGTTATCTTCACACCACCACCTGAGTGGGCCAGCACCAGAGAGCCTGTAACCAGTAGAGATTCTCCTCAGATGCAGGAAGCCCTGAAATGCATCATGGAGACAGTTCCTGGGGCATACCTAAAGTTCCTTGACTGCCAGGCAGATAAGAATGCCTTGGTATATGATATACTCCTGACCACTGCACTCTATACACAGGGCTGTATATGACATGTTCCTGACCACTGCACTTTATACACAGGGCTGTATATGATATACTCCTGACCACTGCACTCTATACACAGGGCTGTATATGACATACTCCTGACCACTGCACTCTATACACAGGACTGTACGTGACATACTCCTGACCACTGCACTCTATACACAGGGCTGTATATGACATACTCCTGACCACTGCACTCTATACACAGGGCTGTACATGACATGTTCCTGACCACTGCACTCTATACACAGGGATGTATATGACATACTCCTGACCACTGCACTCTATACACAGGGCTGCATATGACATGTTCCTGACCACTGCACTCTATACACAGGGCTGTATATGACATACTCCTGACCACTGCACTCAATACACAGGGCTGTATATGACATACTCCTGACCACTGCACTCTATGCACAGGGCTGTATAGGACATACTCCTGACCACTGCACTCTATACACAGGGCTGTATATGACATACTCCTGACCACTGCACTCTATACACAGGGCTGTATATGACATACTCCTGACCACTGCATTCTATACACAGGGCTGTATATGACATACTCCTGACCACTGCACTCTATACACAGGGCTGTACATGACATGTTCCTGACCACTGCACTCTATACACAGGGCTGTATATGGCATACTCCTGACCACTGCACTCTATACACAGGGCTGTATATGACATACTCCTGACCACTGCACTCTATACACAGGGCTGTATATGACATACTCCTGACCACTGCACTCTATACACAGGGCTGTATAGGACATACTCCTGACCACTGCACTCTAGGCTGATGACCTGGGAAGGCTCTCAATGTGTCATCTATGAACAATTTATGATGAAGACGTTTGTCACTCACAACACAATTTTGTTTTTCATTCAATAAACTTTTTATTGTAATTATATTTTTAACAAGATTGTGATCATAGAATCAGGAAATAACAAAGGAAGAAATCTGATTGGTCAAGAAGATCCCTTGTCTGGAATGTGGGGGCGGAGTCATTATTATTGGTGTACAATACAATACACAACATGTTCCATTATTATAACAAAGTATTGTAGAAAAGATCCCAACATAGAAAATGGGGGAAAGGAGGAAATAAAGGCGGATATGAAGGGGAATCTGTGTACGGGGAACACCTTAACAATCACCACCATTTTATTCTCCAGGGCCTCTGATGTCACAGAATAGATGTTTGGGGGTTTATCTCATCTTCAGGACCAAAATCTGCATTTTCCCATGTGTGCAAAATCATGCAGAAACAGCTCTGGCAGTGAGAGGGTTAATGTGGGCTAGATGGGATCCCTCTGCTGGGGTGACATTAGAGCTCCCCCTAGCTGCAGCCTGGTAATAACATTGCTGGGAGGTCTATTCATTTCTCTGCTCCATACTTCCCGTCTTTATAGAAACGTCTCCTGACATTTGGGGGTCTATTCATAGAATGTTTGTATAGCAATTCCCTCAGTGAGAGTTCATGTCCATTCCTCCTGTGTGAATGGGGGAACCAATGTTATTGGGATCACATCTGAGCTGCTGGAATGTCTTCCATTCATGGAAAATACATTGAAAACTTCTCCTGCCATCAATGGCTAACCCGGTCCCACACTTCATCCATGTCTTTGGGGACCTCTGATCTCCTTATGAACTGTTTCTTCCATGATGAAGATCAGCCATGGAGTATATCTGAGGTGTACAGTTGCAAGAAAAAGTATGTGAACCCTTTGGGATTACGTGGAGTTTTGCATGAATTGGGCATAAAATGTGCTCTGAACGTCATCTAAGTCACAACAATAGAAGAACACAGTCTGCTGAACATAATACTACACAAACATTAGATGTTGCCATGGTTTAATTGCACATAACATGTAAACATTCACAGTGCAGGGAGGAAAAAGTATGTGAACCTTTGGACTTAATAACTGGTTGACCCTCCTTTGGCAGAAATAACCTCAACCAAATGTTTCCTGTAGTTGCAGATCAGACCTGCACAATGATCTGGAGTAATTTTGGACAACTCCTCTTCACAAAACTGTTTCAGTGTAGCAATATTCTTGGGATGTCTGGTGTGAATCGCTCTCTTAAGGTCATGCCACAGCATTTCAATCGGGTTGAGGTCAGGACTCTGACTGGGCCACTCCAGAAGGCGTATTCTGTGCTGTTGCAGCCATTGTTTTGTTGAATGACTTGTATGCTTTGGGTCATTGTCCTGTTGCATCACCCATCCTCTGCGGAGCTTCAGTTGGTGGACAGATGGTCGTACGTTTTCCTGCAAAATGTCTTGATAAACTCTGGAATTCATTTTCCCATCAATGACAACAATCCCTCCAGGCCCTGAGGCAGCAAAGCAGCCCCAAACCATGATGCTCCCTCCGCCATGTTTTACAGTGGGGATGAGGTTTTGATGTTGGTGTGCTGTGCCTTTTTTTCTCCACACATAGTGTTGTGTGTTCTTCCCAAACAACTCAGTCTTGGTTTCATCTGTCCACAGTATATTTTGCCAGTAGTGCTGTGGAACATCCAGGTGCTCTTTTGCAAACTTCAAACGTGCTGCAATATTCCTTTTGGACAGCAATGGCTTCCTCCGTGGTGTCCTCCCATGTACTCCATTCTTGTTTAATGTTTTCCTTATTGTAGATGTGTCAACAAAAATGTTAGCATGTGCCAGAGATTTCTGTAGGTCTTTAGCTGACACTCTGGGATTCTTCTTTACCTCATGCAGCATTCTCGCTGTGCTCTTGCAGTCATTTTTACAGGACGGCAACGCCTAGGGAGAGTAGCAACAGTGCTAAACTTTCTCCATTTGTAGACAGTCTGTCTTACCATGGACACATGAACATCAAGGCTTTTGGAGATACTTTTGTAACCCTTTCCAGCTTCATGCAAGTCAACAATTCTTGATCGTAGGTCTTCTGAGAGCTCTTTTCTGCGAGGCATGGTTCACATCAGACAGTGCTTCTTGAAACCAGTAAACCCAAAACAGGTGTGTGTTTTTTAAGGGCAAGACAGCTGTCAGCAACAAATCCAATATCATCACACTGATTGGAGTCAAGGTTGGCTCACTCCTGGCTCCAATTAGCTCTGGGAGAAGTCATTAAGCTAGGGCCTCACATACTTTTTCCTCCCTGCACTGTAAATGTTTACATGTTATGTGCAATTAAACCATGGCAACATCTAATGTTTGTGCAGTATTATGTTCAGCGGACTGTGTTCTTCTATTGTTGTGACTTAGATGACATTCAGAGCACATTTTATGCCCAATTCATGCAAAACTCCACATAATCCCAAGGGGTTCACATACTTTTTCTTGCAACTGTATATCAGGGTGTGTTTCTTCCCCACATGAGAGCTGGGATGTCCAGCAACATTCATCTAGAAGACATTTCCCACACTTATTATTATACAGTATTTATAAAGCGCCAATAGTTGGCTCAGCGCTGTACATTACAAAGGGGGACACAACATGTGATAGAACAATACCAATACAATGCAAAACATGAGGGGATCGAGGGCCCTGCTCTTTCGAGCTTACAATGTAGGAGGAAGGGGATGGTGGCACAGGAGGAGATAGCTGTGGAGGATGGAGTGGTAGGAAGAGTGGAGGAGGTCGGCAAGTTAGCAGGGGGTAGGGTAGGCTTCCCTGAAGAGATGGGTTTTCAGGGTGCGCCTAAAGGAGAGGAGAGTAGGTGATAATCTGATGGGTTGGGGCAGGGAGTTCAGGAGGATGGGTGACACCCTGGAGAAGTCCTGGAGGCAGGCATGGGAGGAGGAGACCAGGGAACTAGAGAGAAGGAGGTCTTGTGAGGAGCGGAGTGTGCGTGTTGGGTGGTACTTGGATATTAGGTCAGTGATGTAGTTCGGGGCAGTATGGTGGACAGCTTTGTACGTCAGGGTTAGGATTTTGATCCGTTGCGCAATCAGAAGCCAGTGGAGGGATTGGCAGAAGGGGGTGGCGGAGACAGAGCGGTTGGAAAGGTGGATGAGTCTGGCAGCTGTATTCAGGATCGACTGAAGTGGGGATAGCCTGTGGTGAGGCAGGCCAGTGAGGGGGGAGTTGCAGTAGTCGAGTCGTGATATGATGAGGGAGTGGATGAGCTGTTTAGTGGTTTCTGGAGTTAGGAACGTGCGGATTTTGGCGATGTTGCAGAGGTGGAGTCTGCATGAGAGAAGGTGACCCACACAAATGCATGTTTAGAAACTCTGACCTATTAAAATGGATACATGCTTTATTAATAACATTAAAAAAATGTTGGCCTATAGAACTTAAAGCACTAATACACCTCCAGGGTTGTGTGGGACCCCTGATGTACAGGAAGACAGGACTTCAGAGAGGAACATTTCCCTCACTCAGGACAGCAGAGTGGCTTCTCCCTCGTGTGAGATCTCTGATGTCTGTAAAGATTGGAGTTCTGTGAAAAACATTTCCCACACTCAGGACAAGAATATGGCTTCTCCCCTGTGTGACATCTCTTATGTTTGTAAAGATATCTGTTCTGTGAAAAACATTTTCCGCACTCAGGACAGGAATATGGCTTCTCCCCCGTGTGAGATCTCTGATGTGTGTGAAGACGGGACTTCATTGAAAAACATTGCCCGCACTCAGGACAAGAATAGAGCTTCTCCCCCTTGTGAGATCTCTCATGTTTATGAAGAAGGAACTGCCGCACAAAACATTTCCCACACTCAGGACAGGAATATGGCTTCTCCACTGTGTGTGATCTCTGATGTGTGTGAAGATTGGATATCTGTGAAAAACATTTCCTGCACTCAGGACAGGAATACGGCTTCTCCCCCGTGTGAGATCTCTGATGATTATGGAGTTTGTACTTCTCTAAAAAACATTTCCCACACTCAGAACAGAAAAATAACTTCTCCCCCGTGTGAGATCTCTGATGTCTGCAAAGACTGGACTTCACTGAAAAACATTTCCCACACTCAGGACAAGAATACGGCTTCTCCCCCGTGTGAGATCTTTCATGCACCTTAAGCTCTGATTTATGCCAGAAACCCTTCCCACACTCAGAACAGGAATGTGGCTTCTCCCCCGTGTGAGATCGTTGATGTGTGTAAAAATTGGACTTCACTGAAAAACATTTCCCGCACTCAGGACAGGAATAGGGCTTCTCCCCTGTGTGAGATCTTTCATGCACATTAAGCTCTGATTTATGCCAAAAACCCTTCCCACACTCAGGACAGGAATACGGCTTCTCCCCCGTGTGGGATCTTTGATGTGTGTAAAGATTGAACTTCACTGAAAAACATTTCCCACACACAGGACAGGAATACGGCTTCTCCCCCGTATGAGATCTCTGATGACTATGAAGTTTGGACTTCACTGAAAAACATTTCCCGCACTCAGAACAGGAATACGGCTTCTCCCTCCTGTGAGATCTTTCATGCACATTAAGCTCTGATTTATGCCGGAAACCCTTCCCACACTCAGAACAGAAAAATAGCTTCTCCCCCGTGTGAGATCTCTGATGTGTGTAAAGATTGGACTTCAATGAAAAACATTTCCCACACTCAGGACAGGAATACGGCTTTTCCCCTGTGTGAGATCTCTGATGTCTGTAAAGATTGGACTTCAGTGAAAAACATTTCCCGCACTCAGGGCAGGAATATGGCTGCTCCCCTGTGTGAGTTATTTTATGCCTATTAAGACCAGATTTATAAAGGAACCTCTTCCCGCACTCAGTACAGGAGAAGCTCTTCCCTGTTGGAAGGCCGGCCCGGTCCCGCACAGTCTGAGGTTCCTCAGGATACGAGGAATCCGATGGTCCATCTACACTGGGTGGTGCCGGATGGACATTGGAGGGAGTCGGGTTTTCTCCTGGACTATACTCTGTGATGTCCTCATCTTCTACTTTCCAGTCTGGAGACAAAGTGAGACAATCCTCGGAGGTTTTCCTCATCTCCCGGCCATGGACTAAAATACAAAGACAAAGAGGATTACTAGACAGGAGCTGATTGGTTCCCCCAAACCAGGACTCCGCCCACATCAGGCAGCTTGGTCTCTGAGGAGCTTACAATTACACCCTCAAGGGAACTAGGAAATGGCTCCTCTGATCTCCTACCAGGTCATTTCTTTATTCATGGACCTTAGTCAGAGAGTGAGGAAACAACCAGAACTGTCTTTTATAGGAGGGACAGTGATGAGGGGATTATAGGACGAGGGTCCCCACCCCCTCTATCACTCATCGCCATCTTCCCAACACCAGAAGTACTGCACTTCCTTATTTAGTCCATGATTTAGTCATGAAGAACAGCGGGGCTGAGCCCCACCAGAGGTCAGGGAGTGAGGATGGGGGGAGAACAACCAAGATGAAGACTGGACTGATCCTGAAGACCACCATCATTGGGGTATTGACTCCTCCCTCATTATCACTTTCTGTTTAAGGGTCCAAAGTTGGAGGATGTTATCACATTATTATCACCATGTAAAAGTCTGTGCTCCAATCACATCATCCGATATAAAATGTCCAGCTGGGAGGAAATGGGGGGAACATTAATATAATACATAAGGGGGGATATGATCAACATGTATAATACATAAGAGGGATATGATCTCCATGTATAATTCATAAGGGGGGGGGGGTATGATCTCCATGTATAATACATAAGGGGGGATATGATCTCCATGTATAATACATAAGGGGGGGGATATGATCTCCATGTATAATACATAAGGGGGGGATATGATCACCATGTATAATACATAAGGGGGGATATGATCTCCATGTATAATACATAAGGGGGGGTATGATCTCCATGTATAATACATAAGGGGGGATATGATCTCCATGTATAATACATAAGGGGGGATATGATCTCCATGTATAATACATAAGGGGGGATATGATCTCCATGTATAATACATAAGGGGGATATGATCTCCATGTATAATACATAAGGGGGGATATGATCTCCATGTATAATACATAAGGGGGGGATATGATCTCCATGTATAATACATAAGGGGGGATATGATCTCCATGTATAATACATAAGGGGGGATATGATCTCCATGTATAATACATAAGGGGGATATGATCTCCATGTATAATACATAAGGGGGGATATGATCACCATGTATAATACATAAGGGGGGATATGATCTCCATGTATAATACATAAGGGGGATATGATCTCCATGTATAATACATAAGGGGGGATATGATCACCATGTATAATACATAAGGGGGGATATGATCTCCATGTATAATACATAAGGGGGGATATGACCTCCATGTATAATACATAAGGGGGATATGATCTCCATGTATAATACATAAGGGGGGATATGATCACCATGTATAATACATAAGGGGGGATATGATCTCCATGTATAATACATAAGGGGGGTTGCTGTAGGAAAGTCCTGGATTCTTTCTTGGATACACAGAATATAACTGGATATAACATTTATAGGGAAAGTTGATCCAGGGAATATCTGATTGCCTCTCGGGGGATCAGGAAGGATTGTTTCCCCTGCAGGAGCAGATTGGATTGTGCTTTTCTGGGTTTTTGCCTTCTGGTGGATCAGCTGTGGGTGTCGGATTATAACTTTTATTTTTATTGGTACAACTAGATGGAATGTCTGTTTTCAGCCAGACTAACTATGTAACTATGTAGGTCCCACACCGCTGCCTCCCATCTCCTGAGACTGCACTGTGACTTGGGTCTGAGACACTACAGACATATCCCTCCACCCGGCACAGCCAGCAGATAACAGAGAAGGTCCCCTGGAGGAGTCAGGCACAAGGCAGGAGACCCCAGTCACATGTCCTGGGTGCCTACATTATGCAATGCTTATAGGAAAAATCAACATTTTGCTGCCAGCTGAACCCCAGAACCTCCATAAATCCAGTCTAGAGACATAAATTGTGTCTGCAGCACAGAGAAGGAAGATTATCCGAGAGAAATCCAGGAATACAGGACGGGGAACACAGCTCAGGAAAGTGACCAGGGGATTACAGGCTGATATCACCCAGTCCCCGCCCTACTCTGGACCAATCAGTGAGCAGTATGGGTGGAGGAATGGATTTAGTGTTCATGACCCACCTGTGCTGATCTCTGTAGGAGTGTCCTCCTCTATAAATGTCCCCGTTATTCCATCCTCCTCCATAGACTGCTGATCATCCCTCACATACGCCTCTTCTTCTTCTGCTTTCACCTCAAATTCTATATCGATTGGATCTCCACTCTAAATCAAGGAAATGAGAGAAAATATCATCTGTAAAATTTAAGGTCACAAGGTCACATACACTTCCACATATCATCTCCACAAGTCCATGTTCTAGATGCTCAATCCCACCAACCTTGCAACAATGAGGGATGGTGTGACCTTCCTGTGTGGAATCCCGGGAATACAGAGGACGGGGACATCTCTCTGGTGGGTTCCCATGACTGGATCCATCTGTAGGAAACACACACACTGACTGAATCCATTGTTTCTATGTGTTTATCAGATGATGGGGGATCTAGGTGGATCCTCCGTACTGCTCTCTCCTTTACAATAAAGTCTCCTCTTACCCGGTGATGTGAGGGGCGGCTGATTGTCCATCATGACGTCCTTGTAGAGATCCTTGTGTCCTTCTAAATACTCCCACTCCTCCATGGAGAAATAGACAGTGACACCCTGACACCTTATAGGAACCTGACACACACAATGATACAGTCACCATCCAGACACATCCCTTGTCTGTTACTGGAGAATGTCCCAGAATTCCCGGCACCGCTCACCTCTCCTGTCAGCAGCTCCATCATCTTCTTGGTGACTTCTAGAATCTTCTGTGTCTTCTGTCTTGTAGGGATCAGGGATGGAGGAGGGGGGATGGTGATGGGATTCTGGATTCTCGAGGATCTTGTGGTCATACGATGAGATCTCCTTCTGGTGTCATTGTCGGTAGATTTCTTCATGACTCCTGTACAGTTCTGTGTTATACAAAGATCAATCTCACTCTCCCATAATCCCTCACTTCTATGGTCAGCTCTAGATTTATTCTCCAGGGATTGGCCACAATGTGCCGACTCAGCAAAGGACAGACATGTCCATCCAATGATATGATGACAATGGGGTCAGATTTATAGCTCCTTCTAGAAGTCATATAATAGAGTCACTAATGGTTTACTAGTAAGGCTCACTGACCCACCAGGAAATGTCACCCATGGATTTAGTGGTCAGTGGGCGTGGCATGCTGGTAATCATGGGTCTCCCTGATTGGACGAAAGCTGAGATTGTTCTCTTCTATAACCAATGCCGCCATCTTGTGCTATAACCAAATCTCATAGAGTCCGGACACTTTATGTATTCATAGTACTTGTGTGGATGTCGTTATTGATTACAGAACATCAGAAGACTTCAAGTGACTCTGAATCCCTCCCAGTGTACAGCCGAGTCAGATTTAACCCCTTCATTACACTCACCTCTCCAGTCAGCAGGCTGAGGATCTCCAGGGTGAGCTTCAATATCGCCTCATTTCGGGGAAATTCCTTCCTTACAATCTTCACAAAACCCAAAGTCTGCTGATTGTCCATCATGACGTCCTTGTAGAGATCCTTGTGTCCTTCTAAATACTCCCACTCCTCCATGGAGAAATAGACAGTGACACCCTGACACCTTATAGGAACCTGACACACACAATGATACAGTCACCATCCAGACACATCCCTTGTCTGTTACTGGAGAATGTCCCAGAATTCCCGGCACCGCTCACCTCTCCTGTCAGCTGATGGACCATCATGGTGGTCAGTTCCAGAATCTTCTGCTCTTTCTCCCTCTCAGGTATCAGAGAATGAGATGGAGGCACCATGGTGAGGCTCCAGGTTCTGCTCCATCCTCCTGAGATTGGCTCCCCACTAGACTTCTTCTTTACAACATAATCCTACAGATCAGGAGAAAAATAAAACAATATCAACCACCTGACATCATCTAAATGTGTGCAAAAATAAAATGGTCTATTGACCAGAATAGACAAGAGTGATGTCATGTGACCTCCCAGAATCCTCCTCACCTCTCTGGTCAGGTCTGTGTTTTATTAATAGAGATAAGAGTGATGTCATGTGACCTCCCAGAATCCTCCTCACCTCTCCGGTCAGGTCTGTGTTTTATTATCAGAGATGAGTGATGTCATGTGACCTCCCAGAATCCTCCTCACCTCTCTGGTCAGGTCTGTGTTTTATTAATAGAGATAAGAGTGATGTCATGTGACCTCCCAGAATCCTCCTCACCTCTCCGGTCAGGTCTGTGTTTTATTAATAAAGATAAGAGTGATGTCATGTGACCTCCCAGAATCCTCCTCACCTCTACGGTCAGGTCTGTGTTTTATTAATAGAGATAAGAGTGATGTCATGTGACCTCCCAGAATCCCCCTCACCTCTCCGGTCAGCAGGTAGATGATCTCCAGTGTGAGGTTTAGTATCTTCTCAGTCATGTGACTCCGGTCCTCCTCCATCCTCATTGGTGCCATCATGTGATCTATACAGGTCTCCTTGTAGACGGATAACTTTGGGAAATGAAAGTAAGAATGATTTGGATGGTATTGGTCACACAATAATAGGATGTGGATGTGAGGGGGGAATAAGGAGGGTTGCTGGACATTGAAGAACTACTCCCCCCATGGTAAGACATTTAGTTTGGACTGTTTAGTGTTTACTACAATTTTGAGGTCCGGGGACCCTTTTCTCTGTTGGGTTTGTTTGGTCTCTGAACTGGTTTGATGAGTTTTAGATCTGCAGACAAGGAATGATAAATCTGATCCTTCCTATGACTAGTTTGCTCTGAGGCAGTGCTGTGAGGTCAATGTCGGCTCATCATGCAGGGATGGTCACTTTACATCACCCGACGCCCGGGACATGTAGTTCTGGGGGCCGGGCAAGTATTGTGTTTAATCTTTATCCCTGCTGAGGGCAAGCCGCAGGGCTCTCCTTTCAGGTGCCAGCCTCTGCCACCCCGTGTGTGTGAACCTCTCCTGTACCTACTATGCTTCCCCGGCTCTGCTTGCCCATCTGTGGGCCCGGGTCAGCGGGTGTCGGTGGGTAGAGGGGATGGAGGAGAGCGGACATGTTCACTCCCTTCTTGTCCTGACCCAGAAGTGACTTTATGACAGATTTCCCGACCATCGAGGCCGGCAAAGAATGTAATGCGGTGCGATGTGCACTACATTACATCCAATGGAGTACAGGGGAGACATTGGGGGTCTTTTAGACCTTGGATGTCTCAATAAAGAGAACCTGTCATCAAGAGTCATCTCATAGAGGATTTTGTCCCCTTAAGCAAAAATGCTTTTTTTTAATTGTAAAGAATTTAAGTTACACCAAAGTACATAACTCCACCCCTTAAAAAATTTTGAGGCTCCCCACCCCCACATATATGCACACCCAAACATAAGAGCACACGCTGGAGCGCCTACACGTGATAACATTGATTGTGATACACGTTACATATCGCCGGTCACACCAGAATGAGAGGATAATTCTAGGAGCAGACCTCCTCCGTACTCTATACTGATGACCTAGAAGGGGCTATAAATGTGTCCCCTATAGATAATACCGGGGACTAAAGGTTGTCACCATTTCAGCACACACAACTTAAGGTTTGACATGTTGGATATCTATTTACTCGCTGCAACCTCGGCTTTTATATTTTTACACATAAATGGGTCATTTATTGCTTTTTTGTGCCCTGAAATCAGCTTAAGTGTATTTTTTAATGAAATTTTGCATTTCCTAGACTTTGTGATAATGTTTTGTGACATAAAATATTGGAACTGCCGCTATTTTATTCTCTAAAGTCTCTACTTTCAGAAAATCGATATTTTGGGGGTTTTGCGTCATCTTTAGGCCCAAAATTATTTTTTAAACGTGTGCAAAAAAATGCAAAAACGGCTCTGGGAGTGAAAGGATAAGCAGGACACTCCCCTTTCCTGAGGAGCAGCAAATCGGTTCTCATTACACTGCAAGGTCTCTCCCCTCCCTGCTAGTCCCCGGGTGCGGTGCTGGAGACAGGCGGGGGAGGGGAGGAGGAGATAAACAGCGCAATGTTACACATATTACACATTTGAGTTGCTATAAAGCCCCTTTCATTTTTTAAAGCCCCAAACATTCCTAAAACAGCTTCAAATTTATATACATTTGTTGTAAATAGGAAATAACATCTTATTACCTCCTCTGCTGCCACTTCCACCAACGTCTCCTCTATACCTCCTCCTGCCTCACCTCTCATCTGAAACTTCCTGTCTGTGCCTGACATCACTTCCTGTCTGTCCCTGACATCACTTCCTGTCTGTACCTGACATCACTTCCTGTCTGCATTCCATAGAGACTTCCTGTGTGAGTATAGGTGAGATCCCCACCTTGTGGAGTTCAGAGGAACTGCAGCCCTGAGATCCATCCCATAATCCCCCTTCCTGTATAATATGTACCTTACAGGGATACTACGGGAGATGAAACATTACTGAATAAAGGAAGAAGAAATAAATGTAACTCTTATGTAACCAACTGTTCAACAAACATCTCTTATTACATATAGAAAAGTCTTACAAACACAGAACACAAAATACAAATGTATAGCTAATGAGAGCGATCCCGCCAAACCTGATCCTTCTGGGGGGGACAATGCAAAAATATATATCAATCCACTCATAATGACATCATCTTCTGGGAGTGTCTGCACATCCATCCATTTCATACACATTTCACTGTCTCAGCAGATCCCCTGCAGCCTATTATCACCCATTTCCCTCTCTATGTCTCAGCAGATCTCCTGCAGCCTATTAGCACCCATTTCCCTCTCTATGTCTCAGCAGATCTCCTGCAGCCTATTGGCACCCATTTTCCTTTCTATGTCTCAGCAGATCTCCTGCAGACTATTAGTGCCCATTTCCCTTTCTATGTCTCAGCGGATCTCCTGCAGCCTTTTAGTGCCCATTTCCCTCTCTATGTCTCAGTGGATCTCCTGCAGCCTATTAGCACCCATTTCCCTTTCTACGTCTCAGCAAAATGGTGCAATTAAAATATTTACAGAAAAAGATGTAACAAAGATATAAAGAACAATAAAACAGCAGAGAAATAAAAGAAAGGAGTTCTGAAGGCAGAATACTTGCAATATCCTTGGTTTAGCAGAGTCCAATTGTCCGAACAAAAGGATTGCCTTGGCTCTCTAGTCTCCTAGATGGTTCCTGATTGATGTTACACGAGAGCTGTCTTCTCCAGGCTGTCAGTCTTTTTCTATCATATCAAAGGGGTGTCTCCTGAGAACAAATGACCAATCATGCAGTTTGGGGAGGGGTGTTAGGCGGTAACCAAGGTTATGACCAAATCTCTTCCAATTTCATACTAAGGTCAATAACCTCCAATAGGTACAGGCAGCATCCTAGCAACTGGCAGATTAATATTCAGAATTATATTCCAAACACAAAGATACCAAACATAGCGCACCCTTGTCACCCAGGAGGGAAGAGACTAATTAGAGGTTTACAGCCCTGGAGATGATCTATCTGTGTTTTATTTAGGATAAGAGATCCTGTTGACCTCCGTTCAGCTTGTAGCTATGCATTCCATGGACAAAGGGATGAGGGAGGACAGAAGGGAACATGGCTGAGACCTAACAAGATGGCTGTCATGTACAGCGTCCATGCCTCTGTGGCGCACATTCGTCACAGAAGGAGGTCCTGATTCCTCTATATAGATCTTTATATCACTAGAGGGGTCACCAGCAGGAGGAAGGAGGTCCCGATTCCTCTATATAGATCTTTATATCACTAGAGGGGTCACCGGCGGGAGGAAGGGGGGTCCCGATTTCTCTATATAGATCTTTATATCACTAGAAGGGTCACCTGCAGGAGGAAGGAGGTCCTGATTCCTCTATATAGATCTTTATATCACTAGAGGGGTCACCGGCAGGAGGAAGGAGGTCCTGATTCCCCTATATAGATCTTTATATCACTAGAGGGGTCACCGGCAGGAGGAAGGAGGTCCTGATTCCCCTATATAGATCTTTATATCACTAGAGGGGTCACCGGCAGGAGGAAGGAGGTCCTGATTCCTCTATATAGATCTTTATATCACTAGAGGGGTCCCCGGCAGGAGGAAGGAGGTCCCGATTCCTCTATATAGATCTTTATATCACTAGAGGGGTCACCGGCAGGAGGAAGGAGGTCCCGATTCCTCTATATAGATCTTTATATCACTAGAGGGGTCACCAGCAGGAGGAAGGAGGTCCTGATTCCTCTATATAGATCTTTATATCACTAGAGGGGTCATGAATCATGCTGAGCCCTCTCTGGGTAGTTATGTCTGAGACTGCAGAAGGACCCATGGCTGTTGAGACATCTGACTTGGTTGGTAATTGGTTTTCCATGTGCTCAAGGATTCTTTTGCAACCTCTGCACCATGTAAGACAAGGCAGAGATTGATTGACAGATGTCCCCTATTGCAGAGGCCTCCCTTTCAGACTCCATCATTGGCTGACTGGTACTGTCATGTACCTGATGGGGGACTGAAATGACAAGGTCGGCCTTACTTGTGTCACTAGCCCTGACCCCACTGAAAGAGGAACAGAGGGTGTCTAGGGACCAGGGGGACAAGAGCGCCAGCAGGTGTTGTTTGCAGCTCTTGCAGTTGGAGACTTTGGAAGACTGATAAACCTCCAATTGAGGCACAGTAGTGATATGCAGAGCTGGTATGGTAGATCACCAGGTGTGCACCAGAGCAAGGTAGGAAGCAGGCATGGGAGACAGGAGCAGTGTCATAGGAATAGCCGGGGTCATTAATGGGCGGACAGCAAGGTACCAAATCATAAGCAATTCAAAGTCAGGAGCAGAGCCGAAGTCAGGAACCAGTATCAAGCAGGGGAGTAATCAGCGTCAGGTCAGGAACAAGCCAGGTCAGCAACAAGGAAATCACACATAGGAACGAGCAAGAAACAGGGAACAGCTGAAGACCAGTCAGCACTCAGCACAGGCAAAGGCACCTTTTAAATAGTCCACCTGGAGCCAATCTTCACCGTGCATGATTGTGCATTTCTGTGCACATGCGCACGTCTAATCACCAGCCGTCTCACGGGAATTCCCTTACAGAGGGGTCACCGGGGAGATGAAGGAGGTCCTGATTCCTCTATATAGATCTTTATATCACTAGAGGGGTCACCGGCAGGAGGAAGGAGGTCCTGATTCCTCTATACAGATCTTTATATCACTAGAGGGGTCACCGGCGAGAGGAAGGAGGTCCCGATTCCTCTATATAGATCTTTATATCACTAGAGGGGTCACCGGCGAGAGGAAGGAGGTCCTGATTCCTCTATATAGATCTTTATATCACTAGAGGGGTCACTGGCAGGAGGAAGGAGGTCCCAATTCCTCTATATAGATCTATCACTAGAGGGGTCACCAGCAGGAGGAAGGAGGTCCTGATTCCTCTATATAGATCTTTCTATCACTAGAGGGGTCACCAGCAACCTCATTTAGAATACTGTGTCCAGTTCTGGAGACCTCACTTACATAAAGGTATTGATAAGACAGAACGAGTCCAGAGACGGGGAATACAAATAGTGATATCAGGAGAGACTTCAGGAACGTAACATGTCCAGTCTGGAGGAGAGAAGGGAAAGGGGAGACATGACTGAAACCTTTACATACAACAAGGGAGTGAAGAAGGTTCAGGAGGGCAGGATTTTCAATATGAAACCAAAATGAAGAACACGAGGACATGACCTCCAACTAACTGGAGGAAAGTTCACAACTAATCTCAGAAAGTATTATTTTACTGAAAGAGTAGTTGATGCTAGGAATACATTTCCAGTAGAGGTATTGAGCCAGAGACAAATCACAGAGATCATCACAATAGTACACAATTAATGGCTATGAATGAAAGCCATTCATTATGTACAACTGTCATGTGATCACTGTGATTGGTCATAGCAATCACATGGTACTGGGCTGGCCTGGTACAATGATCTGTCATCTGGTGGACACAGCAGGTGACATATCAAGATATAGCAGAGCCACTAGACTTGGAGGACTTCATATGATGTCCACTAGAGATGAGCGAAGTATTCAAAAATTCGATTCGACTGATTCGGCGAATTCGTGGAAAAATTTTGATTCAAGTCGAATATATTCGCTGTGAATTTAACTTAAAAAAGGGTGTTTCTAGGCTTCAGAGAGACTTAATATTAGTGCAGAACACTGTACCTTTAATTTAAATGCCCTTGGAGTCTGCTGGGGAAGAGAAATAATACTGTCAGTCAGTATGACATGCAGATGAGTGCCGTCGATCTTAGAATCACCGCACACTTCACTCATTTGGGCAGTCACGGGGCCAAAACCAGAGTGTGGAGCCACAGTGTGGCGGTGGAGGCAGCAGCAATGGGAGGCCATACAGCACCCTATGACAAAAATGGAAACCACCAGCAGTGTGAGGAGACCTGAAAGTGGCACATGGCAGAGTGTGGCGATGGAGACAGCAGCAATGGGAGGCCGTACAGGGACCCATGACACACTCTGGACCTGGCAGCAGCATGAGGAGGCGGTACAGGGGCCCATGACAGATTACGGGCCTGGCAGCAGCATGAGGAGTTGGTACGGGGGCCCATGACAGAATACGGGCCTGGCAGCAGCAATGGGAGGCCGTACAGGGACCCATGACACACTCTGGACCTGGCAGCAGCATGGGGAGGCGGTACAGGGGCCCATGACAGATTACGGGCCTGGCAGCAGCATGAGGAGTCGGTACGGGGGCCCATGACACACTCTGGACCTGGCAGCAGCATGAGGAGGCGGTACAGTGGCGCATGACAGATTACGAGCCTGGCAGCAGCAACTTGGACAGGAGGACGTTCAGCTTCTGCACCGTCGGGTGCGTGCTCGCAAACTGTTGTCTCTTGGAAACGGATTCCAAGAAAGACTGCTGACGGAATCCGTGAAGAGGAGTAGCAGGAGAAGGAGCATCTGAACGAGCGGAATATGCCAACAAGCGACAACAGGGGCCCATGACAGATTACGGGCCTGGCAGCAGCATGAGGAGTCGGTACGGGGGCCCATGGCAGATTAGGGGCCTGGCAGCAGCTATGGGAGGCCCGTAATCTGCCAGCACCCTATGACAAAAAATGGAACCCACCAGCAGTGTGAGGAGACCTGAAAGTGGCACATGGCAGAGTGTGGCGATGGAGACAGCAGCAATGGGAGGCCGTACAGGGACCCATGAGAGACTCTGGACCTGGCAGCAGCATGAGGAGGCGGTATAGGGGCCCATGGCAGATTAGGGGCCTGGCAGCAGCTATGGGAGGCCCTTAATCTGCCAGCACCCTATGACAAAAAATGGAACACACCAGCAGTGTGAGGAGACCTGAAAGTGGCACATGGCAGAGTGTGGCGATGGAGACAGCAGCAATGGGAGGCCGTACAGGGACCCATGAGAGACTCTGGACCTGGCAGCAGCATGAGGAGGCGGTATAGGGGCCCATGGCAGATTAGGGGCCTGGCAGCAGCTATGGGAGGCCCGTAATCTGCCAGCACCCTATGACAAAAAATGGAACACACCAGCAGTGTGAGGAGACCTGAAAGTGGCACATGTTTGGGGCATGATTCATGGCGGATTTAGTCAGTTGTGTCAGGAACTGGTGGTTTGAAATCCAGACTAATCCACGCCTGATTCATTTTCACAAACGTGAGTCTCTCCACACTTTGGGTGGACAGTCGTGTCCTCCGCGGAGTTGCAATACCTCCTGCCGCACTAAACACGCGCTCCGATGCCACGCTACTGGCCGGGCATGACAGCCTTTCAAGGGCAAATTCAGCTAGTTGGGGCCAAAGGTCAAGTTTCGTTGCCCAGTAGTCAAGGGGATTGTCTACCTCGGTTGGCAGGGTGCTGTCCAAGTAGGCCTAAGCCTGTTGTTTGAGGTCCTGCTCCAGGTCCACCTGATGCTGCTGCTGCTGCTGCTGCTGCTGCTGCTGCGGCTGGTTAGTAGTTTCCTCACTGCGCTGGTGAAGAAAGCTACTCATCATCGACTGCAGACTGAGGCAGCCGCTGCTGGTGGAGCTGCCACTGCTCCTACCACCCCACCCCTCCCCTGCTGCCATGGCAGCGGAACGCGAGCGCACAGGGCCCACAGTGTCTGAGGATGGACGTTGGCGCAGAAAGGCAGAGACCAACTGACTACATAGGTGGTTTTTATAGTACGTTATTTTGGCCTCCCTCTCAGCAGGTGTGAAAAAGGCCACCATTTTTGAACGGTAGCGAGGGTCCAACAAGGTGGACAGCCAAAAGTCATCCCTCTGTCTGATGGTTATTATTCGGCTGTCGCTACGCAAGCAACCGAGCATGCTATGGGCCATTTGTGCCAAGGAATGCGAGGGACTCCCTGCCTCCATCTCCACAGCATACTGCCACGGTGCGTCTGGGTCCTCTGTCTCCTCTTCCTCCTCCTCTACCAGATGCTCCTGCTTCTCCACTCCTGTCCACTGAGTGGAAAAACCACCCATTTCACTCAATAATTCCTGAGCACCAATGTCCTCCTCTACCTCCTCCTCTTCTTCCTGACCTGCCCCCACAGGGGTCATGTGGCGTTGAGATCTGTGCGCCACGTCTACCACACCCTGACCAGCCATTGTTAACAGCATTTGTTCCAGGACGTGCAACAGAGGAATGACGTCGTTCATCCCATAGTCCTGCCGACTCACGAATAGCGTGGCCTCCTCAAAGGGCCTGAGCAAGCGCAGGTGTCACGCATGAGCTGCCAATGGCTGACATCTAAGTTACACAGGGAGTACCTTTATCCGCTTTTAACATCAGGAAATCTGTGATGGCCTTTTGCTGTTCGTAAATGCGGTATAACATATGTAGGGTTGAATTCCACCTTGTTGCAACGTCACAGCATGAGGAGTCGGTATAGGGGCCCATGGCAGATTAGGGGCCTGGCAACAGCTATGGGAGGCCCGTAATCTGCCAGCACCCTATGACAAAAAATGGAACACACCAGCAGTGTGAGGAGACCTGAAAGTGGCACATGGCAGAGTGTGGCGATGGAGACAGCAGCAATGGGAGGCCGTACAGGGACCCATGAGAGACTCTGGACCTGGCAGCAGCATGAGGAGGCGGTATATAGGGGCCTATGGCAGATTAGGGGCCTGGCAGCAGCTATAGGAGGCCCGTAATCTGCCAGCACCCTATGTCAAAAAATTCAACACACCAGCAGTGTGTGAGGAGACCTGAAAGTGGCACATGGCAGAGTGTGGCGATGGAGACAGCAGCAATGGGAGGCCGTACAGGGACCCATGACAGACTCGGGACTTGGCAGCAGCATGAGGAGGCGGTATATAGGGGCTTATGGCAGATTAGGGGCCTGGCAGCAGCTATAGGAGGTCCGTAATCTGCCAGCACCCTATGTCAAAAAATTCAACACACCAGCAGTGTGAGGAGACCTGAAAGTGGCACATGGCAGAGTGTGGCGATGGAGACAGCAGCAATGGGAGGCCGTACAGGGACCCATGACAGACTCTGGACTTGGCAGCAGCATGAGGAGGCGGTATATAGGGGCCTATGGCAGATTAGGGGCCTGGCAGCAGCTATAGGAGGCCCGTAATCTGCCAGCACCCTATGTCAAAAAATTCAACACACCAGCAGTGTGAGGAGACCTGAAAGTGGCACATGGCAGAGTGTGGCGATGGAGACAGCAGCAATGGGAGGCCGTACAGGGACCCATGACAGACTCTGAACTTGGCAGCAGCATGAGGAGGCAGTATATAGGGGCCCATGGCAGATTAGGGGCCTGGCAGCAGCTATGGGAGGCCCGTAATCTGCCAGCACCCTATGTCAAAAAATTGAACACACCAGCAGTGTGTGAGGAGACCTGAAAGTGGCACATGGCAGAGTGTGGCGATGGAGACAGCAGCAATGGGAGGCCGTACAGGGACCCATGACAGACTCTGGACTTGGCAGCAGCATGAGGAGGCGGTATATAGGGGCCCATGGCAGATTAGGGGCCTGGCAGCAGCTATGGGAGGCCCGTAATCTGCCAGCACCCTATGTCAAAAAATTGAACACACCAGCAGTGTGTGAGGAGACCTGAAAGTGGCACATGGCAGATTGTGGCGATGGAGACAGCAGCAATGGGAGGCCGTACAGGGACCCATGAGAGACTCTGGACCTGGCAGCAGCATGAGGAGGCGGTATATAGGGGCCTATGGCAGATTAGGGGCCTGGCAGCAGCTATAGGAGGCCCGTAATCTGCCAGCACCCTATGTCAAAAAATTCAACACACCAGCAGTGTGAGGAGACCTGAAAGTGGCACATGGCAGAGTGTGGCGATGGAGACAGCAGCAATGGGAGGCCGTACAGGGACCCATGAGAGACTCTGGACCTGGCAGCAGCATGAGGAAGCGGTATATAGGGGCCTATGGCAGATTAGGGGCCTGGCAGCAGCTATGGGAGGCCCATAATCTGCCAGCACCCTATGTCAAAAAATTCTACACACCAGCAGTGTGTGAGGAGACCTGAAAGTGGCACATGGCAGAGTGTGGCGATGGAGACAGCAGCAATGGGAGGCCGTACAGGGACCCATGAGAGACTCTGGACCTGGCAGCAGCATGAGGAAGCGGTATATAGGGGCCTATGGCAGATTAGGGGCCTGGCAGCAGCTATGGGAGGCCCATAATCTGCCAGCACCCTATGTTAAAAAATTCTACACACCAGCAGTGTGTGAGGAGACCTGAAAGTGGCACATGGCAGAGTGTGGCGATGGAGACAGCAGCAATGGGAGGCCGTACAGGGACCCATGAGAGACTCTGGACTTGGCAGCAGCATGAGGAGGCGGTATATAGGGGCCTATGGCAGATTAGGGGCCTGGCAGCAGCTATGGGAGGCCCTTAATCTGCCAGCACCCTATGTCAAAAAATTCAACACACCAGCAGTGTGAGGAGACCTGAAAGTGGCACATGGCAGAGTGTGGCGATGGAGACAGCAGCAATGGCAGGCCGTACAGGGACCCATGAGAGACTCTGGACCTGGCAGCAGCATGAGGAGGCGGTATATAGGGGCCTATGGCAGATTAGGGGCCTGGCAGCAGCTATGGGAGGCCCTTAATCTGCCAGCACCCTATGTCAAAAAATTCAACACACCAGCAGTGTGAGGAGACCTGAAAGTGGCACATGGCAGAGTGTGGCGATGGAGACAGCAGCAATGGGAGGCCGTACAGGGACCCATGACAGACTCTGGACCTGGCAGCAGCATGAGGAGGCGGTATATAGGGGCCTATGGCAGATTAGGGGCCTGGCAGCAGCTATGGGAGGCCCGTAATCTGCCAGCACCCTATGTCAAAAAATTCTACACACCAGCAGTGTGTGAGGAGACCTGAAAGTGGCACATGGCAGAGTGTGGCGATGGAGACAGCAGCAATGGGAGGCCGTACAGGGACCCATGACAGACTCTGGACCTGGCAGCAGCATGAGGAGGCGGTATATAGGGGCCTATGGCAGATTAGGGGCCTGGCAGCAGCTATGGGAGGCCCTTAATCTGCCAGCACCCTATGTCAAAAAATTCTACACACCAGCAGTGTGAGGAGACCTGAAAGTGGCACATGGCAGAGTGTGGCGATGGAGACAGCAGCAATGGGAGGCCGTACAGGGACCCATGACAGACTCTGGACCTGGCAGCAGCATGAGGAGGCGGTATATAGGGGCCTATGGCAGATTAGGGGCCTGGCAGCAGCTATGGGAGGCCCATAATCTGCCAGCACCCTATGTTAAAAAATTCTACACACCAGCAGTGTGTGAGGAGACCTGAAAGTGGCACATGGCAGAGTGTGGCGATGGAGACAGCAGCAATGGGAGGCCGTACAGGGACCCATGAAAGACTCTGGACCTGGCAGCAGCATGAGGAGGCGGTATATAGGGGCCCATGGCAGATTAGGGGCCTGGCAGCAGCTATAGGAGGCCCATAATCTGCCAGCACCCTATGTCAAAAACTTCAACACACCAGCAGTGTGAGGAGACCTGAAAGTGGCACATGGCAGAGTGTGGCGATGGAGACAGCAGCAATGGGAGGCCGTACAGGGACCCATGACAGACTCTGGACCTGGCAGCAGCATGAGGAGGCGGTATATAGGGGCCTATGGCAGATTAGGGGCCTGGCAGCAGCTATGGGAGGCCCTTAATCTGCCAGCACCCTATGTCAAAAAATTCTACACACCAGCAGTGTGAGGAGACCTGAAAGTGGCACATGGCAGAGTGTGGCGATGGAGACAGCAGCAATGGCAGGCCGTACAGGGACCCATGAGAGACTCTGGACCTGGCAGCAGCATGAGGAGGCGGTATATAGGGGCCTATGGCAGATTAGGGGCCTGGCAGCAGCTATGGGAGGCCCTTAATCTGCCAGCACCCTATGTCAAAAAATTCAACACACCAGCAGTGTGAGGAGACCTGAAAGTGGCACATGGCAGAGTGTGGCGATGGAGACAGCAGCAATGGGAGGCCGTACAGGGACCCATGACAGACTCTGGACCTGGCAGCAGCATGAGGAGGCGGTATATAGGGGCCTATGGCAGATTAGGGGCCTGGCAGCAGCAATGGGAGGCCCGTAATCTGCCAGCACCCTATGTCAAAAAATTCTACACACCAGCAGTGTGTGAGGAGACCTGAAAGTGGCACATGGCAGAGTGTGGCGATGGAGACAGCAGCAATGGGAGGCCGTACAGGGACCCATGAGAGACTCTGGACCTGGCAGCAGCATGAGGAAGCGGTATATAGGGGCCTATGGCAGATTAGGGGCCTGGCAGCAGCTATGGGAGGCCCATAATCTGCCAGCACCCTATGTCAAAAAATTCTACACACCAGCAGTGTGTGAGGAGACCTGAAAGTGGCACATGGCAGAGTGTGGCGATGGAGACAGCAGCAATGGGAGGCCGTACAGGGACCCATGAGAGACTCTGGACCTGGCAGCAGCATGAGGAAGCGGTATATAGGGGCCTATGGCAGATTAGGGGCCTGGCAGCAGCTATGGGAGGCTCATAATCTGCCAGCACCCTATGTTAAAAAATTCTACACACCAGCAGTGTGTGAGGAGACCTGAAAGTGGCACATGGCAGAGTGTGGCGATGGAGACAGCAGCAATGGGAGGCCGTACAGGGACCCATGAGAGACTCTGGACCTGGCAGCAGCATGAGGAAGCGGTATATAGGGGCCTATGGCAGATTAGGGGCCTGGCAGCAGCTATGGGAGGCCCATAATCTGCCAGCACCCTATGTCAAAAAATTCTACACACCAGCAGTGTGTGAGGAGACCTGAAAGTGGCACATGGCAGAGTGTGGCGATGGAGACAGCAGCAATGGGAGGCCGTACAGGGACCCATGAGAGACTCTGGACCTGGCAGCAGCATGAGGAGGCGGTATATAGGGGCCTATGGCAGATTAGGGGCCTGGCAGCAGCTATGGGAGGCCCTTAATCTGCCAGCACCCTATGTCAAAAAATTCAACACACCAGCAGTGTGAGGAGACCTGAAAGTGGCACATGGCAGAGTGTGGCGATGGAGACAGCAGCAATGGCAGGCCGTACAGGGACCCATGAGAGACTCTGGACCTGGCAGCAGCATGAGGAGGCGGTATATAGGGGCCTATGGCAGATTAGGGGCCTGGCAGCAGCTATGGGAGGCCCTTAATCTGCCAGCACCCTATGTCAAAAAATTCAACACACCAGCAGTGTGAGGAGACCTGAAAGTGGCACATGGCAGAGTGTGGCGATGGAGACAGCAGCAATGGGAGGCCGTACAGGGACCCATGACAGACTCTGGACCTGGCAGCAGCATGAGGAGGCGGTATATAGGGGCCTATGGCAGATTAGGGGCCTGGCAGCAGCAATGGGAGGCCCGTAATCTGCCAGCACCCTATGTCAAAAAATTCTACACACCAGCAGTGTGTGAGGAGACCTGAAAGTGGCACATGGCAGAGTGTGGCAATGGAGACAGCAGCAATGGGAGGCCGTACAGGGACCCATGACAGACTCTGGACCTGGCAGCAGCATGAGGAGGCGGTATATAGGGGCCTATGGCAGATTAGGGGCCTGGCAGCAGCTATGGGAGGCCCTTAATCTGCCAGCACCCTATGTCAAAAAATTCTACACACCAGCAGTGTGAGGAGACCTGAAAGTGGCACATGGCAGAGTGTGGCGATGGAGACAGCAGCAATGGGAGGCCGTACAGGGACCCATGACAGACTCTGGACCTGGCAGCAGCATGAGGAGGCGGTATATAGGGGCCTATGGCAGATTAGGGGCCTGGCAGCAGCTATGGGAGGCCCTTAATCTGCCAGCACCCTATGTCAAAAAATTCAACACACCAGCAGTGTGAGGAGACCTGAAAGTGGCACATGGCAGAGTGTGGCGATGGAGACAGCAGCAATGGGAGGCCGTACAGGGACCCATGAGAGACTCTGGACCTGGCAGCAGCATGAGGAGGCGGTATATAGGGGCCTATGGCAGATTAGGGGCCTGGCAGCAGCTATGGGAGGCCCTTAATCTGCCAGCACCCTATGTCAAAAAATTCAACACACCAGCAGTGTGAGGAGACCTGAAAGTGGCACATGGCAGAGTGTGGCGATGGAGACAGCAGCAATGGGAGGCCGTACAGGGACCCATGACAGACTCTGGACCTGGCAGCAGCATGATGAGGCGGTATATAGGGGCCTATGGCAGATTAGGGGCCTGGCAGCAGCAATGGGAGGCCCGTAATCTGCCAGCACCCTATGTCAAAAAATTCTACACACCAGCAGTGTGTGAGGAGACCTGAAAGTGGCACATGGCAGAGTGTGGCGATGGAGACAGCAGCAATGGGAGGCCGTACAGGGACCCATGAGAGACTCTGGACCTGGCAGCAGCATGAGGAAGCGGTATATAGGGGCCTATGGCAGATTAGGGGCCTGGCAGCAGCTATGGGAGGCCCATAATCTGCCAGCACCCTATGTCAAAAAATTCTACACACCAGCAGTGTGTGAGGAGACCTGAAAGTGGCACATGGCAGAGTGTGGCGATGGAGACAGCAGCAATGGGAGGCCGTACAGGGACCCATGAGAGACTCTGGACCTGGCAGCAGCATGAGGAAGCGGTATATAGGGGCCTATGGCAGATTAGGGGCCTGGCAGCAGCTATGGGAGGCCCATAATCTGCCAGCACCCTATGTTAAAAAATTCTACACACCAGCAGTGTGTGAGGAGACCTGAAAGTGGCACATGGCAGAGTGTGGCGATGGAGACAGCAGCAATGGGAGGCCGTACAGGGACCCATGAGAGACTCTGGACCTGGCAGCAGCATGAGGAAGCGGTATATAGGGGCCTATGGCAGATTAGGGGCCTGGCAGCAGCTATGGGAGGCCCATAATCTGCCAGCACCCTATGTCAAAAAATTCTACACACCAGCAGTGTGTGAGGAGACCTGAAAGTGGCACATGGCAGAGTGTGGCGATGGAGACAGCAGCAATGGGAGGCCGTACAGGGACCCATGAGAGACTCTGGACCTGGCAGCAGCATGAGGAGGCGGTATATAGGGGCCTATGGCAGATTAGGGGCCTGGCAGCAGCTATGGGAGGCCCTTAATCTGCCAGCACCCTATGTCAAAAAATTCAACACACCAGCAGTGTGAGGAGACCTGAAAGTGGCACATGGCAGAGTGTGGCGATGGAGACAGCAGCAATGGCAGGCCGTACAGGGACCCATGAGAGACTCTGGACCTGGCAGCAGCATGAGGAGGCGGTATATAGGGGCCTATGGCAGATTAGGGGCCTGGCAGCAGCTATGGGAGGCCCTTAATCTGCCAGCACCCTATGTCAAAAAATTCAACACACCAGCAGTGTGAGGAGACCTGAAAGTGGCACATGGCAGAGTGTGGCGATGGAGACAGCAGCAATGGGAGGCCGTACAGGGACCCATGACAGACTCTGGACCTGGCAGCAGCATGAGGAGGCGGTATATAGGGGCCTATGGCAGATTAGGGGCCTGGCAGCAGCAATGGGAGGCCCGTAATCTGCCAGCACCCTATGTCAAAAAATTCTACACACCAGCAGTGTGTGAGGAGACCTGAAAGTGGCACATGGCAGAGTGTGGCGATGGAGACAGCAGCAATGGGAGGCCGTACAGGGACCCATGACAGACTCTGGACCTGGCAGCAGCATGAGGAGGCGGTATATAGGGGCCTATGGCAGATTAGGGGCCTGGCAGCAGCTATAGGAGGCCCATAATCTGCCAGCACCCTATGTCAAAAACTTCAACACACCAGCAGTGTGAGGAGACCTGAAAGTGGCACATGGCAGAGTGTGGCGATGGAGACAGCAGCAATGGGAGGCCGTACAGGGACCCATGACAGACTCTGGACCTGGCAGCAGCATGAGGAGGCGGTATATAGGGGCCTATGGCAGATTAGGGGCCTGGCAGCAGCTATGGGAGGCCCTTAATCTGCCAGCACCCTATGTCAAAAAATTCAACACACCAGCAGTGTGAGGAGACCTGAAAGTGGCACATGGCAGAGTGTGGCGATGGAGACAGCAGCAATGGGAGGCCGTACAGGGACCCATGACAGACTCTGGACCTGGCAGCAGCATGAGGAGGCGGTATATAGGGGCCTATGGCAGATTAGGGGCCTGGCAGCAGCTATGGGAGGCCCTTAATCTGCCAGCACCCTATGTCAAAAAATTCTACACACCAGCAGTGTGAGGAGACCTGAAAGTGGCACATGGCATGAGAGACTCTGGACCTGGCAGCAGCATGAGGAAGCGGTATATAGGGGCCTATGGCAGATTAGGGGCCTGGCAGCAGCAATGGGAGGCCCATAATCTGCCAGCACCCTATGTCAAAAAATTCTACACACCAGCAGTGTGTGAGGAGACCTGAAAGTGGCACATGGCAGAGTGTGGCGATGGAGACAGCAGCAATGGGAGGCCGTACAGGGACCCATGAGAGACTCTGGACCTGGCAGCAGCATGAGGAAGCGGTATATAGGGGCCTATGGCAGATTAGGGGCCTGGCAGCAGCTATAGGAGGCCCATAATCTGCCAGCACCCTATGTCAAAAAAATCTACACACCAGCAGTGTGTGAGGAGACCTCAAAGTGGCACATGTTTGAGGCATGATTCATGGCGGATTTAGTCAGTTGTGTCAGGAACTGGTGGTTTGAAATCCAGACTAATCCACGCCTGATTCATTTTCACAAACGTGAGTCTCTCCACACTTTGGGTGGACAGTCGTGTCCTCCGCGGAGTTACAATACCTCCTGCCGCACTAAACACGCGCTCCGATGCCACGCTACTGGCTGGGCATGACAGCCTTTCAAGGGCAAATTCAGCTAGTTGGGGCCAAAGGTCAAGTTTCGTTGCCCAGTAGTCAAGGGGATTGTCTACCTCGGTTGGCAGGGTGCTGTCCAAGTAGGCCCAAGCCTGTTGTTTGAGGTCCTGCTCCAGGTCCACCTGATGCTGCTGCTGCTGCTGCGGCTGGTTAGTAGTTTCCTCACTGCGCTGGTGAAGAAAGCTACTCATCATCGACTGCAGACTGAGGCAGCTGCTGCTGGTGGAGCTGCCACTGCTCCTACCACCCCACCCCTCCCCTGCTGCCATGGCAGCGGAACGCGAGCGCACAGGGCCCACAGTGTCTGAGGATGGACGTTGGCGCACAAAGGCAGAGACCAACTGACTACATAGGTGGTTTTTATAGTACGTTATTTTGGCCTCCCTCTCAGCAGGTGTGAAAAAGGCCACCATTTTGGAACGGTAGCGAGGGTCCAACAAGGTGGACAGCCAAAAGTCATCCCTCTGTCTGATGGTTATTATTCGGCTGTCGCTACGCAAGCAACCGAGCATGCTATGGGCCATTTGTGCCAAGGAATGCGAGGGACTCCCTGCCTCCATCTCCACAGCATACTGCCACGGTGCGTCTGGGTCCTCTGTCTCCTCCTCCTCCTCCTCTACCAGATGCTCCTGCTCCTCCACTCCTGTCCGCTGAGTGGAAAAACCACCCATTTCACTCAATAATTCCTGAGCACAAATGTCCTCCTCTACCTCCTCCTCTTCTTCCTGTCCTGCCCCCACAGGGGTCATGTGGCGTTGAGATCTGTGCGCCACGTCTACCGCACCCTGACCAGCCATTGTTAACAGCATTTGTTCAAGGACGTGCAACAGAGGAATGACGTCGTTCATCCCATAGTCCTGCCGACTCACGAATAGCGTGGCCTCCTCAAAGGGCCTGAGCAAGCGGCAGGTGTCACGCATGAGCTGCCAATGGCTGACATCTAAGTTACACAGGGGAGTACCTTTATCCGCTTGTAACATCAGGAAATCGGTGATGGCCTTTCGCTGTTCGTAAAGGCGGTCTAACATGTGTAGTGTTGAATTCCACCTTGTTGCAACGTCGCAGATCAGGCGATGCTGTGGAATTCCGTTCTGCCGCTGCAGCTCAAGGAGGGTGTGCTTTGCGGTGTAGGAATGGCTGAAATGCATGCAAAGTTTACGTGACATTTTAAGGATGTCTTGCAGTGGGATGGTGGATTTTAAGAACCGCTTGACAACCAGATTGAACACGTGAGCCATGCATGGCGCATGGCACAACCTTCCTTGACGCAGAGCAGACACCATGTTCTTTCCGTTGTCGGTCAACATGGTTCCGATTTTCAGTTTGCGCGGAGACAGCCATCTGTCAATTTCTCTGTTCATTACACTCAGAAGTTCCTCCCCTGTGTGACTACGTTCGCCAAGGCATACCAGGTGCAGAACAGCGTGACACCGTTGCGCCCTGCACATGTGATATGCCGGTCGGGTAATGGGACTTGGCACGGGGGTGGCGGCTGAGGACACGGCGGAAGAAGAGGTGGTAGAGGCGGACATCTTTGCCGGACCAAGGACGTGCAAACGTGGAGGCAAAAGCGGCGTGACCTGTCCAAGTTGCTGGTGCGGCTGTGACGGCACCACGT
Organism: Staurois parvus; assembly: GCF_062004578.1. Classification (NCBI taxonomy): domain Eukaryota; kingdom Metazoa; phylum Chordata; class Amphibia; order Anura; family Ranidae; genus Staurois; species Staurois parvus. The sequence continues at coordinate 1,640,622 of NW_028317970.1, read as the reverse complement.
TCACCCAGTGGGCCGTAAATGACATGTACTGTCCCTGACCGTAGTTACAGCTCCACACGTCGGCGCTGCCGTGCACTTTGGCAGAGACCGACATGCTCAAAGACTGGCCCACCATGTCTTCTACATGTGAATGCAGGGCTGGCACTGCCTTTTTGGCGAAGAAATGACGGCTTGGCACTCTCCACCGCGGCGCGGCACAAGCCATCATTTCTCTGAAAGGTGCTGAGTCCACCACTTGGAAAGGGAGGGACTGCAGCACCAGCAACTTGGACAGGAGGACGTTCAGCTTTTGCACCGTCGGGTGCGTGCTCGCAAACTGTTGTCTCTTGGAAACGGATTCCAAGAAAGACTGCTGACGGAATCCGTGAAGAGGAGTAGCAGGAGAAGGAGCATCTGAACGAGCGGAAGATGCCAACGAGCGACAACTCCCCTCAGCAGAGGTGTTGGAGCCTTGACTGGCTGATGGAGGGCGATTGACGTCGGGTGACGGAGCAAGTAACGGAGCGGGTGATGGAGCGGGGGCGGGCAGAACCGCCGTATCTTTATCACGGTTTTCCCAGGCCACCAAATGGCGACGCTGCATATGCTGCCGCAACGCTGTAGTCCCAACATGGGCCCCCTGGCCACGCTTGACTTTCTGGCCACATAGTCGACATACGGCTACGTTTACTTCCTCGGGCGGCTTGACGAAAAATTGCCACACCGCCGAGTAGGAAACTTTGCCCCCGATACTCCTCACTGGCTGACTGCTGCTTCCTCCGTGCACACCGGCACCACTACTGGCCGTGGTGGTAGGCTGCAGTGGAGCTGGTGCTCTACTCCGTGGCCGTTTGGCTCCACTGACACTGCTGCGACCCTGCTGCCTCCTGGGCAACCCACCGACTGTTTTGCTCGCTGCCAAGCTGGCACCCTCTTCTCCTGATGATGCGAAAGCAATAGCCTGATGACGACAAGGCTGCCAAGTGCGATCAGCCTCATCATCATCAATTAGGGTCTCCGCCTCACTACTAGCCCCCTCGGCTGCGTGTGGGTCAGGAGACAGACCTGTCTCTAGACCGGCTACCGAGCCACTCTCCTCGCCAGTACTTCTTCGCCTGGCTGCTGAAGAGGCGGATGTCTCCCCCCGTTCCTGACTGCCCTCTGTTAGCTCGTCCTCACTGAGCCCACAGCATGCGATACTTCGCTTGGTGAGGGAACACCAAAGGACAGGGGCAGGTAGAGGACACGTGATTTCAGTGGGCTTGGTCCCGGGCCATGCCAACTAACGGTTGTGACTGACGTACCCACCGACCGTTGGCTGTAGGTGTCAGAGGTGACCTGGGAAGAGGAAGACGACCGAGCCAACCAATCGACGACGGCAGGGTTGTCGGTGGAGACACGACCGCTGGATGACACCGGGAGCACTGGCCTCTGGCTGCGAATAGTGCTGCCTCGACCCCTTCCTCTGCTGCCACGTCTGCTCGCTCCTAAAACATTGCCTCCTCTGCCACTCCTCTGCATGTTGTCTGACATACTCTTTAATTAAACGATTATGTGTCCCTGAGTAACAATTCTGTGTCCCTGAGTAACAATTCTGTGTCTGTGCGAGTAACAATTCTGTGGCCCTAAGTAACAGTTCTGTGGCCCTCAGTAACAATTCTGTGTCCCTGATTAACGTTTCTGTGGCCCCAAGTAACAGTTCTGTGGCCCTCAGTAACAATTCTGTGTCTGTGCGAGTAACAATTCTGTGTCTGTGCGAGAAACAATTCTGTGGCCCTAAGTAAAGTTTCTGTGGCCCTAAGTAACAATTCTCTGGCACTCAGTAACAATTCTGTCTGTCCCTGAGTAACAATTCTCTGGCACTCAGTAACAATTCTGTCTGTCCCTGAGTAAAAATTCTGTGGCCCTAAGTAAAGTTTCTGGGGCCCTGAGTAACAATTATCTGGCACTCCGTAACAATTCTGTCTGTCCCTGAGTAACAATTCTCTGGCACTCAGTAACAATTCTGTCTGTCCCTGAGTAAAAATTCTCTGGCCCTAAGTAAAGTTTCTGTGGCCCTGAGTAACAATTCTCTGGCACTCCGTAACAATTCTGTCTGTCCCTGAGTAACAATTCTCTGGCACTCAGTAACAATTCTGTCTGTCCCTGAGTAAAAATTCTGTGGCCCTAATTAAAGTTTCTGTGGCCCTAAGTAACAATTCTCTGGCACTCTGTAACAATTCTGTCTGTCCCTGAGTAACAATTCTCTGGCACTCAGTAACAATTCTGTCTGTCCCTGAGTAAAAATTCTCTGGCCCTAAGTAAAGTTTCTGTGGCCCTGAGTAACAATTCTCTGGCACTCCGTAACAATTCTGTCTGTCCCTGAGTAACAATTCTCTGGCACTCAGTAACAATTCTGTCTGTCCCTGAGTAAAAATTCTGTGGCCCTAATTAAAGTTTCTGTGGCCCTAAGTAACAATTCTCTGGCACTCAGTAACAATTCTGTCTGTCCCTGAGTAACAATTCTCTGGCACTCCGTAACAATTCTGTCTGTCCCTGAGTAACAATTCTCTGGCACTCAGTAACAATTCTGTCTGTCCCTGAGTAAAAATTCTGTGGCCCTAATTAAAGTTTCTGTGGCCCTAAGTAACAATTCTCTGGCACTCAGTAACAATTCTGTCTGTCCCTGAGTAACAATTCTCTGGCACTCCGTAACAATTCTGTCTGTCCCTGAGTAACAATTCTCTGGCACTCAGTAACAATTCTGTCTGTCCCTGAGTAAAAATTCTGTGGCCCTAAGTAAAGTTTCTGTGGCCCTGAGTAACAATTCTCTGGCACTCCGTAACAATTCTGTCTGTCCCTGAGTAAAAATTCTGTGGCCCTAATTAAAGTTTCTGTGGCCCTAAGTAACAATTCTCTGGCACTCAGTAACAATTCTGTCTGTCCCTGAGTAACAATTCTCTGGCACTCAGTAACAATTCTGTCTGTCCCTGAGTAAAAATTCTGTGGCCCTAATTCAAGTTTCTGTGGCCCTAAGTAACAATTCTCTGGCACTCAGTAACAATTCTGTCTGTCCCTGAGTAACAATTCTCTGGCACTCAGTAACAATTCTGTCTGTCCCTGAGTAAAAATTCTGTGGCCCTAAGTAAAGTTTCTGGGGCCCTGAGTAACAATTATCTGGCACTCAGTAACAATTCTGTCTGTCCCTGAGTAACAATTCTCTGGCACTCAGTAACAATTCTGGCTGTCCCTGAGTAACAATTCTCTGGCACTCAGTAACAATTCTGTCTGTCCCTGAGTAAAAATTCTGTGGCCCTAAGTAAAGTTTCTGGGGCCCTGAGTAACAATTATCTGGCACTCCGTAACAATTCTGTCTGTCCCTGAGTAACAATTCTCTGGCACTCAGTAACAATTCTGTCTGTCCCTGAGTAAAAATTCTCTGGCCCTAAGTAAAGTTTCTGTGGCCCTGAGTAACAATTCTCTGGCACTCCGTAACAATTCTGTCTGTCCCTGAGTAACAATTCTCTGGCACTCAGTAACAATTCTGTCTGTCCCTGAGTAAAAATTCTGTGGCCCTAATTAAAGTTTCTGTGGCCCTAAGTAACAATTCTCTGGCACTCAGTAACAATTCTGTCTGTCCCTGAGTAACAATTCTCTGGCACTCGGTAACAATTCTGTCTGTCCCTGAGTAACAATTCTCTGGCACTCAGTAACAATTCTGTCTGTCCCTGAGTAAAAATTCTGTGGCCCTAATTAAAGTTTCTGTGGCCCTAAGTAACAATTCTCTGGCACTCAGTAACAATTCTGTCTGTCCCTGAGTAACAATTCTCTGGCACTCCGTAACAATTCTGTCTGTCCCTGAGTAACAATTCTCTGGCACTCAGTAACAATTCTGTCTGTCCCTGAGTAAAAATTCTGTGGCCCTAAGTAAAGTTTCTGTGGCCCTGAGTAACAATTCTCTGGCACTCCGTAACAATTCTGTCTGTCCCTGAGTAACAATTCTCTGGCACTCCGTAACAATTCTGTCTGTCCCTGAGTAAAAATTCTGTGGCCCTAATTAAAGTTTCTGTGGCCCTAAGTAACAATTCTCTGGCACTCAGTAACAATTCTGTCTGTCCCTGAGTAACAATTCTCTGGCACTCGGTAACAATTCTGTCTGTCCCTGAGTAACAATTCTCTGGCACTCAGTAACAATTCTGTCTGTCCCTGAGTAAAAATTCTGTGGGCCTAATTAAAGTTTCTGTGGCCCTAAGTAACAATTCTCTGGCACTCAGTAACAATTCTCTCTGTCCCTGAGTAACAATTCTCTGGCACTCAGTAACAATTCTGTCTGTCCCTGAGTAAAAATTCTGTGGCCCTAATGAAAGTTTCTGTGGCCCTAAGTAACAATTCTCTGGCACTCAGTAACAATTCTGTCTGTCCCTGAGTAACAATTCTCTGGCACTCGGTAACAATTCTGTCTGTCCCTGAGTAACAATTCTCTGGCACTCAGTAACAATTCTGTCTGTCCCTGAGTAAAAATTCTGTGGCCCTAATTAAAGTTTCTGTGGCCCTAAGTAACAATTCTCTGGCACTCATTAACAATTCTGTCTGTCCCTGAGTAACAATTCTCTGGCACTCGGTAACAATTCTGTCTGTCCCTGAGTAACAATTCTCTGGCACTCAGTAACAATTCTGTCTGTCCCTGAGTAAAAATTCTGTGGCCCTAATTAAAGTTTCTGTGGCCCTAAGTAACAATTCTCTGGCACTCAGTAACAATTCTGTCTGTCCCTGAGTAACAATTCTCTGGCACTCCGTAACAATTCTGTCTGTCCCTGAGTAACAATTCTCTGGCACTCCGTAACAATTCTGTCTGTCCCTGAGTATGAATTCTGTGGCCCTAACTAGCGTTTCTTTGTCCCTAAGTAACAGTTCTGTGGCCCTCAGTAACAGTTCTGTGTCTGTGCGAGTAACAATTCTGTGTCTGTGCGAGTAACAATTCTGTGGCCCTAAGTAACAGTTCTGTGGCCTTCAGTAACAATTCTGTGTCTGTGCGAGTAACAATTCTGTGTCTGTGCGAGTAACAATTCTGTGGCCCTAAGTAAAGTTTCTGTGGCCCTAAGTAACAATTCTCTGGCACTCAGTAACAATTCTGTCTGTCCCTGAGTAACAATTCTCTGGCACTCAGTAACAATTCTGTCTGTCCCTGAGTAAAAATTCTGTGGCCCTAAGTAAAGTTTCTGTGGCCCTGAGTAACAATTCTCTGGCACTCAGTAACAATTCTGTCTGTCCCTGAGTAACAATTCTCTGGCACTGAGTAACAATTCTGTCTGTCCCTGAGTAAAAATTCTGTGGCCCTAATTAAAGTTTCTGTGGCCCTAAGTAACAATTCTCTGGCACTCAGTAACAATTCTGTCTGTCCCTGAGTAACAATTCTCTGGCACTCAGTAACAATTCTGTCTGTCCCTGAGTAACAATTCTGTGGCCCTAATAACGTTTCTGTGGCCCTAAGTAACAATTCTCTGGCACTGAGTAACAATTCTGTCTGTCCCTGATTATGAATTCTGTGGCCCTAACTAGCGTTTCTTTGTCCCTAAATAACGATTCTGTGGCCCTCATTAACAAGTCTGTGTCCCTGAGTAATGGTTCTCTGTCCCTAAGTAACTTTTCTCTGTCCCCAATTATCGTTTCTGTGGCCCTAACTCTGTCCCTGTCCCTAGTACAGAGCGGTCTGCCTCTGTTCAATAACTGCAGGCAAATGAAGAATTCCAAAATGGCCGCTATTTATAGCTCGACCATTACACAGTGCTGGCTGGCTGGCTGCTGATAGGCTGATGCGATCACATGTAGTTGAGGCATGCATTATGGGTCAGCGCGCCTTGTCTGCGCGCCTTCCCAGACATCCCCGCTCCGTCGCCGCACATGTCAGCCGCCATTTTCTGAAAAATTTCGATTCGCGCGTCCGAATTAGGCTATTTTTCGGATTCGGCACGAATCGAAATTTTTCAGATATTCGACTCGAATTCCACTTCGGATACTTCGATTCGCTCATCTCTAGTTACAATATTTTAAATGCTACAACTACTTACTCTCTCCTCCCAGGAGACCCTCTCCCAGCTTTTAACCACTTGACCTCCTGAGGATTTACCCCCCTTAATGACTAGGCCTCTTTTTGCTACTCCGCAGTGCACTACTTCAACTGATAATTGTGCGGTCATGCAATGCTGCACCCAAACAAAATTTACGTCCTTTTTTTCCACACAAATAGAGCTTTCTTTTGGTGGTATTTGATCACCTGTGCGCTTTTTATTTTTTACGCTATAAACAAAAAAAGGCCAAAAATTTTAAAGAAAAACAATATTTTTTACTTTCACTATAAAAAAATATATAGTAAACTCAAAGTTGGTTATAAATTTAGGTCAAAATGTATTGTGCTCCATGTTTTTGGTAAAAAAAATCCCAATGAGTGTATATTGATTGCTTTGTGTGATAGTTATAGCGTCTACAAACTATGGTATAGATACTGCAATTTACGCCATTTTTCTGCTATACAGCACTGCGCTAGTTTAACGGACAATTGCGTGGTCATGCAATACGGTACATAAATGAAATTTACATCCTTTTTTTCCCACAAATTGAGATTTCTTTTGGTGGTATTTGATTGCCTGTGCGGTTTTTATTTTTTGCGCTATAAAAAAAAGGCTGACAATTTTAAGGAAAAAAAACAATATTTTGGACTTTTTGCTATAAAACATGTCCAGTAAAAAAGAATTTAAAAATCAAATTTAGTCATAAATTTCTGCCAAAATGCATTCTGTGACATGTCTTTTGCTAAAAAAAAACCCAATACGTGTAAATTAATTGGTTTACGTGAAAGTTATAGCGTTTACAAATGGCGGGAAAGATACTGGGATTTATATTTTTTTTTATACTAATAATGGCGCCGATCAGCAACTTATGGCAGGACTGCAGCGGACATTCTGACATTGGGGGGTACTGACATGGGGTCACTGACATCTCCAGTGACACCAATACAGTGATCAGTGCAAAAAAAAAACACTGACACTGTACTAATGGCACTGGGGAGGAAGGGGTTAACTTTATTATTCAGGGAAAGGGTTAACTGTGTGAGGGGAGTGTTTTACTAGGGGGCGGGGTGTGTACTGCAGGGAACACCGCTGATCGGGAGAGAGAAACTCTTCTGTCCTGATCAGCGTGTCCTGGAGCTGTCAGGGAACTGACAGAAAGCACAGCTACTGCAGCTGTGCTCTCTGTCAGCGATGATCGCCAGGACATAGCTGGTAACGACCGGCTGTGACTCGGCAACTGACATCCACAGCTGTGATCAGCGGGACAGGTAGGGCGGCGGCACACCTCGCGTGCGCCCCCTACCTGTTTACAAAACACACGTTTTAAAATGTGCTTTTGCCAAGCCGTGCCGCCCTGCCGCCGTATTTCTACAGTGGCTGGGTGGCATGTGGTTAAACGTACTTTGAAACAGATTATCAAAACTGGTTTTGACAATAAGATTTTAAGTAAAAAAGAAAAAGCCTTTTTCTGTCCAGTAGCACCTAAACTACCCGTGTTTTATCTACTACCTAAAATTCACAAGGACCCTATTACAGCACCAGGTAGACGATCGTTAGTGGTATAGGGTCGCTGTGTTGTAAAGTAGGAGAGTATATTGATTATTACCTACAGACACTAGTTACACAGACACCATCATATCTCCGAGACACAGACACTAGTTACACAGACACCATCATATCTCCGAGACACAGACACTAGTTACACAGACACCATCATATCTCCGAGACACAGACACTAGTTACACAGACACCATCATATCTCCGAGACACAGACACTAGTTACACAGACACCATCATATCTCCGAGACACAGACACTAGTTACACAGACACCATCATATCTCCGAGACACAGACACTAGTTACACAGATACCATCATATCTCCGAGACACAGACACTAGTTACACAGACACCATCATATCTCCGAGACACAGACACTAGTTACACAGACACCATCATATCTCCGAGACATAGACACTAGTTACACAGACACCATCATATCTCCGAGACACAGACACTAGTTACACAGACACCATCATATCTCCGAGACACAAAACAAGTCCTTAATGTAGGGAGAGATGTCACTCTATCACCAGACACATTTTTGGTCACTTCTGATGTGACATCTCTATATTCCCACATTAGTCATAAGGACGGCATGGAAGCAGACGATTTCTTTCTTTCACACTACAGCACCTTACCCTTAGTGCAAAGAGAAATCATTTTAAACCTTTTAGAGTTTGCAATGCAAAAGAATTATTTTTGGATTAATAAGGAATATTATCTACAGATTAAAGGCGTGGCCATGGGGGCCACATTTGCCCCTAGCTTGGCTAATCTGTTTATGACTTCCTGGCAGGAAGACCTGATTGATGCTCGTGATTGGCCGGAACTTTTACTATACAAAAGGTATATAGATGACATCCTTCTTTTTTGGAATGGAGACGATCAATCCTTAACGAATTTCTTTAGCACCTTAAATAATAATAGCCTGAACATTAATCTAACATATTCCTACAGCAAATCAGAAATGGACTTATTAGGCCTTACTATAATGAACATAAATGGTAATGTCACAATGAAATAATTTTTAAAAAACAAACCGGAATAGTTATATTCCTATGGATAGTTGCCACCACCCGACGTGGTTACAAAATATTCCCAAGGGCCAGAACACAAGAATTCGTAGAAATTGCACAAATATTGATGATTACCATTCTCAGGCTAAAGTCCTTAAAGACAGATTTGTAGAAAAAGGTTACAGTGTAAATACGCTGGATAATACTCTCAAAACTGTGGCTGGTCCTGATAGGGACCAAAGGCTGATTGACACAATGAAAACACCAACTTCACGGGTCTGTCCTTTCATAACAACCTATTCCATACAATATAGAGCTATAAGCGGGATTATTAACCACTTTAAGACCAGCCACTGCAATAAAACGTTTGCAGGGCGGCACAGCTGTGTAAAAGCATGTTTTAAAACGTGCTATTGCAAAACAGGTAGGGGGCACGCGCGAGGCACACCACCGCGCTACCTGTGTCACCAATCGCGGCTGCGGATGTCAGTCACCGGGTCACAGTCAGTCATTACCGGCCGTTTCCCTGCGATTAGTGGCAAACACTGACCGAGAGCAGGGCTGCATTGTTTACACACAGCTCTACTCTTTGTCAGTTCCCTGTCAGCTCCTGACAAGCTGATCGGGACAGAAATGTTTATCTGTCCGGATCAGCGTGTCTCACTGCAGTACACACCCCGCCCCCTAGTAAAACACTCCCCTCGCACAGTTAACCCTGTCATTGAATAAAAATTTTAACCCCTCCCTCCCCAGTGCCATTAGTACAGTGTCAGTATTTTTTTTTTTTGCACTGATCACTGTATTGGTGTCACTGGGGATGTCAGTGACCCCAAGTCAGTTCCCCCCAGTGTCAGAATGTCCGCCGCAGTCCTGCCATAAGTCGCTGATCACCGCCATAAGTCGCTGATCGCCGCCATTATTAGTATAGATAAAAATTAAAAATCCCGGTATCTTTCCAGCCATTTGTAAACGCTATAACTTTCACGTAAACCAATTAATTTAAACGTATTGTTTGTTTTATTTTTTCAGCAAGACATGTCGCAGAATGCATTTTGGCAGAAATTTATGATGAAATTTTATTTTTAAATTTTTTTACTGGACATGTTTTATAGCAAAAAGTCTCCAAAATATTGTTTTTTTTCTCAAAATTGTCAGCCTTTTTTTTTATAGCGCAAAAAATAAAAAACACACACGCGATCAAATACCACCGAAAGAAAGCTCAATTTGTGGGGAAAAAAGGATGTAAATTTAATTTGGGTGCAGTGTTGCATGACCGCACAATTGTCAGTTAAAGTAAAGCAGCGCCGTAACACAAACCTCTTCTGTAACCGCTTCCTGACTACCCTATAGCAGAAATACTGCTACAGGGTGGCATGGGTGTGCAAAATCACATATATATATATATATATATATATATACTGTATATATATATACATGATTTGCGCTCTCATGGTTTTCACACCCCTCCCAGATAGTGTCAGATTGCTAGTCAGTACTAGAGATGAGCGAATCGAACCAGGCGAACCGGAATTCGAGTCGAATTTCAGGAAATATTCGATTCGCGGCGAAACCGAAATTTTGCCTACTTCGGGTGCGCGAATCGAACATTTCCCGATCAGCCGGCAAAAGTGTCCCTGCAGTGAGCTCCGCTATTTCTGACAGTTCTCTGACAGAAGGAACACATGTTTAGCGGTTGAAACATTGTATCTATTAGTTTACATTTAGGATACAGATGTTTCAACCACTGTACATGTGAAGAAGCTGTGAGAGAACTGTCAGAAATAGAGGAACTCTGCACATACACTTTTTGCCGGCTTGGAATTATTCTTCTTTTCATCCTACTTCTTCTTCTTCTTCATCTTCATCCTCAGAAGAAGAGGATGAGGATGAGGATGAAGAAGAAGAAGTAGGATGAAAAGAAGAATAATTCCAAGCCGGCAAAAAGTGTATGTGCAGAGTTCCTCTATTTCTGACAGTTCTCTCACAGCTTCTTCACATGTACAGCGGTTGAAACATCTGTATCCTAAATGGAAACAAATACATACAATGTTTCAACCGCTGCATGGAAGGACAGTCCCAGAACTGTCATTAATAGTCTATTTGTGACAGTTCCATGACATTCCCTCCATACAGCGGTTGAAACAGCTGTATGGAGTGAATGTCCCAGAACTGTCAGAAATAGACAGAAACTGTCACAGAACTGTCCTTCTTCTCATCCTTCTCCTTCTTCTCATCCTTCTTCTCATCCTTCTTCTCATCCTTCTTCTCATCCTTCTCCTTCTTCTCATCCTTCTCCTTCTTCTCATCCTTCTCCTTCTCCTTCTTCTCATCCTTCTCCTTCTTCTCATCCTTCTTCTCATCCTTCTCCTTCTTCTCATCCTTCTCCTTCTCCTTCTTCTCATCCTTCTCCTTCTCCTTCTTCTCATCCTTCTCCTTCTCCTTCTTCTCATCCTTCTCCTTCTCCTTCTTCTCATCCTTCTCCTTCTCCATCTTCTCATCCTTCTCCTTTTCCTTCTTCTCATCCTTCTCCTTCTGCTTCTCCTTCTCCTTCTTCTCATCCTTCTCCTTCTTCTCATCCTTCTCCTTCTTCTCATCCTTCTCCTTCTCCTTCTTCTCATCCTTCTCCTTCTTCTCATCCTTCTCCTTCTTCTCATCCTTCTCCTTCTCCTCATCCTTCTCCTTCTTCTCATCCTTCTCCTTCTCCTTCTTCTCATCCTTCTCCTTCTCCTTCTTCTCATCCTTCTCCTTCTCCATCTTCTCATCCTTCTCCTTCTCCTTCTTCTCATCCTTCTCCTTCTTCTCATCCTTCTCCTTCTTCTCATCCTTCTCCTTCTTCTCATCCTTCTCCTTCTCCTCATCCTTCTCCTTCTCCTTCTTCTCATCCTTCTCCTTCTCCTTCTTCTCATCCTTCTCCTTCTCCTCATCCTTCTCCTTCTCCTTCTTCTCATCCTTCTCCTTCTTCTCATCCTTCTCCTTCTCCTTCTTCTCATCCTTCTCCTTCTTCTCATCCTTCTCCTTCTTCTCATCCTTCTCCTTCTCCTTCTTCTCATCCTTCTCCTTCTTCTCATCCTTCTCCTTCTTCTCATCCTTCTCCTTCTTCTTCTCATCCTTCTCCTTCTTCTCATCCTTCTCCTTCTTCTCATCCTTCTTCTCATCCTTCTCCTTCTTCTCATCCTTCTCCTTCTCCTTCTTCTCATCCTTCTCCTTCTCCTTCTTCTCATCCTTCTCCTTCTCCTTCTTCTCATCCTTCTCCTTCTTCTCATCCTTCTCCTTCTCCTTCTTCTCATCCTTCTCCTTCTCCATCTTCTCATCCTTCTCCTTTTCCTTCTTCTCATCCTTCTCCTTCTGCTTCTCCTTCTCCTTCTTCTCATCCTTCTCCTTCTCATCCTTCTCCTTCTTCTCATCCTTCTCCTTCTTCTCATCCTTCTCATCCTTCTTCTCATCCTTCTCCTTCTTCTCATCCTTCTCCTTCTTCTCATCCTTCTCCTTCTTCTCATCCTTCTTCTCATCCTTCTCCTTCTTCTCATCCTTCTCCTTCTCCTTCTTCTCATCCTTCTCCTTCTCCTTCTTCTCATCCTTCTCCTTCTTCTCATCCTTCTCCTTCTTCTCATCCTTCTTCTCCTCATCCTTCTCCTTCTCCTTCTTCTCATCCTTCTCCTTCTCCTTCTTCTCATCCTTCTCCTTCTTCTCATCCTTCTCCTTCTTCTCATCCTTCTTCTCATCCTTCTCCTTCTTCTCATCCTTCTTCTCATCCTTCTCCTTCTTCTCATCCTTCTCCTTCTTCTCATCCTTCTCCTTCTCTTTCTTCTCATCCTTCTCCTTCTTCTCATCCTTCTCCTTCTCCTTCTTCTCATCCTTCTCCTTCTCATCCTTCTCTTTCTTCTCATCCTTCTCCTTCTTCTCATCCTTCTCCTTCTCCTTCTTCTCATCCTTCTTCTCCTCATCCTTCTCCTTCTTCTCATCCTTCTCCTTCTCCTTCTTCTCATCCTTCTCCTTCTCATCCTTCTCCTTCTCCTTCTTCTCATCCTTCTCCTTCTCCTTCTTCTCATCCTTCTCCTTCTTCTCATCCTTCTCCTTCTCCTTCTCTTTCCTCATCTCCAAGGGCATTTAAATTAAAGGTACAGTGTTCTGCACTAATTTAAAGGCTCTCTGAAGCCTAGAAACCCTTTTTATAAGTCATCTTCGTAGCGAAGAAATTCGCATCGAATCGAATTTCACACTGGAATTCGCCGAATCAGCCGAATCGAATTTTTGAGAAATTCGCTCATCTCTAGTCAGTACACCAGTCATCACATTTAACCCCTCGATTGCCAGGAGCACACTCATGTACAATAATCCTCCATTGCTAGTATGGTGTCTGAACGGGTCAATATCTTTGATCAGATCAGCACTACACCAGCGTTCACATTAGTATAGCATCCCCAAAAATGCAGCGTTAGTGGGATCAGCCCCGGCACCTACCAACACCTGTGTTTAGCCCGTACGCTTACCCCCCTTCTCCCCCAGCAAGCACAGTGTCAGTAGATCACTGTCACTTGATACATTGCACACAAAACTGCAGTGTTCGCAGAATCAGGCCTGATCTCTGCTAGCACTTGCCGGTAAATTTTGATGACTCTCATATGCAGCAGAATGCCAGTACTAGTGCCACGCTATCTTTTGGTGAACTGGAGAGCACCAGCGGTCTAGTACATCCTGATCTTTCACATACCTCCTTAATATTTGGAGCTGTTTTTCATGGAATATCTGTATGCATTGATTGTGGATCAAAGCAGTTTATATGCACAACAATTTATCGCAAATTCAAACTTTGCCAGACTATTCGCATGTAAACTCATTACGGTTTTCAAATTTACATTTTTTTGGGGCCTAACGCTCAACATGGGCATTACTAAAAGAAATGAATTACGGTTGTATTGGTCCGCAGACCCGATTCATCATATGCCGTGTTCTCTGCTGCCATGGCCAGGCATAGATATGAGAGTATAATGTGTTTTATGCATTTCAATGACAATACACTCTGTCATCCTCGGGGAGACCCTGAATTTGACCAGCTCCACAAAATTCAGCCCCTCGCAAATCACCTTAACCAAAAATTTGCAGATGTCTACACTCCCCAGCAAAACATCTGCGTTGATGAGTCCCTGATTCATTTTTCTGGCTGCCTTGCATTCAACAATTTCTCCCCAGCAAGCGTGCCAGATATGGGGTCAAGATGTAGAAGACCTGTGAGAGGACAACAGGATATACTTATATGTTTTGGATGTATGAGGGAAAAGATAGTCACGTGGAGCCCCCGGATGCCCAGTTTACATGGGGAGTAGTGGCAAGATAGTTTGGGACTTGGTGTCATCATTTTTCCATATGGGGTACCACTTATACGTGGACAATTTTTATTCAAGCGTGCCACTATTTAGACATTTGTACAATCTTGGAATTGGGGCATGTGGCACCATGTGACCTAATGTGTGCCCACCATTAGAAGTGGGTGGATGCAGGGCAGTATATTCCAATGGTGGGCATACCACACACTTTTACTGGCAGAGATTTCTTCTCTTTTTTTCATTCAGTCCACTGGCTGCATACAAAAAAAAATAATATAGTATATATACCCAACAAGGACCAGCGATGTACTGGTACATCCCTGGACTTTGAATGGTTATACCAGGATGATGCCTACATCTGCAGGCATCATCCTGTTATCCTTTTTTTCAGCCGGCGATCAACTTTCATGTAAAAGCAATCCTAGTGGCTAATTAGCTGCAAGATTGCTTTTTCAAGCAGCAGGATATGATGCCCCCCCTCCCCCGCTGCCTTCCATGGCCTTTTCGGGCAGTTCCGTGCCAACAGGGGAACCTGAGAATGCAGCCGGTGTTTCTGCCAGCTGACCATAGAGCTGATTGGAGACCAGAATGGTGCCAATCATCTCTATAGTCTAAGAAATCGGAAGCTACCAGCATTTCATCACTTCAGTTTCGCAGGATATAAACAGCGCCATTTGTAAATTGGGAAAGCATCTGATCACCGATCTTGGTTTGATTAGATAATGTAAGGGCAGAGGAGATATCCAGAGTCTGATAGACCCCAGATTTCTCCCCATTGAGGTTATAGGGGATATTTGCATTCCCTGTGATAGCATTAAAAGTGATAAAAAAAAATTAAAGGGACAGTGTAAAAATAATTGAAAAAATCAAAATAACAAAATAATGAAAAAAAACCCTGCCCCCCCCCCCCCCCCCCCCCACGCATGTGCACACCGGTGTGCAGGAGTGTTGACCCTGTACTGGTATGTAAACAGCGGTTGCACCATGCATGTCAGGTATCACCACGTCAGATCAAGGGCAGTAATTCTAATACTAGACCTCCTCTGTAGATCTAAAATGGTAGCTTGTAAAGGCTTTTAAAACGTTGCCTATGGATGTTAAAAATGTTTGCAGTTTGTCACCATTGAATGTACAGTTTTAAATCATGTCATGTTTGGTATCTATTTACTCGGCATACCATCATCTTTTATATTTTACCAAATAATTGGCCAACATAATTAGAGATGAGCGAATCGAAGTATCCGAAGTGGAATTCGAGTCGAATATCGGAAAAATTTCGATTCGTGCCGAATCCGAAAAACAGCCTAATTCGGACGCGCGAATCGAAATTTTTCCGAAAATGGCGGCTGACATGTGCGGCGACGGAGCGGGGATGTCGGGGAAGGCGCGCAGACAAGGCGCGCTGCCCCATAATGCATTCCTCAACGACATGTGATCGCATCAGCCAATCAGCAGCCAGCCAGCCAGCACTGTGTAATGGTCGAGGTATATATAGCGGCCATTTTGGAAATCTTCATTTGCCTGCAGTCATTGAACAGAGGCAGACCGCTCTGTACTAGGGACAGGGACAGAGTTAGGGCCACAGAAACGAGAATTGGGGACAGAGAGAAGTTACTTAGGGACAGAGAACCATTACTCAGGGACACAGACTTGTTAATGAGGGCCACAGAATCGTTATTTAGGGACAAAGAAACGCTAGTTAGGGCCACAGAATTCATACTCAGGGACAGACAGAATTGTTACTCAGTGCCAGAGAATTGTTACTTAGGGCCACAGAAACGTTATTAGGGCCACAGAATTTTTACTCAGGGACAGACAGAATTGTTACTGAGTGCCAGAGAATTGTTACTCAGGGACAGACAGAATTGTTACTGAGTGCCAGAGAATTCTTACTCAGGGCCACAGAATTCATTCTCAGGGACAGACAGAATTGTTACTCAGGGACAGACAGAATTGTTACTGAGTGCCAGAGAATTGTTACTCAGGGACAGACAGAATTGTTACTGAGTGCCAGAGAATTGTTACTCAGGGACAGACAGAATTGTTACTGAGTGCCAGAGAATTGTTACTCAGGGACAGACAGAATTGTTACTGAGTGCCAGAGAATTGTTACTCAGGGACAGACAGAATTGTTACTGAGTGCCAGAGAATTGTTACTCAGGGACAGACAGAATTGTTACTGAGTGCCAGAGAATTGTTACTCGCACAGACACAAAATTGTTACTTGCACAGACACAGAATTGTTACTCGCGCAGACACAGAATTGTTACTCAGGGCCACAGAATTCATACTCAGGGACAGACAGAATTGTTACTGAGTGCCAGAGAATTGTTACTCAGGGACAGACAGAATTGTTACTGAGTGCCAGAGAATTGTTACTCAGGGACAGACAGAATTGTTACTGAGTGCCAGAGAATTGTTACTCGCACAGACACAAAATTGTTACTTGCACAGACACAGAATTGTTACTCGCACAGACACAGAATTGTTACTCAGGGCCACAGAATTCATACTCAGGGACAGACAGAATTGTTACTGAGCGCCAGAGAATTGTTACTCAGGGACAGACAGAATTGTTACTGAGTGCCAGAGAATTGTTACTCAGGGACAGACAGAATTGTTACTGAGTGCCAGAGAATTGTTACTCAGGGACAGACAGAATTGTTACTGAGTGCCAGAGAATTGTTACTCAGGGACAGACAGAATTGTTACTGAGTGCCAGAGAATTCTTACTCGCACAGACACAAAATTGTTACTTGCACAGACACAGAATTGTTACTCGCACAGACACAGAATTGTTACTCAGGGCCACAGAATTCATACTCAGGGACAGACAGAATTGTTACTGAGTGCCAGAGAATTGTTACTCAGGGACAGACAGAATTGTTACTGAGTGCCAGAGAATTGTTACTCAGGGACAGACAGAATTGTTACTGAGTGCCAGAGAATTGTTACTCGCACAGACACAAAATTGTTACTTGCACAGACACAGAATTGTTACTCGCACAGACACAGAATTGTTACTCAGGGCCACAGAATTCATACTCAGGGACAGACAGAATTGTTACTGAGTGCCAGAGAATTGTTACTCAGGGACAGACAGAATTGTTACTGAGTGCCAGAGAATTGTTACTCAGGGACAGACAGAATTGTTACTGAGTGCCAGAGAATTGTTACTCGCACAGACACAAAATTGTTACTTGCACAGACACAGAATTGTTACTCGCACAGACACAGAATTGTTACTCAGGGCCACAGAATTCATACTCAGGGATAGACAGAATTGTTACTGAGTGCCAGAGAATTGTTACTCAGGGACAGACAGAATTGTTACTGAGTGCCAGAGAATTGTTACTCAGGGACAGACAGAATTGTTACTGAGTGCCAGAGAATTGTTACTCAGGGACAGACAGAATTGTTACTGAGTGCCAGAGAATTGTTACTCAGGGACAGACAGAATTGTTACTGAGTGCCAGAGAATTGTTACTCAGGGACAGACAGAATTGTTACTGAGTGCCAGAGAATTGTTACTCGCACAGACACAAAATTGTTACTTGCACAGACACAGAATTGTTACTCGCACAGACACAGAATTGTTACTCAGGGCCACAGAATTCATACTCAGGGACAGACAGAATTGTTACTGAGTGCCAGAGAATTGTTACTCAGGGACAGACAGAATTGTTACTGAGTGCCAGAGAATTGTTACTCAGGGACAGACAGAATTGTTACTGAGTGCCAGAGAATTGTTACTCGCACAGACACAAAATTGTTACTTGCACAGACACAGAATTGTTACTCGCACAGACACAGAATTGTTACTCAGGGCCACAGAATTCATACTCAGGGATAGACAGAATTGTTACTGAGTGCCAGAGAATTGTTACTCAGGGACAGACAGAATTGTTACTGAGTGCCAGAGAATTGTTACTCAGGGACAGACAGAATTGTTACTGAGTGCCAGAGAATTGTTACTCAGGGACAGACAGAATTGTTACTGAGTGCCAGAGAATTGTTACTCAGGGACAGACAGAATTGTTACTGAGTGCCAGAGAATTGTTACTCGCACAGACACAAAATTGTTACTTGCACAGACACAGAATTGTTACTCGCACAGACACAGAATTGTTACTCAGGGCCACAGAATTCATACTCAGGGATAGACAGAATTGTTACTGAGTGCCAGAGAATTGTTACTCAGGGACAGACAGAATTGTTACTGAGTGCCAGAGAATTGTTACTCAGGGACAGACAGAATTGTTACTGAGTGCCAGAGAATTGTTACTCAGGGACAGACAGAATTGTTACTGAGTGCCAGAGAATTGTTACTCAGGGACAGACAGAATTGTTACTGAGTGCCAGAGAATTGTTACTCAGGGACAGACAGAATTGTTACTGAGTGCCAGAGAATTGTTACTCGCACAGACACAAAATTGTTACTTGCACAGACACAGAATTGTTACTCGCACAGACACAGAATTGTTACTCAGGGCCACAGAATTCATACTCAGGGACAGACAGAATTGTTACTGAGTGCCAGAGAATTGTTACTCAGGGACAGACAGAATTGTTACTGAGTGCCAGAGAATTGTTACTCAGGGACAGACAGAATTGTTACTGAGTGCCAGAGAATTGTTACTCGCACAGACACAAAATTGTTACTTGCACAGACACAGAATTGTTACTCGCACAGACACAGAATTGTTACTCAGGGCCACAGAATTCATACTCAGGGACAGACAGAATTGTTACTGAGTGCCAGAGAATTGTTACTCAGGGACAGACAGAATTGTTACTGAGTGCCAGAGAATTGTTACTCAGGGACAGACAGAATTGTTACTGAGTGCCAGAGAATTGTTACTCAGGGACACCTAATCGTTGAATTAAATAGTATGTCAGACAACATGCAGAGGAGTGGCAGAGGAGGCAATGTTTTAGGAGCGAGCAGACGTGGCAGCAGAGGAAGGGGTCGAGGCAGCAGTATTCGCAGCCAGAGGCCAGTGCTCCCGGTGTCATCCAGCGGTCGTGTCTCCACCGACAACCCTGCCGTCATTGATTGGTTGGCTCGGTCGTCTTCCTCTTCCCAGGTCACCTCTGACACCTACAGCCAACGGTCGGTGGGTACGTCAGACACAACCGTTAGTTGGCATGGCCCGGGACCAAGCCCACTGAAATCACGTGTCCTCTACCTGCCCCTGTCCTTTGCTGTTCCCTCACCAAGCGAAGTATCGCATGCTGTGGGCTCAGCCCCACTGTACAGTGAGGAAGAGCTAACAGAGGGCGGTCAGGAACGGGGGGAGACATCGGCCTTTTCAGCAGCCAAGCGAACAAGTACTGGCGAGGAGAGTGGCTCGGTAGCCGGTCTAGAGACAGGTCTGTCTCCTGACCCAGACGCAGCCGAGGGGGCTAGTAGTGAGGCGGAGACCCTACTTGATGATGAGGAGGTTGATCGCACTTGGCAGCCTCGTCGTCATCAGGCAATTTCTTCCGCATCATCAGGAGAAGAGGGTGGCAGCTTGGCAGCGAGCAAAACAGTCGGTGGGTTGCCCAGGAGACAGCAGCAGGGTCGCATCAGTGTCAGTGGAGCCAAACGTCCACGGAGTAGAGCACCAGCTCCACTGCAGCCTACCACCACGGCCAGTAGTGGTGCCGGTGCGCACGGAGGAAGTAGCAGTCAGCCAGTGAAGAGTAGCGGGGGCAAAGTTTCCTACTCGGTGGTGTGGCAATTTTTCCTCAAGCCGCCCGAGGAAGTAAACGTAGCCGTATGTCGACTATGTGGCCAGAAATGCAAGCGTGGCCAGGGGGCCCATGTTGGGACTACAGCGTTGCGTCAGCATATGCAGCGTCACCATTCGGTGGCCTGGGAAAACCGTGATAAACATACGGCGGTTCTGCCTGCCCCAGCCCCCGCTCCATCACCCGCTCCGTTACTTGCTCCGTCACCCGACGTCGTCAATCGCCCTCTATCAGCCAGTCAAGGCTCCAACACCTCTGCTGAGGGGAGTTGTCGCTCATTGGCATCTTCCGCTCGTTCAGATGCTCCTTCTCCTGCTACTCCTCTTCTCGGATTCCGTCAACAGTCTTTCTTGGAATCCGTATCCAAGAGACAACAGTTTGCGAGCACGCACCCGACGGTGCAAAAGCTGAACGTCCTCCTGTCCAAGTTGCTGGTGCTGCAGTCCCTCCCTTTCCAACTGGTGGACTCAGCACCTTTCCGAGAAATGATGGCTTGTGCCGCGCCGCGGTGGAGAGTGCCAAGCCGTCATTTCTTTGCCCAAAAGGCAGTGCCAGCCCTGCATTCACATGTAGAAGAGATGGTGGGCCAGTCTTTGAGCATGTCGGTCTCTGCCAAAGTGCACGGCAGCGCCGACGTGTGGAGCTGTAACTACGGTCAGGGACAGTACATGTCATTTACGGCCCACTGGGTGAACGTGGTGCCGGCACAGCCGCACCAGCAACTTGGACAGGTCACGACGCTTTTGCCTCCACGTTTGCACGTCCTTGGTCCAGCAAGCATGTCCGCCTCTACCACCTCTTTTTCCGCCGTGTCCTCAGCCGCCACCCCCGTGCCAAGTCCCATTACCCGACCGGCATATCACATGTGCAGGGCGCAACGGTGTCACGCTGTGCTGCACCTGGTATGCCTTGGCGAACGTAGTCACACAGGGGAGGAACTGCTGAGTGTAATGAACAGAGAAATCGACAGATGGCTGTCTCCGCGCAAACTAAAAATCGGAACCATGTTGACTGACAACGGAAAGAACATGGTGTCTGCTCTGCGTCAAGGAAGGTTGTGCCATGCGCCATGCATGGCTCACGTGTTCAATCTGGTTGTCAAGCGGTTCCTAAAATCCACCATCCCACTGCAAGACATCCTTAAAATGTCACGTAAACTGTGCATGCATTTCAGCCATTCCTACACCGCAAAGAACACCCTCATTGAGCTGCAGCGGCAGAACGGAATTCCACAGCATCGCCTGATCTGCGACGTTGCAACAAGGTGGAATTCAACCCTACACATGTTAGACCGCCTTTACGAGCAGCGAAAGGCCATCACCGATTTCCTGATGTTACAAGCGGATAAAGGTACTCCCCTGTGTAACTTAGATGTCAGCCATTGGCAGCTCATGCGTGACACCTGCCGCTTGCTCAGGCCCTTTGAGGAGGCCACGCTATTCGTGAGTCGGCAGGACTATGGGATGAACGACGTCATTCCTCTGTTGCACGTCCTGGAACAAATGCTGTTAACAATGGCTGGTCAGGGTGCGGTAGACGTGGCGCACAGATCTCAACGCCACATGACCCCTGTGGGGGCAGGACAGGAAGAAGAGGAGGAGGTAGAGGAGGACATTTGTGCTCAGGAATTATTGAGTGAAATGGGTGGTTTTTCCACTCAGCGGACAGGAGTGGAGGAGCAGGAGCATCTGGTAGAGGAGGAGGAGGAGGAGACAGAGGACCCAGACGCACCGTGGCAGTATGCTGTGGAGATGGAGGCAGGGAGTCCCTCGCATTCCTTGGCACAAATGGCCCATAGCATGCTCGGTTGCTTGCGTAGCGACAGCCGAATAATAACCATCAGACAGAGGGATGACTTTTGGCTGTCCACCTTGTTGGACCCTCGCTACCGGTCCAAAATGGTGGCCTTTTTCACACCTGCTGAGAGGGAGGCCAAAATTACGTACTATAAAAACCACCTATGTAGTCAGTTGGTCTCTGCCTTTGTGCGCCAACGTCCATCCTCAGACACTGTGGGCCCTGTGCGCTCGCGTTCCGCTGGCATGGCAGCAGGGGAGGGGTGGGGTGGTAGGAGCAGTGGCAGCTCCACCAGCAGCGGCTGCCTCAGTCTGCAGTCGATGATGAGTAGCTTTCTTCACCAGCGCAGTGAGGAAACTACTAACCAGCCGCAGCAGCAGCAGCAGCATCAGGTGGACCTGGAGCAGGAGCTCAAACAACAGGCTTGGGCCTACTTGGACAGCACCCTGCCAACCGAGGTAGACAATCCCCTTGACTACTGGGCAACGAAACTTGACCTTTGGCCCCAACTAGCTGAATTTGCCCTTGAAAGGCTGTCATGCCCGGCCAGTAGCGTGGCATCGGAGCGCGTGTTTAGTGCGGCAGGAGGTATTGTAACTCCGCGGAGGACACGACTGTCCACCCAAAGTGTGGAGAGACTCACGTTTGTGAAAATGAATCAGGCGTGGATTAGTCTGGATTTCAAACCACCAGTTCCTGACACAACTGACTAAATCCGCCATGAATCATGCCTCAAACATGTGCCACTTTCAGGTCTCCTCACACTGCTGGTGTGTTAAATTTTTTGACATAGGGTGCAGGCAGATTACGGGCCTCCTATAGCTGCTGCCAGGCCCCTAATCTGCCATGGGCCCCTATATACCGCCTCCTCATGCTGCTGCCAAGTCCAGAGTCTCTCATGGGTCCCTGTACGGCCTCCCATTGCTGCTGTCTCCATCGCCACACTCTGCTGCCATGTGCCACTTTCAGGTCTCTTCACACTGCTGGTGTGTTAAATTTTTTGACATAGGGTGCAGGCAGATTACGGGCCTCACATAGCTGCTGCCAGGCCCCTAATCTGCCATGGGCCCCTATATACCGCCTCCTCATGCTGCTGCCAAGTCCAGAGTCTGTCATGGTCCCTGTACGGCCTCCCATTGCTGCTGTCTCCATCGCCACAGTCTGCTGCCATGTGCCACTTTCAGGTCTCTTCACACTGCTGGTGTGTTAAATTTTTTGACATAGGGTGCAGGCAGATTACGGGCCTCACATAGCTGCTGGCAGGCCCCTAATCTGCCATGGGCCCCTATATACCGCCTCCTCATGCTGCTGCCAAGTCCAGAGTCTCTCATGGGTCCCTGTACGGCCTCCCATTGCTGCTGTCTCCATCGCCACAGTCTGCTGCCATGTGCCACTTTCAGGTCTCTTCACACTGCTGGTGTGTTAAATTTTTTGACATAGGGTGCAGGCAGATTACGGGCCTCACATAGCTGCTGGCAGGCCCCTAATCTGCCATGGGCCCCTATATACCGCCTCCTCATGCTGCTGCCAAGTCCAGAGTCTCTCATGGGTCCCTGTACGGCCTCCCATTGCTGCTGTCTCCATCGCCACACTCTGCTGCCATGTGCCACTTTCAGGTCTCTTCACACTGCTGGTGTGTTAAATTTTTTGACATAGGGTGCAGGCAGATTACGGGCCTCACATAGCTGCTGCCAGGCCCCTAATCTGCCATGGGCCCCTATATACCGCCTCCTCATGCTGCTGCCAAGTCCAGAGTCTCTCATGGGTCCCTGTACGGCCTCCCATTGCTGCTGTCTCCATCGCCACACTCTGCTGCCATGTGCCACTTTCAGGTCTCTTCACACTGCTGGTGTGTTAAATTTTTTGACATAGGGTGCAGGCAGATTACGGGCCTCACATAGCTGCTGCCAGGCCCCTAATCTGCCATGGGCCCCTATATACCGCCTCCTCATGCTGCTGCCAAGTCCAGAGTCTCTCATGGGTCCCTGTACGGCCTCCCATTGCTGCTGTCTCCATCGCCACACTCTGCTGCCATGTGCCACTTTCAGGTCTCTTCACACTGCTGGTGTGTTAAATTTTTTGACATAGGGTGCAGGCAGATTACGGGCCTCACATAGCTGCTGCCAGGCCCCTAATCTGCCATGGGCCCCTATATACCGCCTCCTCATGCTGCTGCCAAGTCCAGAGTCTCTCATGGGTCCCTGTACGGCCTCCCATTGCTGCTGTCTCCATCGCCACACTCTGCTGCCATGTGCCACTTTCAGGTCTCTTCACACTGCTGGTGTGTTAAATTTTTTGACATAGGGTGCAGGCAGATTACGGGCCTCACATAGCTGCTGCCAGGCCCCTAATCTGCCATGGGCCCCTATATACCGCCTCCTCATGCTGCTGCCAAGTCCAGAGTCTCTCATGGGTCCCTGTACGGCCTCCCATTGCTGCTGTCTCCATCGCCACACTCTGCTGCCATGTGCCACTTTCAGGTCTCTTCACACTGCTGGTGTGTTAAATTTTTTGACATAGGGTGCAGGCAGATTACGGGCCTCACATAGCTGCTGCCAGGCCCCTAATCTGCCATGGGCCCCTATATACCGCCTCCTCATGCTGCTGCCAAGTCCAGAGTCTCTCATGGGTCCCTGTACGGCCTCCCATTGCTGCTGTCTCCATCGCCACACTCTGCTGCCATGTGCCACTTTCAGGTCTCTTCACACTGCTGGTGTGTTAAATTTTTTGACATAGGGTGCAGGCAGATTACGGGCCTCACATAGCTGCTGCCAGGCCCCTAATCTGCCATGGGCCCCTATATACCGCCTCCTCATGCTGCTGCCAAGTCCAGAGTCTGTCATGGTCCCTGTACGGCCTCCCATTGCTGCTGTCTCCATCGCCACAGTCTGCTGCCATGTGCCACTTTCAGGTCTCTTCACACTGCTGGTGTGTTAAATTTTTTGACATAGGGTGCAGGCAGATTACGGGCCTCACATAGCTGCTGGCAGGCCCCTAATCTGCCATGGGCCCCTATATACCGCCTCCTCATGCTGCTGCCAAGTCCAGAGTCTCTCATGGGTCCCTGTACGGCCTCCCATTGCTGCTGTCTCCATCGCCACACTCTGCTGCCATGTGCCACTTTCAGGTCTCTTCACACTGCTGGTGTGTTAAATTTTTTGACATAGGGTGCAGGCAGATTACGGGCCTCACATAGCTGCTGGCAGGCCCCTAATCTGCCATGGGCCCCTATATACCGCCTCCTCATGCTGCTGCCAAGTCCAGAGTCTGTCATGGTCCCTGTACGGCCTCCCATTGCTGCTGTCTCCATCGCCACACTCTGCCATGTGCCACTTTCAGGTCTCTTCACACTGCTGGTGTGTTTAATTTTTTGACATAGGGTGCAGGCAGATTACGGGCCTCACATAGCTGCTGCCAGGCCCCTAATCTGCCATGGGCCCCTATATACCGCCTCCTCATGCTGCTGCCAAGTCTAGAGTCTCTCATGGGTCCCTGTACGGCCTCCCATTGCTGCTGTCTCCATCGCCACACTCTGCCATGTGCCACTTTCAGGTCTCTTCACACTGCTGGTGTGTTTAATTTTTTGACATAGGGTGCAGGCAGATTACGGGCCTCACATAGCTGCTGCCAGGCCCCTAATCTGCCATGGGCCCCTATATACCGCCTCCTCATGCTGCTGCCAAGTCCAGAGTCTGTCATGGTCCCTGTACGGCCTCCCATTGCTGCTGTCTCCATCGCCACACTCTGCCATGTGCCACTTTCAGGTCTCTTCACACTGCTGGTGTGTTTAATTTTTTGACATAGGGTGCAGGCAGATTACGGGCCTCACATAGCTGCTGCCAGGCCCCTAATCTGCCATGGGCCCCTATATACCGCCTCCTCATGCTGCTGCCAAGTCCAGAGTCTGTCATGGTCCCTGTACGGCCTCCCATTGCTGCTGTCTCCATCGCCACACTCTGCCATGTGCCACTTTCAGGTCTCTTCACACTGCTGGTGTGTTTAATTTTTTGACATAGGGTGCAGGCAGATTACGGGCCTCACATAGCTGCTGCCAGGCCCCTAATCTGCCATGGGCCCCTATATACCGCCTCCTCATGCTGCTGCCAAGTCCAGAGTCTGTCATGGTCCCTGTACGGCCTCCCATTGCTGCTGTCTCCATCGCCACACTCTGCCATGTGCCACTTTCAGGTCTCTTCACACTGCTGGTGTGTTTAATTTTTTGACATAGGGTGCAGGCAGATTACGGGCCTCACATAGCTGCTGCCAGGCCCCTAATCTGCCATGGGCCCCTATATACCGCCTCCTCATGCTGCTGCCAAGTCTAGAGTCTCTCATGGGTCCCTGTACGGCCTCCCATTGCTGCTGTCTCCATCGCCACACTCTGCCATGTGCCACTTTCAGGTCTCTTCACACTGCTGGTGTGTTAAATTTTTTGACATAGGGTGCAGGCAGATTACGGGCCTCACATAGCTGCTGGCAGGCCCCTAATCTGCCATGGGCCCCTATATACCGCCTCCTCATGCTGCTGCCAAGTCCAGAGTCTGTCATGGTCCCTGTACGGCCTCCCATTGCTGCTGTCTCCATCGCCACACTCTGCTGCCATGTGCCACTTTCAGGTCTCTTCACACTGCTGGTGTGTTAAATTTTTTGACATAGGGTGCAGGCAGATTACGGGCCTCCCATAGCTGCTGCCAGGCCCCTAATCTGCCATGGGCCCCTATATACCGCCTCCTCATGCTGCTGCCAAGTCCAGAGTCTGTCATGGGTCCCTGTACGGCCTCCCATTGCTGCTGTCTCCATCGCCACACTCTGCCATGTGCCACTTTCAGGTCTCCTCACACACTGCTGGTGTGTAGAATTTTTTGACATAGGGTGCTGGCAGATTACGGGCCTCCCATAGCTGCTGCCAGGCCCCTAATCTGCCATGGGCCCCTATATACCGCCTCCTCATGCTGCTGCCAAGTTCAGAGTCTGTCATGGGTCCCTGTACGGCCTCCCATTGCTGCTGTCTCCATCGCCACACTCTGCCATGTGCCACTTTCAGGTCTCCTCACACACTGCTGGTGTGTAGAATTTTTTGACATAGGGTGCTGGCAGATTACGGGCCTCCCATAGCTGCTGCCAGGCCCCTAATCTGCCATGGGCCCCTATATACCGCCTCCTCATGCTGCTGCCAAGTTCAGAGTCTGTCATGGGTCCCTGTACGGCCTCCCATTGCTGCTGTCTCCATCGCCACACTCTGCCATGTGCCACTTTCAGGTCTCCTCACACTGCTGGTGTGTTGAATTTTTTGACATAGGGTGCTGGCAGATTACGGGCCTCCTATAGCTGCTGCCAGGCCCCTAATCTGCCATAGGCCCCTATATACCGCCTCCTCATGCTGCTGCCAGGTCCAGAGTCTCTCATGGGTCCCTGTACGGCCTCCCATTGCTGCTGTCTCCATCGCCACACTCTGCCATGTGCCACTTTCAGGTCTCCTCACACACTGCTGGTGTGTTGAATTTTTTGACATAGGGTGCTGGCAGATTACGGGCCTCCCATAGCTGCTGCCAGGCCCCTAATCTGCCATAGGCCCCTATATACCGCCTCCTCATGCTGCTGCCAAGTCCAGAGTCTGTCATGGGTCCCTGTACGGCCTCCCATTGCTGCTGTCTCCATCGCCACACTCTGCCATGTGCCACTTTCATTTCTCCTCACACACTGCTGGTGTGTTGAATTTTTTGACATAGGGTGCTGGCAGATTACGGGCCTCCTATAGCTGCTGCCAGGCCCCTAATCTGCCATAGGCCCCTATATACCGCCTCCTCATGCTGCTGCCAGGTCCAGAGTCTCTCATGGGTCCCTGTACGGCCTCCCATTGCTGCTGTCTCCATCGCCACACTCTGCCATGTGCCACTTTCAGGTCTCCTCACACACTGCTGGTGTGTTGAATTTTTTGACATAGGGTGCTGGCAGATTACGGGCCTCCCATAGCTGCTGCCAGGCCCCTAATCTGCCATAGGCCCCTATATACCGCCTCCTCATGCTGCTGCCAAGTCCAGAGTCTGTCATGGGTCCCTGTACGGCCTCCCATTGCTGCTGTCTCCATCGCCACACTCTGCCATGTGCCACTTTCATTTCTCCTCACACACTGCTGGTGTGTTGAATTTTTTGACATAGGGTGCTGGCAGATTACGGGCCTCCTATAGCTGCTGCCAGGCCCCTAATCTGCCATGGGCCCCTATATACCGCCTCCTCATGCTGCTGCCAAGTTCAGAGTCTGTCATGGGTCCCTGTACGGCCTCCCATTGCTGCTGTCTCCATCGCCACACTCTGCTGCCATGTGCCACTTTCAGGTCTCCTCACACTGCTGGTGTGTTGAATTTTTTGACATAGGGTGCTGGCAGATTACGGGCCTCCTATAGCTGCTGCCAGGCCCCTAATCTGCCATAAGCCCCTATATACCGCCTCCTCATGCTGCTGCCAAGTCCAGAGTCTGTCATGGGTCCCTGTACGGCCTCCCATTGCTGCTGTCTCCATCGCCACACTCTGCCATGTGCCACTTTCAGGTCTCCTCACACACTGCTGGTGTGTTGAATTTTTTGACATAGGGTGCTGGCAGATTACGGGCCTCCTATAGCTGCTGCCAGGCCCCTAATCTGCCGTAGGCCCCTATATACCGCCTCCTCATGCTGCTGCCAGGTCCAGAGTCTCTCATGGGTCCCTGTACGGCCTCCCATTGCTGCTGTCTCCATCGCCACACTCTGCCATGTGCCACTTTCAGGTCTCCTCACACTGCTGGTGTGTTCCATTTTTTGTCATAGGGTGCTGGCAGATTATGGGCCTCCCATAACTGCTGCCAGGCCCCTAATCTGCCATGGGCCCCTATACCGACTCCTCATGCTGTGACGTTGCAACAAGGTGGAATTCAACCCTACATATGTTAGACCGCCTTTACGAACAGCAAAAGGCCATCACAGATTTCCTGATGTTAAAAGCAGATAAAGGTACTCCCTGTGTAACTTAGATGTCAGCCATTGGCAGCTCATGCGTGACACCTGCGCTTGCTCAGGCCCTTTGAGGAGGCCACGCTATTCGTGAGTCGGCAGGACTATGGGATGAACGACGTCATTCCTCTGTTGCACGTCCTGGAACAAATGCTGTTAACAATGGCTGGTCAGGGTGCGGTAGACGTGGCGCACAGATCTCAACGCCACATGGCCCCTGTGGGGGCAGGACTGGAAGAAGAGGAGGAGGTAGAGGAGGACATTGGTGCTCAGGAATTATTGAGTGAAATGGGTGGTTTTTCCACTCAGCGGACAGGAGTGGAGGAGCAGGAGCATCTGGTAGAGGAGGAGGAAGAGGAGACAGAGGACCTAGACGCACCGTGGCAGTATGCTGTGGAGATGGAGGCAGGGAGTCCCTCGCATTCCTTGGCACAAATGGCCCATAGCATGCTCGCTTGCTTGCGTAGCGACAGCCGAATAATAACCATCAGACAGAGGGATGACTTTTGGCTGTCCACCTTGTTGGACCCTCGCTACCGTTCAAAAATGGTGGCCTTTTTCACACCTGCTGAGAGGGAGGCCAAAATAACGTACTATAAAAAACACCTATGTAGTCAGCTGGTCTCTGCCTGTCTGCGCCAACGTCCATCCTCAGACACTGTGGGCCCTGTGCGCTCGTGTTCCGCTGCCATGGCAGCAGGGGAGGGGTGGGGTGGTAGGAGCAGTGGCAGCTCCACCAGCAGCGGCTGCCTCAGTCTGCAGTCGATGATGAGTAGCTTTCTTCACCAGCGCAGTGAGGAAACTACTAACCATCCGCAGCAGCAGCAGCAGCATCAGGTGGACCTGGAGCAGGACCTCAAACAACAGGCTTAGGCCTACTTGGACAGCACCCTGCCAACCGAGGTAGACAATCCCCTTGACTACTGGGCAACGAAACTTGACCTTTGGCCCCAACTAGCTGAATTTGCCCTTGAAAGGCTGTCATGCCCGGCCAGTAGCGTGGCATCGGAGCGCGTGTTTAGTGCGGCAGGAGGTATTGCAACTCCGCGGAGGACACGACTGTCCACCCAAAGTGTGGAGACACTCACGTTTGTGAAAATGAATCAGGCGTGGATTAGTCTGGATTTCAAACCACCAGTTCCTGACACAACTGACTAAATCCGCCATGAATCATGCCCCAAACATGTGCCACTTTCAGGTCTCCTCACACTGCTGGTGTGTTCCATTTTTTGTCATAGGGTGCTGGCAGATTACGGGCCTCCCATAGCTGCTGCCAGGCCCCTAATCTGCCATGGGCCCCTATACCGCCTCCTCATGCTGCTGCCAAGTCCAGAGTCTCTCATGGGTCCCTGTACGGCCTCCCATTGCTGCTGCCTCCATCGCCACACTCTGCCATGTGCCACTTTCAGGTCTCCTCACACTGCTGGTGTGTTCCATTTTTTGTCATAGGGTGCTGGCAGATTACGGGCCTCCCATAGCTGCTGCCAGGCCCCTAATCTGCCATGGGCCCCTATACCGCCTCCTCATGCTGCTGCCAGGTCCAGAGTCTCTCATGGGTCCCTGTACGGCCTCCCATTGCTGCTGTCTCCATCGCCACACTCTGCCATGTGCCACTTTCAGGTCTCCTCACACTGCTGGTGGGTTCCATTTTTTGTCATAGGGTGCTGGCAGATTACGGGCCTCCCATAGCTGCTGCCAGGCCCGTAATCTGCCATGGGCCCCCGTACCGACTCCTCATGCTGCTGCCAGGCCCGTAATCTGTCATGGGCCCCTGTTGTCGCTTGTTGGCATATTCCGCTCGTTCAGATGCTCCTTCTCCTGCTACTCCTCTTCACGGATTCCGTCAGCAGTCTTTCTTGGAATCCGTTTCCAAGAGACAACAGTTTGCGAGCACGCACCCGACGGTGCAGAAGCTGAACGTCCTCCTGTCCAAGTTGCTGCTGCCAGGCTCGTAATCTGTCATGCGCCCCTGTACCGCCTCCTCATGCTGCTGCCAGGTCCAGAGTGTGTCATGGGCCCCCGTACCGACTCCTCATGCTGCTGCCAGGCCCGTAATCTGTCATGGGCCCCTGTACCGCCTCCCCATGCTGCTGCCAGGTCCAGAGTGTGTCATGGGTCCCTGTACGGCCTCCCATTGCTGCTGCCAGGCCCGTAATCTGCCATGGGCCCCTGTACCGACTCCTCATGCTGCTGCCAGGCCCGTAATCTGTCATGGGCCCCTGTACCGCCTCCTCATGCTGCTGCCAGGTCCAGAGTGTGTCATGGGTCCCTGTACGGCCTCCCATTGCTGCTGTCTCTATCGCCACACTCTGCCATGTGCCACTTTCAGGTCTCCTCACACTGCTGGTGGGTTCCATTTTTGTCATAGGGTGCTGTATGGCCTCCCATTGCTGCTGCCTCCACCGCCACACTGTGGCTCCACACTCTGGTTTTGGCCCCGTGACTGCCCAAATGAGTGAAGTGTGCGGTGATTCTAAGATCGACGGCACTCATCTGCATGTCATACTGACTGACAGTATTATTTCTCTTCCCCAGCAGACTCCAAGGGCATTTAAATTAAAGGTACAGTGTTCTGCACTAATATAAAGGCTCTCTGAAGCCTAGAAACACCCTTTTTTAAGTTAAATTCACAGCGAATTTATTCGACTCGAATCGAATATTGTCCACGAATTCGCCGAATCAGTCGAATCGAATTTTTCATTTCTTCGCTCATCTCTAAACATAATGTGTTTTTGTGCATTAAAAGTAAAAAAAGTGCATTTTTTTAATTTGCATTTGAATAATCATTGTGACATGAAAAATTGTAGCACCCACCATTTTATTCACTAGGATGTCTACTTTAAACAAATATATAATGTTTGGGGTTTAAATTAATTTTCTAGCAAAAAATACTGATTTTTTTCATGTGAACAAAAAGTGTCAGAAAAGGCTTGGTCTTCAGGTGGGTAGAAGAGTGAATGATGTGTGGCATAAACTTCTAATGCTGGGCATACAATGCCCCCACCCCCCACAAATGACCCCTTTTTGGAAAGTAGACACCCCAAACTATTTGCTGAATGGCATGTTGAATTAATAAATGAAATAATTTTTTTACAAGTTTTTGGAAAATTACAAAAAAATTTTTTTTTTACACAAAATTGTCACTTAAATGATTTACTGCTCACACATGCCATGGATATATGTGGAATTACACCCCAAAATACATTCTGCTACTTCTCCTAAGTATGGGGGTACCACATGTGAGACATTTTGGCAGTCTAGCCAAGTACAGGACCCCAAAATACAATAAGCACCTTTTAAAGGGCTTTATTTCCTCATTACACTTCCTGACTCCCTATCACAGTTTGGAGGCCCTGAAATGTCAGGATAGCACCAAACCCCCCTGAAATGACTCCTTTTTGGAAAGTAGACACCCCAAGGAAATTGATAATAAGCACGGTGAATATCTTGCAGATCTCGTTTGTTGCCACATGTTTTTGGAAAATGAATAAAAAACAAAAAAAAATTTTCTTTTTTTTTTATATTTCAAAACCTTGTAGAAAAAAATGAGATCTGCAAAATACTCACCATGCCTCATTTTAAATTCCTTGGGGTGTCTACTTTCCAGAAAGGGGTCATTTTGGGGGGTCTGGTGCTATCCTGACATTTCAGGGCCTCCAAAACTGTGATAGGTAGTGAGGAAGTGAAATAAGGAGATTCCACACCTTTGCCTTTGGGATTTCAAAGCAGTCATTGGATTTCAGGCTCCTGTATGTCGCTAGGCTCCCAAAAAGTCTCACACATGTGGTATCCCCATACTCGGTAGAAGTAGCAGAATATATTTTGGAGTGTAATTCCACATATACCCATGGCTTGTGTGACAAATATATAATTTAAGTTACAACTTTGTGTAAAGAAAAAAATAATAATTTTCCAAAAACTTGTGGAAAAAAATAAATCTTCCATGGACTCAATATGCCTCTCAGCAGATAGCTTAGGGTGTCTACTTTCTGAAAAGGGGTCATTTGGGGGTGTTTGTACTGTCCTGGTATTTTAGCACCTCAAGAAATGTGATGAGGAGTCAGAAAGTATAAGCTGTGTAAATTCCATTATCTCTCCCATAGTTTGTAGATGATATAACTATCACACAAAGCAATCAATATACACCTATTGGGAATGTTTTTTACAAAAACATGGAGCAGAATACATTTTGGCCTAAATTTATGATGAAATTAAATTTTTTTGATATTTGTTATGACATAAATGAGAAAATATTGTTTTTATTAAAACATTTTGGTCTTTTTTTGTTTATAGCGCGAAAAATAAGAAGTGCACAGGTGATCAATGACCACTAAGGGAAAACTATTTGTGTGAAAAAAAGGATGCAAATTTCATTTACGTACACAATAATCAATAAACAGAATTCCGCACCCTATCACCTACAAAAATATCTACTATACCCAAAAGAAAAGTAAACTTTCACCCTTGAAAGTATATGTACATGTAACTAGACTCTTCTTTAAACATAGATGAATCTATCCCAATATACAATAAAATAATACAGAAATACAATTTACAATAAAATAAATAAAATAAATTGTAAATTAAAATTAATATCCCAAAAAATTATATATCAAACTAAATGTCCCAAAAAATAAATGTCCAAAATGTCTCTGTAAAGATGTCTTTCCAAATTCCAAAGCAAACTTGTATCATCTGTAATCATCCAGTATGGAAATTCCAAAATTCTTTGTGAACCTCAAAAAAATAAACTTCTGATAGTGTATTACCTTTATACTGAACATACATGTAAAATAGTGAAAACTTTTATGTATTTGGTAGATTTTATATTAACTGTTAGTGTTTTTTAGGGGTTGATTTTATTTATATATTTTATTTAATTTATTTTATTATCTATCATATTTATCATAATTTTTATGAGATAGTTTGGGGGATATGGATCAGGTTGTGTGTGAGTAGATGTAGAATGTATTGATCTGGGAATGCATAGATTGACCAGTAGAGGGAGTCATTACCATAGGGGGTATAAGATTGTCATTGTATTGAATATCGGTCTGTTATATATTTATATATTATATAAGAAGGGTGTATATACATTGCTGCTATTTAGTTGGATTCACAGTATATGTTGATCCTTTTTAGCATTTTAATTACATGGGGATTTAGATCAGGTATGGGGGCGTGTACCTGTTAGGAGGAGTGGGGGGGTCATTAAGATGGAGTTTATATTACAGTATAGGTACACAGTTATATGTTTCTAGTATAGATGCTGTGTGATTGCAGTGT
The DNA here is from genome assembly GCF_062004578.1 of Staurois parvus. Taxonomy (NCBI): domain Eukaryota; kingdom Metazoa; phylum Chordata; class Amphibia; order Anura; family Ranidae; genus Staurois; species Staurois parvus. The sequence continues at coordinate 1,606,890 of NW_028317970.1, read as the reverse complement.
TCGTATAGGGATTGCAGTGTTTGTATAGGGATTGCAGTGTTCATATAGGGATTGCAGTGCTCGTATAGGGATTGCAGTGTTTGTATAGGGATTGCAGTGTTCGTACAGGGATTGTAGTGCTCATATAGGGATTGCAGTGTCCATATAGGGATTGCAGTGTTCGTATAGGGATTGCAGTGTTTGTATAGGGATTGCAGTGTCCATATAGGGATTGCAGTGCTCGTATAGGGATTGCAGTGCTCGTATAGGGATTGCAGTGTTTGTACAGGGATTGCAGTGTTCATATAGGGATTGCAGTGCTCGTATAGGGATTGCAGTGTTCGTATAGGGATTGCAGTGCTCGTATAGGGATTGCAGTGTTTGTATAGGGATTTCAGTGTTCGTATAGGGATTGCAGTGCTCGTATAGGGATTGCAGTGTTCGTATAGGGATTGCAGTGCTCATATAGGGATTGCAGTGCTCGTATTGGGATTGCAGTGTTTGTATAGGGATTGCAGTGTTCATATAGGGATTGCAGTGTTCGTATAGGGATTGCAGTGCTCGTATAGCGATTGCAGTGTTCGTATAGGGATTGCAGTGCTCGTATAGCGATTGCAGTGTTCGTATAGGGATTGCAGTGCTCGTATAGGGATTTCAGTGCTCATATAGGGATTGCAGTGTTCGTACAGGGATTGCAGTGCTCGTATAGGGATTGCAGTTCTCGTATAGGGATTGCAGTGTTCATATAGGGATTACAGTGTTCGTATAGGGATTGCAGTTCTCGTATAGGGATTGCAGTGTTCGTATAGGGATTGCAGTGTTCGTATAGGGATTGCAGTGTTCGTATAGGGATTGCAGTGTTCGTATAGGGATTGCAGTGCTCGTATAGGGATTGCAGTTCTCGTATAGGGATTGCAGTGTTCATATAGGGATTACAGTGCTCGTATAGCGATTGCAGTTCTCGTATAGGGATTGCAGTGTTCGTATAGGGATTGCAGTGCTTGTATAGGGATTGCAGTTCTCGTATAGGGATTGCAGTGCTCATATAGGGATTGCAGTGTTCATATAGGGATTGCAGTGCTCGTATAGGGATTGCAGTGCTCGTATAGGGATTGCAGTGCTCGTATAGGGAATGGGAATAAAGATATACATGCCACCATTTTTCCATATAGTAAGATGGCGGATTCTATTTCCTGCCCTTGATGTGGGACAGAATATAAAGAACCACCTCTCAGACATCTTGATCCCTTGTGAAAAAGTCCAGGAAGTGACGAAACGCGTCAGAACACGCAACGTCTGAAGAACTCACGCAAAACCGGAAGTGTGGTGGTGGCCATTTTGGAAGTGGGAACATGCGGCTCTCTATACATAGGACTACACCTGAGCTGTTCTGAATGCTGGAAGCTGATATTCTTCAATTGTAATGTAAGATATTCAATAAATATTGACTTCTGTTACTATATAGCGCTGATTGTCTCCTATCTCACCTTATGAGGAATATGGAAGAGTGCCAACAGGAACATTAGGAAGCCTGGAGAGTGCGACTATCCCCTGAAAGCCTGGGATTTATTTCCAGAGGGGAATGATCCATTGTTGCACCAGTTGGAGGAGAGCACTTTATTGTTCACTATTATTGAGTTTGTAGAGCTCACTATTAGAGATTTGGGTTATTCTCCATCCTCACTATTTGGAGGTGATCACGTTTCATCGTTTGGACTTGGAATGGTCACTCTTCTGATTCTTGTCACGAGTGTATTTACATATTCAGAGATTGATATATTGGTAGAGGAATTGTTTTTTCACGTGTGAGCTCACGGTATGCAGTTGACATGATACACGGTTCTTTCACTATTTTACATGTATGTTCAGTATAAAGGTAATACAGTATCACAAGTTTATTTTTTTGAGGTTCATGAAGAATTTTGGAATTTCCATACTGGATGATTAAAGATGATACGAGTTTGCTTTGGAATTTGGAAAGACATCTTTACAGAGACATTTTGGACTTTTATATTTGGGACATTTAGTTTGATATATAATTTTTTGGGATTTTTATTTTACAATTTATTTTATTTTATTGTATATTGGGATAGATTCATCTATGTTTAAAGAAGAGTTTAGTTACATGTTCATTTATGTACCGTATTGCATGACCGCGCAATTGTCAGTAACACAAGTGCAGCGCTGTATAGTAAAACAATGGTGTAAATTCCATTATCTCTCCCATAGTTTGTAGACGCTATAACTATCACACAAAGCAATCAATATGCACTTATTGGGATTTTTCACCAAAAACATGGAGCAGAATACATTTTGGCCTAAATTTATAACTAACTTTGAGTTTACTATATATTTTTTATAGCCAAAAGTAAAAAATATTGTTTTTTTTTCAAAATTTTTGGGTTTTTTTTGTTTATAGCGCAAAAAATAAAAAGCGCACAGGTGATCAAATACCTCCGAAAGAAAGCTGTATTTGTGTGAAAAAAAGGACATAAATTTCATTTTGGTGCAGCATTGCATGACCGCGCAATTATCAGTTGAACTAGTGCAGCGGTAAAAGCAAAAAGAGGCGTGGTCAGGAAGGGGGGTAAGTCCTTAGGAGGGGGAGGGGTTAAACTCTCCAGTATCTTCCCAACTATAGAAGTTCCACTAACAGGTCTATAATTACTTGGGAAAGATTTTGTCCCCTTTATAAATATTGGCCCCACATTGGCCTTACACCAATCCAGTGGTACTATGCCAGTCATTAAAGAGGCCCTAACAATGAGAAACAATGGCTGTGAGATGACAGAGCTGAATTCTTTAAGGCCCCGTGGGTGTCTGCCATCCGGTCCAGGGGCTTTATTCACCTTTATTCTCTACAAATATTTCTGCATCATATCAATTGTGAGCCAATGTGGATCATCTGGTGGTGTCAGTACCACCCCCATTATGGACAAGAGCCCCCCCATGCTCCTTTGTATACACAGAGCTGAAGAAGGGATTTCATACATTGTCCTTCTCTTTGTCCCCCCCCCTCTAGATGGTTCTGTAAAGGGCCTACATGCTGGGACCGGACCTTTCTACTATTCATAGATTGGAGGAATGTTTTGGGGTCGTCCTGATATCTTTCTGTCGTTTGTTTTCAGTTTTTGTGCCTTTATTTCCTTTTTGCATCTTCTGTTCTATTCTTTGTAATGTGTAAACGATGATCGCGTTCCTTCATTGTTATATGTAATAAAAGCTCTTTTCTTATTATCTATCGCTTTTGTAACTTTGGCCGTAAGCCACATAGGTTGGATTTGTAGCCTTTTATACTTGTTGCCCATGGGAATATATTTTGCAGTGTGGTCACATACAGTCTTTTTGAAGAACTCCCATTTCTGTGTTGTGTTCATCGATGTCAATATTCCCTCCCAGTCTAAGTCTTGGAGAGCAGCTCTCAGCCTTGGAAAATTAGCTCTCTTAAAGTTGAGCATTTTTATTTTTCCCGTATGTGCTTGCTGTTTACAACTAACAATAAATGAAATCATGTTATGGTCACTGCTACCCAGATGTTCTTTTATATGGACATTCGTAATAAGCTCTGCATGGTTGGAGATGACCAGGTCCACCAGAGCATCATTCCTAGTTGGGGCCTCTATGAACTGGACCATAAAATTGTCCTGTAGTAGGTTTATACATTTTTACCCTTTAACTGTGCTTGCAGTCCCATTCCGGGTAGTTACCATCCCCCATTATTATCACTGTCCCAGCCCTTTCCATCTGTGGAAGGAGCTGAGTCTCCACCTCCTCATTAACACTGGGAGGCCTATAACAAACTCCAATGATGACCTTTGTAGTACCGCCCCCCATGTGCAGTTCCACCCAGGGGCGGACTGACCATTTGGAAACTCGTGCACTACCCGAGGGCCTGAGGTCAGTAGGGGGCCCCATGAGATGCCCCTGGTACCTTTTTCATGGGCTTTTTTGAGTTTGGGCAAGGACACAGGGGCCCCATGATCCCCTATTGCCCGGGGGCCCCATGAGTTGTCAGTCCGCCCCTGGTTCCACCCATAATACTTCAGCCTCATCACACTCTCCATCAACTAGGTCCTCTTTCACACTCGCTCTAAGATCACTTCTCACATAGAGACAGACACCACCACCTTTCCTATTTCCCCCGTCTCTCCGAAAGAGAACCTAGCCAGGAATATGAATGGCCCAGTCATGTGAGGAATGAAGCCAAGATTCAGCAATACCAATTCAATCCTAGTTCTCTTCATGCACCAAACCTTCCAACTCACCTACTGTGCTGGGCACACTTCTGGCATTGGTGAACAAACACTTTCATTCACTGACACCTTGTTCATTCACCGACACCTTGTTCATTCACCGACACCTTGTTTATTCATGGACACCTTGTTTATTCACGGACACCTTGTTTATTCACGGACACCTTGTTTATTCACGGACACCTTGTTCACATGGATTTTTTGTATTTTTTATTTGCATACAAATGGTACCAATTGCACTGGTTGTTTGTAACATGGGAAACTTCTTATCATCTACCATAGCCTTCCCCGCATCTTTCCCCATTCCACCCACCAATAAGTACTGACCCGTCTGATCTGTCTACCCCGTTATAATACCTGATGTACAGGAAAACAGGACTTCAGTGAGGAACATTTCCCTCACTCAGGACAGGAAAGTGGATTCTCCCCCGTGTGAGATCTTTGATGTATGTAAAGACTGGACTTCTGTGAAAAACATTTCCCGCACTCAGGACAAGAATACGGCTTCTCCCCAGTGTGAGATCTCTGATGTCTGTTAAAATGGGACTTAACTGAAAAACATTTCCCACACTCAGGACAGGAATGCGGCTTCTCTCCTGTGTGAGATCTTTGATGTGTGTAAAGACTGGCCTTCACTGAAAAACATTTCCCACACTCAGGACAGGAATGTGGCTTCTCCCCCGTGTGAGATCTCTGATGATTATCAAGTTTGGACTTCTGTGAAAAACATTTCCCGCACTCAGGACAAGAATACGGCTTCTCCCCCGTGTGAGATCTCTGATGTCTGTTAAAATGGGACTTAACTGAAAAACATTTCCCACACTCAGGACAGGAATATGGCTTCTCTCCCATGTGAGATCTCTGATGTGTGGAAAGACTGGACTTCACTGAAAAACATTTCCCACACTCAGGACAAGAATACGGCTTCTCCCCTGTGTGAGATCTTTGATGTGTGTAAAGATGGGACTTCACTGAAAAACATTTCCCACAATCAGGACAGGAATGTGGCTTCTCCCCCGTGTGAGATCTCTGATGTCTGTAAAGACTGGACTTCACTGAAAAACATTTCCCACACTCAGGACAGGAATATGGCTTCTCCCCTGTGTGAGATCTTTGATGTGTGTAAAGATGGGACTTCACTGAAAAACATTTCCCACACTCAGGACAGGAATATGGCTTCTCCCCTGTGTGAGATCTCTGATGTTTGTAAAGATGGAACTTCGATAAAAAACATTTCCCGCACTCAGTACAAGAAAATGGCTTCTCCCCCGTGTGAGATAGCTGATGTATGTAAAAATAGGACTTCTGTGAAAAACATTTCCCGCACTCAGGACAGGAATATGGCTTCTCCCCAGTGTGAGATCTTTGATGTGTATAAAGATGGGACGTCACTGAAAAACATTTCCCACACTGAGAACAGCAATACGGCTTCTCCCCCGTATGAGATCTCTGATGTTTGTAAAGATGGGACCTCACTGAAAAACATTTCCCGCACACAGAACAGGAATGTGGCTTCTCTCCTGTGTGAAATCTTTTATGCCCATTCAGACCAGATTTAGACTGGAAACCCTTCCCGCACTCAGGACAGGAGAACCTCTTCCCTGTTGGAAGGCCGGCCCGGTCCCGCACAGTCTGAGGTTCCTCAGGATACGAGGAATCCGATGGTCCATCTACACTGGGTGGTGCCGGATGGACATTGGAGGGAGCCGGGTTTTCTCCTGGACTATACTGTGTGATGTCCTCATCTTCTACTTTCCAGTCTGGAGACAAAGTGAGACAATCCTCGGAGGTTTTCCTCATCTCCCGGCCATGGACTAAAATACAAAGACAAAGAGGATTAATAGACAGGAGCTGATTGGTTTCCCCAAACCAGGACTGGCTGAGCATCACCAGAGGTCAGAGAGTGAGGATGGGGGAGAACAACTATGTCCAGCTGGGAGGAAATGGGTGTAACAAAAGAGAATCCATGTTATGTGTATATATAGCAGTGGGGGGAGGGGGGAGAGCAGAAGTCAGGAGTATGGAATGTACAACAGAGTATATAGTGCAGGGGTCAGGAGTATGTAATGTACAACATAGAGTATATAGTGCAGGGGTCAGGAGTATGTAATGTACAACATAGAGTATATAGTGCAGGGGTCGGGAGTATGTAATGTACAACATGGAGTATATAGTGCAGGGGTCAGGAGTATGTAATGTACAACAGAGTATATAGTGCAGGGGTCAGGAGTATGTAATGTACAACATAGAGTATATAGTGCAGGGGTCAGGAGTATGTAATGTACAACATAGAGTATATAGTGCAGGGGTCAGGGGTATGTAATGTACAACATAGAGTATATAGTGCAGGGGTCAGGAGGATGTAATGTACAACATAGAGTATATAGTGCAGGGGTCAGGGGTATGTAATGTACAACATAGAGTATATAGTGCAGGGGTCAGGAGTATGTAATGTACAATATACAGTGTAAGGGTCAGGACTCATAATATTGGTATTCAGTAATCAGTGGAATATTAAATGTTTACTGTAGACAAGTTGCAGAGATCCCACACCGCTGCCTCCCATCTCCTGAGACTGCACTCAGTGACTTGGGTCTGAGACACTACAGACATATCCCTCCACCCGGCACAGCCAGCAGACCACAGAGCAAGTAATCCTGGGAGAAATGATCGGTCAGGAATCTTACTAGACCCGGACATGGGGAGGAGAACCAAATCCCATGTCCCAGGAGCCTAGGTCTAGTAATGCTGCCAGCTGAACCCCAGAACCTCCATAAATCCAGTCTAGATACATAAATTGTGTCTGCAGCACAGAGAAGGAAGATTATCCGAGAGAAATCCAGGAATACAGGACGGGGAACACAGCTCAGGAAAGTGACCAGGGGATTACAGGCTGATATCACCCAGTCCCCGCCCTACTCTGGACCAATCAGTGAGCAGTATGGGTGGAGGAATGGATTTAGTGTTCATGACCCACCTGTGCTGATCTCTGTAGGAGTGTCCTCCTCTATAAATGTCCCCGTTATTCCATCCTCCTCCATAGACTGCTGATCATCCCTCACATACGCCTCTTCTTCTTCTGCTTTCACCTCAAATTCTATATCGATTGGATCTCCACTCTAAATCAAGGAAATGAGAGAAAATATCATCTGTAAAATGTAAGATTTATGATTGTGACATCACACACAAAATCCACACATTGTCTCCCTTCACAGAAGCAGATCACATGTGATATGTGGGTACATTTCCCCTAAATACCGCATGCCATCCTGAAACTGTCCATTTCCTATCCCGTGTTGCGGTATTGACCACAAACACTGAACACGCTCAGTAAATACCGCATGAACAGGCGTTACATTCACAGAAGGAAATAAAGAATGAAATGCATGCGGTCATTAATTAGTGGTGGAGACATGCGGCATTCAGGAAATGTGTACTGCTTGGTAAAGAGTGGGCGGCCGCTGGCATCCTTAACAACCAGTAAACAACATGGTTGTTAGGGAGCGAGTGGCCGCTGCATCCTAACCAACCAATAAATCTAAAAAAAAGAATTACCGGCAATGAAATATTAAGAAAATGGCGTGGGGTCCCCCCCTTTGGGGGGTCTAGTATGGATTTTGAGGGGGACCCCTTGCCAAAATGAAAGAAATACATACCAGACCCCTATCTGAGCATGCAGCCCAGAAGGTCAGGAATGGGGGGGGTGAGCAAGCGACCCCCCCTCCTGAAACATACCAGGCCACGTGCCCTTAACATGCAGTGGATGCTCTGGGGCAGGGGAGGCTTTGCTCCCCCAGAGCACCTTGTCCATGTTGATGGGGACAAGCGATTTTTCCCCACAACCCAGGCTAGTGGCTGTGGGGGTTTGCAGGCAGAGGACTTACAAAATGTAACAAGGGGGCCCTCAGATCCCTCACGCCATGTGAATGAGTATGGGGTACATGGTAGCCCTAATTATTCACCCCAACAAAGTATTCTGTTAAAGACAGCAGGCAGTTTTTGACAAATCCTTTATTAAAAAAGCAAAACTAAAGCAAAATGTCCCCCCGGTGTAGATCCATCATCAATCACGATGCTCGCTGTCACCGCTGACTGGGAAAGAAAAGCTCCGCTCCCAATGAAGACTCCCCTCTGTCTGACAGCTCTGCTGCCTCCTGCCACTAAATATACTAAGAGACGGTGCCACTCGGTGACGTCACTGACCGGGGCATGTTGTATTGGTGACATCACTGACCGGGGCATGTTGTATTGGTGACGTCACTGACCGGGGCATGTTGTATTGGTGACGTCACTGACCGGGGCATGTTGTATTGGTGATGTCACTGACCGGGGAATGTTGTATTGGTGATGTCACTGACCGGGGCATGTTGTATTGGTGATGTCACTGACCAGGGCATGTTGTATTGGTGACGTCACTGACCGGGGCATGTTGTATTGGTGATGTCACTGACCGGGGCATGTTGTATTGGTGACGTCACTGACCGGGGCATGTTGTATTGGTGACGTCACTGACCGGGGCATGTTGTATTGGTGATGTCACTGACCGGGGCATGTTGTATTGGTGACGTCACTGACCAGGGCATGTTGTATTGGTGATGTCACAAGAGGGCAAGGCCACCCAGTGATGTCACAGGTCCTTAGTTTATTTAGAAATGGGAGGCGGCGGAGCTGTCAGATGGCAGGAGGGGAGCTTTTTTTTTTCTTCCAGTCAGCGATGGCAGTGAGTATTGTGATTGGATCATCGATGGATCTACATCAGGGGGACATTTTTCTTTATTTTTGTTTTGTGAAAAATTACTTCCAATGTTTTCTTAAACTACATTTTTTTTTTGGTGAATGAATAGGGGTACTATGTACTCTATACTCATTCACATAGTGGGGGGGCCTGGATCTGGGGGCCTCCTTGTTAAAGGTGGCTTCTAGATTCCAATAAGCCCCCCACCCACACCCACTGCCCAGGGTTGTGGGGAAGGAACCCTTGTCCCCATCGACATGGGGACAAGGTGTTTTTGGGGAAGCAGAGAGCACCTGCCCTGAAGCACACACCTCATGTTGAGGGTATGTGGTCTGATATGGTTCAGGAGGAAGGTGGGCACTCACTAAGGGTCTGGTATTGATTTTGGAGGGGACCCCACGCCATTATTTTTATAATTTTGGCATCGGGTTCCCCTCAAAATTCATACCAGACCTGTCACAGCCATCAGCGGAGAACCTGTCGGCCATCCGCTCCTTGTTTACTGGTTGTTGGGGACACTGGCGGCTGCCTTTTCCTTAATGTTGTGGTGGTTTATGTAAGGATATATTATTTATAAAGGGCGTGTCCCTTTCCCTTAGATGAAATATTACAGTGCCTCCAGCCGTTAAAATACGGCAAATATTTAGTAAACCAATAATTTGGACACCTTGATAATTTGATCACCACTTATTATTATACCTTGAATTCTTTTAGCCAATATGATTTCGTACCATACACACAAAATTTGCCTTATAATAGATAAATATAAAAATTTATTTATGTACAAAAATTATATATATATTAACACAAAACGCAAAAGACTGGTGATAAATGAATATTGGTACACACAATCAAAAATATATCCTACCAATGTAAGACACACTAATAAGGTCTCTAACTAATTTCATCAATCACAAATTTTAAATGATATGATATTTATTAAATTTATTAATAATTAATAATTTTGAATATCTCAAAGGTTATATTCTTACACGCCGTGGCCATAGGCTTGCAAGAAGTAAGCCCTTGATATATGATACTCTGGTTATTAATATTCAATAAATTATGAAATATGGAAAAATTTATAATATGGCAATAAACAATTTTTTTAACAGTAACACAGTATCTGACTACATATATCTAACTATCCAATATTGTTGTAATACACTACGGTAATTTTTATGATTCTACACAACAGAGGAAATAATTAATACAAAATCAAATAAACATCTCACCACTCCCGGAATTCAGACTAGGCAGCTCTCCCGTGGATTTAGCTGACAGTGGAACGCCTTTAGACTGATGTATAGGGCAAGTGAAAGATTCAATAGGGGAGAATGTAGGAAGTTATAAGTTTAGAGGTTTAAAGTTTTAGGAAGTTTGAAAAGATGGAAGAGTAGTTATTTCAGCAGAGATCTTCTTCAGATGTCAGGTCTTTCCATGAGGTCTTTATGAGGGTTCTTTTTTTTCATGAGGTTTTTTTTTTTTGTTAAAGCACATGGGCTTTTTATATCCACTAGTCCATTGTTCTAAGATACCTTCCCACCAGGCTTCCTGATTGGCTAGTTGAGAAATGTGTGTGCATAAGCTATTTCTCACCTGCCCGCCAGGTGGCGGTCATGTATCACAGAACAATGTGAGTATTTGAGATGACTCATATCTTGGGTGGAATCTTCAGGTAATTTCAGGAATAAAATATACGGCTCTTTCCAGATATAGCAGTGATCATACCTATATTATTCTAAATAGGGACCATGGAATATAGGTGTATATTCAGTTATTCCTATTTGAAATACCATCCTGTTTGTTTCCTGATAAGACATGTAACTAATGCTAGTTTATAATACATCTTACTTCCCATCATCTCAATACTCAAGTTAGTGATATATATAGTTCCCATTGCTGTGTATTTAATGGTGTTTTAAAGTCTATGACATCTTATTTATAATCTGTTTCTGTAGTACATTTTTGTAATGATATACAGTGAACTTTTAGACTTAAATGTCCTGAATTTCACCTCTTGGTTTCAGCATCAACATTTCCTCTGTGTAGGGAAAAAAAATTCTCTGTTTGCCTAGCCCTTGTATTGGACTCATGGTAAACAATTGTTAATGCTTTCACCCTTGGTGAACAATAGTAGATGGTAATAGTTTCAGAGGTTTGTTGGTTCATCACACTCTACAGGTTTTGGTTAAGCTTTCAAACAGTTGAGTTCCCGTCTCATTATTGTTGAAATGTTTACAAGTCAGAGTCCTATGTGTTTGACTTTCTGTAGGTGCATTCTTCTCACTTCCATATACAAATAGTCCTTGTTGACAGTTCAAACAGTCCCATTGTCTTGGAAAAGTCTTAATTCCCTGTTCTCTTCAGTTCTTTAACTAGAATTCTTGAAGGTTCAACCAAGACAAAATTAACTCTTAACATCCGGTTCTGCTGAGCTGTTTGCTATATAACATTATGTCTTGAGAAAAGTCATATTCTTGAGACATGATTCAAAAGCCCACAACAAAAATCCCCCTTTGTTTTTGGGGTATAGGCACGCGTAGAGGGGTGTCTGTATCGAAAAACATGAGTGAGGCTTTTGGCTAGAGTGATTGTTCGTCTTCTCCGGTGAAGGGAATGAAATAATAAAAAAAATTTCCGATAATAAAATGGCAGCGGTAATGCTGGTTGTTCCTCAACTTGACTCGGCGTCTTTAGATGGATACTTCCGATGACGATCCTGGTCTTGTGATGAGGCCGGCCTGGCCTGGCACATCCACCTTGGGGTCCATGGGTCCTCCGCACGACAGGTCTCTTAGACGGTCTCCTAGGCGGGTCTTTTCCTCTGGACTGGCCCTTGGTGGCTTGGGACATCAGGTTATCGTCTCCGGATCGATCTCTGGCATCTGGTCTTTCCCACAGGACATTATAGCTTCCTTCTAGGGTCTGGTCATTGACACCTCCGACCGCCGGTCTGGTCATAGTCTGGGCCTTCCTTTCTAAATTATTAAAATGAACAGTTTGAGTAATGGATATACATAAAATTATATTACTGGATCCTGTAAGGCAAAAGATGAGTAATATGTTTAAAGGAAGTTTAAGAATGAGCTCAATATCTCCAGATAGGAATTGGTGGGTTTAGTCTTCCAACAACTGCAATTGAGACTTCGGATGGCAAGCACGTAATTGGTTGATGTGCACCCATCTATCACTGATTTCACCATACCGGGTAACCTGCAATTTATATGCGACCGGAGAGATTTTATCAATGATAGAGAACGGACCTTTCCAAGATGGAAGGAATTTCCGTTCCTTGATCTGGTCTCTTGCAAAGTTGTATAGATAGACTTTGTCACCAATCTCATATTCCTTCTTGGAGGTTTTGAGATCATAGTATGTCTTAGCACTAGTTGTAGCTCTTTCCAAATTTCGCTGGGCAAAGGCAAAAGCATATTGCAGATGTTTACGTAAATCCTCTATGTACTGGTGTGTGGTGGTAGCATTGATCAGATTTTGATCTGTAGTGCGATACAATAAGTGCTGGGGCAGTACCATCCGTCTACCTGTCATCAGTTCAAAAGATGACATTTTTGTAACTGTATTCGGAGTAGCCCTCAACGCCATCAGGACCAGCGGGAGTTTGACATCCCAATCTTTGCCTGTTTCCTTAACAAATTTCTTAAGAACGTTAACGATGGTCTGATTGTATCGTTCTACACCACCACTAGAGGCTGGCCGATAGGCGATATGCAATTTCCTATTAACCCCCAAAATTTTCCACAATTTGGCCATCACTTCGCTAGTGAAGTGCGATCCTCTATCAGACTCTATCCTCTGAGGTAAACCAAAACGTGAAAATACATGATTTATTAGCAATGCAGCACATGTCTCGGAGCTGTTATTTGGTGCTGGTATACATTCGACATACTTGGTGAATAAACATGTAACTGTTAACATATACCGATTTCCTCGTGAAGATTTTGTTACTGGCCCAATAAAATCCATCTGAAGGTCTGACCAAGGCATACATATCCCCCTCTTCTGGAGAGGTGCTCTGTGAGTTGGCTTGGTAGGTTGAAATTGGGGACATATTAGGCAACCTTGGCAGTATTCCTTCACATCACGTAACATATGAGGCCAGTAGGCATAATCCCGCAGGATCTCATACGTGATCTTCTCTCCACGATGACCGGAAGTGGGAGCATCATGGGCATGCTGTAGCATCAAACCTCTAAATTTAAGTGGGACGACCCATTGTTGTACGCCACCCTTTGAGGTTCGTATCAACAATCCCTGGTATAAAGAGAATTGGGATTTGGATTTCATTAAGATACGTAAATCCTCCTTCCCACTATATACTTCCTTATTTATGGGATTTTGGTTGGGATCTTCTATATGACTATAAAACAAGCCAATTATTGGGTCTTCTTTTTGGGCAGTAATTAAATCCTCACTAGGAGAATCGTGACTCCACTGTAATGCATTCGGATCACCAGCTGTTCTGGCCTGTTGCCTGGTGACAGCTTCAATCTGTACGGTACCTAAAAATTGGTCAATGTCTATCAGTTCACCGGTGATTGCCCCTTCCTTGGCTAGAGAATCGGCCAGATCGTTCCCTTCTTTCTCGGCACCTAGAACCTTGGAGTGGCCTTTGGTCTTCTTGAAGTGCAGGGTGAGATCATTGGACCTTACCAGTTCATCGATGTGACAAAAGAGCTTACCATGTTTCACGGGTTTGTGATTACTCTTGTTCATGTTGTTTCGCTTCCACCTAGGGAAATACTCTACAAAACTATTCCTGACATAATTGGAATCGGTTATGATGGCACACTCTTTGATGTTGAACTCTATAGCCATCTCAACTGCTCTAAGGATTGCAGTAAGTTCAGCAACCTGACTGCTTTTTGGTCCAAGTTTGTATCCCACAGAAATTGGGGTGACACCTTGGGTCCAAACGATTCCAATACCTGCCACTAGTTGGAGCTGTTCCCCATCCTTGTGATGAAAAGCACAACCATCCACATATACACACGGCAGCTGTTTACAGTATTCTTCATCGTAAACCTTGTAGGGAGAGAACAGTTGTTCTTCCAGAAAGTCAGTGTCCGGGGCCTCCATAGCAGGCGTAGTTGCGGAACAATCATGGAGCTCGGCTAGGCCCTGGGCTACTGGACTTTCCTTGTTCTGTTTGTACCGAATTTCAAGAGGCCACCCTTGCAAAGACAAAGTCCAAGCAGTGATGCGGCTATTAGACACATTTCCTCCCTTGATACGTTCACTCTTTAAATACTGTAAAGGCTGGTGTGCCGTTTCAACAATGATTCTCTCTCCCTGAATGTAACTGCGAAAATTCTGTAATGCCCACACGGTGGACAATAGAGCTTTTTCACAGTCACTGAACTTTACTTCAACCGGGGACAAAGTTTTACTGGCATAGGCAATCACCTTACTGACATCATCACGTTTCTGGTAAAGAACAGAACTCATACTTACCTGCGTAAACCCTGTCTCTAGATAGAAATTTTTACCCCCTTCGGGATATCCGAGACACGGGGCTTGTGTGAGACGTTCCTTTAATTCCTTCATGGCGTCCTCCTGTTTCTTACCCCACGACCATTCGACATCCTTCTTCAGTAGGTGAAGCAGTGGCTTGCTTATCTCGGCGTAATTATCAATAAACTTACGCGAGTAGTTTACCATACCTAGGAAGGATCTCAATTCTTTAAGGTTAGTAGGGACTTTACAATTCAGAACCGCCTCAACTTTCTTCTTTTGTGGGTTCAAACCTTCAGCAGTAACTTCATGGCCTAGGAAGTTTACCTTCGTGCGACACCACTGGGCTTTTTGTAAGGACAGTTTTACTCCTGCTGCTTTTAATTGGCCCAGGACATGCCGAAGTTCTGTAATGTGTTTGGCCATATCAGTACTTTTGATCAGGATATCGTCCACATATGCCAACGTCCCCCTTTCGAAGGCGTCTGGCATGGCCTTGTGCATGAACACAGCAAATTCATGTCCGGAATTTATGAATCCGAAAGGCATTCGTACCCAACAATATTGTCGATTTCCAAAACTAAAGGCCAGTTTGTATTGGTCTTCCTCACTCACCTTTATGGTCCAATACCCCTGTGCACAATCCAAGGCTGTAAAAACTTGGGATCCTTGGAGCTGGGCGAGACACTGGTCTATGTATGGGACCGGCCATCCTGACATGTACACACGTTTGTTCAGCTGACGGAGATCAGCGCATAAACGCCATTGTCCATTGGGTTTTAAAATACCCAGGATCGGGTGGTTGTAGGAGCTGTGGATGGGCCTAATTATACCCCTTTCATGTAACTTCCTGATAATCTCAGCTAGAGATTCATAGGAAGCTAATGGTAACCTATACTGTCTTACGAATACTGGTGGGGCATCTGGATCTGTTTGGATCCTAGCGATGTGTAGGTCAGTAGTCCCACAATCGTAAGAATCCTTGGCAAAGATCTCTTGGAATTCAAGGAGAAGCTCTCGGAGCAATTGTCGGTCGAGATCACTGGCACACGCGTCGGCGAGGGCCACCATCTCTTCCACTAACTCCTTGAATCCAGGAAAGCTTTCCGGCTGACCTATCTCATATGCCTCTTCAAGTTTCGTGGTGAGGTCATTGGGTATGTGATGTGTGTGTGTGTTCTCCTGCCATCCAGGTTCTTTGGGGTACTCTTGTTCTTTGATTGGGTGATCAAAGACAATTGATGTCTCTTCGATTCGACAGGTGCCATCTTTAGAATCGAATGGATAAATGGACTCTATGGTGAAAATACCCTCTGGTAATGAATGGAATGTTTGTTCAATTAATTGTTCCTCCGACAAATATTCATCGGGGATGAGTCCAATCACCTGGTTAGTGACCCCAAAGGTGTAATATTCAGTCTCTACCGCTAGACCAATAAGGGTCTCTTTGGGTAAGACGATGTCCTGATTGGACAGATTATGTACGTAAATGTACATCGGGGATTGATGTGTGTTGACTAGGGGCGTGTGTGTAATGTTCAGTCCCTAGTCCCTAGTTTTATGGGAGAGGCATACTAATGCATCTGACCCCTTCAGTCTATGTCCCTTTTTAACTTGGATGGGGAGTATGAAATTATTTATGCCCTTAGGAATTGTAATCTTTTGGGCTACCTGGACTTCAACAGCATAAGGCATCTGTTGCTGGGATTTTAAAGCTAAGTCCAGATTTTGGTATTTTTCGGGGTCCCCCTTTAGTCGACTCCATAAACAGTCATTAATTAGGTCGACTTGCATTGCAAAGCGATGTAATACATCGTTGCCAAAATAAATTTTAGTTTGGGGATTATCCAAGACTAGGAACACATGGGTGGCTGTTTTGTTTCCTACAGTGACGTTTAAGAGACACCTAGCCATTGAATTGTGATCATCAGAGTCATCAAGGGAGTCTGAAATCCAATGACGCTGAGGTGTGGAGAAACGGATCATTTCCATTTCGGTCAGGTGTTTTATCAGCCCATGGCTTACAAAGCTGTGTTCCTGTCTCAAATCTAGTTTGGCATATTTTGACCTATTAAGACCATTTATCCGGATGGGGATAAACAAGTCGCTGTTAACCCTTTCAATACCTGTCAAGAATTGGGTGTGATCTCCCCCTTTTCTTGGTTTATCCTCCTGATGAAAAGATATCGTAAGGATGTCATCTTGGAGGGAAATATCTTTGATTTTATCTTGGGGAATTCTAAAAATGTGTTCCTCATCTCTTCTGATAGGGTTATGGTCATCAGGTTTGATAACCGTTACATCAGGAAGTTGGCTGTTCCTGAAATGGATTTCTAATGATCCAGGCCTTTCTTCCACCAGGTGGCAGTGTTGTCGGGAATGGGGAGTTTTAAGTTTCCCATATTTAATTGGGGTATTCACCTGTGACCACAGGACTTGGTTCACACAATCAACTATGGTGTTCAGCCTTTTTAGGAAGTCCATCCCAATTATCATGTGGTGCTGTGATATGCTAGCAATGATGATGGGGTGTCTCAGTTCCTTATTACCCAGTTTCAGTTTAAGCCAGGCGGTACCCATGACTTGTAAAGGGTCTCCACCTACACCAATCAATGAGCTGTCAAAACTTTTAAGTCTTGGCTTGGTGGGCATGACATTCGCCACTTTGTCAAAATGCTCCTGTGACATGATGGTTGCTTGGGATCCAGTGTCTATTAAGCCGACAATCGAAAGATCACTGGCATCCTGCACCTGCACCGTGGCATAATATCTCCCATCAGATTCAGTCAGCTCACACATGAAATTAGTGTGGTTGAAGATCTGTGGGCCCTTCAATAACATGTGACTGGCTCTTATCTCACCGCATGTGGTGGACACATTACCCTTATCCTCCCTGGTGGGATTCTTGGACTGTCTCAAGACAGAAGCACAACTAGAAGTTGGTGCTCCGTCTGGCTTGTCAATCCTGATGACTTCCGATGCCGCGACTATATTAGGGGCAATAGATGGACACTGAAAAGCAGGAGAATCGTTAATAACCAACAAATGGTCCCCCTTTGCCTGAGAACTAGCTTCTCCATTAGTAGGCGTGTCAGGGACGGGGCACACATCTCCTGTCATTTGACTCAGTGTCCTCCCCTGTTGATTTAAGGCTTGGTTGCCTGTTAATTCTGTGACCCTTGGTTGGTCACAGGAGCTGCTCCTAAAAAAGGATTGGATGGAAATTGAGTGACAAGCCTGTCCATTTGTTCAGCCATTTTGCTGACCTGTGCCTCTATTTGTCCAATACGCTCAGAGGAGTCATTCTGTTGATTCTCCCTCTTCCTATACTTGCGCTTGTATTTTGGACGAGACTGGTAATGAGACTCAGAGTCAGAACTACTGCTCTGGTCCCGACGCCATTGTTCTCTCTGAGGTTTTGGGGTCTCCCTGTTATTAAAGGGAGCCTGGGGTATTGTATCCCCCCTTTGAGCTTGAGGGTGTTCTTGGCGTGGAGGAAATCTTTGGAAGTCGGAGTTTTTATTAAAATTGGGATTCTTATTGTAATTATGGGGCCTGTTGAAATTGGGGTTCCCATAAAAATTCCCATGTTGGTTTTGGCGAGGATAATAGAACCTCTGAGGATACCATTGCCTCCTTTGATTTTCATCACTGTACTGGCCCTTACCATACTTTTTATTCTTCTCACTTCCACTACCGTAGTTCCCTGGCTTTTGCCTATCCTTTCTCACCCACTGGTTTTGGGGTGCAAAGTTATGGACCTCCTTCACTTGCTGGGTTTGAGGTACAAATCTAGGGGAACCATTGGTTTTACCCCCACGGACTACTTCCGCATATGATTTCTTCTCTGCCTGCAAATTTGGATTTGGAGGGGAAACGGTAGTGGCTGCTACTATCTTGGGGCTATTTTTAGGTTCTCTTTTTATCCCGCCCTCACTGGACTGTTGGATCGAGAATAAATAGTCACTCTCTCTCACCAACCAATCAAGAGAGCATCCCTTTCTGTAATCCTTTGCAAGTCCCAATTTTATGTAAGCAGGTAATGCTTCATAGAATAGTGTCTTGAATTCTGGCTGGTTAGGATTGGGATCCTTTTCAGCCAGGAAATAGGCATTTCTGAGGGCAGCCAGAAATTCTGCAGGGCTTTGGTGAGGACCACACTTTAAATTGTAGGCCGCAGCCTTGGCAGAGGTTACAGTTTTATAAGGCCCAAATTCCATGTGGCACTTATGTTTAACCTCTCTCCAGGACTGATTGGAATAGGCCCTCAAGGTCTCAAAGAATTGCCGGTATTTCTCCTCAAACACCCATGGCAGCAATTCTATTTTGGTGTGGTCATCTCTAATGCCCAGAATCTCTAACGTCTGTTCATATGTTTTCATGTGTTCGGTGATTTCAAGGGACCCTTTCTTAGAAAACATAGGAACAGTGTCCTTCAGGAACTTAATAACCTTTGGGGTGTCATATCTCCTGAATGACCCCTGGGATTTCCCTTCCTGCCTATATGAAACCTCATATTTTTCTTCAGAGCGCTCTGGAGTGTATCTTGAAAGCCTAGGAGGTGATCTATATTCTGACCCTGACTCACTATCAGATACTTCGCTGTGATGCGGGTATCTCCGCTCATCAGCCTCTGGCTTGACTGGGTTGGTCCGTCTTTGGACCCCAGAATTTATTTGGGCCGTCAACCTTATAATCTGCTCCTCCAGAGTTTTCTGCTCAGATTTTATCAAGGTAAGTTCTGACTGGTCATGCTTATCCCCTGGGTGAACTTTACTTTTGACAGGACATAACCTCTCTGATCTGAAGTATTCCACCTCATCTTTTAAGTCCTGATACTTCTCTTGAAGTTGTTTTAACTCCTGAAAGTTTCTTTCATACAGGTCCTGAGCACTTCGAAAGTCTCCGACCAATCTATCATAATGTTTCTCGGATTCGTCTAAACGAATACCGGCATGACCAAGCTTCCCTTTCAAAGACTCAATGTCCTGATTTTTGCTTTCTAACAAGAGGCGGGCCTCTGACAACTCTTCCCTTAGAGTCATGGTCCGCTGGGCAGCTCCAGCGGTCATGAACCATAACATGGGCCAAGCTTCTAGAAGTCTGTCACGGCCTCTATCACTTTCTGTTCCAGCAAATGCCATTAAAAACCCAACAACCTGGCCCTTTTGGTTAAACAGGTCCTCAAAGGTACTCATGGCCTGCTCTTTCTCTTCATCCACAAATTCATTATTACTATCCCCCAAATTCAATCTCTTGCGGAGATAATTTATTACTTCATTTTCAACATACTTCTGCCAAGCACCGGCAGCTTTCCGAGCTGGCTTCATAACTTCCTGCTCAATGCCTTGAGCCGCCATATTTTCCTCGTTATGCTTGGAAGAGGTGGATCCGTGATTACTGGATGCCATTTTGATACAAAATATATGTTTGATAACGTGTACAAATATACAATCACCAGTGCGTTTTGTGTTATGGTACGATTTCTATGACTCTCAGCAGCGCCTCCAAATTTATGTTGTGGTGGTTTATGTAAGGATATATATTATTTATAAAGGGCGTGTCCCTTTCCCTTAGATGAAATATTACAGTGCCTCCAGCCGTTAAAATACGGCAAATATTTAATAAACCAATAATTTGGACACTTTGATAATTTGATCACCACTTATTATTATACCTTGAATTCTTTTAGCCAATATGATTTCGTACCATACACACAAAATTTGCCTTATAATAGATAAATATAAAAATTTATTTATGTACAAAAATTATATATATATTAACACAAAACACAAAAGACTGGTGATAAATGAATATTGGTACACACAATCAAAAATATATCCTACCAATGTAAGACACACTAATAATGTCTCTAACTAATTACATCAATCACAAATTTAAATGATATGATATTTATGAAATTTATTAATAATTAATAATTTCGAATATCTCAAAGGTTATATTCTTACATGCCGTGGCCATAGGCTTGCAAGAAGTAAGCCCTTGATATATGATACTCTGGTTATTAATATTCAATAAATTATGAAATATGGAAAAATTTATAATATGGCAATCAACAATTTTTCTTTTTAACAGTAACACAGTATCTGACTACATATATCTAACTATCCAATATTGTTGTAATACACTAAGGTAATTTTATGATTCTACACAACAGAGAAAGTAATTAATACAAAATCAAATAAACATCTCACCACACCCGGACGTCAGACTAGGCAACTCTCCCGTGGATTTAGCTGGCAGTGGAACGCCTTTAGACTGATATATAGGCAAGTGATAGATTCAATAGGGGAGAATGTAGGAAGTTATAAGTTTAGAGGTTTAAAGTTTTAGGAAGTTTGAAAAGATGGAAGAGTAGTTATTCAGCAGAGATCTTCTTCAGATGTCAGGTCTTTCCATGAGGTCTTTATGAGGGTTTTTCTTCTTTTCATGAGGTTTTTTTTTCTTTTGTTACAGCACATGGGCTTTTTATATCCACTAGTCCATTGTTCTAAGATACCTTCCCACCAGGCTTCCTGATTGGCTAGTTGAGAAATGTGTGTACATAAGCTATTTCTCACCTGCCCGCCAGGTGGCGGTCATGTATCACAGAACAATGTGAGTATTTGATATGACTCATATCTTGGGTGGAATCTTCAGGTAATTTCAGGAATAAAATATACAGCACTTTCCAGATATAGCAGTGATCATACCTATGATATTCTAAATAGGGACCATGGAATATAGGTGTATATTCGGTTATTCCTCCTTGAAGTATCATCCTGTTTGTTTCCTGATAAGACATGTAACTAATGCTAGTTTATAATACATCTTACTTCCCATCATCTCAATACTCAAGTTAGTGATATATAGTTCCCATTGCTGAGTATTTAGTGGTGTTTAAAGTCTATGACATCTTATTTATAATCTGTTTTTGTAGTACATTTTTGTAATGATATACAGTGAACTTTTAAACTTAAATGTCCTGAATTTCACCCCTTGGTTTCAGCATCAACATTTCCTCTGTGTAGGGAAAAAATCTCTGTTTGCCTAGCCCTTGTATCGGACTCATGGTAAACAATTGTTAATGCTTTCACCCTTGGTGAACAATAGTAGATAGTAATAGTTTCAGAGGTTTGTTGGTTCATCACACTCTACAGGTTTTGGTTAAGCTTCCAAACAGTTGAGTTCCCGTCTCATTATTGTTGAAATGTTTACAAGTCAGAGTCCTATGTGTTTGACTTTCTGTAGATGCATTCTTCTCACTTCCATATACAAATAGTCCTTGTTGACAGTTCAAACATCCCATTGTCTTGGAAAAGTCTTAATTCCCTGTTCTCTTCATTTCTTTAACTAGAATTCTTGAAGGTTTAACCAAGACAAAATTAACTCTTAACATCCGGTTCTGCTGAGCTGTTTGCTATATAACATTATGTCTTGATAAAAGTCATATTCTTGAGACATGATTCAAAAGCCCACAACAACTAGTTGGGGCCTCTATGAACTGGACCATAAAATTGTCCTGTAGTAGGTTTATATATTTTTACCCTTTAACTGTTCTTGCAGTACCATTACTCCATTCCCTTTCCGGGTAGTTACCATCCCCCATTATTATCACTGTCCCAGCCCTTTCCATCTGTGGGAGGAGCTGAGTCTCCACCTCCTCATTAACACTGGGAGACCTATAACAAACTCCAATGATGCCCTTTGCAGTACCACCCCCCATGTGCAGTTCCACCCATAATACTTCAGCCTCATCACACTCTCCATCAACTAGGTCCTCTTTCACACTCGCTCTGAGATCACTTCTCACATAGAGACAGACTCCACCCCCTTTCCTATTTCCCCCGTCTCTCCGAAAGAGAACCTAGCCAGGAATATGAATGGCCCAGTCATGTGAGGAATGAAGCCAAGATTCAGCAATACCAATTCAATCCTAGTTCTCTTCATGCACCAAACCTTCCAACTCACCTATTGTGCTGGGCACACTTCTGGCATTGGGGAACAAACACTTTCATTCACTGACACCTTGTCCATTCACTGACACCTTGTTCATTCACTGACACCTTGTTCATTCACTGACACCTTGTTCATTCACCGACACCTTGTTCATTCACCGACACCTTGTTCATTCACTGACACCTTGTCCATTCACCGACACCTTGTTCATTCACGGACACCTTGTTTATTCAGGGACACCTTGTTCATTCACCGACACCTTGTTCACACGGATTTTTTGTATTTTTTATTTGCATACAAATGGTACCAATTGCATTGGTTGTTTGTAACATGGGAAACTTCTTATCATCTACCATAGCCTTCCCCCCATCTTAACCCATTCCACCCACCAATAAGTACTGACCCGTCTGATCTGTCTACCCCATTATAATACCTGATGTACAGGAAAACAGGACTTCAGTGAGGAACATTTCCCTCACTCAGGACAGGAAAGTGGATTCTCCCCCATGTGAGATCTTTGATGTATGTAAAGACTGGACTTCTGTGAAAAACATTTCCCGCACTCAGGACAAGAATACGGCTTCTCCCCAGTGTGAGATCTCTGATGTCTGTTAAAATGGGACTTAACTGAAAAACATTTCCCACACTCAGGACAGGAATACGGCTTCTCTCCCGTGTGAGATCTCTGATGTATGTAAAGACTGGACTTCACTGAAAAACATTTCCCACACTCAGGACAGGAATATGGCTTCTCTCCTGTGTGAGATCTTTGATGTGTGTAAAGACTGGACTTCACTGAAAAACATTTCCCACACTCAGGACAAGAATGTGGCTTCTCCCCCGTGTGAGATCTCTGATGATTATCAAGTTTGGACTTCTGTGAAAAACATTTCCCGCACTCAGGACAAGAATACGGCTTCTCCCCCGTGTGAGATCTCTGATGTCTGTTAAAATGGGACTTAACTGAAAAACATTTCCCACACTCAGGACAGGAATACGGCTTCTCTCCTATGTGAGATTTCTGATGTGTGGAAAGACTGGACTTCACTGAAAAACATTTCCCACACTCAGGACAAGAATACGGCTTCTCCCCTGTGTGAGATCTTTGATGTGTGTAAAGATGGGACTTCACTGAAAAACATTTCCCACAATCAGGACAGGAATGTGGCTTCTCCCCCGTGTGAGATCTCTGATGTGTGTAAAGACTGGACTTCACTGAAAAACATTTCCCACACTCAGGACAGGAATATGGCTTCTCCCCTGTGTGAGATCTTTGATGTGTGTAAAGATGGGACTTCACTGAAAAACATTTTCCACACTCAGGACAGGAATATGGCTTCTCCCCTGTGTGAGATCTCTGATGTTTGTAAAGATGGAACTTCGATAAAAAACATTTCCCGCACTCAGTACAAGAAAATGGCTTCTCCCCCGTGTGAGATAGCTGATGTATGTAAAAATAGGACTTCTGTGAAAAACATTTCCCGCACTCAGGACAGGAATATGGCTTCTCCCCAGTGTGAGATCTTTGATGTGTATAAAGATGGGACGTCACTGAAAAACATTTCCCACACTGAGAACAGCAATACGGCTTCTCCCCCGTATGAGATCTCTGATGTTTGTAAAGATGGGACCTCACTGAAAAACATTTCCCGCACACAGAACAGGAATGTGGCTTCTCTCCTGTGTGAAATCTTTTATGCCCATTCAGACCAGATTTAGACTGGAAACCTTTCCCGCACTCAGGACAGGAGAACCTCTTCCCTGTTGGAAGGCCGGTCCGGTCCCGCACAGTCTGAGGTTCCGCAGGATACGAGGAATCTGATGGTCCATCTACACTGGGAGGTGCCGGATGGACATTGGAGGGAGCCGGGTTTTCTCCTGGACTATACTGTGTGATGTCCTCATCTTCTACTTTCCAGTCTGGAGACAAAGTGAGACAATCCTCGGAGGTTTTCCTCATCTCCAGGCCAGGAACTAAAATACAAAGAGGATTACTAGACAGGAGCTGATTGGTTCCCCCAAACCAGGATTAACTGAGCATCACCAGAGGTCAGAGAGTGAGGATGGGGGAGAACAACTATGTCCAGCTGGGAGGAAATGGGTGTAACAAAAGAGAATCCATGTTATGTGTATATATAGCAGTGGGGGGAGGGGGGAGAGCAGAAGACAGGAGTATGGAATGTACAACAGAGTATATAGTGCAGGGGTCAGGAGTATGTAATGTACAACATAGAGTATATAGTGCAGGGGTCAGGAGTATGTAATGTACAACATAGAGTATATAGTGCAGGGGTCAGGAGTATGTAATGTACAACATAGAGTATATAGTGCAGGGGTCAGGAGTATGTAATGTATAATATAAATTATACAGTGTAAGGGTCAGGACTCATAATATTGGTATTCAGTAATCAGTGGAAGATTAAATGTTTACTGTAGACAAGTTGCAGAGATCCCACACCGCTGCCTCCCATCTCCTGAGACTGCACTCAGTGACTTGGGTCTGAGACACTACAGACATATCCCTCCACCCGGCACAGCCAGCAGATAACAGAGCAAGTACCCTGGGAGAAATGATCGGTCAGAGATCTTACTAGACCCGGCCATGGGGAAGAATATCCAAATCACATGTCCCAGGTGCCTAGGTGTATGGTGAAAATCAACATTTTTCTGCCAGCTGAACCCCAGAACCTCCATAAATCCAGTCTAGATACATAAATTGTGTCTGCAGCACAGAGAAGGAAGATTATCCGAGAGAAATCCAGGAATACAGGACGGGGAACACAGCTCAGGAAAGTGACCAGGGGATTACAGGCTGATATCACCCAGTCCCCGCCCTACTCTGGACCAATCAGTGAGCAGTATGGGTGGAGGAATGGATTTAGTGTTCATGACCCACCTGTGCTGATCTCTGTAGGAGTGTCCTCCTCTATAAATGTCCCCGTTATTCCATCCTCCTCCATAGACTGCTGATCATCCCTCACATACGCCTCTTCTTCTTCTGCTTTCACCTCAAATTCTATATCGATTGGATCTCCACTCTAAATCAAGGAAATGAGAGAAAATATCATCTGTAAAATGTAAGATTTATGATTGTGACATCACACACAAAATCCACACATTGTCTCCCTTCACAGAAGCAGATCACATGTGATATGTCGGTACATTTCCCCTAAATACCGCATGCCATCCTGAAACTGTCCATTTCCTATCCCGTGTTGCGGTATTGACCACAAACACTGAACACGCTCAGTAAATACCGCATGAACAGGCGTTACATTCACAGAAGGAAATAAAGAATGAAATGCATGCGGTCATTAATTAGTGGTGGAGACATGCGGCATTCAGGAAATGTGTACTGCTTGTGAAAGAGTGGGCGGCCGCTGGCATCCTTAACAACCAGTAAACAACATGGTTGTTAGGGAGCGAGCGTCCGCCACGTCCTAACAAACCGATAAATCTAAAAAAAAGAATTACCGGCAATGAAATATTAAGAAAATGGCGTGGGGTCCCCCCCTTGGGTCTGGTATGGATTTTGAGGGGGACCCCTTGCCAAAATGAAAGAAATACATACCAGACCCCTATCTGAGCATGCAGCCCAGCAGGTCAGGAATGGGGGGGACGAGCAAGCAACCCCCCATCCTGAAACATACCAGGCCACGTGCCCTTAACATGGAGTGGATGTTCTGGGGCAGGGGGGCTTTGCTCCCCCAGAGCACCTTGTCCATGTTGATGAGGACAAGGGACTCTTCCCCCCAACCCAGGCTAGTGGCTGTGGGGGTTTGCAGGCAGAGGACTTACAACATTTAACAAGGAGGCCCTCAGATCCCTCACCCCATGTGAATGAGTATGGGGTACATGGTACCCCTAATTATTCACCCCAAAAAGTATTCTGTTAAATACAGCAGGCAGTTTTTGACAAGTCCTTTATTAAAAAAGAAAACTAAAGCAAAATGTCCCCCCGGTGTAGATCCATCATCAATCACGATGCTCGCTGTCACCGCTGACTCGGACAGAAAAGCTCCGCTCCCAATGAAGACTCCCCTCTGTCTGACAGCTCTGCTGCCTCCTGCCACTAAATATACTAAGGGACGGTGCCACTCGGTGACGTCACTGACCGGGGCATGTTGTATTGGTGACGTCACTGACCGGGGCATGTTGTATTGGTGACGTCACTGACCGGGGCATGTTGTATTGGTGATGTCACTGACCGGGGCATGTTGTATTGGTGACGTCACTGACCGGGGCATGTTGTATTGGTGACGTCACTGACCGGGGCATGTTGTATTGGTGACATCACTGACCGGGGCATGTTGTATTGGTGATGTCACTGACCGGGGCATGTTGTATTGGTGACATCACTGACCAGGGCATGTTGTATTGGTGACGTCACTGACCGGGGCATGTTGTATTGGTGACGTCACTGACCGGGGCATGTTGTATTGGTGACGTCACTGACCGGGGCATGTTGTATTGGTGACGTCACTGACCGGGGCATGTTGTATTGGTGACATCACAAGAGGGCAAGGCCACCCAGTGATGTCACAGGGTGGTAGCTCTCCTTAGTTTATTTAGAAGTGGAAGGCGGTGGAGCTGTCAGATGGCAGGAGGGGAGCTTTGTTTTTTCTTCCAGTCAGCGATGACAGCGAGTATCGTGATTGGATCACCAATGGATCTACATCAGGGGATATTGTTCTTTATTTTTGTTTTGTGAAAAATTACTTCCAGTGTTTTCTTAAACTACATTTTTTTTGGTGAATGAATAGGGGTACTATGTACTCTATACTCATTCACATTGTGGGGGGGCTGGGATCTGGGGGCCTCCTTGTTAAAGGTGGCTTCTAGATTCCAATAAGCCCCCCACCCACACCCACTGCCCAGGGTTGTGGGGAAGGAACCCTTGTCCCCATCGACATGGGGACAAGGTGCTTTTGGGAGGATAGAGTGCCCCTGCCCTGAAGCACCCACCCCATGTTGAGGGTATGTGGCCTGGTTTGGTTCAGGAGGAAGGTGGGCACTCACTAAGGGTCTGGTATTGATTTTGGAGGGGAACCCACGACATTATTTTTATAATTTTGGCATCGGGGTTCCCCTCAAAATCCATACCAGACCTGTCACAGCCATCAGCGGAGAACCTGTCGGCCGTCCGCTCCTTGTTTACTGGTTGTTGGGGACACTGGCGGCTGCCCTCTCCTTAACAACAAGCTATTTACAAGTGTTGCTATGGACACCAGTGGTAAATTCCCCGCAGGCTTCACTACTAAAAAACAGAATGCAGCATCTTACTACATACTGGGATACGGGAAGATACCGCTTTGTGATTGGAGCCCATAGTCTCTACAAGTCCATGTTCTAGATTCTCCATCCCACCAACCCTGTAATAGTGAGGGATGGTGTGATCTTCCTGTGTGGAATCCCAGGAATACAGAGGACGGGGACATCTCTCTGGGGGGTTCCTGGTATTAGGTGGCTCCATCATATCCTTGTGTCCTTCTGAAAACTCCTCCATCACTCCATACTCCTCATCCTCCTCTTTATACTCTTCTTTAACATCAATATTATCATCCCCGAGGATTCCACTCTGAAAGATATAATAAAACATTCATTGTAACAAACATGCTGTGTATAAATCACAACTACCAATAATTGTCATCATCTACCTGATGATGGTGAGGGATGGTGTGACCTTCCTGTGTGGAATCCCGGGAATACAGAGGACGGGGACATCTCTCTGGTGGGTTCCTGTAGCTGGATGACTCCACCATGGTGTCCTGGTACAGATCTTTGTGTTCTTCATGAATCTCTGACTCCTCCATCCCCCCATCCTCATCCTCCTCCTCTTTTATCTCTTCTTTAACCTCAACTTTAGGATCTCTCAGGTTTCCACTCTGAATATATAATAAAATGACATCAATGATAACAATGCAGATAATGTACAGATCCTAATGATACTATCAGTGATTGTTCCTCATCTACCTGATGATGGTGAGGGATGGTGTGACCTTCCTGTGTGGAATCCCGGGAATACAGAGGACGGGGACATCTCTCTGGTGGGTTCCTGGTATTAGGTGGCTCCATCATATCCTTGTGTCCTTCTGAAAACTCCTCCATCACTCCATACTCCTCATCCTCCTCTTTATACTCTTCTTTAACATCAATATTATCATCCCCGAGGATTCCACTCTGAAAGATATAATAAAACATTCATTGTAACAAACATGCTGTGTATAAATCACAACTACCAATAATTGTCATCATCTACCTGATGATGGTGAGGGATGGTGTGACCTTCCTGTGTGGAATCCCGGGAATACAGAGGACGGGGACATCTCTCTGGTGGGTTCCCATGACTGGATCCATCTGTAGGAAACACACACACTGACTGAATCCATTGTTTCTATGTGTTTATCAGATGATGGGGGATCTAGGTGGATCCTCCGTACTGCTCTCTCCTTTACAATAAAGTCTCCTCTTACCCGGTGATGTGAGGGGCGGCTGATTGTCCATCATGACGTCCTTGTAGAGATCCTTGTGTCCTTCTAAATACTCCCACTCCTCCATGGAGAAATAGACAGTGACACCCTGACACCTTATAGGAACCTGACACACACAATGATACAGTCACCATCCAGACACATCCCTTGTCTGTTACTGGAGAATGTCCCAGAATTCCCGGCACCGCTCACCTCTCCTGTCAGCAGCTCAGTGATCTCTCTGGTGACTTCTAGAATCTTCTTCTTCTTTCTCTCTTCTATCAGGGAGGGAGGTGGAGGCAATGTGATGTCATATGATCTCCAGACTTCACAGGAGGAAGACTCTACATCTGAACACAAATAGTCACATCAAATGATATTCCCAGAATCCTCCTCACCTCTCCATTCAGGTCTCCATTTTATTAAAGCCCCACTTCAGGCTGAGGTATAATTTCCCCCCACAGGACCCCCACACTACGCAGGGTATAAGGAATTCTGACGTCATTATACACAACGCAGGACCAACAGTTCTGTTTTGCTTATGAGGATGCCAATACCATAGAATAAAAAGAAAGGAGCCAAATGAAGGGACATTGGGAGTTGGAGCTGTGAGGTCAGTGTGATGTCATAGGATTCTCTGACTCTTGATGGAGGGACATTGAGAGGAGGAGCTGTGAGGTCAGTGTGATGTCATATGATTCTCTGACACCGGATGGACGGACATTGGGAGAAGGAGCTGTGAGGTCAGTGTGATGTCATAGGATTTTCTGACTCTAGATGGAGGGACATTGGGGGGAGGAGCTGTGAGGTCAGTGTGATGTCATAGGATTCTCTGACTCTAGATGGAAGGACATTGGGAGGAGGAGCTGTGAGGTCAGTGTGATGTCCTAGGATTCTCTGACTCTGGATGGAGGGAGATTGGGGGGAGGACCTGTGAGGTCAGTGTGATGTCCTAGGATTCTCTGACTCTAGATGGAGGGACATTGGGAGGAGGAGCTGTGAGGTCAGTGTGATGTCATAGGATTCTCTGAGTCTGGATGAAGGGACATTGGTGGAGGAGCTGAGAGGTCAGTGTGATGTCATAGGATTCTCTGACTCTGGATGGAGGGACATTGGGAGGAGGAGCTGTGAGGTCAGTGTGATGTCATAGGATTCTCTGACTCTGGATGGAGGGACATTGGGAGGAGGAGCTTTGGGGGGGGGGGGTGCTCTGTGAGGTTTTTGTACATTGCTCTCAGGTGCACCCCATTTCTCCAAACATGAAAGATGAACTTTGTCTTTGGGCTTTGCCAGGACACATCATATTTCTCAGATCTCCATGTACTCCGGAGACTTTATTGATCACATTTTAGGATGAATATCTGTGTCTGGGATCATTACGGAGAAATATGCTTTCTGGACATTTTAATTATTATTATACAGGATTTATGGCGCCAACAGTTTGCTCAGCGCTTTACAATGTAATGGGAGACAATACAGCAACAATACAGTTCAATACAAGAGGGTTTGGAGGGCCCTGATCCTGGGAGCTTACAATCTAGGAGGGAGGGGCTAGTGGTACAAAAGGTAGTAACTGTGGGGGATGGACTGGTAGGAGGAGTAGAAGATTCCATTATTAGCTGAGTGCAGGATAGGCTTCCCTGAAGAGATCGGTTTTCAGAGATAGCCTAAAAGTGAGCAGAGTAGGCGATAGTCTGATAAAATGGGGTAGAGAGTTCCAGAGGATGGGGGAAGCTCTGGAAAAGTCTTGGAGCTGAGCATGGGAGGAGGAGACAAGGGAGCTAAAGAGCAGGAGGTCATGCAAGGAGCGGAGAGGACGGTTTGGGTGATATTTAGAGACAAGATCGGTGATATAATTTGGGGCAGAGTTATAAATGGCTTTATATGTTATTGTTAATGTTTTGAATTTTATCCGTTGGGCAATGGGAAGCCAGTGGAGGGATTGGCAGAGAGGAGTGGAGGACACTAAGTGGAATTGGGGAGAGGGATTGGCAGAGAGGGGTGGAGGACACTGAATGGAGACCAGTGGAGGGATTGGCATAGAGGGGAGGACATTGAATGGAGGCCAGTGGAGGGATTGGCAGAGAGGAGTGGAGGACACTGAGAACGGTTAGTAAGGTGGATGAGTCTGGCAGCTGCATTCATGATAGAATGAAGAGGGGATAGCCTGCGATGAGGTCGGCCAATGAGGAGGGAGTTACAATAGTCAAGGTGAGATATAACAAGGGGGTGTATAAGTTGCTTAGTGGTTTCCGAGGTTAGGAACGGCCGTATCTTGGAGATGTTGCGGAGGTGAAGTCTACATGATTTGGACAGCGATTGGATTTGGCGGTGAAAGGACAGATGGGAGTCTAGGATTACACCTAGTACCCTGGCATGAGGGGAGGGACTGATGGGTGTATTATTGCTCTTGATGGAGAAGTTGGGAGAGGGGGCACAGGCTGGGGGGAATACTAAGAACTCAGTTTTGGAAAGATTGAGTTTGAGGAAGTGGAGTGACATCCATGCCGATATGTCACTTAGTAGGTTAGTAATACGAGAGGAGACTGAAGGGGTGAGGTGAGGAGGAGACTGAAGGGGTGAGGTGAGGAGGAGACTGAAGGGGCGAGGTGAGGAGGAGACTGAAGGGGCGAGGTGAGGAGGAGACTGAAGGGGCAAGGTGAGGAGGAGACTGAAGGGGCGAGATGAGGAGGAGACTGAAGGGGCGGGGTGAGGAGGAGACTGAAGGGGCGAGGTGAGGAGGAGACTGAAGGGGCGAGGTGAGGAGGAGACTGAAGGGGCGAGGTGAGTAGGAGACTGAAGGGGTGAGGTGAGGAGGAGACTGAAGGGGTGAGGTGAGGAGGAGACTGAAGGGGTGAGGTGAGGAGGAGACTGAAGGGGTGAGGTGAGGGGTAGAAAGATAGATTTGTGTCATCAGCATAGAGATGGTACTTAAAGCCATGGGAGTTTATCAAGTGACCAAGGGAGGAGGTGTAGATGGAGAAGAGAAGGGGTCCAAGGACAGAACCTTGAGGGACCCCTAAAGAGAGAGGGAGTGGAGAGGGGGAGAGAGAGTTATAGGTAACACTGAAGGAGCTCTGCGATAGGTAGGAGGAGAACCAGGAGAGAAGAGATGACAAGGTATTGATGAGAGTGACAAAGTCGTCTTGTTTGGCAACATGGAGGGAAGAATTTTATGTGAAGAAAGCAGATTTATATCGGGTGAATGCTTGCTGGGATTTAAACATACATAAAATAGTGAAGCGCTATATAAACCAAATCCTAATCATAAATAAAAATTCATACTTAATTGTGCAAAATGTGTCAACATATTAGTGCTCAGTGGTAAAAATGACCCGCAAACGGGAATAAACTATCCTTAATGTGACACCACTACACAAAGAATATATAGAAATAAATGAAGTTCAAGTGATATAAAGAAATATATATCGAATGCATTAACAATAAATTTTACAAAACTAATAACCTCTCAATATTAAATGACATAAGAATGTGAATCAATGCAAAAAAACCATCCGTGAATATTCAAAATATAAAGTCCATGCAAGTGAAACTGTCAAAAGGTGATCTTCACTCTGGTGAATAAATCCTCAGATGGCAGCAATGCCTTCTCACCTCCACACACTGACCACACAGGGCCAAAGGCTAGTAACCTCCTGTGTACCAGATCCTCATAAATATGCTCCTCATCCAGGGACCACAGGATAAATGGGGACTCCTCCCAAGCGTACTTTATCCACTCCACCTCCCCTCCAGGGTATATAAGTGAGACACAGAAAGATCCTTCCATAGTGCAGTATTGTTTATTATAAGAATGGATACAAGTTATATTGCATCACGTGTAATTCCCAGACACATCAGCCCGTCACCACATCCTATGGGTGTACTGCATGGTATCTGGGGGAAGCAATATGGCCGCTGCATCTGGACATGCATCACCTCGTAACCGGAAATGGCGTACCAACGCATTGTGTCACGTGCATCGGTACGCCATTTCTGGTTGCGAGGTGATGCATGTCCCTGGATGAGGAGCATATTTATGAGGATCTGGTACACAGGAGGTTACTAGCCTTTGGCCCTGTGTGGGTCAGTGTGTGGAGGGGAGCAGCATTGCTGACATCTGAGGATTTATTCACCAGAGTGAAGATCACCTTTTGACAGTTTCACTTGCATGGACTATGACTATGGAGGAAGAGGACAGACATGATTATGGAATAAAAGGACAGACATAACTATGGAATAAAAGGACGGACATGACTATGGAGGAAGAGGGTGGACATGACTATGGAGGAAGAGGACGGACATGACTAAGGAGGAAGAGGACAGACATGATTATGGAATAAAAGGACAGACATGACTATAGAGGAAGAGGACGGACATGACTATGGAGGAAGAGGACGGACATGACTATAGAGGAAGAGGACGGACATGACTATGGAGGAAGAGGACGGACATGACTATGGAGGAAGAGGACAGACATGACGGGGGGTTACTGGGTGTAAATAGAACATAACATCTTATTACCTCCTCTGCTGCCACTTCTAGCAACGTCTCCTCTCTGTTTCCTGTCTGTACCTGACATCACTTCCTGTCTGTACCATGACATCACTTCCTGTCTGTCTTCCATAGAGACTTCCTGTGTGGGTAGAAGTGAGATCCCCACCTTGTGGAGCTCAGAGGAACTGCAGCCCAGAGAATCATCTGGTAGTGTGACCCCGGCCTTGTGCTGGGTGTGTATGGATTGTAGATCCTTATAGAGGGGTCACCTCCACTCCCACCAAGGGGGACAGAAATATATGACTCCCTAGTCCAGCCTTTCTCAGCCAGGGTTCCTCCAAAGGTTTCTAGGGGCTCCTTCAGCAATGAACAATTCCTGTCTCTTAGTAACAAATGGCATCAATGATCTGTAAAATCCATTTCTTGGAATACATCACAGGACACGAAGCATCTTTATAAATCCTTCCTAACACTGTTATGCCCACCTACAGGTGATCTGACATTGGCAAACAATAGACAGGACGTCCCCTTGTAGAGCATATCTCCGACATAGGAAAGGTTTGTAGAAAGCCATAGCCCATAACAGGAGGGGACGGATCTCTGGGATTCCTGAGGGACTCCAAGAAATGGATTTTACAGATAAACCACAAAATGTCATTTTCTTTGTCGCACATCACAGGACACAGAACATCTTTTACATTCCTTACTAACAGGGATGTCCCACCTAGAACATGAGGGGAGGACAACAAGCCAACAGGTCCCAAAAACAACCAGAAATAGGAAAGAACCTCATGCAGCAGCCTGCAAAAACCAATGTGTCCAAAGGGAAGAGTCCTTAGTGACTCCAACATCCACCTGGTAACATCATAAAGAGTGCACCGAAGACCAGGTAGAGGCTTCACCAACATGATACACTGAAGGTAGGTAGTGTCATCCCTTATAAAGGGGGAACCTGTCCTTTCATACTGGAAACTGGAGCAACAAGCCGACAAATTCAGGGAATAAACATAGACATGGAAGCTGCGGAATCCTTCTATTCGGTCCTCAGGAGCCACAAAGAGAAATCCTGTCGCCAAATTGCGGCTGTCAACTACAGGTAACCTGATAGACAAACAAATATCCAACGTGATAAAAACCTATTCCCCCAGTTACTGAGCCTGAGGGCAAAGGGAGGTAATACACTGTCCTGGCTGAGATGAGGGTAAAGGAAGGTAATACGCTGTCCCGGCTGAGATGAGGTTAAAGGAAGGTAATACGCTGTCCCGGCTGAGATGAGGGTAAAGGGAGGTAATACGCTGTCCCGGCTGAGATGAGGGTAAAGGGAGGTAATACGCTGTCCCGGCTGAGATAAGGGTAAAGGAAGGTAATACGCTGTCCCGGCTGAGATGAGGGTAAAGGAAGGTAATACGCCGTCCCGGCTGAGAGGAGGGTAAAGGAAGGTAATACGCCGTCCCGGCTGAGATGAGGGTAAAGGAAGGTAATACGCCGTCCCGGCTGAGATGAGGGTAAAGGAAGGTAATACGCCGTCCCGGCTGAGATGAGGGTAAAGGAAGGTAATACGCCGTCCCGGCTGAGATGAGGGTAAAGGAAGGTAATACGCCGTCCCGGCTGAGATGAGGGTAAAGGAAGGTAATACGCCGTCCCGGCTGAGATGAGGGTAAAGGAAGGTAATACGCTGTCCCGGCTGAGATGAGGGTAAAGGAAGGTAATACGCTGTCCCGGCTGAGATGAGGGTAAAGGAAGGTAATACAATGTCCCGGCTGAGAGGAGGGTAAAGGAAGGTAATACGCTGTCCCGGCTGAGATGAGGGTAAAGGAAGGTAATACGCTGTCCCGGCTGAGATGAGGGTAAAGGGAGGTAATACGCTGTCCCGGCTGAGATGAGGGTAAAGGAAGGTAATACGCTGTCCCGGCTGAGATGAGGGTAAAGGAAGGTAATACGCTGTCCCGGCTGAGATGAGGGTAAAGGAAGGTAATACGCTGTCCTGGCTGAGATGAGGGTAAAGGGAGGTAATACGCTGTCCCGGCTGAGATGAGGGTAAAGGAAGGAAATGACTTCCGGTTCCGGCGCCGGATGCTGTAGTTCGTGAGACCCGCGGCTCCCGGGATCCCGGCTCTATAAAGCCTGCCTACTGCCTCGGGGACCCCCGCTATATAGCCTTGGGGTGCCCCTTACCTTCCTGCAGCAGCCCCAGCATGAAGCGGAACCTTCTGCCGGCGCAGTCCGGCCATGAGTCGGCGGCCAGAGCGGAGGGATGCGGCTTTCCCCCTTCTGCAGCCACGATGGCCGACGATGCCTGTCACAGCATGGACACAGGCACAGAGCGGGATCTCAACGTGGGAGCAGGTATGACAGAGCCTCTCCCCACCATCCTCACTGCCTCTCCACTCCCTCCTGGCATTGATAACACTCCTGAGCAGTATGATAAAATAGCTCAGGCAGTGTCCTCTATTCTGCTCCCAAATATCACACAGGCTGTAGATAGAGCTGTCAGCTTGGGCATTGAACAGCTAAGAAAAGACTTAGGCGATCATTCTAAACGTTTATCTGAGGCTGAGCAGCGCATATCGGATTTAGAAGATGAAGTCCATTCAATGCAAGCGGTTACGTCACAATCCAATCGTG
The DNA here is from genome assembly GCF_062004578.1 of Staurois parvus. Classification (NCBI taxonomy): domain Eukaryota; kingdom Metazoa; phylum Chordata; class Amphibia; order Anura; family Ranidae; genus Staurois; species Staurois parvus. The sequence continues at coordinate 1,570,897 of NW_028317970.1, read as the reverse complement.
TACAGCAAAGTATATTGGATAAAATCGATGATCTGGAAAATCGATCACGTAGGAATAACCTACGCATTGTGGGTCTCCCAGAATCCTTTAATACAGGTTCTCTCCCCAATCTCTGATCAGCGCGGATCCCTGCAGCTTTGGGGCTATCCTCCTCTTGTCAGGTAGAGAGAGCTCTGAGGAAGAGGCAAGTCCTCGAAACGCGTCAGACTTTTGGATGTCTAAACTCCCTATTGCGGACTGTTACTCAGCGCGGTGTTGATCCAGCTGTTCTTTTATGACGTGCCTTGACTATATTGTCGTTTGTGAGTACAACACCTACTTTATTATTTATTTTTTATTAAACATTTTTTATGGTAATGCACTAGGCCTGTGCGCCCTCTTTTTGTTCTTTCCCCATTCAGTATATTTGGATTCCCCCGGTCCATTTGAGGGCAGCAAGGTGTGCATGTTCCAGGACATTCTTAATGTGGTTGTAGCATCGAGTCCATCCCCAAGCGCAGGAGCATTTGTGTTTGCTAGAGAGAGCTCATCGCCTGGGGCCCCCATCTAATGAGCGTCGTGCACCACGCTCTGTGATTGTCCGCTATCTCAACTATGCTGACCGCATAGCAATCCTCACCTCTTTCCGTAACTCCCGTTCTCTGCAAATTGAGGGTCACAAATTACTACTATTTGCGGACTACTCACAGGAAGTATCACATAAACGGAAAGCATTTCAGCATGTTTGTGCCACTCTTTACCAGAAAGGAATAAAGTTCACATTTGCATATCCGTCCACGTTACGTTTCACTGCACCATCTGGGGACTCCAAATCTTTCGTTCATCCTGAAGAAGCCCACCAATATCTGCAAGACCACCTAAATGACGGGGATCAGTTGTCACAACTCGCGGGTAGGAATTTTGGCCCTAGAGACCAACGCAGTCCTCGCAAAGACCCCCCTAAACGTCAACGCACCAATCCAGCGTCCTCCAAATCTCACCCGCCTTGAAGGTCTACGAGGCCATCGGTCTCTTCACAACTTCTTCAAGCTTTTCTCCTGGTCCGATTGGTTCAATTGGAAGTGTTTTCAATTTTTTTGATTGGTTTCTCTTGCTATTTTCTGAAATGCTAACACACTCCAAAGTCTGAGTTTATTGGCTGTTCAGCACGAGATGTTTTTTTCATTATCTGATGTTGAGGTGTTTCCTCGCACTCACCTGTTTCAATGTTACTGTTTAATTTATCTATATGTCTGATTTTACTACTTCCTTACTCCTGCGTGTGCCTGGTTCCATATTTCAGCAGTGCTGTGGGTGGTGGGGTGCTGGAGCCGTTGTTGGGAATAAGTTTGAGGGACGCCCTCCCTCATCTCAACAATTCTACTTTGGTCCCTGGGGCAGGCTCCTCTCCCAGCTTTTCCCGGTCACACTGGTATTGGTGGAAACAGCATGCGGAATGACGTGAAGTCCTGTATTCTGTACTGGTATATTGTATGCTTTGAAAAAGCCTTTGATAACGTCAGTTTTCAATGGCTCAAATTAGTTCTCGCTAAATTTGGCTTTTCCGGTCCATTTACAGTTAATTCAAGCTATGTATACTGCCCCAATGGCCCAGATAGTAGCGGCGGGAAAAATATCCAACCCTTTTCTATTACATAAGGGAACAAGGCAAGGGTGTCCATTATTCCCCCTGCTTTTCAATCTTGCATTGGAACCTCTAGCCCGTTATTTCAGTCACACCTCCATGGTGTTCCAATTGGTCAACAGGATCTTCGCTTAGCTTTATTTGCTGAAGATATATTAATATTCACTTCTAACCCGACTCTAGATTTACCATATATCCAGACAGTTTTTGCAGAATTTCGGTGCTGTTTCGGGCCTCCGTATAAATTATACGAAAAGTGAGGTTCTTCCCCTATACCATGCTCGACTTCCTGATTGGGCCTGCAACTCTCTCTTTAAAATGAATACTAATCATATTACTTATCTGGGTATTAAAATTGGGAAATTAGCCTCGTCCCTTTATTCTCTGAATTATTCGCCAGTCATTCAAAACATTTTAGGGGAACTGGAAATGTGGAAAGACCTGCCGCTATCACTCATGGGCAGAGCCCATCTCTTCAAGATGATGAGTTTTCCGAAGCTTTTATACCCTCTCCAAACTATCCCACTCCTGCTCAAACATACGGATATAGTCAAGCTAAACAAGGCGATTTCTAGTTTCCTATGGAGGGGGCGCCGCCCGCGCATAGCTATACATAAGTTGTTTCTCCCTAGATGTGAGGGCGGACTGGGCCTCCCCAACATTAGGCTTTATAATCTATCTTACATTTTACGGGTGTGTATAGATTGGCTCTCCCGAGCGTCCGTGTTCTCCAATTACCAACTTGAATTAGCCATGGTGAGCCCGTTCGATCTGTCAGCCCTTCTACATTCTAACTCCAACTCAATAGCGGAACATCTTAAACATAATCCACTCATACGGGACACACTCTTCACATGGAGGGAGATCAGACGTAGACTAGGAGTTTCTCCCTGGCTATCTCCTTTTCTTCCCATTCATCACAATCCTTCCTTCTCTGTCTCTCAACAACATGCAGCTTACGATCAGTGGTACAACCAGGGTCTTAGACTTGTTAGCCAATTGTATGACTTTTCATCAGGATCTCCCCTTCCGTTCCAACAAATCCTTAGCTCGTTTGAGTTGCCTTCTCATCATTTTTTGTACATTTTACAAGTCAGGAATTTTGTGCAATCCATAGCACAGAATAAACCCACTCGTTTCTGCACGACTGTGATAGAGGTCCTTGTAAGGAATCAGAAATATAACATATCTAATATATATAGTCAATTGTCTATGCAATACGCAACACCGCTGGAATCCTCCACATCCATCAAATCATGGATCCGAGACTTTGACAACGCTTTCACTGCGGAACAACTACTCACAGGCTTTAACATGACCTGTGCGTTCAACACAAACAAATTTTGGTGGGAGCAGCAGTTTAAAATTATGCACCATGCTTATATGCCCTGTCTGTACTCACGTTCAGACTCAACGATCTCTACGTGTCCGCTCTGTGGTTCATATAAGCCGTCACTTCACCACAGGTTCTGGAGTTGCCCATTGATCTCTACCTTCTGGAACCAACTTTTGAACTTCATGCTCTTCATCACTACTCTCCCGTTACCTAGAGACCCACTGCTTCTTCTTTTCGGCAACTTGGATGCTTCCGTGTCTGCTGCTTCACATCAGCACATTGCTATGCTCAGAGCCGCCAAACCGTGGCTGTCCACTTGTTTGATGGCTGCGAGAAGGTCTATTCTGAAAAAATGGGTTTCCAACTGCCCGCCAACCATCGCGGATGTCAAATTGGAACTTAACTTCCTACTTCGCTTGGATCGGCTCAGCATCCATATCTCTCCATCCACATCAGGAGAGGAAAAGTTCAACCGCAAGTGGGGTCAATATGTTTCAAGAATATTTCCTACCTCGGAGATCCAGCTTCCCTCCCACGGATTTCTAACCTAGTCCTAACTTAGCCTCTAGGCGATTCCTGATGCACTGTGTTTTATTTGTCTTAGGGGGCAAATGATTGCTAAATTACCTTCTCTAAGTTTTCCTGGACCTTTAACACAAAAAAATAATTTGCGCTAGTAAATATAAAATTATCTCCATAAATCAAATATATAAATGGTGCGAAAAAATATATATATAAAAAATAAAAAGTCCACACTTTGAAATATGTGACACAAAAAACGTGCACCAAAAAATATAAATAAATGTGACAATACCACCACCAAAAATATAAATATGAATAAACTCACCAGAGCTAGAAAAATTTTTTTAAAACATGTATTGCTCTGGGAACAGTAGTATTAATAAATGATAAGTCATTCATAGATGTATCTTCAAGGAATAGTATTCTGCAGAGCCCAGATCCACATAGACCAATTTCAGATGGAGCAAATTGCTTTCAAATCAATTATCATCAAGGAAATCCACTTCTCAAGAAAGCCACCTTTAAACGTATCCAAGGAGGGAAACGCCATACACTCGGAAGCGCTCTGCGAGGACGTTGATGACGAAACGCGTAGGGCGGAGCTTGATCGATGTGACGTCATTACGTTTCCCATGAGCTACTGCGCATGTGCCGAGTAGCTGGGTCTGTTTTGCTGTGTTTGCTGTTGATGCTGGTGTCGGCTGGGACACCCTTTGAGCTAAGTGCAATGAGTACTTAATAAAAAGATGTTGTTTTAATAATACTGCACCATGAAGTTCTTCTGTTTCTTCCGAGTGTCTGGCGTTTCCCTCCTTGGATACGTTTAAAGGTGGCTTTCTTGAGAAGTGGATTTCCTTGATGATAATTGATTTGAAAGCAATTTGCTCCATCTGAAATTGGTCTATGTGGATCTGGGCTCTGCAGAATACTATTCCTTGAAGATACATCTATGAATGACTTATCATTTATTAATACTACTGTTCCCAGAGCAATACATGTTTTAAAATTTTTTTTTTAGCTCTGGTGAGTTTATTCATATTTATATTTTTGGTGGTGGTATTGTCACATTTATTTATATTTTTTGGTGCACGTTTTTTGTGTCACATATTTCAAAGTGTGGACTTTTTATTTTTTATATATATATTTTTTTGCACCATTTATATATTTGATTTATGGAGATAATTTTATATTTACTAGCGCAAATTATTTTTTTGTGTTATTTGTTACACCTTATTGATTTATGGTGATTTTTTGCAGCTGGTATATGATAATAAGTGATTTATAGATATTTTTTCCTTTTTCCATAGGCGCCATTATATATATTTTTCTATTTTCCTGGACCTTTACTCAACTATTTTGGCAATCTGCCCTTTTTCCACCTTGGCTTCTGTTTTCTTATTCTCTCTTTCACAATCTCGCTTCACTGCTGACTCTTAGTGAAGCGTCCCCGTAATAGCACATTTTCACACATAATGTCAAGTTGCTTCCTATTATATTATCATAGTAGCCTATTATTCTATCACCCTATTATCTTAGTGTCCTAATTTCTATATTCTGGCCTGTCCTCTTGGTCTTCTGGTCTCTGATCTCTGATCTTTGGTAACAAAATTCCTTGTCCTCCTTTTCTCCTTCTTTTCTTTCCTGTCCGTATATTCTTTTCTGGGCTGGTTCTTTCAGCTCCTTGTTCTTCTTTCTTCACTGCTCTATCTCTACCTTCTGCTCTCATTTTGCCTCTACTTCTTACCCATATACACGATGACCTTCCTCTTGGTCATTTGACAAATGGTCAACATGGCATACATTTGCGTATCTCTAGATTACTCATACATACGAAGGTATATACATGTACCTTTCTAAATCCTGGATACTCTATTCTTAAGCCCTTGCAACCTCATACATCATACGATGTCTCCTTTCCTATAAGTAACTTACTAAATTTCTCTGATTCCTCTTTGTTTCTCTCAGGGCTTTGGCAATTTGTTTTTGTGTAAAATTGTAATTTCTTGAATTTTTCACCTGCTTTGGCATGTTGCCACGCTATGAATACTGCATAAATTCACTGTTGGTTAATGTGTGTATACAATAAAACCAAATAAAGTTTCTTTAAAAAAAAAAAAGCCAGCCTGGGCAGTATGGGTAAGGGAGGGTAATATTGCAGCCAAGAGGGATGTGACTATTTCAGAGAGTATTTTAGTGTCCACATTTAGGATGGATATAGTTCGGTAAGACCCCAATTCAGTGGGGTACTTGCCCTTATTAGAAATCAATTTCATAGTCTTGGTGACCCATCAGAATTTGTGGGCCCCTCTCCCAAACCTCGTTATATACTGTCAGTAGCTGAGGGATGATGAGAGTCCATCAGCCTTTAATCACCTCAGACTCTTCCTTTAATAAAATAGGGACATTTACAGATTGCAGGTGGGAGGGGCCAATAGTGAGTAAATGAAGTGAGTCTAGGAATTTTGTGGTCACCTCAAGGTCTTGGATCTAGATATAGAGTGGCACAAATATCTTCCAGTATTTTATTGGTTTCTTCTGGGGAGGAGACAAGGGTAGCAGAAGTATCCTTTAGGGAGGCTACATGAGTTGGTTGGAAAGACCCTTTGCTTACCCACCTTATCATCATATTTACACAATTGTGAATCAGCATAGGAACCATTTATATGTTTGTAATTCTCTACCCAAAGATCAAAGAGGTGTTTGGCTTCATGCCAATGCTTTCTGTGCTCAGAGGTATTCTGCTTTGTCAATGTTTTATATGAGGAAACATCCTTCCCCTAATAAAAGGCTTGGCAGCTTCCCAGAACAAGTGTGGGTCACATTGATGGGATTCATTAGTGGTGGTGTACTCTAGCCAAGCATCGCTATCAGCGTGTATGAAGTTCACCTTACATGTCAGATAGGAAGGAAATCTCCAAATATTTGGGGGGCCTGTGGTTCGAGGGTCTGCCAAAGAAACAGAGGTGGGGCTATGGTCTGATATAATCAAGTCGTGTATGGCCATATGATGGACATGAGGGAAAAGGGAAGTGCTGCAATAAAGATAGTCTAGCTTGGCAAATGTATTGTGAGAATATGAAGTAAACTCCCTGTGTGTGGGGTGCGCCAATCACCAGGGGTCTAATAATCCTCTGGCAGAAATCACCTGTGCTAATGAGAAGAGCCAGTAGACACCTTTGCATGGGTGGACCTTGTGTTGACCTGTCCTCTCTATCATTTACTACTGTGTTAGTCTCCTCCATCTATCTGATGTATACTGGGATTATGAAATATCCAATCAGCTGCAGCATTACAGAAGGGTCTGCCAGGGAGTTGGGGGCATAGACATTGGTGAGTTGGAGATCCTTATTGGAGATCTGCAATACCACGGTAGCCATACGTCCCATATCATCGTTGCACTCAGAGATGAATTCTAATGCCAGGTTTTTGTGGATTACAATGAGCACCCTTGCCTTCCATCCTACTACTGCCCAACCTAGCGCCTGACCCACCCACAACCTTTCCATTCTATGAAAGTCTGCTGCTTGTAAGTGTGTCTCCTGCCGGAGTGCCGGACCCGTTCACAACCACTTCAAGTGCCTCAGCATTTGTAATTGTTTAGCAGGGGAGCGTAGCTGCACATGATGAGCTGTAGAAAGGGATATGGCTCCTAGCTTCAGGCAGTGAAGTGAACAGGAAAAAACACAAATTAATCATTATTAAATAACAAAACTGAACATAAAAACTGTAACCTTTTTTCCATATGAGTACTCCATACCTGTGCTTAGCAAATCTGCTGACCTGATGGAATCATATTTAACTTGGTATAGCTTCCTCCCACTGAGAAAGATAGGATACAGACAACGTGACCATGTGACAGCAGGAAGGTAAATACTTTGCTCAAAAATATGAAAGGAAGACTGTAATCCGAGTCTGGCATGAAGTCAATGAAACTCATGGGATATGGATCTGATCAGGTAAGTAGCAGAGGGGGTTGTTCATCACTTTCAGCTGCTTTGGTGGTAATGACATTAACAACAGGTGCACTAGATGGGCAACAAGGAGACGACCCACAGGAATGGTTTTACAGGTGGAGGTCACTGACATTTTTTCCCTACTCCTCTTTTCTGTTTTTCACTAGTTTGGCATTTGGCTCGGGTCAGTGTCACTACTGGTAGCATGAGGCCATACCTGGACCCTACAGAGGTTGTACAGGCATTCCAACTCTTCCAGGATGGCACATCAATACATGGCATTGCCAGAAGGTTTGCTGTGTCTCCCAGCACAGTCTCAAGAGCATGGAGGAGATTCCAGGAGACAGGCAGTTACTCTAGGAGAGCTGGACAGGGACGTAGAAGGTCCTTAACCCATCAGCAGCACTAGCATCTGCTCCTTTGTGCAAGGAGGAACAGGATGAGCACTGCCAGAGCCCTACAGAATGACCTCCAGCAGGCCACTGGTGTGAATGTCTGACCAAACAATTAGAAACAGACTTCATGAGGGTGGCCTGAAGGCCAGACACTCCCCTGTGGGCCCTGTGCTCACTGCCCAGCACCAAAATGCATATGAAGGACAGGACATTCTGGGTAGTCTGTCTCGGTCTCTGATATGAAGGACGGAACATTCTGGGTAGTCTGTCTCATTCTCTGATATGAAGGACGGAACATTCTGGGTAGTCTGTCTCTGTCTCTGATATGAAGGACGGAACATTCTGGGTAGTCTGTCTCTCTGTCTCTGATATGAAGGATGGGACATTCTGGGTAGTCTGTCTCTCTCTGATATGAAGGACGGGACATTCTAAGTAGTATATCTCTGTCTGATGTTCTGGGTAGTCTGTCTCGGTCGTTGATATGAAGAACAGGACATTCTGGGTAGTCTGTCTCGTTCTCTGATATGAAAGATGAGAAATTCTGGGTAGTCTGTCTCTGTCTCTGATATGAAGGACAGGACATTCAGGATAGATTTCTCTCTCTGAGAGGAAGGTTAGGACATTCTGGGTAGTCTGTCTCTCTGATCTAAAGGATGGGAGATTCTGGGTAGTCTGTCTTGGTCTCTGATATGAAGGACGGGACATTCTTGGTAGTCTGTATTGTTCTCTGATATGAAGGATGTGACTTTCTGGGTAGTCTGTCTCGTTCTCTGATATGAAGGACGGGACATTCTAGGTAGTCTGTCTCTCTCTGATATGAAGGATGGGACATTCTGGGTAGTCTGTCTCTCTGATATGAAGGACGGGACATTCTAGGTAGTCTGTCTCTCTCTGATATGAAGGATGGGACATTCTGGGTAGTCTGTCTCTCTCTGATATGAAGGATGGGGCATTCTGGGTAGTCTGTCTCTCTGATATGAAGGATGGGACATTCTGGGTAGTCTGTCTCGGTCTTTGATATGAAGGACCGGACATTCTGGGTAGTCTCTCTCTCTCTGATATGAAGTATGGTACATTCTGGGTAGTCTCTCTCTTTGATATGAAGGATGGGACATTCTGGGTAGTCTCTCTCTCTCTGATATGAAGTATGGGACATTCTGGGTAGTCTGTCTCTCTCTGATATGAAGGATGGGACATTCTGGGTAGTCTGTCTCGGTCTCTGATATGAAGGACGGGACATTCTGGGTAGTCTCTCTCTCTCTGATATGAAGTATGGGACATTCTGGGTAGTCTGTCTCTCTCTGATATGAAGTATGGTACATTCTGGGTAGTCTGTCTCTCTCTGATATGAAGGATGGGACATTCTGGGTAGTCTGTCTCGGTCTTTGATATGAAGGATGGGACATTCTGGGTAGTCTCTCTCTCTCTGATATGAAGTATGGTACATTCTGGGTAGTCTCTCTCTTTGATATGAAGGACGGGACATTCTGGGTAGTCTCTCTCTCTCTCTCTGATATGAAGTATGGGACATTCTGGGTAGTCTGTCTCGTTCTTTGATATGAAGGATGGGGCATTCTGGGTAGTCTTTTTCTCTGTCATGAAGGATGGGACATTATGGGTAGTCTGTCTCTCTCTGATATGAAGGAGGGACATTATAGATAGTGTGTCAGATTTTAGAGGTCTCTGTTTTATTATGCATTTTGTTTTTATCTTATGTTCTGTGTCTTTAAGACTTTTCTATCTGTAGTAAAATATCTTTTTTAAACAGTTGGTTGCATAAGAGTTAGGTTTATTGTTTCTTACATTTTTTAGTTGTTTTTGAACTTCCCTGGTATCTCTGTAAGGTAGATACAATGCTGGAATGGTTATTAGGGGACATTTCTTGGGGCTGCAGTTCCTCTGAACTCCACAAGATGGTGATCTCATTTCTACTACCCAGACAGGACTTTTCTATGGAATACAGACAGAAAGTGATGTCAGGAACAGACAGGAAGTGATGTCAGGAACAGACAGGAAGTGATCTGGAATAAAGATAAGACGTTCCCTTTGGTCTGAAGGAGATCTGAGAGGTTGCTGGACATGGCAGTAGAGGAGGTAATTATTATTATACAGGATTTATGGCACCAACAGTTTGCTCAGCGCTTTACAATATAACGGGAGACAATACAGCAACAATACAGTTCAATACAAGAGGGATAGGAGGGTCCTGATCCTGGGAGCTTACAATCTAAGAGGGAGGGGCTAGTGGTACAAAAGGTAGTAACTGTGGGGGATGGACTGTTTGAAAGAGTAGAAGATTCCATTATTAGCTGAGGGCAGGATAGGCTTCCCTGAAGAGATAGGTTTTCAGAGATCGCCTAAAAGTGAACAGAGTAGGCGATAGTCTGATAAATTGGAGTAGAGAGTTCCAGAGGATGGGGGAAGCTCTGGAGAAGTCCTGGAGACGAGCATGGGAGGAGGAGACAAGGGAGCTAGAGAGTAGGAGGTCTTGCGAGGAGCGGAGAGTATGGTTTGGGTGATATTTAGAGACAAGATCGGTGATGTACTTTGGGGCAGAGTTATAAATGGCTTTATATGTTATTGTTAGTGTTTTGAATTTTATCCGTTGGGCAATGGGAAGCCAGTGGAGGGATTGGCAGAGAGGGGTGGAGGACACTGAATGGAGAGCAGTGGAGGGATTGGCAGAGAGGGGTGGAGGACACTGAATTGAGGCCAGTGGAGGGATTGGCAGAAAGGGGTGGAGGACACTGAATGGAGGCCAGTGGAGGGATTGGTAGAGAGGGGTGGAGGACACTGAGTAGAGGCCAGTGGAGGGATTGGCAGAGAGGGGTGGAGGACACTGATTGGAGGCCAGTGGAGGGATTGGCAGAGAGGGGTGGCAGATACAGAATGGTTAGTAAGGTGGATGAGTCTGGCAGCAGCATTCATGATAGACTGAAGAAGGGATAGCCTGCGATGAGGTCGACAATGAGGAGGGAGTTACAATAGTCAAGGCGAGATATAACAAGGGAGTGAATAGGTTGCTTAGTGGTTTCTGAGGTTAGGAACGGGCGTATCTTGGAGATGTTGTGGAGGTAAAGTCTGCAAGATTTGGACAGTGATTGGATTTGGGGGTGAAAGGACAGATGGGAGTCTAGGATTACACCTAGTACCCTGGCATGAGGGGAGGGACTGATGATTGTATTATTGATCTTGATGGAGAAGTCAGGGGAGGGGGCACGGGCTCGGGGGAATACTAAGAGCTCAGTTTTGGAAAGATTGAGTTTGAGGAAGTGGAGTGACATCCATGCCGATATGTCACTTAGTAGGTTAGTAATGCGAGAGGAGACTGAAGGGGAGGGGTGAGGTGAGGAGACTGAAGGGGCGAGGTGAGGAGGAGACTGAAGGGGCGAGGTAAGGGGTAGAAAGATAGATTTGTGTGTCATCAGCATAGAGATGGTACTTAAAGCTGTGGGAGTTTATCAAGTGACCAAGGGAGGAGGTGTAGATGAAGAAGAGAAGGGGTCCAAGGACAGAGCCTTTGAGGGACCCCTACAGAAAGAGGGAGTGAAGAGGAGGAGGCAGAGTTATCGGTAACACTGAAGGAGCTCTGCGATAGGTAGGAGGAGAGCCAGGAGAGAGCAGAGTCTCGGAAGCCAAGAGAATGTAGTTTTTTGAGGAGGAGGGGGTCAAGTAGTAAGAGTACGGAGTAGTGGCCATTAGCTGGGATGAGTACGGAGTAGTGGCCATCAGTTGGGATGAGTACGGAGTAGTGGCCATCGGTTGGGATGAGTACGGAGTAGTGGCCATCGGTTGGGATGAGTACGGAGTAGTGGCCATCGGTTGGGATGAGTACGGAGTAGTGGCCATCGGTTGGGATGAGTACGGAGTAGTGGCCATCGGTTGGGATGAGTACGGAGTAGTGGCCATCGGTTGGGATGAGTACGGAGTAGTGGCCATCGGTTGGGATGAGTACGGAGTAGTGGCCATCGGTTGGGATGAGTACGGAGTAGTGGCCATCGGTTGGGATGAGTACGGAGTAGTGGCCATCGGTTGGGATGAGTACGGAGTAGTGGCCATCGGTTGGGATGAGTACGGAGTAGTGGCCATCGGTTGGGATGAGTACGGAGTAGTGGCCATCGGTTGGGATGAGTACGGAGTAGTGGCCATCGGTTGGGATGAGTACGGAGTAGTGGCCATCGGTTGGGATGAGTACGGAGTAGTGGCCATCGGTTGGGATGAGTACGGAGTAGTGGCCATCGGTTGGGATGAGTACGGAGTAGTGGCCATCGGTTGGGATGAGTACGGAGTAGTGGCCATCGGTTGGGATGTGTACGGAGTAGTGGCCATCGGTTGGGATGAGTACGGAGTAGTGGCCATCGGTTGGGATGAGTGCGGAGTAGTGGCCATCGGTTGGGATGAGTACGGAGTAGTGGCCATCGGTTGGGATGAGTGCGGAGTAGTGGCCATCGGTTGGGATGAGTGCGGAGTAGTGGCCATCGGTTGGGATGAGTGCGGAGTAGTGGCCATCGTTTGGGATGAGTGCGGAGTAGTGGCCATCGGCTGGGATGAGTGCGGAGTAGTGGCCATCAGTTGGGATGAGTACGGAGTAGTGGCCATCGGTTGGGATGAGTACGGAGTAGTGGCCATCGGTTGGGATGAGTATGGAGTAGTGGCCATTGGTTGGGATCAGTACAGAGTAGTGGCCATTGGTTTTAGCAGAGTGTAGATCATTAGTGAGTTTTAGTAGGGCAGTTTCAGTGGAGTGTAGTGAGTGAAAGCCAGACTGTAAAGGGTGAAGAAGGTTGTTGTCGGTGAGGTGGGAGCTCAGGCGATTGTAGACTAAGTGTTCTAGGAGTTTAGAGGTAAATGGCAGCAGGGAGATGGGTCTTAAGTTGTTCAGGTTGGTGGGGTCCAGGGAGGGCTTGTTAAGTATGGGAGTGATGTGCACATGCTTTAGAGGGGAGGGGAAGGCACCAGTAGAGAGGGAAAGATTGAAGATGTGAGTGAGTGAGCATAGGATGGAAGAAGAGGGTGACCGTAGTAGTTGTGAGGGGACAGGATCCAGGGGGCAGGTGGTGAGACGGGCTTCTGAGAAAACCTTAGTGATCTCTTCAGTAGTAGCGAGGTCAGAAGAGGAAAGTGTTGAGGGAGGTTTAGTATAAGGTATGCTAAGTGGGATGGATGTCTGTGCAGTGGTGATGTCCCTACGAATTGCATCAATCTTGTTTTTGAAATGATTTGCAATCTCATGAGCAGTGAGTGAGGTACTGGGTGGAGGTGGAGAAAGTAGAGAGTTAAAAGTAGAGAAGAGAAAACGAGGACTGGATGACAAGGTATTGATGAGAGTGACAAAGTCGTCTTTTTTGGCAGCATGGAGGGAGGAATTGTATGTGAAGAAAGCAGATTTATATCGGGTGAATGCTTGCTGAGATTTGGTTTTACGCCACAATCACTCCAGCAATCATTTCTGGTGTGGTCAGTCTGCCACGGATGTAATGGTCGGGGCCTGATGCTTCATGTTGTTAGAGGAGCAAGTCAGTCTAATGTGGATGAGAGCAAACTGTTGTAGACAGCAGTGGCCAGGTCCGGGCAGGACAGGGGAGAGATTCTGTCATAGAGTTGGTCAGTTACAGAGTGAAAAGGAGCCGGGTTCAAGTTGTGAAGGTTTCTGCGGGTAATTGTTTGCTGCTTGGAGGGATCGGTGTTTGAAGATGAGGAGACTGTGAAGGTGATGAGATTGTGATCAGAGAGAGGAAAGGGGGTGTTTGTGAGGTTGTAGGGAGTGCAAAGATGGGAGAAAACAAGGACTAATGTATTCCCATCATAGTGAGTGGAGGACGGTATACATTGTGCTAATGCAAAAGATGAAGTTATGTTGAAGAGTTGGGATGTAGCCGGGTTGTTGACATTAATAGGGATGGTAAAATCTCTGAGAATGATAGCGGGTAGTTCAGAGGAGAGAAAGTAGGGTGTCCAGGCGGAGAAATCATCAAGAAAGCGGGACACGGGTCCAGGAGGCCGATAGATCACTGCAATCCTCAGAGAAATGGGAGAAAACAGCCGGATACAGTGAGTCTGGGAAGAAGAGAAGGATAGAGAGGGAGGGTTAGGGAGGACTTGAAAGGTGCTCAGTGGGGACAGAAGCAAACCAACCCCACCACCTTTCTGACCACTGGGTCTGGGTGAGTGGGTCCAGAGGAGGCCTCCATAGGAAAGTGCTACCGGAGAAGCAGAATCTGCTGCTTGGAGTCAGGTTTCTGTAATTGTTAGTAGGTTAAGGGAGCGGGAGACAAAAAGGTCATGGACAGAGGTGAGATTATTACAGACAGAGTGGGCATTCCAGAGCACACATGAAAAAGGGAGGGTGGTTTTTGTGAGCACGGGGACTCCTATTAAATTGAGGGGATTGCAGCTATTCCTGGATGAAAGAGGATGCCTGGTGGGGGGGTGAAATACTGGAGGACCAGGGTTTGGGGAGATATCCCCAAAGGTTAGGAGGAGCGTGCCCGGTGTGGGGGTTAGATAGTGGAGGACCAGGGTTTGGGGAGATATCCCCAGAGGTTAGGAGGAGGGTGCCTGGTGTGGGGGTGAGATAGTGGAGGACCAGAGTTTGGGGAGATATCCCCAGAGATTAGGAGAAGGAGGTTGAGGAAAGTAAGATGGGAGCGGGATGTACACGAGCGCACATGCCTTCCAGTCCTGGTGTTTGGGTCAGCAGGAGAGTGAAGTATCAGCAGGAGGTGATGAGAGCAGTAGTAGGGAGATGGTAGCAGTGAGGGGGAGATGTACAAGTTTTGGGGTGGAGCAGAGGGGTAAAGAAGTGAGATTTTGGGAACACAGGAAAGTAATATGAAAAGGAGGAGTAGAGGGGACATATGAAAGGTACACGGAGTGGGACTCAGACTTGTAAGAGATGTTTCCCGGGGTGTTTGCTCGCAGTCTGTCCATCATGCAGTAGAGTTTCTTGTTGTATCTTCCTGCTGCTTGAGTTCAACTGCTTCTTAGCACTCCATCAACGCAGAACTCACTCAAAAGCAGCCCCCCCTCAGTGACTGTGCCCCACCATCAGTGATCTCCCCCCATCAGCTGATCTAAATTTATAGGGAGAGGGCCCAATGAGCACTCATCTCCGCCCCAATTAGGAACTGATAAGGATCACATGAATGGGGGGGATGATTCTCAACCACAGACCAGACACAGGCCATAGTCATAAATCGGTAATAAGATGTTATGTTCTATTTACACCCAGTAACCCCCCGTCATGTCCGTCCTCTTCCTTCATAGTCATGTCCATCCTCTTTGTCCATAGTCATGTCCATCCTCTTCCTCCGTAGTCATGTCCGTCCTCTTCCTCCATAGTCACGTCCGTCCTCTTCCTCCATAGTCACGTCCGTCCTCTTCCTCCATAGTCACGTCCGTCCTCTTCCTCCATAGTCACGTCCGTCCTCTTCCTCCATAGTCACGTCCGTCCTCTTCCTCCATGGTCACGTCCGTCCTCTTCCTCCATGGTCACGTCCGTCCTCTTCCTCCATGGTCACGTCCGTCCTCTTCCTCCGTAGTCAAGTCCATCCTCTTCCTCCATAGTCACGTCCGTCCTCTTCCTCCATGGACACATCCGTCCTCTTCCTCCATGGTCACGTCCGTCCTCTTCCTCCATAGTCACGTCCGTCCTCTTCCTCCATAGTCACTGTGATGTCTTTTATCTCCAGCAGGTGATGATACACACATATATAGTGTGGGAACCCAGATGAACCCCTTCAGGGGCAGAACATTCCCCCACTTCCGGGGCCGGAACATTCCCCTCATTGTGGAGATAAATTCTAGTAATATGGTCCTCTAAACAAACAGCACTGACAATAAATAGACAAGACAAGGACCATCCTGACCATACATGGCCTACAAAGGGCAATGATGACACTACACAGGCAGCCAATGGGCAATCATTACACTATGCAGCCAACACAATGATGGAGTGCCGGGGTCAGGAGTATGGAGCATAGAGCCCTTTACATTGCTGCTCAGGAGGAAGAAAACATTCCCCAGCCGGCCATGAAGAATATGTTCCATCATTGGTGTCAGAGGGAGGGAAATACTGAGAGGTCTGAGGGAAGTAGAGGAGCTGAGGGGTCTCTCAGGGGGTACTACAGATAAGCAACTTTGGGGCCCCTGAGGGGGTAGTGGAGCTCAGGGCCTTAAGGAGGTAGAGTAGTTTAAGGACTCTGGGCCCTTGGTGGGCACTTTTCTTACAGGATGTCTGTTTCTGCAGCATTGCCTAAAAGGTAGTCAGGGGTCAGTGATTTACATCTTCAGGAGACACTCCAATACCTTCCCATGACACAGGCTCTGGCAGTGCCCGGTGCTGGAATTCAGAGCCCCAGGAACCCACCACCACTCTGTACAATGTCCTGGATTCCAGAGAATTCTTGGCAACCAAGAGAACCCCCCATTGTCCTCCTACCCACACTGGGCTGCCATTGGAGGGAAGAGAACAGACTCCTCCCCCACAGCTCTCTACTCCACCAGCACCATCCTCCTGCTATCCAATCCAATCTTCTCTTACTGAAGAGAGTGACAGTGACATCACTCCTGTCAGTCAACAGGCTGCCGGAGATTGGAGCCTTGCAGCCGGAGTTTTGCCAATTTTGCTGATTAACAGGGAACTCCAGCCAAAAGTCATCAAGTTCCCCTTCCTGGACCTCATGATGAGCCGACATTGACCTCACAGCACTGCCTCAGAGCAAACTAGTCATAGGAAGGATCAGATTTATCATTCCTTGTCTGCAGATCTAAAACTCATCAAAACCAGTTCAGGGACCAAACAAACCCAACAGAGAAAAGGGGATTTCTGATCTGGATGGACAAGAGGGTCCCAGGACCTCAAATTTGCATCAAACACTAAACACTCCACACTAAATGTGTTTCCAGGAGGACAGAAGTCCTGAACTGGTTCCCACCCGGCCTATTGTACAATGACGGTGGACAGGACCTCTCTCCTTCTGGAAGGATGTTGTATGATGTCCTCCCACTCTTGCTGTGCAGGTGGAGGGGGATGCAGCATGGTGATTGGTGGGGAGCTCAACGCATCCCTGATCAGGGAAAAGATCCAATGATGTTGTCTCTTTACCATGTGATCAGCTGTATCCAATCACAGCTGATCACATGTTAACAAAGCCGGTTATTGGGATTTCCTGTCCTCAGCGCTGTCATTGTCTGAGGAAAGGAAAGGAAACCGATAACCGGCTTTCCTGTGACAGGGGACATTTACTGATTATTAGTGCCCTGCAGTGCAGCCCCATCAGTGCAGCATATCAGTGCCCATCATTGCATCCCCATCAGTGCCCATCATTGCATCCACATCAGTGCAGCCCCATCAGTGCCCATCAGTGCAGCATATCGGTGCACGTTAGTGCTGCAAATCAGTGCCACCTATCAGTGCCTGTTCATCAATGCAGCTTCATCAATGCCCATCAGTGAAAGAGAAAAATATTTTTTTTGCAAAATGTTATAACAAATGAAGAAAAAAGTTTTTTACTTCAAAATGATTGTTCTTTTTTTGTTTGTTTATCAATAAATTAAATCTCCCCTTCCCTCCCCTTAGTGGTGAATTAATACTGTACCACCAAAAGAAAGCTCTGTCTAAAAAAATGATACAAATGTAATTTGGGTTCAGTGTTGCATGACCACGCAAGGCCACGGGAGGAAACGGAGGTGACACCGGGTTAGGACAGGAAGGGGAAGTGGGCTCGGAGATATGGAGACACACAGTATAAATAAGACCATCTACCACCAGCAGCCAATCCTCTTACAGCCCCCTAGAGGAGGGGAAATGCGTCAGTGACAGCTGCGGTGATGTAATTCCCGAATGGTGAGACTCATGTGGATGGGCCACTTTCGGTCGGACATTTTGCTTGTATATTATATACAAATGTGAGGTATATGGTTTGCTGTAAAGGAAGTTTGTAATAAATGGAATGACACCATGTGGGTGATTGTTGTTATCTCCTCCCTGCATACATCATGAGATGAACCATCAGTTGTATGATATATTGGGGGGGGGGAATTGTACACAATCATCCAGGAGGACTACAAGCTCCAGACTAACCAGGACCATGACACAGCACATAGGACTCTTATTCCAGTGTAAGAGTCCACATCCTGTGGTAGAGGAGGGGAACACTGGAGGGGGAGCACTGGAGGGGGAGCACTGAAGGGGAGCACTGAAGGGGAGCACTGGAGGGGAGCACTGGAGGCGGAGCACTGAGGGGGGCACTGGAGGGAAGCACGAGATCTGCACTTTGATGAAAGGAGGAGCACAAGGCACTTTATTCCGCACGGTCGGTTGGCGCAGTGTGATTGGAGAGGCACAAGGCACTTTATTCCGCACGGTTGGTTGGCGCAGTGTGATTGGAGGAGCACAAGGCACTTTATTCCGCACGGTCGGTTGGCGCAGTGTGATTGGAGAGGCACAAGGCACTTTATTGCGCAGTGTGATTGGAGGAGCACAAGGCACTTTATTCCGCACGGTTGGTTGGTGCAGTGTGATTGGAGAGGCAGAAACACATCAACTGATATAAAAGAACTATTAATATTGATGATTTTATTTTTCTATTCAGTTTTTATGAAGGATTTATATTGAATTTGGATGGATTTTCATGCAGTTGGACACGTTGGGAATGGGCAGAGCCTAGAATAGTACTGTATATGACCGCACAATTGTCATCCAAACTGCGACAGCACTGACATCTGAAAAGTGTTCTGGTCAGGAAGGGGGTGGAAGTGTCCGGTATTGAGGTGGTTAGATGTCCAGCAACCCTCCTATTCCCCCCTCACATCCACATCCTATTATTGTGTGACCAATACCATCCAAATACACTCACTGGCCACCCAATCAGGTCCACCTGTTCAATTACTGGGTAACACAAACTGCTAATCAGCCAATCACATGGCAGCAACTCAATGCATTTAGGCATCTAGATATGGCAAAGACAACTTGCTGAAGTTCAAACTGAGCATCAGAATGGAGAAGAAAGGGGATTTAAGTGACTTTGAATGTGGTGTGGTTGTTACTGCCAGGCAGGCTGGTCTAAGTATTTCAAAAACTGCTGATCTCCTGGGATTTTCCCGCACAACATTCTCTAGTTTTTCCAGTGAATGGTCCAAAAAAGGGATAATATCCCAGTGAGCGGCAGTTGTGTGGAGGGAAATGCCTTGTTGATGTCAGAGGAGAATGGGCAGACTGGTTGCTGCGACATTCAGATGGTAGGGTCAGAATTTGGCCTAAACAACATGAAAGCATCGATCCATCCTGCCTTGTATCAACGGTTCAGGCTGGTGGTGTCATGGTGGGGGGGAGATATTATTGGCACTAGCAAGGTGGACCTAATAAAGTGGCCGGTGAGTGTAATTCTTACTTTCATTTCCCAAAGTTATCCGTCTACAAGGAGACCTGTATAGATCACATGATGGCACCAATGAGGATGGAGGAGGACCGGAGTCACATGACTGAGAAGATACTAAACCTCACCCTGGAGATCATCTACCTGCTGACCGGAGAGGTGAGGAGGATTCTGGGAGGTCACATGACATCACTCTTATCTCTATTAATAAAACACAGACCTGACCGGAGAGGTGAGGAGGATTCTGGGAGGTCACATGACATCACTCTTATCTCTATTAATAAAACAGACCTGACCGGAGAGGTGAGGAGGATTCTGGGAGGTCACATGACATCACTCTTATCTCTATTAATAAAACACAGACCTGACCGGAGAGGTGAGGAGGATTCTGGGAGTCTAACATGATATTCCTATTGGTTCCTCAATACAGAGATTTCCTCTTCTGAAGTCTGGTGATCATATGACCATCACAGTGCCTCCATGTGACTCCCTAAACCCTGAGAGACACAACATGCAGAAGATTCTAGAAGTCACCAAGAAGATGATGGAGCTGCTGACAGGAGAGGTGAGCGGTGCCGGGAATTCTGGGACATTCTCCAGTAACAGACAAGGGATGTGTCTGGATGGTGACTGTATCATTGTGTGTGTCAGGTTCCTATAAGGTGTCAGGGTGTCACTGTCTATTTCTCCATGGAGGAGTGGGAGTATTTAGAAGGACACAAGGATCTCTACAAGGACGTCATGATGGACAATCAGCCGCCCCTCACATCACCGGGTAAGAGGAGACTTTATTGTAAAGGAGAGAGCAGTACGGAGGATCCACCTAGATCCCCCATCATCTGATAAACACATAGAAACAATGGATTCAGTCAGTGTGTGTGTTTCCTACAGATGGATCCAGTCATGGGAACCCACCAGAGAGATGTCCCCGTCCTCTGTATTCCCGGGATTCCACACAGGAAGGTCACACCATCCCTCACCATCATCAGGTAGATGAGGAACAATCACTGATAGTATCATTAGGATCTGTACATTATCTGCATTGTTACCATTGATGGCATTTTATTATATATTCAGAGTGGAAACCTGAGAGATCCTAAAGTTGAGGTTAAAGAAGAGATAAAAGAGGAGGAGGATGAGGATGGGGGGATGGAGGAGTCAGAGCTTCTAGAAGAACACAAAGATCTGTACCAGGACACCATGGTGGAGTCATCCAGCTACAGGAACCCACCAGAGAGATGTCCCCGTCCTCTGTATTCCCGGGATTCCACACAGGAAGGTCACACCATCCCTCACCATCATCAGGTAGATGATGCCAATTATTGGTAGTTGTGATTTATACACAGCATGTTTGTTACAATGAATGTTTTATTATATCTTTCAGAGTGGAATCCTCGGGGATGAGAATATTGATGTTAAAGAAGAGTATAAAGAGGAGGATGAGGAGTATGGAGTGATGGAGGAGTTTTCAGAAGGACACAAGGATATGATGGAGCCACATAATACCAGGAACCCACCAGAGAGATGTCCCCGTCCTCTGTATTCCCAGGATTCCACACAGGAAGATCACACCATCCCTCCCCATTGCAAGGTTGGTGGGATGGAGCATCTAGAACATAAACTTGTAGAGACAATGTGTGGATTTTGTGTGTGATGTCACAATCATATATCTTACATTTTACAGATGATATTCTCTCTCATTTCCTTGATTTAGAGTGGAGATCCAATCGATATAGAATTTGAAGTGAAAGCAGAAGAAGAAGAGGCGTATGTGAGGGATGATCAGCAGTCTATGGAGGAGGATGGAATAACGGGGACATTTATAGAGGAAGACACTCCTACAGAGATCAGCACAGGTGGGTCATGAACACTAAATCCATTCCTCCACCCATACTGCTCACTGATTGGTCCAGAGTAGGGCGGGGACTGGGTGATATCAGCCTGTAATCCCCTGGTCACTTTCCTGAGCTGTGTTCCCCGTCCTGTATTCCTGGATTTCTCTCGGATAATCTTCCTTCTCTGTGCTGCAGACACAATTTATGTCTCTAGACTGGATTTATGGAGGTTCTGGGGTTCAGCTGGCAGCAAAATGTTCATTTTTACTATAAGCATTGCATAATGTAGGCACCCAGGACATGTGACTGGGGTCTCCTGCCTTGTGCCTGACTCCTCCAGGGGACCTTCTCTGTTATCTGCTGGCTGTGCCGGGTGGAGGGATATGTCTGTAGTGTCTCAGACCCAAGTCACTGAGTGCAGTCTCAGGAGATGGGAGGCAGCGGTGTGGGACCTACATAGTTACATAGTTAGTCTGGCTGAAAAAAGACATCCATCTAGTTGTACCAATAAAAATAAAAGTTATAATCCGACACCCACAGTTGATCCACCAGAAGGCAAAAACCCAGCAAAGCACGATCCGATCTCCTCCTGCAGGGGAAAAAAAAACTTCCTGATCCCCCCGAGAGGCAATCGGATATTCCCGGAATCAACTTTCCCTATAAATGTTATATCCAGTTATATTCTGTGTATCCAAGAAAGAATCCAGGACTTTCCTACAGCAATCCCCCCTTATGTATTATACATGGAGAGCGTATCCCCCCTTATGTATTATACATGGAGATCATATCCCCCCTTATGTATTATACATGGAGATCATATCCCCCTTATGTATTATACACGGAGATCATATCCCCCCCTTATGTATTATACATGGAGATCATATCCCCCCTTATGTATTATACATGGAGATCATATCCCCCCTTATGTATTATACATGGAGATCATATCCCCCCTTATGTATCATACATGGAGATCATATCCCCCTTATGTATTATACATGGAGATCATATCCCCCTTATGTATTATACATGGAGATCATATCCCCCTTATGTATTATACATGGAGATCATATCCCCCCTTATGTATTATACATGGAGATCATATCCCCCCCTTATGTATTATACATGGAGATCATATCCCCCCTTATATATTATACATGACGATCATATCCCCCCCTTATGTATTATACATGGAGATCATATCCCCCTTATGTATTATACATGGAGATCATATCCCCCCTTATGTATTATACATGGAGATCATATCCCCCCTTATGTATTATACATGGAGATCATATCCCCCTTATGTATTATACATGGAGATCATATCCCCCCCTTATGTATTATACATGGAGATCATATCCCCCCTTATGTATTATACATGGAGATCATATCCCCCTTATGTATTATACATGGAAATCATATCCCCCCTTATGTATTATACATGGAGATCATATCCCCCCTTATGTATTATACATGGAGATCATATCCCCCTTATGTATTATACATGGAGATCATATCCCTCTTATGTATTATACATGGAGATCATATCCCCCCTTATGTATTATACATGGAGATCATATCCCCCCCTTATGTATTATACATGGTGATCATATCCCCCTTATGTATTATACATGGAGATCATATCCCCCCTTCTGTATTATACATGGAGATCATATCCCCTTATGTATTATACATGGAGATCATATCCCCTTATGTATTATACATGGAGATCATATCCCCCCCTTATGTATTATACATGGAGATCATATCCCCCCCCTTATGTATTATACATGGAGATCATATCCCCCCCTTATGTATTATACATGGAGATCATATCCCCTTATGTATTATACATGGAGATCATATCCCCCCCTTATGTATTATACATGGAGATCATATCCCCCCCCTTATGTATTATACATGGAGATCATATCCCCCCCCCTTATGTATTATACATGGAGATCATATCCCCCCCTTATGTATTATACATGAAGATCATATCCCCCCCTTATGTATTATACATGGAGATCATATCCCCCCTTATGTATTATACATGGAGATCATATCCCCCCTTATGTATTATACATGGAGATCATATCCCCCTTATATATTATACATGGAGATCATATCCCCCTTATGTATTATACATGGAGATCATATCCCCCTTATGTATTATACATGGAGATCATATCCCCCTTTATGTATTATACATGGAGATCATATCCCCCCCCCTTATGTATTATACATGGAGATCATATCCCCCCTTATGTATTATACATGGAGATCATATCCCCCTTATGTATTATACATGGAGATCATATCCCCCCTTATGTATTATACATGGAGATCATATCCCCCCTTATGTATTATACATGGAGATCATATCCCCCTTATGTATTATACATGGAGATCATATCCCCCCCTTATGTATTATACATGGAGCTCATATCCCACCTTATGTATTATACATGGAGATCATATCCCCCTTATGTATTATACATGGAGATCATATCCCCCCTTATGTATTATACATGGAGATCATATCCCCCTTATGTATTATACATGGAGATCATATCCCCCTTATGTATTATACATGGAGATCATATCCCCCCCTTATGTATTATACATGGAGATCATATCCCCCCCTTATGTATTATACATGGAGATCATATCCCCCCTTATGTATTATACATGGAGATCATATCCCCCCCTTATGTATTATACATGGAGATCATATCCCCCCCTTATGTATTATACATGGAGATCATATCCCCCCTTATGTATTATACATGGAGATCATATCCCCCCTTATGTATTATACATGGAGATCATATCCCCCTTATGTATTATACATGGAGATCATACCCCCCCTTATGTATTATACATGGAGATCATATCCCCCCTTATGTATTATACATGGAGATCATATCCCCCTTATGTATTATACATGGAGATCATATCCCCCCCTTATGTATTATACATGGAGATCATATCCCCCCTTATGTATTATACATGGAGATCATATCCCCCCTTATGTATTATACATGGAGATCATATCCCCCTTGTGTATTATACATGGAGATCATATCCCCCCTTATGTATTATACATGGAGATCATATCCCCCCTTATGTATTATACATGGAGATCATATCCCCCCTTATGTATTATACATGGAGATCATATCCCCCATTTATTATTATACAGTATTTATAAAGCGCCAATAGTTCGCTCAGCGCTGTACATTACAAAGGGGGACAGAACATGTGACAGAACAATACCAATACAATGCAAAACACGAGGGGTTCGAGGGCCCTGCTCCTTGGAGCTTACAATCTAGGAGGGAGGGGATAGTGGTACGGGAGGAAAAGCTGTGGGGGTTGGAGTGGTAGGAAGAGTGGAGGAGATCGGCAGTTAGCAGAGGGTGGGATAGGCTCCCCAAAGAGGTGGGTTTTCAGGGTGCGCCTAAAGGAGAGGAGAGTGGGTGATAGTCTGATGGATTGGGGTAGGGAGTTACAGAGGATGGGTGACGTCCTGGAGGCAGGCATGGGAGGAGGAGATCTGGGAACTAGAGAGGAGGTCTTGTGAGGAGCGGAGTGTGTGTGTTGGGTGGTACTTGGATATTAGGTCAGTGATGTAGTTCGGGGCAGTATGGTGGACGGCTTTGTACGTCAGTGTTAGCAGTTTGAATTTGATCCGTTGGGCAATCGGAAGCCAGTGGAGGGATTGGCAGAGGGGGGTGGTGGAAACTAAGCGGTTGGTAAGGTGGATGAGTCTGGCTGCCGTAATCAGGATCGACTGAAGTGGGGATTGTTGCAAAAGTGCGCATCAGAGATGGATGCAGTTCAACCATTTTGGTTTCAGCCTCCATGTTGGCGAAGGGACTAACCATCCTGAAATATATTTTCCCTCATCCTCCCCCCTTTCCTCTCTTTTCAGCCACTAGTAACACTGAACCTTGGGGTACCCTACTAATACTGAACCTTTGGGGTACACCACTGATGTCACTGAACCTTGGGGTACACCACTGATGATACTGAACCTTGGGGTACCCCAATAATCACACAACCTTGGGGTACTCCACTAATCACACTGAACCTTAAGGTACCCCACGGAAGACACTGAATCTTGGGGTACCCCACTAACAATGAACCTTGGGGTACCCCACTAATAACACTGAACCTTAGGGTACCCCACGGAAGACACTGAATCTTGGGGTACCCCACTAACAATGAACCTTGGGGTACCCCACTGATGGCACTGAAACTTGGGGTACCCCACTAATACTGAACCTTGGGGTACCCAACTGACACCCCCTGACCATTCAGAGTATGAATCATTAACCACTACTCTCTGAATACTATATTTTAGCCAGTATTCAATCCAATTGCATTCAGATTTTTCCAGCCTGTAGATTTACCTTACACATTAGCCATGTGTGGGGAACTGTGTCCAAGTGTACCACGTCCACCGCCACCCCTCTGTCCAAGTATACCACGTCCACCGCCACCCCTCTGTCCAAGTGTACCACGTCCACCGCCACCCCTCTGTCCAAGTATACCACGTCCACCGCCACCCCTCTGTCCAAGTATACCACGTCCACCGCCACCCCTCTGTCCAAGTGTACCACGTCCACCGCCACCCCTCTGTCCAAGTGTACCACGTCCACCGCCACCCCTCTGTCCAAGTGTACCACGTCCACCGCCACCCCTCTGTCCAAGTGTACCACGTCCACCGCCACCCCTCTGTCCAAGTGTACCACGTCCACCGCCACCCCTCTGTCCAAGTGTACCACGTCCACCGCCACCCCTCTGTCCAAGTGTACCACGTCCACCGCCACCCCTCTGTCCGAGTATACCACGTCCACCGCCACCCCTCTGTCCGAGTATACCACGTCCACCGCCACCCCTCTGTCCGAGTATACCACGTCCACCGCCACCCCTCTGTCTGAGTATACCACGTTCACCGCCACCCCTCTGTCCAAGTATACCACGTCCACAGCCACCCCTCTGTCCAAGTATACCACGTTCACCGCCACCCCCCTGTCCAAGCATACCACGTCCAAAGCCACCCCTCTGTCCCAGTATACCACGTCCACCGCCAACCCCTCTGTCCAAGTATACCACGTCCACCGCCACCCCTAAGTCAATGTATACCACGTCCCCGCCACCCCTCTGTCCAAGTATACCACGTCCACCGCCACCCCTCTGTCCAAGTATACCACGTCCACAGCCACCCCCCTGTCCAAGTATACCACGTCCACCGCCAACCCCTCTGTTCAAGTATACCACGTCCACCCCTCTCTCCAAGTATACCACGTCCACCTCCACCCCTCTGTCCAAGGATTTGCTCACCTCCAATCTAACCTGTTTCATGATGGTTTAATCCCATCTCACCTCTAGATGTTTTCTACAGTAAACATTTAAGCTTCCACTGATTACAGAATACTAATACTGTGAGTCCTGACCCTTATACTATATAACTTGTACATTACATCCTCCTGACCCCTGCACTATATACTCTATGTTGTACATTACATACTCCTGACCCCTGCACTATATACTCTATGTTGTACATTACATACTCCTGACCCCTGCACTATATACTCTATGTTGTACATTACATACTCCTGACCCCTGCACTATATACTCTATGTTGTACATTACATACTCCTGACCCCTGCACTATATACTCTATGTTGTACATTACATTCTCCTGACCCCTGCTCTATATACTCTATGTTGTACATTACATTCTCCTGACCCCTGCACTATATACTCTATGTTGTACATTACATACTCCTGACCCCTACACTATATACTCTATGTTGTACATTACATTCTCCTGACCCCTGCACTATATACTCTATGTTGTACATTACATCCTCCTGACCCCTGCACTATATACTCTATGTTGTACATTACATACTCCTGACCCCTACACTATATACTCTATGTTGTACATTACATTCTCCTGACCCCTGCACTATATACTCTATGTTGTACATTACATCCTCCTGACCCCTGCACTATATACTCTATGTTGTACATTATATACTCTTGACCCCTGCACTTTATACTCTATATTGTACATTACATACTCCTGACCCCTGCACTATTTACTCTATGTCGTACATTACATACTCCTGACCCCTGCACTATATACTCTATGTCGTACATTACATACTCCTGACCCCTGCACTATATACTCTATGTCGTACATTACATACTCCTGACCCCTGCTCTATATACTCTATGTCGTACATTACATTCTCCTGACCCCTGCACTATATACTCTATGTTGTACATTACATACTCCTGACCCCTACACTATATACTCTATGTTGTAAATTACATACTCCTGACCCCTGCTCTATATACTCTATGTTGTACATTACATCCTCCTGACCCCTGCACTATATACTCTATGTTGTACATTATATACTCTTGACCCCTGCACTTTATACTCTATGTTGTACATTACATACTCCTGACCCCTGCACTATATACTCTATGTTGTACATTACATACTCCTGACCCCTGCACTATATACTCTATGTTGTACATTACATACTCCTGACCCCTGCACTATATACTCTATGTTGTACATTACATACTCCTGACTTCTGCTCTCCCCCTCCCCCCACTGCTATATATACACATAATATGGATTCTCTTTTGTTCCCCCATTTCCTCCCAGCTGGACATTTTATATCAGATGATGTGATTGGAGCACAGACTTTTACATGGTGATACTAATGTGATAACATCCTCCAACTTTGGACCCTTAAACAGAAAGTGATAATGAGGGAGGAGTCAATACCCCAATGATGGTGGTCTTCAGGATCAGTCCAGTCTTCATCTTGATTGTTCTCCCCCCATCCTCACTCTCTGGCCTCTGGTGGGGCTCAGCCCCGCTGTTCTTCATGACTAAATCATGGACTAAATAAGGAAGTGCAGTACTTCTTGTGTTGGGAAGATGGCGATGAATGATAGAGGGGGTGGGGACCCTCGTCCTATAATCCCCTCATCACTGTCCCTCCTATAAAAGACAGTTCTGGTTGTTTCCTCACTCTCTGACTAAGGTCCATGAATAAAGAAATGACCTGGTAGGAGATCAGAGGAGCCATTTCCTAGTTCCCTTACGGGTGGAATTGTAAACTCCTCAGAGACCAAGCTGCCTGATGTGGGCGGAGTCCTGGTTTGGGGTAACCAATCAGCTCCTGTCTATTAATCCTCTTTGTCTTTGTATTTTAGTCCATGGCCGGGAGATGAGGAAAACCTCCGAGGATTGTCTCACTTTGTCTCCAGACTGGAAAGTAGAAGATGAGGACATCACACAGTATAGTCCAGGAGAAAACCCGGCTCCCTCCAATGTCCATCCGGCACCACCCAGTGTAGAAGGACCATCAGATTCCTTGTATCCTGAGGAACCTCAGACTGTGTGGGACTGGACCGGCCTTCCAACAGGGAAGAGGTTCTCCTGTACAGAGTGTGGAAAATGTTTCAGTTATAAATCCATTCTTAATGTGCACAAAAGATCTCACACGGGGGAGAAGCCGTATTCCTGTCCTGAGTGCGGGAAATGTTTTTCAATGAAGACCAATCTGTGCACAGATCAGAAATCTCACACGGGGGATAAGCCGTATTCCTGTCCTGAGTGCGGGAAATGTTTTTCAGAGAAGTCCAGTCTTTACACACATCAGAGATCTCACATGGGGGATAAGGCATATTCTTGTCCTGAGTGCGGGAAATGTTTTACAAGTAAGTCCAAACTTTACACACACCAGAGAACTCACACAGGGGAGAAGCCGTATTCCTGTCCTGAGTGTGGGAAATGTTTTTCACTGAAGTCCAATCTTTACACACATCAGCGATCTCATACGGGGGAGAAGCCATATTCCTGTTCTGAGTGCGGGAAATGTTTTACAAGTAAGTCCAGTCTTTACAGACATCAGAGATCTCACACGGGGGAGAATCCTCTTTGTCTTTTAGTCCATGGCCGGGAGATGAGGAAAACCTCTGAGGATGTCCATCCGGCACCACCCAGTGTAGATGGACCATCGGATTCCTTGTATCCTGAGGAACCTCAGACTGTGCGGGACCAGGCCGGCCTTCCAACAGGGAAGAGCTTCTCCTGTACTGAGTGTGGGAAGGGTTTCCATTATAAATCTGGTCTTAATAGGCATAAAATAACTCACACAGGGGAGAAGCCATATTCCTGTCCTGAGTGCGGGAAATGTTTTTCAGAGAAGTCCGGTCTTTACAGACATCAGAAATCTCACACGGGGAAGAAGCCATATTCCTGTCCTGAGTGTGGGAAATGTTTTTCAGACAAGTCCGTTCTTTCCATACATCAGAGATCTCACACAGGGGAGAAGCCGTATTCCTGTCCTGAGTGTGGGAAATGTTTTTCAGAGACGTCCAGTCTTTACAGACATCAGAGATCTCACACGTGGGAGAAGCCATATTCCTGTACTGAGTGTGGGAAATGTTTTTCAGTGAAGTTCCATCTTAACACACATCAGAGATCTCATACGGGGGAGAAGCCATATTCCTGTCCTGAGTGTGGGAAATGTTTTTCACAGCAGTCCAATCTTTTCAAACATCAGAGATCTCACACAGGGGAGAAGCCATATTCCTGTCCTGAGTGTGGGAAAGGTTTTCCAGAGAAGTCCCGTCTTTACAAACATCAGAGATGTCACACGGGGGAAAAGCCGTATTCCTGTCCTGAGTGTGGGAAATGTTTTTCAAGTAACTTCAATCTTTCCAAACATCAGAGATCTCACACGGGGCAGAACCCACTTTCCTGTCCTGAGTGAGGGAAATGTTCCTCGCTGAAGTCCTGTCTTCCTGTACATGAGGGGTCCCACACAACTCTGGAGGTGTATTAGTACCTTGAGTGCGGGAAATGTCTTCTAGATGAATGTTGCTGGACATCCCAGCTCTCATGTGGGGAAGAAGCACACCCTGATATACACCTCAGATATACTCCATGGCTGATCTTCATCATGGAAGAAACAGTTGATAAGGAGATGAGAGGCCCCCAAAGACATGGATGAAGTGCAGTAAATGTCGGGGTGCAGAGTGGTCAGTAGATCCTGGAAATGAAGGACACAACTTCAGCCCTTCTTGGGTGTCGGAGTTGCGTTTCCTGATAATGATATAGCGGGTTACAGAGCTAGAAGCCGGGAGAGCCCAGATCTCGTTATCGGGGAACTTTACACAGACAACAAGAACTTCTGAAGTTGATGTCCTTCATTTCAAGGCTCTACAGAACAGTGGTGACCCCGAAGCGTCTCTCTGTCTTCAGTCCATCCTTCTCCCATCCCCCAACAGGAGGGAAGGAGAACTCCGCCCCAAACTAGGGGGGAACTTTCCTCTCATTATTTCCCTTGGCTTCTGTGTGGGTTTGGGTGGTTGGAGGAGTGCAGCACGAGAGGGAACACAGCTTGTTGTTCTATGTCTACATATGGGGTCTGGGTAGAGGGGATCCACCGGAAAATATTTCTACTTTTTGATTTTCTGCAAATCATTTCTGTTTTCACTTTGAAGGGCGATATTATGTGTGGTTTGTAAAAGGGATTGGCCCAATAGATACCACCCCACTTAGAGAATAGATGGACTAATATGACCAGCATTCATTCAGCCATGTTACATGTTGGTCTTTTCATACAGGGATTTCCTATGATCATTGTCTCCATCTAGTGGCCATAATGTGGTATGGAACTGTTTTTCCTGATTTGAGGCATTTTGGAAGTAATACCTCATTATGGCCACTAGAGTGAGGGGTGGTGTCATACAATTACCGGAGATCACCTCCCCCAACATGTTATTAGTGTACTATGTGAGGGGTGGTGTCATACAATTACCGGAGATCACCCCCCCAACATATTATTAGTGTACTATGTGAGGGGCGGTGTCATACAATTACCGGAGATCACCTCCCCCAACATGTTATTAGTGTACTACGTGAGGGGCGGTGTCATACAAATACCGGAGATCACACCCCCCCAACATATTATTAGTGTACTATATGAGGGGCGGTGTCATACAAATACCGGAGATCACCCCCCCAACATATTATTAGTGTACTACGTGAGGGGCGGTGTCATACAAATACCGGAGATCACACCCCCCAACATATTATTAGTGTACTACGTGAGGGGCGGTGTCATACAAATACCGGAGATCACACCCCAACATATTATTAGTGTGCTATGTGAGGGGCGGTGTCATACAAATACCGGAGATCACACCCCAACATATTATTAGTGTACTATGTGAGGGTTGGAGTCATACAAATACTGGAGATCACACCCCCCCAACATATTATTAGTGTACTATGTGAGGGGGGGTGTCATACAAATACCGGAGATCACACCCCCAACATATTATTAGTGTACTATGTGAGGGGCGGTGTCATACAAATACCGGAGATCACACCCCCCAACATATTATTAGTGTACTATGTGAGGGGCGGTGTCATACAAATACCGGAGATCACACCCCCCAACATATTATTAGTGTACTATGTGAGGGGCGGTGTCATACAAATACCGGAGATCACACCCCCCAACATATTATTAGTGTACTATGTGAGGGGCGGTGTCATACAAATACCGGAGATCACACCCCCAACATATTATTAGTGTGCTATGTGAGGGGTGGTGTCATACAAATACCGGAGATCACACCCCCAACATATTATTAGTGTACTATGTGAGGGGCGGTGTCATACAAATACCGGAGATCACACCCCCCAACATATTATTAGTGTGCTATGTGAGGGGCGGTGTCATACAAATACCGGAGATCACACCCCCCAACATATTATTAGTGTACTATGTTAGGGGCTGTGTCATACAAATACCGGCGATCACACCCCCAACATATTATTAGTGTACTATGTGAGGGGCGGTGTCATACAAATACCGGAGATCACACCCCCAACATATTATTAGTGTACTATGTGAGGGGCGGTGTCATACAAATACCGGAGATCACACCCCCAACATATTATTAGTGTGCTATGTGAGGGGTGGTGTCATACTGTTGTGGGCTTTTGAATCATGTCTCAAGAATATGACTTTTATCAAGACATAATGTTATATAGCAAACAGCTCAGCAGAACCGGATGTTAAGAGTTAATTTTGTCTTGGTTAAACCTTCAAGAATTCTAGTTAAAGAAATGAAGAGAACAGGGAATTAAGACTTTTCCAAGACAATGGGATGTTTGAACTGTCAACAAGGACTATTTGTATATGGAAGTGAGAAGAATGCATCTACAGAAAGTCAAACACATAGGACTCTGACTTGTAAACATTTCAACAATAATGAGACGGGAACTCAACTGTTTGGAAGCTTAACCAAAACCTGTAGAGTGTGATGAACCAACAAACCTCTGAAACTATTACTATCTACTATTGTTCACCAAGGGTGAAAGCATTAACAATTGTTTACCATGAGTCCGATACAAGGGCTAGGCAAACAGAGATTTTTTTCCCTACACAGAGGAAATGTTGATGCTGAAACCAAGGGGTGAAATTCAGGACATTTAAGTTAAAAGTTCACTGTATATCATTACAAAAATGTACTACAAAAACAGATTATAAATAAGATGTCATAGACTTTAAACACCACTAAATACTCAGCAATGGGAACTATATATCACTAACTTGAGTATTGAGATGATGGGAAGTAAGATGTATTATAAACTAGCATTAGTTACATGTCTTATCAGGAAACAAACAGGATGATACTTCAAGGAGGAATAACCGAATATACACCTATATTCCATGGTCCCTATTTAGAATATCATCGGTATGATCACTGCTATATCTGGAAAGTGCTGTATATTTTATTCCTGAAATTACCTGAAGATTCCACCCAAGATATGAGTCATATCAAATACTCACATTGTTCTGTGATACATGACCGCCACCTGGCGGGCAGGTGAGAAATAGCTTATGTACACACATTTCTCAACTAGCCAATCAGGAAGCCTGGTGGGAAGGTATCTTAGAACAATGGACTAGTGGATATAAAAAGCCCATGTGCTGTAACAGAAAAGAAAAACCTCATGAAAAAGAAGAACCCTCATAAGACCTCATGGAAAGACCTGACATCTGAAGAAGATCTCTGCTGAAATAACTACTCTTCCATCTTTTCAAACTTCCTAAAACTTTAAACATCTAAACTTATAACTTCCTACATTCTCCCCTATTGAATCTCTCACTTGCCTATATATCCGTCTAAAGGCGTTCCACTGCCAGCTAAATCCACGGGAGAGTTGCCTAGTCTGACGTCCGGGTGTGGTGAGATGTTTATTTGATTTGTATTAATTACTTTCTCTGTTGTGTAGAATCATAAAATTACCTTAGTGTATTACAACAATATTGGATAGTTAGATATATGTAGTCAGATACTGTGTTACTGTTAAAAAAATTGTTTATTGCCATATTATAAATTTTTCCATATTTCATAATTTATTGAATATTAATAACCAGAGTATCATATATCAAGGGCTTACTTCTTGCAAGCCTATGGCCACGGCATGTAAGAATATAACCTTTGAGATATTCGAAATTATTAATTATTAATAAATTTAATAAATATCATATCATTTAAATTTGTGATTGATGTAATTAGTTAGAGACATTATTAGTGTGTCTTACATTGGTAGGATATATTTTTGATTGTGTGTACCAATATTCATTTATCACCAGTCTTTTGTGTTTTGTGTTAATGTATATATAATTTTTGTACATAAATAAATTTTTATATTTATCTATTATAAGGCAAATTTTGTGTGTATGGTACGAAATCATATTGGCTAAAAGAATTCAAGGTATAATAATAAGTGGTGATCAAATTATCAAAGTGTCCAAATTATTGGTTTACTAAATATTTGCCGTATTTTAACGGCTGGAGGCACTGTAATATTTCATCTAAGGGAAAGGGACACGCCCTTTATAAATAATATATATCCTTACATAAACCACCACAACATAAATTTGGAGGCACTGCTGAGATCCATAGAAATCGTACCATAATACAAAACGCACTGGTGATTGTATATTTGTACACGTTATCAAACATATATTTTGTATCAAAATGGCATCCAGTAATCACGGATCCACCTCTTCCAAGCATAACGAGGAAAATATGGCGGCTCAAGGCATTGAGCAGGAAGTTATGAAGCCAGCTCGGAAAGCTGCCGGTGCTTGGCAGAAGTATGTTGAAAATGAAGTAATAAATTATCTCCGCAAGAGATTGAATTTGGGGGATAGTAATAATGAATTTGTGGATGAAGAAAAAGAGCAGGCCATGAGCACCTTTGAGGACCTGTTTAACCAAAAGGGCCAGGTTGTTGGGTTTTTAATAGCATTTGCTGGAGCAGAAAGTGATAGAAGCCGTGACAGACTTCTCCTAGAAGCTTGGCCCATGTTATGGTTCATGACCGCTGGAGCTGCCCAGCAGACCAGGACTCTAAGGGAAGAGTTGTCAGAGGCCCGCCTCTTGTTAGAAAGCAAAAATCAGGACATTGAGTCTTTGAAAGGGAAGCTTGGTCATGCCGGTGTTCGTTTAGACGAATCCGAGAAACATTATGATAGATTGGTCGGAGACTTTCGAAGTGCTCAGGACCTATATGAAAGAAACTTTCAGGAATTAAAACAACTTCAAAAGAAGTATCAGGACTTAAAAGATGAGGTGGAGTACTTCAGATCAGAGAGGTTATCTCCTGTCAAAATTAAAGTTCACCCAGGGGATAAGCATGACCAGTCAGAACTTACCTTGATAAAATCTGAGCAGAAAACTCTGGAGGAGCAGATTATAAGGTTGACGGCCCAAATAAATTCTGGGGTCCAAAGACGGACCAACCCAGTCAAGCCAGAGGCTGATGAGCGGAGATACCCGCATCACAGCGAAGTATCTGATAGTGAGTCAGGGTCAGAATATAGGTCACCTCCTAGGCTTTCAAGATACACTCCAGAGCGCTCAGAAGAAAAATATGAGGTTTCATATAGGCAGGAAGGGAAATCCCAGGGGTCATTCAGGAGATATGACACCCCAAAGGTCATTAAGTTCCTGAAGGACACTGTTCCTATGTTTTCTAAGAAAGGGTCCCTTGAGATCACCGAACACATGAGAACATATGAACAGACGTTAGAGATTCTGGGCATTAGAGATGACCACACCAAAATAGAATTGTTGCCATGGGTGTTTGAAGAGAAATACCGGCAATTCTTTGAGACCTTGAGGGCCTATTCCAATCAGTCCTGGAGAGAGGTTAAACATAAGTGCCACATGGAATTTGGGCCTTATAAAACTGTAACCTCTGCCAAGGCTGCGGCCTACAATTTAAAGTGTGGTCCTCACCAAAGCCCTGCAGAATTTCTGGCTGTCCTCAGAAATGCCTATTTCCTGGCTGAAAAGGATCCCAATCCTAACCAGCCAGAATTCAAGACACTATTCTATGAAGCATTACCTGCTTACATAAAATTGGGACTTGCAAAGGATTACAGAAAGGGATGCTCTCTTGATTGGTTGGTGAGAGAGAGTGACTATTTATTCTCGATCCAACAGTCCAGTGAGGGCGGGATAAAAAGAGAACCTAAAAATAGCCCCAAGATAGTAGCAGCCACTACCGTTTCCCCTCCAAATCCAAATGTGCAGGCAGAGAAGAAATCATATGCGGAAGTAGTCCGTGGGGGTAAAACCAATGGTTCCCCTAGATTTGCACCTCAAACCCAGCAAGTGAAGGAGGTCCATAACTTTGCACCCCAAAACCAGTGGGTGAGAAAGGATAGGCAAAAGCCAGGGAACTACGGTAGTGGAAGTGAGAAGAATAAAAAGTATGGTAAGGGCCAGTACAGTGATGAAAATCAAAGGAGGCAATGGTATCCTCAGAGGTTCTATTATCCTCGCCAAAACCAACATGGGAATTTTTATGGGAACCCCAATTTCAACAGGAACCATAATTACAATAAGAATCCCAATTTTAATAAAAACTCCGATTTCCAAAGATTTCCTCCACGCCAAGAACACCCTCAGGCTCAAAGGGGGGATACAGTACCCCAGGCTCCCTTTAATAACAGGGAGACCCCAAAACCTCAGAGAGAACAATGGCGTCGGGACCAGAGCAGTAGTTCTGACTCTGAGTCTCATTACCAGTCTCGTCCAAAATACAAGCGCAAGTATAAGAAGAGGGAGAATCAACAGAATGACTCCTCTGAGCGTATTGGACAAATAGAGGCACAGGTCAGCAAAATGGCTGAACAGATGGACAGGCTTGCCACTCAATTTCCATCCAATCCTTTTTTAGGAGCAGCTCCTGTGACCAACCAAGGGTCACAGAATTAACAGGCAACCAAGCCTTAAACCAACAGGGGAGGACACTGAGTCAAATGACAGGAGATGTGTGCCCCGTCCCTGACACGCCTACTAATGGAGAAGCTAGTTCTCAGGCAAAGGGGGACCAGTTGTTGGTTATTAATGATTCTCCTGTTTTTCAGTGTCCATCTATTGCCCCTAATATAGTCGCGGCATCGGAAGTCGTCGGGATTGACAAGCCAGACGGAGCACCAACTTCTAGTTGTGCTTCTGTCTTGAGACAGTCCAAGAATCCCACCAGGGAGGATAAGGGTAATGTGTCCACCACATGCGGTGAGATAAGAGCCAGTCATATGTTATTGAAGGGCCCACAGATCTTCAACCACACTAATTTCATGTGTGAGCTGACTGAATCTGATGGGAGATATTATGCCACGGTGCAGGTGCAGGATGCCAGTGATCTTTCGATTGTCGGCTTAATAGACACTGGATCCCAAGCAACCATCATGTCACAGGAGCATTTTGACAAAGTGGCGAATGTCATGCCCACCAAGCCAAGACTTAAAAGTTTTGACAGCTCATTGATTGGTGTAGGTGGAGACCCTTTACAAGTCATGGGTACCGCCTGGCTGAAACTGAAACTGGGTAATAAGGAACTGAGACACCCCATCATCATTGCTAGCATATCACAGCACCACATGATAATTGGGATGGACTTCCTAAAAAGGCTGAACACCATAGTTGATTGTGTGAACCAAGTCCTGTGGTCACAGGTAAATACCCCAATTAAATATGGGAAACTTAAAACTCCCCATTCCCGACAACACTGCCACCTGGTGGAAGAAAGGCCTGGATCATTAGAAATCCATTTCAGGAACAGCCAACTTCCTGATGTAACGGTTATCAAACCTGATGACTGTAACCCTATCAGAAGAGATGAGGAACACATTTATAGAATTCCCCAAGATAAAATCAAAGATATTTCCCTCCAAGATGACATCCTTACGATATCTTTTCATCAGGAGGATAAACCAAGAAAAGGGGGAGATCACACCCAATTCTTGACAGGTATTGAAAGGGTTAACAGCGACTTGTTTATCCCCATCCGGATAAATGGTCTTAATAGGTCAAAATATGCCAAACTAGATTTGAGACAGGAACACAGCTTTGTAAGCCATGGGTTGATAAAACACCTGACCGAAATGGAAATGATCCGTTTCTCCACACCTCAGCGTCATTGGAATTCAGACTCCCTTGATGACTCTGATGATCACAATTCAATGGCTAGGTGTCTCTTAAACGTCACTGTAGGAAACAAAACAGCCGCCCATGTGTTCCTAGTCTTGGATAATTCCCAAACTAAAATTTATTTTGGCAACGATATATTACATCGCTTTGCAATGCAAGTCGACCTAATTAATGACTGTTTATGGAGTCGACTAAAGGGGGACCCCGAAAAATACCAAAATCTGGACTTAGCTTTAAAATCCCAGCAACAGATGCCTTATGCTGTTGAAGTCCAGGTAGCCCAAAAGATTACAATTCCTAAGGGCATAAATAATTTCATACTCCCCATCCAAGTTAAAAAGGGACATAGACTGAAGGGGTCAGATGCATTAGTATGCCTCTCCCATAAAATGCAGGGGGAGGGACTGAACATTACACACACGCCCCTAGTCAACACACATCAATCCCCGATGTACATTTACGTACATAATCTGTCCAATCAGGACATCGTCTTACCCAAAGAGACCCTTATTGGTCTAGCGGTAGAGACTGAATATTACACCTTTGGGGTCACTAACCAGGTGATTGGACTCATCCCCGATGAATATTTGTCGGAGGAACAATTAATTGAACAAACATTCCATTCATTACCAGAGGGTATTTTCACCATAGAGTCCATTTATCCATTCGATTCTAAAGATGGCACCTGTCGAATCGAAGAGACATCAATTGTCTTTGATCACCCAATCAAGGAACAAGAGTACCCCAAAGAACCTGGATGGCAGGAGAACACACACACACATCACATACCCAATGACCTCACCACAAAACTTGAAGAGGCATATGAGATAGGTCAGCCGGAAAGCTTTCCTGGATTCAAGGAGTTAGTGGAAGAGATGGTGGCCCTCGCCGACGCGTGTGCCAGTGATCTCGACCGACAATTGCTCCGAGAGCTTCTCCTTGAATTCCAAGAGATCTTTGCCAAGGATTCTTACGATTGTGGGACTACTGACCTACACATCGCTAGGATCCAAACAGATCCAGATGCCCCACCAGTATTCGTAAGACAGTATAGGTTACCATTAGCTTCCTATGAATCTCTAGCTGAGATTATCAGGAAGTTACATGAAAGGGGTATAATTAGGCCCATCCACAGCTCCTACAACCACCCGATCCTGGGTATTTTAAAACCCAATGGACAATGGCGTTTGTGCGCTGACCTCCGTCAGCTGAACAAACGTGTGTACATGTCAGGATGGCCTGTTCCATACATAGACCAATGTCTAGCCCAGCTCCAAGGATCCCAGGTTTTCACAGCTTTGGATTGTGCACAGGGGTATTGGACCATAAAGGTGAGTGAGGAAGACCAATACAAACTGGCCTTCAGTTTTGGGAATCGACAATATTGTTGGGTGAGAATGCCTTTCGGATTCATAAATTCCGGACATGAATTTGCTGTGTTCATGCACAAGGCCATGCCAGACGCCTTCGAAAGGGGGACGTTGGCATATGTGGACGATATCCTGATCAAAAGTACTGATATGGCCAAACACATTACAGAACTTCGGCATGTCCTGGGCCAATTAAAAGCAGCAGGAGTTAAACTGTCCTTACAAAAAGCCCAGTGGTGTCGCACGAAGGTAAACTTCCTAGGCCATGAAGTTACTGCTGAAGGTTTGAACCCACAAAAGAAGAAAGTTGAGGCGGTTCTGAACTGTAAAGTCCCTACTAACCTTAAAGAATTGAGATCATTCCTAGGTATGGTAAACTACTCGCGTAAGTTTATTGACAATTACGCCGAGATAAGCAAGCCACTGCTTCACCTACTGAAGAAGGATGTCGAATGGTCGTGGGGTAAGAAACAGGAGGACGCCATGAAGGAATTAAAGGAACGTCTCACACAAGCGCCGTGTCTCGGATATCCCGAAGGGGGTAAAAATTTCTATCTAGAGACAGGGTTTACGCAGGTAAGTATGAGTTCTGTTCTTTACCAGAAACGTGATGATGTCAGTAAGGTGATTGCCTATGCCAGTAAAACTTTGTCCCCGGTTGAAGTAAAGTTCAGTGACTGTGAAAAAGCTCTATTGTCCACCGTGTGGGCATTACAGAATTTTCGCAGTTACATTCAGGGAGAGAGAATCATTGTTGAAACGGCACACCAGCCTTTACAGTATTTAAAGAGTGAACGTATCAAGGGAGGAAATGTGTCTAATAGCCGCATCACTGCTTGGACTTTGTCTTTGCAAGGGTGGCCTCTTGAAATTCGGTACAAACAGAACAAGGAAAGTCCAGTAGCCCAGGGCCTAGCCGAGCTCCATGATTGTTCCGCAACTACGCCTGCTATGGAGGCCCCGGACACTGACTTTCTGGAAGAACAACTGTTCTCTCCCTACAAGGTTTATGATGAAGAATACTGTAAACAGCTGCCGTGTGTATATGTGGATGGTTGTGCTTTTCATCACAAGGATGGGGAACAGCTCCAACTAGTGGCAGGTATTGGAATCGTTTGGACCCAAGGTGTCACCCCAATTTCTGTGGGATACAAACTTGGACCAAAAAGCAGTCAGGTTGCTGAACTTACTGCAATTCTTAGAGCAGTTGAGATGGCTATAGAGTTCAACATCAGAGAGTGTGCCATCATAACCGATTCCAATTATGTCAGGAATAGTTTTGTGGAGTATTTCCCTAGGTGGAAGCGAAACAACATGAACAAGAGTAATCACAAACCCGTGAAACATGGTAAGCTCTTTTGTCACATTGATGAACTGGTAAGGTCCAATGATCTCACCCTGCACTTCAAGAAGACCAAGGGCCACTCCAAGGTTCTAGGTGCCGAGAAAGAAGGGAACGATCTGGCCGATTCTCTAGCCAAGGAAGGGGCAATCACCGGTGAACTGTTAGACATTGATCAATTTCTAGGTACCGTACAGGTTGAAGCTGTCACCAGGCAACAGGCCAGAACAGCTGGTGATCCAAATGCAATACAGTGGAGTCACGATTCTCCTAGTGAGGATTTAATTACTGCCCAAAAAGAAGACCCAATAATTGGCTTGTTTTATAGTCATATAGAAGATCCCAACCAAAATCCCATAAATAAGGAAGTATGTAGTGGGAAGGAGGATTTACGTATCTTAATGAAATCCAAATCCCAATTCTCTTTATACCAGGGATTGTTGATACGAACCTCAAAGGGTGGCGTACAACAATGGGTCGTCCCACTTAAATTTAGAGGTTTGATGCTACAGCATGCCCATGATGCTCCCACTTCCGGTCATCGTGGAGAGAAGATCACGTATGAGATCCTGCGGGATTATGCCTACTGGCCTCATATGTTGCGTGATGTGAAGGAGTACTGCCAAGGTTGCCTAATATGTCCCCAATTTCAACCTACCAAGCCAACTCACAGAGCACCTCTCCAGAAGAGGGGGATATGTATGCCTTGGTCAGACCTTCAGATGGATTTTATTGGGCCAGTAACAAAATCTTCACGAGGAAATCGGTATATGTTAACAGTTACATGTTTATTCACCAAGTATGTCGAATGTATACCAGCACCAAATAATAGCTCCGAGACATGTGCTGCATTGCTAATAAATCATGTATTTTCTCGTTTTGGTTTACCTCAGAGGATAGAGTCTGATAGAGGATCGCACTTCACTAGCGAAGTGATGGCCAAATTGTGGAAAATTTTGGGGGTTAAAAGGAAATTGCATATCGCCTATCGGCCAGCCTCTAGTGGTGGTGTAGAACGATACAATCAGACCATCGTTAACGTCCTTAAGAAATTTGTTAAGGAAACAGGTAAAGATTGGGATGTCAAACTCCCGCTGGTCCTGATGGCGTTGAGGGCTACTCCGAATACAGTTACAAAAATGTCATCTTTTGAACTGATGACAGGTAGACGGATGGTACTGCCCCAGCACTTATTGTATCGCACTACAGATCAAAATTTGATCAATGCTACCACCACACACCAGTACATAGAGGATTTACGTAAACATCTGCAATATGCTTTTGCCTTTGCCCAGCGAAATTTGGAAAGAGCTGCAACTAGTGCTAAGACATACTATGATCTCAAAACCTCCAAGAAGGAATATGAGATTGGTGACAAGGTCTATCTATACAACTTTGCAAGAGACCAGATCAAGGAACGG
The DNA here is from genome assembly GCF_062004578.1 of Staurois parvus. NCBI lineage: Eukaryota > Metazoa > Chordata > Amphibia > Anura > Ranidae > Staurois > Staurois parvus. The sequence goes on along the minus strand of NW_028317970.1, from coordinate 1,529,137 downwards.
AAATTCCTTCCATCTTGGAAAGGTCCGTTCTCTATCATTGATAAAATCTCTCCGGTCGCATATAAATTGCAGGTGACACGGTATGGTGAAATCAGTGATAGATGGGTGCACATCAACCAATTACGTGCTTGCCATCCGAAGTCTCAATTGCAGTTGTTGAAAGACTAAACCCACCAATTCCTATCTGGAGATATTGAGATCATTCTTAAACTTCCTTTAAACATATAATTCATCTTTTGCCTTACAGGATCCAGTAACATAATTTTATGTATATCCCATACTTAAACTGTTCATTTTAATAATTTAGAAAGGAAGGCCCAGACTATGACCAGACCGGCGATCGGAGGTGTCGATGACTGGACCCTAGAAGGAAGCTATGACGTCCTGTGGGAAAGACTAGATGCCAGAGATCGATCCGGAGACGATAACCTGATGTCCAAGGCCACCAAGGGCCAGTCCAGAGGAAAAGACCCGCCTAGGAGACCGTCTAAGAGATCCGTCGTGCGGAGGACCATGGACCCCAAGGTGGATGTGCCAGGCCAGGCCGGCCTCATCACAAGACCAGGATCGTCATCGGAAGTGTCCATCTAAAGACGCCGAGTCAAGTTGAGGAACAACCAGCATGACCGCTGCCATTTTATTATCGGAAATTTTTTTTTTTTTTTTTTTTTATTTCATTCACTTCACCGGAGAAGACGAACAATCACTCTAGCCAAAAGCCCCACTCATGTTTTGCGACACAGACACCCCTATACACGTGCCTGTACCCCAAACAAAGGGGGATTTTGTTGTGGGCTTTTGAATCATGTCTCAAGAATATGACTTTTATCAAGACATAATGTTATATAGCAAACAGCTCAGCAGAACCGGATGTTAAGAGTTAATTTTGTCTTGGTTAAACCTTCAAGAATTCTAGTTAAAGAAATGAAGAGAACAGGGAATTAAGACTTTTCCAAGACAATGGGATGTTTGAACTGTCAACAAGGACTATTTGTATATGGAAGTGAGAAGAATGCATCTACAGAAAGTCAAACACATAGGACTCTGACTTGTAAACATTTCAACAATAATGAGACGGGAACTCAACTGTTTGGAAGCTTAACCAAAACCTGTAGAGTGTGATGAACCAACAAACCTCTGAAACTATTACTATCTACTATTGTTCACCAAGGGTGAAAGCATTAACAATTGTTTACCATGAGTCCGATACAAGGGCTAGGCAAACAGAGATTTTTTTCCCTACACAGAGGAAATGTTGATGCTGAAACCAAGGGGTGAAATTCAGGACATTTAAGTTAAAAGTTCACTGTATATCATTACAAAAATGTACTACAAAAACAGATTATAAATAAGATGTCATAGACTTTAAACACCACTAAATACTCAGCAATGGGAACTATATATCACTAACTTGAGTATTGAGATGATGGGAAGTAAGATGTATTATAAACTAGCATTAGTTACATGTCTTATCAGGAAACAAACAGGATGATACTTCAAGGAGGAATAACCGAATATACACCTATATTCCATGGTCCCTATTTAGAATATCATCGGTATGATCACTGCTATATCTGGAAAGTGCTGTATATTTTATTCCTGAAATTACCTGAAGATTCCACCCAAGATATGAGTCATATCAAATACTCACATTGTTCTGTGATACATGACCGCCACCTGGCGGGCAGGTGAGAAATAGCTTATGTACACACATTTCTCAACTAGCCAATCAGGAAGCCTGGTGGGAAGGTATCTTAGAACAATGGACTAGTGGATATAAAAAGCCCATGTGCTGTAACAGAAAAGAAAAACCTCATGAAAAAGAAGAACCCTCATAAGACCTCATGGAAAGACCTGACATCTGAAGAAGATCTCTGCTGAAATAACTACTCTTCCATCTTTTCAAACTTCCTAAAACTTTAAACATCTAAACTTATAACTTCCTACATTCTCCCCTATTGAATCTCTCACTTGCCTATATATCCGTCTAAAGGCGTTCCACTGCCAGCTAAATCCACGGGAGAGTTGCCTAGTCTGACGTCCGGGTGTGGTGAGATGTTTATTTGATTTGTATTAATTACTTTCTCTGTTGTGTAGAATCATAAAATTACCTTAGTGTATTACAACAATATTGGATAGTTAGATATATGTAGTCAGATACTGTGTTACTGTTAAAAAAATTGTTTATTGCCATATTATAAATTTTTCCATATTTCATAATTTATTGAATATTAATAACCAGAGTATCATATATCAAGGGCTTACTTCTTGCAAGCCTATGGCCACGGCATGTAAGAATATAACCTTTGAGATATTCGAAATTATTAATTATTAATAAATTTAATAAATATCATATCATTTAAATTTGTGATTGATGTAATTAGTTAGAGACATTATTAGTGTGTCTTACATTGGTAGGATATATTTTTGATTGTGTGTACCAATATTCATTTATCACCAGTCTTTTGTGTTTTGTGTTAATGTATATATAATTTTTGTACATAAATAAATTTTTATATTTATCTATTATAAGGCAAATTTTGTGTGTATGGTACGAAATCATATTGGCTAAAAGAATTCAAGGTATAATAATAAGTGGTGATCAAATTATCAAAGTGTCCAAATTATTGGTTTACTAAATATTTGCCGTATTTTAACGGCTGGAGGCACTGTAATATTTCATCTAAGGGAAAGGGACACGCCCTTTATAAATAATATATATCCTTACATAAACCACCACAACATAAATTTGGAGGCACTGCTGAGATCCATAGAAATCGTACCATAATACAAAACGCACTGGTGATTGTATATTTGTACACGTTATCAAACATATATTTTGTATCAAAATGGCATCCAGTAATCACGGATCCACCTCTTCCAAGCATAACGAGGAAAATATGGCGGCTCAAGGCATTGAGCAGGAAGTTATGAAGCCAGCTCGGAAAGCTGCCGGTGCTTGGCAGAAGTATGTTGAAAATGAAGTAATAAATTATCTCCGCAAGAGATTGAATTTGGGGGATAGTAATAATGAATTTGTGGATGAAGAAAAAGAGCAGGCCATGAGCACCTTTGAGGACCTGTTTAACCAAAAGGGCCAGGTTGTTGGGTTTTTAATAGCATTTGCTGGAGCAGAAAGTGATAGAAGCCGTGACAGACTTCTCCTAGAAGCTTGGCCCATGTTATGGTTCATGACCGCTGGAGCTGCCCAGCAGACCAGGACTCTAAGGGAAGAGTTGTCAGAGGCCCGCCTCTTGTTAGAAAGCAAAAATCAGGACATTGAGTCTTTGAAAGGGAAGCTTGGTCATGCCGGTGTTCGTTTAGACGAATCCGAGAAACATTATGATAGATTGGTCGGAGACTTTCGAAGTGCTCAGGACCTATATGAAAGAAACTTTCAGGAATTAAAACAACTTCAAAAGAAGTATCAGGACTTAAAAGATGAGGTGGAGTACTTCAGATCAGAGAGGTTATCTCCTGTCAAAATTAAAGTTCACCCAGGGGATAAGCATGACCAGTCAGAACTTACCTTGATAAAATCTGAGCAGAAAACTCTGGAGGAGCAGATTATAAGGTTGACGGCCCAAATAAATTCTGGGGTCCAAAGACGGACCAACCCAGTCAAGCCAGAGGCTGATGAGCGGAGATACCCGCATCACAGCGAAGTATCTGATAGTGAGTCAGGGTCAGAATATAGGTCACCTCCTAGGCTTTCAAGATACACTCCAGAGCGCTCAGAAGAAAAATATGAGGTTTCATATAGGCAGGAAGGGAAATCCCAGGGGTCATTCAGGAGATATGACACCCCAAAGGTCATTAAGTTCCTGAAGGACACTGTTCCTATGTTTTCTAAGAAAGGGTCCCTTGAGATCACCGAACACATGAGAACATATGAACAGACGTTAGAGATTCTGGGCATTAGAGATGACCACACCAAAATAGAATTGTTGCCATGGGTGTTTGAAGAGAAATACCGGCAATTCTTTGAGACCTTGAGGGCCTATTCCAATCAGTCCTGGAGAGAGGTTAAACATAAGTGCCACATGGAATTTGGGCCTTATAAAACTGTAACCTCTGCCAAGGCTGCGGCCTACAATTTAAAGTGTGGTCCTCACCAAAGCCCTGCAGAATTTCTGGCTGTCCTCAGAAATGCCTATTTCCTGGCTGAAAAGGATCCCAATCCTAACCAGCCAGAATTCAAGACACTATTCTATGAAGCATTACCTGCTTACATAAAATTGGGACTTGCAAAGGATTACAGAAAGGGATGCTCTCTTGATTGGTTGGTGAGAGAGAGTGACTATTTATTCTCGATCCAACAGTCCAGTGAGGGCGGGATAAAAAGAGAACCTAAAAATAGCCCCAAGATAGTAGCAGCCACTACCGTTTCCCCTCCAAATCCAAATGTGCAGGCAGAGAAGAAATCATATGCGGAAGTAGTCCGTGGGGGTAAAACCAATGGTTCCCCTAGATTTGCACCTCAAACCCAGCAAGTGAAGGAGGTCCATAACTTTGCACCCCAAAACCAGTGGGTGAGAAAGGATAGGCAAAAGCCAGGGAACTACGGTAGTGGAAGTGAGAAGAATAAAAAGTATGGTAAGGGCCAGTACAGTGATGAAAATCAAAGGAGGCAATGGTATCCTCAGAGGTTCTATTATCCTCGCCAAAACCAACATGGGAATTTTTATGGGAACCCCAATTTCAACAGGAACCATAATTACAATAAGAATCCCAATTTTAATAAAAACTCCGATTTCCAAAGATTTCCTCCACGCCAAGAACACCCTCAGGCTCAAAGGGGGGATACAGTACCCCAGGCTCCCTTTAATAACAGGGAGACCCCAAAACCTCAGAGAGAACAATGGCGTCGGGACCAGAGCAGTAGTTCTGACTCTGAGTCTCATTACCAGTCTCGTCCAAAATACAAGCGCAAGTATAAGAAGAGGGAGAATCAACAGAATGACTCCTCTGAGCGTATTGGACAAATAGAGGCACAGGTCAGCAAAATGGCTGAACAGATGGACAGGCTTGCCACTCAATTTCCATCCAATCCTTTTTTAGGAGCAGCTCCTGTGACCAACCAAGGGTCACAGAATTAACAGGCAACCAAGCCTTAAACCAACAGGGGAGGACACTGAGTCAAATGACAGGAGATGTGTGCCCCGTCCCTGACACGCCTACTAATGGAGAAGCTAGTTCTCAGGCAAAGGGGGACCAGTTGTTGGTTATTAATGATTCTCCTGTTTTTCAGTGTCCATCTATTGCCCCTAATATAGTCGCGGCATCGGAAGTCGTCGGGATTGACAAGCCAGACGGAGCACCAACTTCTAGTTGTGCTTCTGTCTTGAGACAGTCCAAGAATCCCACCAGGGAGGATAAGGGTAATGTGTCCACCACATGCGGTGAGATAAGAGCCAGTCATATGTTATTGAAGGGCCCACAGATCTTCAACCACACTAATTTCATGTGTGAGCTGACTGAATCTGATGGGAGATATTATGCCACGGTGCAGGTGCAGGATGCCAGTGATCTTTCGATTGTCGGCTTAATAGACACTGGATCCCAAGCAACCATCATGTCACAGGAGCATTTTGACAAAGTGGCGAATGTCATGCCCACCAAGCCAAGACTTAAAAGTTTTGACAGCTCATTGATTGGTGTAGGTGGAGACCCTTTACAAGTCATGGGTACCGCCTGGCTGAAACTGAAACTGGGTAATAAGGAACTGAGACACCCCATCATCATTGCTAGCATATCACAGCACCACATGATAATTGGGATGGACTTCCTAAAAAGGCTGAACACCATAGTTGATTGTGTGAACCAAGTCCTGTGGTCACAGGTAAATACCCCAATTAAATATGGGAAACTTAAAACTCCCCATTCCCGACAACACTGCCACCTGGTGGAAGAAAGGCCTGGATCATTAGAAATCCATTTCAGGAACAGCCAACTTCCTGATGTAACGGTTATCAAACCTGATGACTGTAACCCTATCAGAAGAGATGAGGAACACATTTATAGAATTCCCCAAGATAAAATCAAAGATATTTCCCTCCAAGATGACATCCTTACGATATCTTTTCATCAGGAGGATAAACCAAGAAAAGGGGGAGATCACACCCAATTCTTGACAGGTATTGAAAGGGTTAACAGCGACTTGTTTATCCCCATCCGGATAAATGGTCTTAATAGGTCAAAATATGCCAAACTAGATTTGAGACAGGAACACAGCTTTGTAAGCCATGGGTTGATAAAACACCTGACCGAAATGGAAATGATCCGTTTCTCCACACCTCAGCGTCATTGGAATTCAGACTCCCTTGATGACTCTGATGATCACAATTCAATGGCTAGGTGTCTCTTAAACGTCACTGTAGGAAACAAAACAGCCGCCCATGTGTTCCTAGTCTTGGATAATTCCCAAACTAAAATTTATTTTGGCAACGATATATTACATCGCTTTGCAATGCAAGTCGACCTAATTAATGACTGTTTATGGAGTCGACTAAAGGGGGACCCCGAAAAATACCAAAATCTGGACTTAGCTTTAAAATCCCAGCAACAGATGCCTTATGCTGTTGAAGTCCAGGTAGCCCAAAAGATTACAATTCCTAAGGGCATAAATAATTTCATACTCCCCATCCAAGTTAAAAAGGGACATAGACTGAAGGGGTCAGATGCATTAGTATGCCTCTCCCATAAAATGCAGGGGGAGGGACTGAACATTACACACACGCCCCTAGTCAACACACATCAATCCCCGATGTACATTTACGTACATAATCTGTCCAATCAGGACATCGTCTTACCCAAAGAGACCCTTATTGGTCTAGCGGTAGAGACTGAATATTACACCTTTGGGGTCACTAACCAGGTGATTGGACTCATCCCCGATGAATATTTGTCGGAGGAACAATTAATTGAACAAACATTCCATTCATTACCAGAGGGTATTTTCACCATAGAGTCCATTTATCCATTCGATTCTAAAGATGGCACCTGTCGAATCGAAGAGACATCAATTGTCTTTGATCACCCAATCAAGGAACAAGAGTACCCCAAAGAACCTGGATGGCAGGAGAACACACACACACATCACATACCCAATGACCTCACCACAAAACTTGAAGAGGCATATGAGATAGGTCAGCCGGAAAGCTTTCCTGGATTCAAGGAGTTAGTGGAAGAGATGGTGGCCCTCGCCGACGCGTGTGCCAGTGATCTCGACCGACAATTGCTCCGAGAGCTTCTCCTTGAATTCCAAGAGATCTTTGCCAAGGATTCTTACGATTGTGGGACTACTGACCTACACATCGCTAGGATCCAAACAGATCCAGATGCCCCACCAGTATTCGTAAGACAGTATAGGTTACCATTAGCTTCCTATGAATCTCTAGCTGAGATTATCAGGAAGTTACATGAAAGGGGTATAATTAGGCCCATCCACAGCTCCTACAACCACCCGATCCTGGGTATTTTAAAACCCAATGGACAATGGCGTTTGTGCGCTGACCTCCGTCAGCTGAACAAACGTGTGTACATGTCAGGATGGCCTGTTCCATACATAGACCAATGTCTAGCCCAGCTCCAAGGATCCCAGGTTTTCACAGCTTTGGATTGTGCACAGGGGTATTGGACCATAAAGGTGAGTGAGGAAGACCAATACAAACTGGCCTTCAGTTTTGGGAATCGACAATATTGTTGGGTGAGAATGCCTTTCGGATTCATAAATTCCGGACATGAATTTGCTGTGTTCATGCACAAGGCCATGCCAGACGCCTTCGAAAGGGGGACGTTGGCATATGTGGACGATATCCTGATCAAAAGTACTGATATGGCCAAACACATTACAGAACTTCGGCATGTCCTGGGCCAATTAAAAGCAGCAGGAGTTAAACTGTCCTTACAAAAAGCCCAGTGGTGTCGCACGAAGGTAAACTTCCTAGGCCATGAAGTTACTGCTGAAGGTTTGAACCCACAAAAGAAGAAAGTTGAGGCGGTTCTGAACTGTAAAGTCCCTACTAACCTTAAAGAATTGAGATCATTCCTAGGTATGGTAAACTACTCGCGTAAGTTTATTGACAATTACGCCGAGATAAGCAAGCCACTGCTTCACCTACTGAAGAAGGATGTCGAATGGTCGTGGGGTAAGAAACAGGAGGACGCCATGAAGGAATTAAAGGAACGTCTCACACAAGCGCCGTGTCTCGGATATCCCGAAGGGGGTAAAAATTTCTATCTAGAGACAGGGTTTACGCAGGTAAGTATGAGTTCTGTTCTTTACCAGAAACGTGATGATGTCAGTAAGGTGATTGCCTATGCCAGTAAAACTTTGTCCCCGGTTGAAGTAAAGTTCAGTGACTGTGAAAAAGCTCTATTGTCCACCGTGTGGGCATTACAGAATTTTCGCAGTTACATTCAGGGAGAGAGAATCATTGTTGAAACGGCACACCAGCCTTTACAGTATTTAAAGAGTGAACGTATCAAGGGAGGAAATGTGTCTAATAGCCGCATCACTGCTTGGACTTTGTCTTTGCAAGGGTGGCCTCTTGAAATTCGGTACAAACAGAACAAGGAAAGTCCAGTAGCCCAGGGCCTAGCCGAGCTCCATGATTGTTCCGCAACTACGCCTGCTATGGAGGCCCCGGACACTGACTTTCTGGAAGAACAACTGTTCTCTCCCTACAAGGTTTATGATGAAGAATACTGTAAACAGCTGCCGTGTGTATATGTGGATGGTTGTGCTTTTCATCACAAGGATGGGGAACAGCTCCAACTAGTGGCAGGTATTGGAATCGTTTGGACCCAAGGTGTCACCCCAATTTCTGTGGGATACAAACTTGGACCAAAAAGCAGTCAGGTTGCTGAACTTACTGCAATTCTTAGAGCAGTTGAGATGGCTATAGAGTTCAACATCAGAGAGTGTGCCATCATAACCGATTCCAATTATGTCAGGAATAGTTTTGTGGAGTATTTCCCTAGGTGGAAGCGAAACAACATGAACAAGAGTAATCACAAACCCGTGAAACATGGTAAGCTCTTTTGTCACATTGATGAACTGGTAAGGTCCAATGATCTCACCCTGCACTTCAAGAAGACCAAGGGCCACTCCAAGGTTCTAGGTGCCGAGAAAGAAGGGAACGATCTGGCCGATTCTCTAGCCAAGGAAGGGGCAATCACCGGTGAACTGTTAGACATTGATCAATTTCTAGGTACCGTACAGGTTGAAGCTGTCACCAGGCAACAGGCCAGAACAGCTGGTGATCCAAATGCAATACAGTGGAGTCACGATTCTCCTAGTGAGGATTTAATTACTGCCCAAAAAGAAGACCCAATAATTGGCTTGTTTTATAGTCATATAGAAGATCCCAACCAAAATCCCATAAATAAGGAAGTATGTAGTGGGAAGGAGGATTTACGTATCTTAATGAAATCCAAATCCCAATTCTCTTTATACCAGGGATTGTTGATACGAACCTCAAAGGGTGGCGTACAACAATGGGTCGTCCCACTTAAATTTAGAGGTTTGATGCTACAGCATGCCCATGATGCTCCCACTTCCGGTCATCGTGGAGAGAAGATCACGTATGAGATCCTGCGGGATTATGCCTACTGGCCTCATATGTTGCGTGATGTGAAGGAGTACTGCCAAGGTTGCCTAATATGTCCCCAATTTCAACCTACCAAGCCAACTCACAGAGCACCTCTCCAGAAGAGGGGGATATGTATGCCTTGGTCAGACCTTCAGATGGATTTTATTGGGCCAGTAACAAAATCTTCACGAGGAAATCGGTATATGTTAACAGTTACATGTTTATTCACCAAGTATGTCGAATGTATACCAGCACCAAATAATAGCTCCGAGACATGTGCTGCATTGCTAATAAATCATGTATTTTCTCGTTTTGGTTTACCTCAGAGGATAGAGTCTGATAGAGGATCGCACTTCACTAGCGAAGTGATGGCCAAATTGTGGAAAATTTTGGGGGTTAAAAGGAAATTGCATATCGCCTATCGGCCAGCCTCTAGTGGTGGTGTAGAACGATACAATCAGACCATCGTTAACGTCCTTAAGAAATTTGTTAAGGAAACAGGTAAAGATTGGGATGTCAAACTCCCGCTGGTCCTGATGGCGTTGAGGGCTACTCCGAATACAGTTACAAAAATGTCATCTTTTGAACTGATGACAGGTAGACGGATGGTACTGCCCCAGCACTTATTGTATCGCACTACAGATCAAAATTTGATCAATGCTACCACCACACACCAGTACATAGAGGATTTACGTAAACATCTGCAATATGCTTTTGCCTTTGCCCAGCGAAATTTGGAAAGAGCTGCAACTAGTGCTAAGACATACTATGATCTCAAAACCTCCAAGAAGGAATATGAGATTGGTGACAAGGTCTATCTATACAACTTTGCAAGAGACCAGATCAAGGAACGGAAATTCCTTCCATCTTGGAAAGGTCCGTTCTCTATCATTGATAAAATCTCTCCGGTCGCATATAAATTGCAGGTGACACGGTATGGTGAAATCAGTGATAGATGGGTGCACATCAACCAATTACGTGCTTGCCATCCGAAGTCTCAATTGCAGTTGTTGAAAGACTAAACCCACCAATTCCTATCTGGAGATATTGAGATCATTCTTAAACTTCCTTTAAACATATAATTCATCTTTTGCCTTACAGGATCCAGTAACATAATTTTATGTATATCCCATACTTAAACTGTTCATTTTAATAATTTAGAAAGGAAGGCCCAGACTATGACCAGACCGGCGATCGGAGGTGTCGATGACTGGACCCTAGAAGGAAGCTATGACGTCCTGTGGGAAAGACTAGATGCCAGAGATCGATCCGGAGACGATAACCTGATGTCCAAGGCCACCAAGGGCCAGTCCAGAGGAAAAGACCCGCCTAGGAGACCGTCTAAGAGATCCGTCGTGCGGAGGACCATGGACCCCAAGGTGGATGTGCCAGGCCAGGCCGGCCTCATCACAAGACCAGGATCGTCATCGGAAGTGTCCATCTAAAGACGCCGAGTCAAGTTGAGGAACAACCAGCATGACCGCTGCCATTTTATTATCGGAAATTTTTTTTTTTTTTTTTTTTTATTTCATTCACTTCACCGGAGAAGACGAACAATCACTCTAGCCAAAAGCCCCACTCATGTTTTGCGACACAGACACCCCTATACACGTGCCTGTACCCCAAACAAAGGGGGATTTTGTTGTGGGCTTTTGAATCATGTCTCAAGAATATGACTTTTATCAAGACATAATGTTATATAGCAAACAGCTCAGCAGAACCGGATGTTAAGAGTTAATTTTGTCTTGGTTAAACCTTCAAGAATTCTAGTTAAAGAAATGAAGAGAACAGGGAATTAAGACTTTTCCAAGACAATGGGATGTTTGAACTGTCAACAAGGACTATTTGTATATGGAAGTGAGAAGAATGCATCTACAGAAAGTCAAACACATAGGACTCTGACTTGTAAACATTTCAACAATAATGAGATGGGAACTCAACTGTTTGGAAGCTTAACCAAAACCTGTAGAGTGTGATGAACCAACAAACCTCTGAAACTATTACTATCTACTATTGTTCACCAAGGGTGAAAGCATTAACAATTGTTTACCATGAGTCCGATACAAGGGCTAGGCAAACAGAGATTTTTTTCCCTACACAGAGGAAATGTTGATGCTGAAACCAAGGGGTGAAATTCAGGACATTTAAGTTAAAAGTTCACTGTATATCATTACAAAAATGTACTACAAAAACAGATTATAAATAAGATGTCATAGACTTTAAACACCACTAAATACTCAGCAATGGGAACTATATATCACTAACTTGAGTATTGAGATGATGGGAAGTAAGATGTATTATAAACTAGCATTAGTTACATGTCTTATCAGGAAACAAACAGGATGATACTTCAAGGAGGAATAACCGAATATACACCTATATTCCATGGTCCCTATTTAGAATATCATCGGTATGATCACTGCTATATCTGGAAAGTGCTGTATATTTTATTCCTGAAATTACCTGAAGATTCCACCCAAGATATGAGTCATATCAAATACTCACATTGTTCTGTGATACATGACCGCCACCTGGCGGGCAGGTGAGAAATAGCTTATGTACACACATTTCTCAACTAGCCAATCAGGAAGCCTGGTGGGAAGGTATCTTAGAACAATGGACTAGTGGATATAAAAAGCCCATGTGCTGTAACAGAAAAGAAAAACCTCATGAAAAAGAAGAACCCTCATAAGACCTCATGGAAAGACCTGACATCTGAAGAAGATCTCTGCTGAAATAACTACTCTTCCATCTTTTCAAACTTCCTAAAACTTTAAACATCTAAACTTATAACTTCCTACATTCTCCCCTATTGAATCTCTCACTTGCCTATATATCCGTCTAAAGGCGTTCCACTGCCAGCTAAATCCACGGGAGAGTTGCCTAGTCTGACGTCCGGGTGTGGTGAGATGTTTATTTGATTTGTATTAATTACTTTCTCTGTTGTGTAGAATCATAAAATTACCTTAGTGTATTACAACAATATTGGATAGTTAGATATATGTAGTCAGATACTGTGTTACTGTTAAAAAAATTGTTTATTGCCATATTATAAATTTTTCCATATTTCATAATTTATTGAATATTAATAACCAGAGTATCATATATCAAGGGCTTACTTCTTGCAAGCCTATGGCCACGGCATGTAAGAATATAACCTTTGAGATATTCGAAATTATTAATTATTAATAAATTTAATAAATATCATATCATTTAAATTTGTGATTGATGTAATTAGTTAGAGACATTATTAGTGTGTCTTACATTGGTAGGATATATTTTTGATTGTGTGTACCAATATTCATTTATCACCAGTCTTTTGTGTTTTGTGTTAATGTATATATAATTTTTGTACATAAATAAATTTTTATATTTATCTATTATAAGGCAAATTTTGTGTGTATGGTACGAAATCATATTGGCTAAAAGAATTCAAGGTATAATAATAAGTGGTGATCAAATTATCAAAGTGTCCAAATTATTGGTTTACTAAATATTTGCCGTATTTTAACGGCTGGAGGCACTGTAATATTTCATCTAAGGGAAAGGGACACGCCCTTTATAAATAATATATATCCTTACATAAACCACCACAACAATACAAATACCGGCGATCACACCCCCCAACATATCTTACAACGCTAAGCTTTTTGGTTTGAATCCCAACCACAGCAATGAATTTGCATGATCTCCGTGTGACTACCCTAACATACATGTGCTGGTGGCAGCATCTTTGCTTTCTGTTTAAATGATCCTGAGAATGTGAATTAGAATGAGGTCTTGTCTGTTCAAACACCTTTAAAGTAGCACCTTATGTGAATGTCAAACGATGGGATGAGATAAGGGCCTGGACTAATGATTGATTGGATAATGCTGGTTTACACTCCACCCACTTTTTGGGAAGGTTTTTCAAACCATGAGAAGAGTGAGAGAAAAGGATTTAAAAATAAAATAATGGCATGGAGTCCCCCCCCCTCCCCTCGCAAATCCACAACAGACCCTTATCTGAGCATGCAGATACCGCATGCCTTCAAAGATTTATTTCCTTTGTTGGATTGCCTGCTTGGCTCACACTAGATGTGATTTAAATTTTGCTTTTTTTTCACCGTATTTTCTGTAGATTTACCAATGAGTTATTGCGATTTCTATAGTAGTCTATATGTGAAATCGCTACAAAATGCTGAAAAAGTTAGACAAGAACTACTTTTGAAATTGTGCTGCAGCAAATCGCTTACATTAAGACACTCACATCCACATTCATTAGATCCGATATCCGGTACAATTTCAATTCTCAAATCGCACCTGAAATTGTGCACTCTGGATGTGACTTGGCATTCGATTTGCATGCCCTGCGACTTGCAAATTGTATGCAAAATTGCACCCAATGTGACTGGGGGCTAACTCCACAGTCACATCAAAGCGGATTTTGAAGTGGTGCGACTTACACTACGGTCACATCATGGGACTTACAGTGAAGTCACATGATTTCAAAGTCGGGGGACATGCTGATTTAAAGTGCGATCTGCAACACATCTGACACAGATCTCTCTGCAAATCACATGAAAAGTAGTGTATTCATTATTTAGAAATTGTTGCAGCTCCAACCAAGTTTGAACCACACCAATATGAACGCTCTAATAGCAGTAACATTGAGTGCGATTTGGCATGTGATTTGCATGACATGAGGCTTGCAAATTGTATGTCAAGTTGCACCCTCTTGTCTGCTATTAGAGCGGTCACATGGGTGCGTTTCCGACACTGATTTCTATAGTAGTACATGTACTACTTTTGTGACGATTTGCATAGAGATCTGTCAGAAGTTTTTCAAATCGCAAGGAAATCAGCATCTTCACCGTACGTCGCATCATCAATTCAATTTACCAGTGTTGTGGTCCATCAATTGTTAGTTAATCATTTATTTTATTTTTTAAGTTATTTGCATAATTTCCCCCTTTTTTTCCTTCCTCCTTTGGATCATAATCCATAAACTCTTCCATCTAGTGCAAGGTGGATGCTGTGCCCCTCCATCCCTCCTTGTGTTGTGTGATGGAGGCGTTGGTTCCTGGGCTCTCCGTCCCGCAAGTGACGACGCAGTGAGCAGTAGACTGTGGCTGTGTGCAGCCGCCCTCCGTCTGTTCGGATTTACATATGGGCGGTTTCAGAGGCTTCTCGGTTGCACCTCCTGTGATATGCCCTCCAGTGACAAGTAAAGATGGCGGCTGGAATGCATTGAGCAGGCACCCATTAGTGGTTACATACCGGCGTGCATTCCACCGCCATCTGAGCAGCCTCTGCTGTTGATTGATTGTTTGAAGTTCCTCTCTCCACTGCCGTTGTTACAATTCTGACACATCGAACACAATACTTCCTCATAATATTCCTCTAAACCCATCTGATCACTTGGAAAGAGTTCTAAAGAGTTGCTGAAGCATTTTAAGAGCTCTAATAACATGGATTTAATGCAAATCACTCAGCAAAAGATCGATATGCTCTAATCACAATGTACAGGTAAAGCTGAATCATGGATTTATTACTACACCGTGTTCCAAATTATTCTGCAAATTCTATTTAAGTGTCACAAAGATGAAATATTTTGTTTTTCAGTGTAACTCATGGATGGCATTGTGTGTCAGGGCTCTTTTGATCACTGAAAACAATCTGGGACACCTGTGATAATTAGATTGGCCGGTGAGCCCAATTTAAGGAAAAACTACTAAAGGACGGCGTTCCACATTATTAAGCAGAGCACCATTTTCAAGCAATATGGGGAAGAAAAAGGATCTCTCTGCTGCCGAAAAGAGTGAAATAGTTCAATGCCTTGGACGAGGTATAAAAACATTCGATATTTCACGAAAATCTAAGCGTGATCATCGCACTATGAAGAGATTTGTGGCTGATTCAGAGCACAGACGGGTTGGTGCAGATAAAGGCACATTGAGGAAGATTTCTGCCAGATCCATGCATCGGATCAAGAGAGCAGCTGCTAAAATCCCATTACATAGCAGCAAACAGATATTTGAAGCTGCTGGTGCCTCTGGAGTCCCACGGAAATCAAGGTGTAGAGTCCTCCAGAGTCCTGCAACTGTGCATAAACCTTCTATTCGGCCACCCCTAACCAATGCTCACAAGCAGGAACGGCTGCATTGGGCAGAAAAATACATGAAGACTCATTTTCAAACAGTCCTGTTCACTGATGAGTGCCGTGCAACCCTGGATGGTCCAGATGGATGGAGTAGTGGATGGTTGGTGGACGGCCACCCTGTTCCAACAAGGCTGTGACATCAGCAAGGTGGTGGTGGAGTCATGTTTTGGGCCGGAATCATGGGAACAGAGCTGGTCGGCCCCTTTAGGGTCCCCGAAGGTGTAAAGATGACCTCTGCAAAGTATGTGGAGTTTATGACTGACCACTTTCTTCCCTGGTACAGAAGGAAGAACTATGCTTTCCGTAATAAAATCATCTTCATGCATGACAATGCACCATCTCATGCTGCAATGAATACCTCTGCATCAATGGCTGCTATGGGGATAAATGGAGAGAGAGTCATGGTGTGGCCTCCATCCTCCCCTGGCTCAATCCTATTGAGAACCTTTGGAGCATCCTCAAGCAAAAGATCTATGAGGGTGGGAGGCAGTTTACATCCAAACAGCAGCTCTGGGAGGCTATTCTGACATCTTGCAAACAAATTCAAGCAGAAACTGTCCAAAAACTCCCAAGTTCAATGGATGCAAGACTTGTGATCTGCTATCAGATAAGGGGTCCTATGTTACAATGTAACGTGACCGCTTCAAATGTTTACAAAGTTACAATGTTGTTAAAAGTTTGATTGAAATAGCTTTTGATTTCAGTAAATATGCTGCAAACACAACAAATGACAATTTTCAGTTCTTTACAACCTATAAAGTGTTTTGAAACTTCCTGTGCGGAATAATTTGGAACAAAAATCCTGTTATCATTAGGAGGTTTGTTCAATAAAATGTGAATTGTACTCTTAATAGTTGTAACCTGAGAATTATGCCGACTATTATTTACATCAATTATTGAGGGAAATGACAAAAATATAATTTGCAGAATAATTTGGAACACGGTGTATTTGTATTCATACTTTTGTTATTAATTTCAGTGATCAACATCATTATTTTATGACAATTATGTACTGAGCATTATATATTTTATTATATATACACACTATATACACATATACATAAACACACACACATATACAGTATATATATATATATACACACACACACACACATACATATAGACATATATATATATACAGTTGTGTCCAAAATTATTCAACCCCCAATGCTGTAAAGGGGTTTAGGGACTATAGTGTACATTTGGAATTGTATTCAGAATCAAATCCTACAAGGACGTTGTAACTACCCAAATGCAACTAAAATGACATCAATTGTTTATGTAATACAGTAGTAAATGGTTCTTATGTGGTTTCTTCATTGCCACAATTATTCAACCCCTTAAAGACTACCACTCTGAAGAACAGAGGTTCATACAGGTGCTTTCCATCAGGTATTGAAAACACCTGTGGATGTCACCGAGCAGCAATCAAGCATAATAAGCACCAATTAGGCAGCTTTAAAATGACTGTGATACTCAGCTCCTTCTAGACATTTACTGGTGTGGTTACAAACATGGTGAAGGCAAGAGAATGGTCCAGGAAGACAAGAGAAGAGGTGATTTCTCTTCACAGGAAGGGCAATGGCTATAAGAAGATTGCAAAGATGTTAAACATACCAAGAGACACCTTAGGAAGCATCATTCGCAAATTCAAGGCAAAGGGCACTGTTGAAACGCTACCTGGTCGTGGCAGAAAGAAGATGCTGACTTCGACTGCTGTGCGCTACCTGAAGCGTAGAGTGGAGAGAAGTCCCCGTGTGACTGCTGAGGAACTGAGAAAAGATTTGTCAGATGTGGGTACAGAAGTTTCAGCCCAGACAATAAGACGCACACTGCGTAATGAAGGCCTCCGTGCCAGAACTCCCAGGCGTACCCCCTTGCTGTCTCCAAAGAATAAGAAGAGTCGACTGCAGTATGCCAAAAGCCATGTGGACAAACCACAAAAGTTGTGGGATAGTGTTCTGTGGACTGATGAAACAAAATTAGAACTGTTTGGGCCCATGGATCAACGCTATGTTTGGAGGAGGAAGAACAAGGCCTATGATGAAAAGAACACCTTGCCTACTGTGAAGCATGGTGGAGGGTCAATCATGCTTTGGGGCTGTTTTGCTTCTGCAGGTACAGGGAAGCTTCAGCGTGTGCAAGGTACCATGAATTCTCTTCAGTACCAGGAGATATTGGATGGAAACGTGATGCAGTCCGTCACACACCTGAGGCTTGGGAGACGTTGGACCTTTCAACAGGACAATGATCCCAAGCATACCTCCAAGTCCACTAGAGCATGGTTGCAGAGGAAAGGCTGGAACATTTTGGAGTGGCCATCGCAGTCACCAGACTTAAATCCGATTGAGAACCTCTGGTGGGACTTAAAGAAAGCAGTTGCAGTGCGCAAGCCTAAGAATGTGACTGAACTGGAGGCCTTTGCCCATGAAGAATGGGCGAAGATACCCGTAGATCGCTGCAAGACACTTGTGTCAAGCTATGCTTCACGTTTAAAAGCTGTTATAACTGTAAAAGGATGCTGTACTAAGTACTAAGATTGAATGTCACTTGGGGGTTGAATAAAACTGATAATGCTGTGAGCACAGAAAAGACATTTGTGGTTATTTCATTATAACTGTTATGTTATATTTGTCTGACCTACAAGTGCCTCTTTAATGTAAATGTAAGCAAGATGACTGAATGATCAAAAGCAATGTCAAACTGGCCAAAACACTCAATTTCAGTGGGGGTTGAATAATTTTGGACACAACTGTATATATACACAGTTGTGTTCAAAAGTTTGCATACCCTGGCAGAAATTGTGACATTTTGGTATTCATATTGAAAATATGACTGATCTGCCAAAAAACTGTCTTTTATTGGGATAGTGATCATATGAAGCCATTTATAATCACATAGTTGTTTGGCTCCTTTTTATATCATAATGATAACAGAAATCCCACATATGGCCCGGATCAGAAGTCTCCACCCCCTGGAATGTTTGGCCTGGGTACAGACACACAAGGTGACACACACGGGTTACAATGCCAAATCGGCTTTGATGTGACCGCAGTGTAAGGCCTTTTTATGTTTGATTTCCTGAGTGTTTTTCCGATTTATGGGAAATGCCGCATACTAGCAAAAGTGAATTGACATTTTCAGTATTGCATGCGGGATGTGGTCATGTGACTGCCTTAACTCATGCGATAATCTGGAGTGAAGTGTGCCCATAGAGCCAAGAAATATTGCCAATAGGGTTCCCTTTCACATCCCTGTTCAATGTTCTGTTGTATGCTGCACAGGTACACGTCACTGTGGCTTTCTTTCTGACTCTAATTTGTGGGGCCTGTATACCAAGGGTTACCGCAGGTGGGAAGAGGATTCATCAGGTGCAAACACTTTCTCTGACCCAATGAATGACAGTGGTGGGTGTGGCCTACCTTATATAAAGAGATGCAGTTGGGGCTGATTTTTTCCTTGCACAGGCTACATTATTTCTGCAAGTCCTTGTCTGTGGTGGTTTGGGGAGGAAGAGATATTGTGGTGAATTGCCCCAGGCCACACTCACGCTGTGTTTGGGGGAGGAAGAGATATTGTGGTGAATTGCCCCAGGCCACACTCATGCTGTGTTTTGATGTGGGCTGTAAATGTTTTGCATGTTCTTTCTTCTAAGGTGTGTTTGTGTGTTATTGTACAATGATTGTGTGTTTATTATCTTTGCATTGTAATCCTAACACATGTCCATTGCTCTGCTCTTCCAAGTTTGCTTTATTTAGACTGAAATGCAGTTTTCAGACAAACCTGATAAGAAATGTATGTGTCGGGGATTTGGGGAGGTGGGAGGTGTTATTTTGGCACCTTTGTATTTTTATATTGATATTTTGATCTGCATCTTGTTTTGTGGATAGATAAGCCTAATACGTGATTTATATTAACTGTTTGTTTCCTGCTGTAACCTGTGAAAGCACAGTTCATTAGAAGTATAATCTTTTAGATTGTAAGCTCTTATGAGCAGGACCGTTCTATTTTAGCAACATCAATCCTGCTTTTTTTTTTTTTTTTTTTTACCAAGAAATTAAATGTACCTACTTGTTGTTGCTGTCCAAATAAATGTGGAATGTGTATTTGATCAATAAACATTTGGACTATGTATTTTTTTGGGGGGGGATTATTTCATGTTCTAGTTGAATGTAGCACAGTGGCTAAATTGTTAGCACTTCTGCCTGGTAGTACTAGGGTTGTTGGTTCAAATCCCAACCATGGCACCTCCTGCCTGGAGTTTGCATGTTTTCCCTGTGTCTGTGTGGGTTTCCTCTGGGTACTCCTGTTTCCTTCCACACTCTAAAGACATGCTGGTAGGTTAATTGGATCCTGTCAAAATTGGCCCTAGTATATATATGAATGTAAGTTAGGGACCTTAGATAGTACACCTCTTGAGGGTTAAGGACTGATGTGAATTTACAACATATATATGTAAAGCACTGTGTAAATTGACAGCGCTATATAAGTACCATAAATAAATGTACTAGCACCCCTAACACTTATTGTTGTTAGCTATATAATATGCCCAAATCTTCCTTGTTAGAGCACACATGTGCAAGTATGTCCAAACAAACCAAAAGCCCTCTATTGCACCACAAGATCATGTTCTGTACCAATGAATAGGTCGTGTTCAATGTGCAGCTAGCTATTCTTTTTCTACAATCCTCTTAACAGTAATAAATTGGGCCTCCAATTTATGTTGACTTTGGGCCTTTACTGGCAAATATATATTCGCCAATGTCATATACACAGTATAGCTGCAAGCATACAGTCACCAATGTCATATACACAGTAGAGCTGCAAGCATACATTCACCAATGTCATATACACAGTATAGTGCAAGCACACATTCACCAATGTCATATACACAGTATAGCTGCAAGCATACATTCACCAATGTCATATACACAGTATAGCTGCAAGCATACATTCACCAATGTCATATACACAGTATAGCTGCAAGCATACATTCACCAATGTCATATACACAGTATAGCTGCAAGCATACATTCACCAATGTCATATACACAGTATAGCTGCAAGCATACATTCACCAATGTCATATACACAGTGTAGCTGCAAGCATACATTCACCAATGTCATATACACAGTATAGCTGCAAGCATACATTCACCAATGTCATATACACAGTATAGCTGCAAGCATACATTCACCAATGTTATATACACAGTATAGCTGCAAGCATACATTCACCAATGTCATATACACAGTATAGCTGCAAGCATACATTCACCAATGTCATATACACAGTATAGCTGCAAGCATACATTCACCAATGTCATATACACAGTATAGCTGCAAGCATACATTCACCAATGTCATATACACAGTGTAGCTGCAAGCATACATTCACCAATGTCATATACACAGTATAGCTGCAAGCATACATTCACCAATGTCATATACACAGTATAGCTGCAAGCATACATTCACCAATGTTATATACACAGTATAGCTGCAAGCATACATTCACCAATGTCATATACACAGTATAGCTGCAAACATGCATTCACCAATGTCATATACACAGTATAGCTGCAAGCAGGGTGGATTTTACTTAAATCAAACTGATTTAAATCACTAGTCAGTGAGGCTTGATTTAAATCCTAGTTTTCTACATAAAGACTAATTCTTGCCGGTATAACTTTAATATGCAAGTAGATGAAGATTTTTAGAATAACAACTTTTCATGTTAGTTTTTTATCCCCAGTTTAATAGGTTAATCATTCATATTTGAACAACTTTTCTGTTGTACTTAGGAAGGAGAAAAATAATCATTACCTTAATAATAACAATTTATATAGATTTATTCAACTGAAACAATAACATTACAGAATATGTTATTTGCTGAAACAAACATCCATGTTTTTTAACTAATTTGGCTAAACAAAATATATATATTTGAAGAAACTTAGACTGTCAGCCCCTTCCTCCTCACACTTAGTTTCACTTTCTTCTTGTGCAGATCTATTCCACTCCAAACAATCAGAAAAATATTATTTCTATTCTATTCACTGAACTTCTAGAAACTTAGCACTGAAGGGGTTGATTCTGTATTCATAGGTTTGTAGAAGTTAGGATGAAGGTCTTTTTCTTAACTCTGTTCATGTTATAACATTTTTGCTGTGAAGAAGAGGCATGTGATGTCTGCTGAGTCAAATTCAGTTTTGAGAACTGCAAAAGTAAACCAACATCTGTGATAATATCTTGTAGGCAGAGAAACTGCCCAATAATCTTACAAAAACCTCTGGAAGAGCGTGACATTGTGAATGGATTCATGGAATTTATTTACCAAACAAATTAAACATATACAGCCTTATTCTACAAAATTAAAAAACAAATCTTTATTTCATGATGGAATAACCTTTGGATGGTAATATATTTTCCTCAAAAAGCATTTTATTTTAAAAATTCCGATTTAAATTAAAAAAAATCCGATTTAAATAAAAAAAATCCTATATAAATCAAAAAAATCTGATTTTTTTAAAAAAAATCATTGATTTTTATCCACCCTGGCTGCAAGCATACATTCACCAATATCATATACACAGTATAGCTGCAAGCATACATTCACCAATGTCATATACACAGTAGAGCTGCAAGCATACATTCACCAATGTCATATACACAGTAGAGCTGCAAGCATACATTCACCAATGTCATATACACAGTATAGCTGCAAGCATACATTCACCAATGTCATATACACAGTAGAGCTGCAAGCATACATTCACCAATGTCATATACACAGTATAGCTGCAAGCATACATTCACCAATGTCATATACACAGTAGAGCTGCAAGCATACATTCACCAATGTCATATACACACAGTATAGCTGCAAGCATACATTCACCAATGTCATATACACAGTATAGCTGCAAGCATACATTCACCAATGCCAAATCCACAATAGAACTGCAAACATATATTTGCGAATGTCATATACACAATGGAGCCGCATGTAAAATTGCTATGGTGCACAAATAAATGCCAAGACGGCTGTTGGAGGCACTAGAGCAGCTGTCATACTGGAAATACGTCATGACGTTGGCAGAAGGACGTTTGCACACACCCGGAAGTGGTAGTGGATGGGAGTGTGGTTAGTAGAGTTTAGTGGTAATTTGCAAGTCTATTTTTTAGTTTTGTGAATTGTTCTTTTGTGGAATTCCAGACCACATCTGGACATGGCGAGATCGCTGTTCTCCACCGAGGAGCTGATCCTCATTGGCCGGGGAAACATTACTAATAATGGTTGTATCTTCAGGAGGAAACGTGTCCATTTCCTAGATCCATTGAGGTACATAGCAGAGGTTCAAGGTTCTTCCTAACTATACAGGTGGCACAGACACAAGCATACACCCAGGGCCACTGTTAGATATCATGGGGCCCCATACAGCATACCTGACAACCCCCCACCGCCAGAGAAAATATCCAAATTATATTTATGGTAAAAATACACTAAAAACATTATTAATGGACATAATCCCAACCATATTCCTGTGAAATCTAAATGATAAAACTGTACTGAGTTCATAAATAAAGCTGTGTGTGTAATGGAGGTCTTGGGGCTCATTCACATGGGTGCTGTGGCCTGTAGAGTGGGAATCAGTGGTTGTTTTTGTGGCTATCGCCGTTTGCAGGCAACCTATGTTACACTATGGAAATGCTGCAGGTCATAATTTGACAAGCATATGGGTGCAGGTGTACAGCCCTGAACACAGACAGTGAGCATTCAGGGCCACTTCCCCATGCCTTCACACCTGTCAGATGACAACCTGTGTTCATACAGCTGCTGTGTCCCCATAGTGTAACAGGTGGCTCTAGCCACATGAACAACCCCCTCATTCATGCTGTACAGGCCAGAGGACCTGTGTGAATGGGGCATTTTTTACTTTTTTTTTCCTCAGCTCATTCATTTCAATGAGCTGCCTAATGTGTGGGAACATGCAAAAATACTGCAGGCATGTTATTGTAAAAGTGTGTTGCACCTAACCGCACAGTAGTGTGGTGCCATGCGTTTTGGTGGCTGTGAATGCATCTGTGTTTACTAGACATGTGGAGGTGCAATTAAGTTTTCATCATGGTACACATCTGCAGAGGGTATTGCATTTCTTTGCTGTGCTGGACAATGCGTGCTCTTGCATGCGTTTCTGCACCACAAATGGTGTGAACAAGTCCTAAGGGCCAGTTCACACTATAGGAACAGTCTAGATGTGTTCCAGATGCGTTTTTGCATGCACTTTTTTGATGCATGTTTAGCGTCTTCCTGAGCATTTTGGATGTATTTTTGGTGTGTTCCAGTGCAGTTTGGATGCGTTTTTGACTTCCAGTGCATTTTTTTTATGCATTCCAGTTACTTTTTTCCCCTCTCTTTTTCTAAAATTGAATTAAGGACATGTGCGTTTTAGTGCGTTCCAGGGCGTTTTACCGTATTCCTGTACAGGTCTATGCATAAACAATGCAGCCTGTTTGACTATTTTGGCAGCACCTGCAACGCACTGGAACTGCAAGCGCTGATGTGAACTATGACATTGACAACCATATAACCTTCTTTCTGTGTGTTTTGGATACAAAAAAAGCAACTGAAACACATGTAGTGTGAACTGGCCTTAAAGGTTATTATAGGTCAGGGAACGGGACTGACCAGGAATTGTGAATTCAATCAGACTAGAGGTGAGATACAATCAGGAATCCTATAATGATGTGAGATCTGAGCTGGAGGTGATAGGAAATGAGACACATTAACAAGATCAGGAAATAGTTATATACAAAGAGTGGGGCGGGGATACATAGATTTGCAGATGGAACAGGTGATGACAGGGGGGGTGGGGGAGGGGAACAGGTGATTACAGGGGGGGAGGGGAACAGGTGATGACAGGGGGGGCGGGGGAGGGAATAGGTGATGACAGGAGGGCGGGGGAGGGAACAGGTGAAGACGGGGGAGGGGACAAGTTGTATAAGGAGAGAGATTTAAGGGCACATTCACACGTGACTTTATTTCTAACTCTTGCCATACGCCCACATGGCATTGGACAGGTGTTTGGGAAGCAGTTTTAATGCTCCACAAATGCTCCCCAAACGCCCTATGTGCGGTTTTGAGGCATGTGATAAGCATTTACCAAGCATTAAAACTGCACCACAAATGCCTGTAATAAAGTTAAATGGTATTGACGCTCCGAAAACGCCTCACAACCACACCACAAACGTCTGCCAGGCATTTGAGGAGCGGCACCATAGACTTGAATGCGAGGCTTCAACTCCTCCTGACTCGACATGAGGCGCCAGTTTTGCCATGACGCAATGCTAACGCTTCAGTGTGAACAACACTGTGTGCTGCCATGTGCAGAATTTTCATAGGCGATTGAGAAGCATAAAAACGCTTCCCAAATGCCTGTCTGATGCCTGCTGACAAAGCTAGTGTGAACACAGCCTTAGAGAAGATAAAGTTGTAATGAAATATAAACAGAAGGAAAATTGAAAATTTCAAACTTGTCAGAAGAACAGGACGCAGGTAAGATTCACTCCCTTTCCACTTTCTAGTCAGTAGCCAAAATCGTAATTAATTGATCTATATTCCTGGCACTGACAGAACCCTGGAAATTGATCTCCATATTTTGAGTATTCACAAATGTCAAGGAGCTTACAATCTAATGCAGGCCATAGATGGGTCGAAAATCATCCGAAAAAAAAAATCGGCCAATCTTTGCACCGTTAGTGGTTTAATTGGTTGGCCGTTTAATCGGGGTTTTGACACATTTTTTCTATTGGTAAGGTTGGGAAGAAGAAGAATTCCAGTCCTCTATTATATTTTACATGAAAAGTCTTGCGGTTGCAACAATGTATCTATTTGTATCCGAATAAAAACATCTTTATCCGAAATGGATACAATGTGGAAACCGCAATACTTTTCATGTAAAATATAATAGCAGAGCTCTCTGCAAGGGACAGAAGTAAAAATGCCGGCCGCAGACGGGACGAAAATCAAATAATTTTTTTGCTGTTGGTGGTAACGTCGTCTGATTGAACGACCGATTTTTTACATATACTAGGCCCAATTAACCTAACAGCATGTCTTTGGAGTGTTGGCAGAAACACAGCCGTGCAGAGAAAGCATGCAAACTGAGATGCAGCCATGACTGGGATTAGAACCCATGATCCAAGTGCTGTAAGTTCTGAGTTCTAACCACTCAGCCACTGGAGGAGACAGAGTTTGAGCTGCAATGTAGAATAGTTACATTGTTTACAAATAATGAAACAGCGAGCGCTGGTCAAATGATATAGACTACTAAAATGGTATTACACAAGATGAATATAAATCCAGGTATAGATATGAAGGTAGCAGCTAGCACTCAGGGTATTGGCAACAGTCCCAGAATAGAAATATGTTACAGTAATAGTGCAGCGCTATAAATGCATGTTATCAATCATCAACGCATGGAAAATCCAAAAAGTGCAATCATTTATTTATTTTAGGTACTCTTACAGTGTGCTGCCACGCAGCTTTACTGTTTAGCAGTTGTTATTACATGTTATGTTATCATGCTATTTGGTATCATCCACACACCCCTGCTGTTTCTGACTAGTTGGTTGCTTCCTCCCTCCATTTCCCGTTGTAACGCCCCTTTTGTTTAGTGGTTATGAAGACACTGTAGAGTGAGGAAGCTGTGTGACATCACTGGAAATGGACCTATGAAAACACCTTTATGTTCATACCTTTGCTACCTGGAAGCATAAAGAAGCATTGGAAGACACCTCTGAAGTTGTATTCATTGAGTAAACTATCTGTGAAGGCGATCATTCAACTTGCTGCACACATTCTTACAGACCGGGTCTACACGAATCTCACCACAAGTACAACCGATGCCAAGACAGAACATACAGTGCTGTCAATGTACGCAGTGCTCTACACATATATTGTACATTCACATCTGCCCCTAACCCTCAAGGGGTGTACAATCTAAGGTCCCTAACTCACATTCATACACTAGGGCCAATTTGGAGAGGAATCAATACACCTACCAGCATGTCTTTGGAGTGTGGGAGGAAACTGGAATACTCAGAGGAAACCCATGCAAGCGCAGGGAGAACATGCAAATTCCATGCAGGAGGTGCCATGGTCAGGAATTGAACCCATGACCCATTTACTGCAAGGCAGATGTGCTAACCATTAAGCCACTGTGCTGCCCATTAATGATGATGTAAACTGGTAAATGGTGCTAAAAAAAAGTTCATCTAATCATTGCTGAATAATGGAATGTCCTTGGTGTGAGAGTACCAATTCAGAGAGTGCCTATGGTGTCAGTGGGAGGAATAGTGCCCCATCATTGGTATCAGTGGGGGGAGGAATAGTGCCCCATCGTTGGTGTCAGTGGGAGGAATAGTGCCCCATCGTTGGTGTCAGTGGGAGGAATAGTGCCCCATCGTTGGTATCAGGGGGAGCAATAGTGCCCCATCGTTGGTGTCAGTGGGAGGAATAGTGCCCCATCATTGGTATCAGTGAAGGGAGGAATAGTGCCCCATCATTGGTGTCAGTGGGGGGAATAGTGTCCCATCATTGGTGTCAGTGGGAGGAATCGTGCCCCATCATTGGTGTCAGTGGGAGGAATAGTGCCCCATCATTGGTGTCAGTGGGGGGTGGAATCGTGCCTCATCGTTGGTGTCAGTGGGGGGAGGAATAGTGCCCCATCGTTGGTGTCAGTGGGGGGAGGAATAGTGCCCCATCGTTGGTGTCAGTGGGGGGAGGAATAGTGCCCCATATTAGTGACACTAATGATTGGGCACTATTCCTCCCACTGACACCAATGATACTTACCTT
The DNA here is from genome assembly GCF_062004578.1 of Staurois parvus. NCBI lineage: Eukaryota > Metazoa > Chordata > Amphibia > Anura > Ranidae > Staurois > Staurois parvus. The sequence continues at coordinate 1,501,536 of NW_028317970.1, read as the reverse complement.
GCCGACCCCTGCTCCAGCCTGGGCTCACTCGCTCCCTCCCTCTCCCATGGTACAGACACTTACCGGTCAGATGTCTTCCTTCTCCGGCCGCTCTCCTCCTCTTCACTCGCTCGATCTTCGCGGTGCCGCTCGGCTCCTCCTCTCCAAGCTCCACCTCCTTGCCAGTGATTGGCCGCCTGTGTGCCTCTCCTGAGCTACAGTTCCGGTGGCCAATCACCGGTGAGGATTGATCCCGGGGGTGTGTCCAGATGACAGGGACGGCATGTCATCCCGCCCACACCTGGAGACGGATAGAGGAGCGGTGTCTCGGTTCCTAAGACCATCGGAAATATGTGTTTTCCGATGGTCTTAGGCGACCCCTGTGAAAGTGTTGTTCGACCCCCAAAGGGGTCACGACCCCCAGGTTGAGAACCGCTGTCTTATGCCAACAGGAAAGCTCCAATGGTACAAAGCCCGCGCTTGTGCGCCATCTAGCGAACATATCTGGTATTGCACCTAAAAATGTGCCAGACGTGATTCCACATTTACTAATAATAAAGTAGACGTTCATCAATGAGATTGCTAGACGCCGCTCAGAGGACTGACAGGTCCTCATTGATTTAACTGAGTCTGCCTGAATGGTCAGAGTCTGCTGGTAGACTCACGTCTTAGTAAATCAGGGCCAATGTGTCCACAATCACCATGGAAATGATCAGATCAATGAAACGTTTGTCATAGACAGACCATCATGTGCCGATCATATACACAGACTTTTGTATCACGGGAAACATACAAGAAACATGTATGGAGAAAGACACGGGAAAGTCCCAATATGTGCATTCACCAATCACTCCTTCATTCCCGGTATACACACAATTCCATTGCTTCCATGTGTACACCATCAGTCACTCTTCTAGAATTGGGACATTTTATTACCACCCACCTCTTCAGTGATCCCCCACTATGCAAGTATTGTCCTCACCTCCAACCGTGGGCCTAATGAGTGCTTGGAACATTTGTCCACAAAGTATGAATAATAGACCTCCAAGTGTTTGTGAATTCTCCCACCACAAATGTACTCAGCCAATCACAGGGCAGGACTCCATTTTTATTCTTCTTCTACCATCAATGGCCAACCCGGTCCCACACTTCATCCATGTCTTTGGGGACCTCTGATCTCCTTATGAACTGTTCTTTCCATGATGATCAGCCATGGAGTATATCTGAGGTGTATATCAGGGTGTGCTTCTTCCCCACGAGAGCTGGGATGTCCAGCAACATTCATCTAGAAGACATTTCCCGCACTCAAGGCACTAATACACCTCCAGGGTTGTGTGGGATCCCTGATGTACAGGAAGACAGGACTTCAGTGAGGAACATTTCCCTCACTAAGCAGTAGAAAGCAGCTTCTCCCGTGTGCAATCTCTGATGTTTGTAAAGCTAGGAGTTCTGTGAAAAACATTTTCCACACTCAGGACAGGAATACGGTTTCTACCCCATGTGAGATCTCTGATGTATGGAAAGATGGGACTTCTGTGGAAAAACATTTTCCGCACTCATGACAAGAATACGGCTTCTCCCCCATGTGAGATCTCTGATGTATGGAAAGATGGGACTTCTCTGAAAAAAATTTCCAACATTCAGGACAGGAATACGGCTTCTCCCCCTGTATGAGATCTCTGATGTTTGTAAAGATTGGACTTGTCTAAAAAACATTTCCCGCATTCAGGACAGGAATACGGCTTCTCACCCGTGTGAGACCTTTCATGTGTGACAAGATCTGTTTTTTGTGCAAAACATTTCCCGTACTCAGGACAGGAATATGGCTTCTCCCCCATGTGAGATCTTTGATGCTTGGAAAGATGGCACTTCACAGAAAAACATTTCCCGCACTCAGGACAAGAATACGGCTTCTCCCCTGTGTGCATTCTCTGATGTGTGTAAAGTTGGTACTTCTGTGCAAAATGTTTCCCACACTCAGGACGGGAATACGGCTTCTCCCCCGTGTGAGATCTCTGATGCCTGGAAAGATGGAACTTCCATGAAAAACATTTCCCACACACAGGACAGGAATACGGCTTCTCCCCCGTGTGCATTCTCTGATGTGTGTAAAGTTGGTACTTCTGTGCAAAATGTTTCCCGCACTCAGGACAGGAATATGGCTTCTCCCCCATGTGAGATATCTGATGTTTGTAAAGATTGGACTTCTCTGCAAAACGTTTCCCGCACTCAGGACAGGAATACGGCTTCTCCCCCGTGTGAGATTTCTGATGTTTGTAGAGACTGGACGTCTGTGAAAAACATTTTGTGCACTCAGAACAGGAATACGGTTTCTCCCCTGTGTGCGATCTCTGATGTGTGTCAAGATGTGACTTATGTGAAAAACATTTCCCGCACTCAGGACAGGAATAGAACTTCTCTCCTGTGTGAGATCTCTGATGTTTGTAAAGACTGGACTTCTGTGAAAAACATTTCCCACACTCAGGGCAGGAATATGGCTTCTCCCCCGTGTGAGTTCTCTGATGTATGTCAAGATGGCACTTATGTGAAAAACATTTCCCACACTCTGGACAGGAATACGGCTTCTCCCCCGTGTGACATCTTTTATGCCTATTAAGTTGGGATTTATAATGGAAACCTTTCCCGCACTCAGTACAGGAGAAGCTCTTCCCTGTTGGAAGGCCAGCCCGGTCCCGCACAGTCTGAGGTTCCTCAGGATACGAGGAATGCGATGGTCCATCTACACTGGGTGGTGCCGGATGGACATTGGAGGGAGCCGGGTTTTCTCCTGGACTATACTGTGTGATGTCCTCATCTTCTACTTTCCAGTCTGGAGACAAAGTGAGACAATCCTCGAAGGTTTTCCTCATCTCCCGGCCATGGACTAAAATACAAAGACAAAGAGGATTACTAGACAGGAGCTGATTGGTTCCCCCAAACCAGGACTCCGCCCACATCAGGCAGCTTGGTCTCTGAGGAGCTTACAATTCCACCCTCAAGGGAACTAGGAAATGGCTCCTCTGATCTCCTGCCAGGTCATTTCTTTATTCATGGACCTTAGTCAGAGAGTGAGGAAACAACCAGAACTGTCTTTTATAGGAGGGACAGTGATGAGGGGATTATAGGACGAGGGTCCCCACCCCCTCTATCACTCATCGCCATCTTCCCAACACAAGAAGTACTGCACTTCCTTATTTACTCCATGATTTAGTCATGAAGAACAGCGGGGCTGAGCCACACCAGAGGTCAGAGAGTGAGGATGGGGAGAGAACAACCAAGATGAAGACTGGACTGATCCTGAAGACCACCATCATTGGGGTATTGACTCCTCCCTCATTATCACTTTCTGTTTAAGGGTCCAAAGTTGGAGGATGTTATCACATTATTATCACCATGTAAAAGTCTGTGCTCCAATCACATCATCCGATATAAAATGTCCAGCTGGGAGGAAATGGGGGGAACAAAAGAGAATCCATATTATGTGTATATATAGCAGTGGGAGGAGGGGGGAGCAGAAGTCAGGACTATGCAATGTACAACATAGAGCATATAGTGCAGGGGTCAGGAGTATGTAATGTACAACATGGAGTATATAGTGCAGGGGTCAGGAGTATGTAATGTACAACATAGAGTATATAGTGCAGGGGTCAGGAGTATGTAATGTACAACATAGAGTATATAGTGCAGGGGTCAGGAGTATGTAATGTACAACACAGAGTATATAGTGCAGGGGTCAGGAGTATGTAAACTGGCTGAAAGATCATATTCAGAGAGTAGTGGTTAATGATTCATACTCTGAATGGTCTGGGGGTGTCAGTGGTGTAGCCCAAGGTTCAGTGTTATTAGTGGGGTACCCCAAGGTTCAGTATTATTAGTGGGGTACCCCAAGGTTCAGTGTTACTAGTGGGGGACCCCAAGGTTCAGTGTTATTAGTGGGGTACCCCAAGGTTCAGTGTTATTAGTGGGGTACCCCAAGGTTCAGTGTTATTAGTGGGGAACCCCAAAGTTCAGTATTATTAGTGGGGTACCCCAAGGTTCAGTATTATTAGTGGGGTACCCCAAGGTTCAGTGTTACTAGTGGGGGACCCCAAGGTTCAGTGTTATTAGTGGGGTACCCCAAGGGTCAGTGTTATTAGTGGGGTACCCCAGGGATCAGTGTTGGGACCCTTACTTATTAATATATATATAAACAATATGGGGTGTGAGATTATAAACCCCATTCCAGTCTTTGCAGATGACACCAAGCTGTGCCGGGGAATAACGTCCTTACAGGATGTCTCCAACTTACAAGCCGACCTCAATGCTCTGTGTAATTGGGGGACTATGGGGCCAATGAGGGCTAATGGTGATAAATGTAAGGTTCTGCAATTGGGGGCTAAGAAAATGCATCATACATACTAGGGGGGTACAACTGGGGGCTCAATGGTGGAGAAGGATCTGCAGGGTCAATAGTGGAGAAGGATCTGGGGGGGTCAATGGTGGAGAAGAATCTGGGATGCAATTGTGGAGAAGGATCTGGGGGGGGGGTCAGTAGTGGAGAAGGATTTGGGGGGGGGTCAGTAGTGGAGAAGAATCTGGGGTATCAATGGTGGAGAAGGATCTGGGGGGGTCAATGGTGAAGGATCTGGGTGTTCTAGTAGATCACAAGCTTAACAATGGCAGCAATGCAAAGCTACGGGTTCTAAAGCGAGCAAAATCCTCTCTTGTATTAGGAGAGGAAAAGACTCCAGAGACAGAGATATCACCCCCCCTCCCCCCCCCGGTACAAATCATTACTAATACCTCATCTGGAATATGCAGTTCAGTTTTGGGCTCCAATTCACAAAAAGAATATTGGGGAACTGGAGGAAGTACAGAGAAGGGCAACCAAACTGATACGAGGCATGGAGGAGATCAGCTATGAGGAAAGATTAGAGGAACTGAATGTATTCTCTACTGAGAAGAGGAGATTAAGGGGGGATATGATCTCCATGTATAATACATAAGGGGGGGATATGATCTCCATGTATAATACATAAGGGGGGGATATGATCTCCATGTATAATACATAAGGGGGGGATATGATCTCCATGTATAATACATAAGGGGGGGATATGATCTCCATGTATAATACATAAGGGGGGATATGATCTCCATGTATAATACATAAGGGGGGGATATGATCTCCATGTATAATACATAAGGGGGGGTATGATCTCCATGTATAATACATAAGGGGGGATATGATCTCCATGTATAATACATAAGGGGGATATGATCACCATGTATAATACATAAGGGGGGGGGATATGATCTCCATGTATAATACATAAGTGGGATATGATCTCCATGTATAATACATAAGGGGGGGATATGATCTTCATGAATAATACATAAGGGGGGGATATGATCTCCATGTATAATACATAAGGGGGGGATATGATCTCCATGTATAATACATAAGGGGGGATATGATCTCCATGTATAATACATAAGGGGGGATATGATCTCCATGTATAATACATAAGGGGGGGATATGATCACCATGTATAATACATAAGGGGGGATATGATCTCCATGTATAATACATAAGGGGGGATATGATCTCCATGTATAATACATAAGGGGGATGTGATCTCCATGTATAATACATAAGGGGGGTTATGATCTCCATGTATAATACATAAGGGGGGATATGATATCCCTGTATAATACACAAGGGGGGATATGATCACCATGTATAATACATAAGGGGGGATATGATCTCCATGTATAATACATAAGGGGGGATATGATCTCCATGTATAATACATAAGGGGGGATATGATCTCCATGTATAATACATAAGGGGGATATGATCTCCATGTATAATACATAAGGGGGGATATGATCTCCATGTATAATACATAAGGGGGGATATGGTCTCCATGTATAATACATAAGGGGGGATATGATCTCCATGTATAATACATAAGGGGGATATGATCTCCATGTATAATACATAAGGGGGGATATGATCACCATGTATAATACATAAGGGGGGGATATGATCTCCATGTATAATACATAAGGGGGGGATATGATCTCCATGTATAATACATAAGGGGGATATGATCTCCATGTATAATACATAAGGGGGGATATGATCACCATGTATAATACATAAGGGGGATATGATCTCCATGTATAATACATAAGGGGGGGATATGATCTCCATGTATAATACATAAGGGGGGGATATGATCTCCATGTATAATACATAAGGGGGGATTGCTGTAGGAAAGTCCTGGATTCTTTCTTGGATACACAGAATATAACTGGATATAACATTTATAGGGAAAGTTGATCCAGGGAATATCCGATTGCCTCTCAGGGGGTCAGGAAGGAATTTTTTCCCCTGCAGGAGCAGATTGGATCGTGCTTTGCTGGGTTTTTGCCTTCTGGTGAATCAGCTGTGGGTGTCGGATTATAACTTTTATTTTTAATGGTACAACTAGATGGATGTCTTTTTTCAGCCAGACTAACTATGTAACTATGTAGGTCCCACACCGCTGCCTCCCATCTCCTGAGACTGCACTCAGTGACTTGGGTCTGAGACACTACAGACATATCCCTCCACCCGGCACAGCCAGCAGATAACAGAGAAGGTCCCCTGGAAGAGTCAGGCACAAGGCAGGAGACCCCAGTCACATGTCCTGGGTGCCTACATTATGCAATGCTTATAGGAAAAATCAACATTTTGCTGCCAGCTGAACCCCAGAACCTCCATAAATCCAGTCTAGATACATAAATTGTGTCTGCAGCACAGAGAAGGAAGATTATCCGAGAGAAATCCAGGAATACAGGACGGGAAACACAGCTCAGGAAAGTGACCAGGGGATTACAGGCTGATATCACCCAGTCCCCGCCCTACTCTGGACCAATCAGTGAGCAGTATGGGTGGAGGAATGGATTTAGTGTTCATGACCCACCTGTGCTGATCTCTGTAGGAGTGTCCTCCTCTATAAATGTCCCCGTTATTCCATCCTCCTCCATAGACTGCTGATCATCCCTCACATACGCCTCTTCTTCTTCTGCTTTCACCTCAAATTCTATATCGATTGGATCTCCACTCTAAAACAAGGAAATGAGAGAAAATATCATCTGTGAAATGTAAGATTTATGATTGTGACATCACACACAAAATACACACATTGTCTCCACAAGTTTATGTACTAGATGCTCCATCCCACCAACCTTGTAATAGTGAGGGATGGTGTGACCTTCCTGTGTGGAATCCCGGGAATACAGAAGACGGGGACATCTCTCTGGTGGGTTCCTGGTATTAGGTGGCTCCATCATATCCTTGTGTCCTTCTGAAAACTCCTCCATCACTCCATACTCCTCATCCTCCTCTTTATACTCTTCTTTAACATCAATATTCTCATCCCCGAGGATTCCACTCTGAAAGATATAATAAAACATTCATTGTAACAAACATGCTGTGTATAAATCACAACTACCAATAATTGTCATCATCTACCTGATGATGGTGAGGGATGGTGTGACCTTCCTGTGTGGAATCCCGGGAATACAGAGGACGGGGACATCTCTCTGGTGGGTTCCCATGACTGGATCCATCTGTAGGAAACACACACACTGACTGAATCCATTGTTTCTATGTGTTTATCAGATGATGGGGGATCTAGGTGGATCCTCCGTACTGCTCTCTCCTTTACAATAAAGTCTCCTCTTACCCGGTGATGTGAGGGGCGGCTGATTGTCCATCATGACGTCCTTGTAGAGATCCTTGTGTCCTTCTAAATACTCCCACTCCTCCATGGAGAAATAGACAGTGACACCCTGACACCTTATAGGAACCTGACACACACAATGATACAGTCACCATCCAGACACATCCCTTGTCTGTTACTGGAGAATGTCCCAGAATTCCCGGCACCGCTCACCTCTCCTGTCAGCAGCTCAGTGATCTCTCTGGTGACTTCTAGAATCTTCTTCTTCTTTCTCTCTTCTATCAGGGAGGGAGGTGGAGGCAATGTGATGTCATATGATCTCCAGACTTCACAGGAGGAAAACTCTACATCTGAACACAAATAGTCACATCAAATGATATTCCCAGAATCCTCCTCACCTCTCCATTCAGGTCCCCATTTTATTAAAGCCCCACTTCAGGCTAAGGTATAATTTCCCCCCACAGGACCCCCACACTACGCAGGGTATAGGCTTGTTGCAGCATTCTGATGTCATTACATACAACGCAGGACCAACAGTCCCACTTTACATGTGAGGATACCAAGGGGCCCCACATCCTAAGAGCATCAGGGAAAAAGCCAGATGGAGGGACATTGGGAGGAGGAGCTGTGAGGTCAGTGTGATGTCATAGGATTCTCTGACTCTGGATGGAGGGACATTGGGGGGAGGAGCTGTGAGGTCAGTGTGATGTCATAGGATTCTCTGACTCTGGATGGAGGGACATTGGGAGGAGGAGCTGTGAGGTCAGTGTGATGTCATAGGATTCTCTGACTCTGGATGGAGGAACATTGGGAGGAGGAGCTGTGAGGTCAGTGTGATGTCATAGGATTCTCTGACTCTGGATGGAGGGACATTGGGAGGAGGAGCTGTGAGGTCAGTGTGATGTCATAGGATTCTCTGACTCTGGATGGAGGGACATTGGGGGGAGGAGCTGTGAGGTCAGTGTGATGTCATAGGACATATAGACTCTGGATGGAGGGACATTTGAGGGGTCCGCTATATGAGGCTCCCATGCAAACCAAATCTTTGTTCCTGGGTGCGTCCTACCTCTCCTCAACTGAGTGACCTTTGACCTTTACCATCCAGAAATCTGTCCGGAATCTGTGGAAGTAAGCTGTCATGTGATCAGGTGACGTGCGGAGGAACGGAGTGTAAATAGCAGACAATTGTCTCCAGAGCCCCTAATGGTGGGGATGGATTTGGCGGCGTGCTGGTGCCAAGTTTCCTCCCCCCAGGGTCACTGCAGGTGTGGAGAAAAGCTGTGTAAGAGGATATGGAGGAGAGATGAGGAGGAGGTCCAGGAATCAGGAGAAAGGTCAGGGCAAGCAACAGACGAGCGCATCCAAGAGACCAAGCCGGGGTCACTACACAGAAAATCAATCCAAGGAAACAACAGGCAGGACGAGGAATAGCAAGAAGGAGCTGAGAGACAAATGAGAATATTGCTCAGCCAATGGGAGATGATCTCAGCATGACTTCCATCATGAAGGAGATGAGGGGGAGGGGAGGAAGTCACTGAAGGTGACCATAGATCCATGGAAATTCAGCTGGTTCAGCAGGGATCGCTCACATTTCCATCCATGTGTGGCCACTGCCGGATAAAAGCCACTCCCCCAGCGGCTGCAGCCAATAGCTTCAGTGCTGATCCGTGTATTCTGAGAGCGGAGGAGTCCCCCCATTGTCAGAATACAAGAGTGCAGCGGGGAGGATTCCCCCATCCACCTCCAATGTGTCGATGGGGGAATCGCTTCAGTTTTTATGGTCATCCCGCTGGCTGAACGATAAAACTGAGCCATGTAGGCCAGCTTTGGGAGCAAATATATTATCATCAACTCCTCCCCCTGAAGGGGTTCATCTACGTATTACCTCCTCTGATGCCAGATCCAGGAATGTCTCCTCTCTACTTCCTTATTCATGGAACTTCCTGTCTGTACCTGACATCACTTCCTGTCTGTACCTGACATCACTTCCTGTCTGTACCTGACATCCTTTCCTGTCTGTTTTCCATATGGATGTCCTGTCTGGGTAGAGATGAGATCACCACCTTGTGGAACTCAGAGGAACTGCAGCCCCGAGAAGCGTCTGGTAGTGTGACCCCGGAGTAGCGGCAAGATGAGTTCCCCCATGAAGATGTGTGTCTCTGATGCATCTGCGCATGTCACGGTTTTTGGCAGCAGCAGATGATCGCCGATCACCATCCATAGCAAAGAACTGCCACATATAAGAAATGTATTATTATTAATTATTATGATTATTATAATTATGAGTTAACTAGTTAACAAAAGTAAGAAATTCCACGAAGGGGTTAATCCAAGAAGGTCGGATGCAGCAGTTTAGTAATCGATTGATCGTGACTGAAACTGTGACATGTGCAGATGTGTCCGGGACATACATCTTCATGGGGAACTCATCTTGTCGCTACACCGGCCTTGTGCTGGGTGTGTATGGACTGTAGATCCTTATAGAGGGGTCACCTCCACTCCCACCAAGGGGGACAGAAATATATGACTGCTCGGGGGAGGGGTTTTGGCTCCTTTGATTTTGCAGTAACATTGATTGCAGATTTAGTCCTGTAGAACATCTGGTATATGGATACAAAGCCCCCCAGCTGGGAGTAAAGGGTGGAAATGGCTGGTGACCCCCAGATTTGGGCAATGATGTCATCACTATAAATGGATAAAACCCGCGCTATGTGTAACAACTCCAAACCTACAAAAACCTTCTAGCGGACTGCTGCTGTAACAAAGGGAAGGATTCCCTGTCATCTAGAAGAGCATTATGTGTCACAGCGCTGTCCTATTGTGTGTGCACAGAAATCATCACAAATACACTACAAATATGTGGAGACATTCAGAGATAAAGAGCTCGGGGCTCCAAATCCTATTCTCTGCACATCCACTGCTTCCACTTTACACCCACTTCATTGGTCTTATGGGGTTTATCAATAAATGAAGGAAACTGAACCGTGTGCAAATCCATCCACAACATAAAGTGCTTTGTGCTCAAGATGCTGCTCCCTGCACATCCACTGCTTCCACTTTACACCCACTTCATTCATCTCATCAGATTTGCTGCTATAGGAAATCATTTAAAATGATCATAAAAACAATTCTGCAGCTAATTGGCCACTAGGATTACTTTTACATGAAAGCCGCCCACCAGCTAATAAACCAGCACTAGAAGGATGCCTGTAGCTGCAAGCATCCTCCCGGTATAACCACTCCAAGTCCAGCGACGTTCCAGTACATTGCTGGTCCATGTTGGACATATATGTACCAGCAGAGAACACGGACATACGATGAATCGGGTCTGCGGACCAATATGACTGCAATTCATTCTTTTCTGTAATGCCCATGTTGGGGGTTCGGCCCAATAAGTTTTAATTTCATAAACGGTGATAGAGTTCCATGTGAATTGTGTGACAAGAGCTGAATTTGGGGGGCGGCCATGTATTGTGGTGTATAAATTGCCTTGGCCCACAATTGGTACAAATCTTCTGTGAAGAACAGTGGAGGGGCTGAACACTAGTGCTGGCAGTGACCGGGCCGATCCGGCTAACACTGAGTATTGGGGACACTATACAAAGCCGGCACTAGTATAGTTCTGTTCATGATCAATATATTGATCCGTACAAACACTATACTAGTAATGGCGGTGATCAGCGACCTATAGCGTGAGTGCGACAGTGTGCGGCCAATCTAACGCCAGCTGACCCTGGCTGGGAGGGGCTTACTGACCCTGACACTATGTGATGTCACTAGTGGCAGGAATACAGAGATCAGTGAAACATTCTATATACTGACACTGTACTAATGGCACTGGCTGGGTGACGGGGCCATCAAAGGGTTAAATGTGCTAATCTAACATGTGTGTACAATGTAGTGGTGCTTTTACTCGGTGCCGTGTTCTCTCTTCTCTCTCCGGACCGACCGGGGGGGCAGCAGGGGGTGCAGGTGCACTGACACCGGAAGCGATGCAGATTACGTCACTTTGCCAAGAGCTGCTGCTCGCCCACAAAATGCAGGTAAGTGGTTGGTAAGTAGTTAAAAAAAAAACCTTAAGAAAAATTTAAAACAAAATTCTCAATATGGTATTTAACATTATTTTTTAATACTTGTATCAGAATAGTAGGATGTTACCATAGTAACCATTGTACTACTGTGGGGGGAGGGGGGTGATCAGGGATTTTGTTTCCACACTTTTCTTTGCAGGAGAAATAATGGTCATTTCTCCTGCAATGCAAAGCTTGCTGTCAGAACCGAACTCATTCATCAACTGTCATCAGTGAGTTAGCTTTTTGACAGCTCAAGACAGTGATCTGTGATTGGCTGGAGCTGGTCACATGGTACAGGGTGCTGTGATTGGCCTTGTGTATCATGTGACAGCTGTGGGCCAATCACAGCTCACTAGGAGGAGAAGCAGAGCTGTTATGAATGAGATTGATTCATAATAACTGCTTACATTGGGATCACCTAGAGATCACATGATCACCGGGTCACAATCACTGGGATCTTCATTCCGCTGTATCCACCAGACACAGCAGTCGGGGGAGGGGAGCGCTGTGTGCCGGCTCGGGTGTGTGGTGTGCCTCCTTTGTTAGTACAGCCAGAGTGACGTACAAGTACATTGCTTTGCCTGTAGCTGCCGCCTGGCCACAGTACATTGCGGGTGGGAAGCGGGTAATCTAGGACTAAGGATTCCAAGCTCACTCCTTGGGCCATGATATCAACCAGGCAAGAAATGTAAGTTCTGTGTTCCAATTATGAGGTGACAACAGCATAGAGTGCTTTCAGGATAATGGACAAAGGTAGACAAGCATTGCATGCTGTTGTTGTGTGAAGCAAGTCTGTCTCCTTTTTTATTAGAGATAATACATTTTGTTTGGCTTTTTCTACATTGTTCCCCGATCCTGACATTCGTGGCCTCCTGGACTGGATGTGCCGCTGGATCCAGGCCCTGGAGCAAGCCCTGGAGGTGGAACCAGACGAGGACCAGCCCAGCCTTGGAGCCTATTTCAGGCAGCAATTTTAGTTTAGTTACAATTTTTTATGATGTTTTATAGTTTTCTATTGATTGTTGGTAATAAATGTTCTATTTATCTTGGACAGTGCCCTGTGTTGTGGCCTTCTTCAGCCTTTGCAGGTCGGCAATCTTCTTCATTGCAGTTGGAGCTGATCTGCATGTCCCTAAAGCATTGCAGGACTCTGCTAGCTCCAGCTGCACTGGACAATCTTGCTTACCTGGAATTTCTGGTAATGTCCAAACAAAGTGTTTTCTGGCAAGTCCAGCTTTAGGACTGTAGCAGATAGGATTGCATGTTTCCGAGAGGTAAACCAGCTCCTTCCATCCTAAGCTGGGATACATAGAGATTGAAGTTGTCTGCTTGCTGTCTGCAGCTACTCCCAATCTTGGTTTGCTTCCTCTTGTGAAATGCTGCAACAGTTTACACAGAACACTCCATTCACGTTACATTGTTCACGTTTGGAGTAGCTCTTCATTCCATCCAGGGACTTCTACATAGCTTGGTGGGGTGTAGTTGTGCAGACTGCCAAAAGGGGGTGCAGCCAAGTAGACAATGTGTGGTGGGATCCTGTGGCCCAACTCTGTCAAGATGTTTCCCATCACATCATCTCTAGTTGGGATTGGCATTCCACAGAAGTCACATGACTTGAAAGCTGCTCTTGGAAGGACTATCAGTTATGGATGAGACCAGTTACATGCAATGTCCCCCAGAAAAGAAGGGGCCCTAATGGGCAAATTGTCTATCTGCTCCACACATACCACTTGGATCCAACTTGTTGCTCATTCACATGTTAGTGTTTTGACAACAAGAGGTGAGGAGGGAATGAAGTGAGGAACAAGTGTCCACTGGGCACATAAATTCCATAGGCACACACGTCTAGAATCAGGCAGCTAAAGATCCTATTGTTATGATCCGCCAGGTGGTGCCTCAGGCTGCCCACTTGACAGACCTACCCAGAGCGTGGAGTCTAAGCCCCGGTCTGTGCTTTCACCAGGGCCCCTGATGGTGGGGATGGACTTGTAACAGACCAGGGCCAGGTCACGACCTCCGAGCAGGCCCACCAGTGGCAGAGGGAGCCTCCGGGGATGTATGCAAGTACCGGGAGAGCCAGATGTGAGAAGGACGGCGGACCTAGCAGGATGGTCACGAGCCGTGGTTCCGTGGGGTAGCGAGGTATCGAATCGGCAGGCGAAGAGTAGTCAGGTCACACGCAGGGTCAGCAGGATAAGTCAGTCCGCAGAATGGTCAAACAAGCCGAGGATCAGGAGTGGAGAAGGCAGAGTAGTCAGGGCAATCCGGGTCAAATCACAGGAGAAGGCAGCGTAGTCAGGGCAATCCGGGTCAAATCACAGGAGAAGGCAGCGTAGTCAGGGCAATCAGGGTCACTATACAGGTGCAGAAACTTCAGGATCACAGATAGACCTTGCGGCAATTTAGGACAGTGCAGGGCATCTTTAAATAGTGCGCCCTGCACTGTCATTGGCCGCCCGAGGCGCGCCCGCGGCACCTACTGTGCATGCGCGGCGTCCTGTCAGCCGCGGCCCGCCGGGACCTAGTGCCTGTGTCCCGGAGTGAGCTGTTGCAAGTGCGCGTGCACCGGGAGAGGCGCCGCGATTCCTGACATTGCCCCCCCCCCCTATGGGCACCCTCCGGGAGCCCCACTGATCTCTCCACCGCGGGTGGCTACGAAAGAATTCCCAGATGAGCCTGGGTGCGTGAATATTCTGGGTGGGTTCCCACGAGTTCTACTCAGGGCCATAACCCTTCCATTTTATCAGAAACTGCATCTGGCAGATAAAACCCCCCTCTTTCGGCAACTGAGGATAGTTTCTACTTTATATTCTTCCTGTTCACCTATGGTGACCGCCTCGGGAGGTCTGGATTCACGGTCCGGGAAGGGATCCGGTCTGGATGGTTTCAGGAGAGACACATGGAACACCGGGTGTATTTTGAAGGTTCGTGGAAGCTCGAGTTCGTAGGCCACCTCGTTGATTACCCGTTTAACCGGAAACGGGCCAATGTACTTTGGTCCTAGCTTCCTTGAAGGACACAGCATCTTCAAGTTGGTCGTCGCCAGCCAAACCTGATCACCTGGTTGGAGCAGTAACTCTCCTCTTCTTTTCCTGTCGAACGCCTTTTTACTGTCTTCTTGGGCTTTTGCGATGGCCCCCTGAATTGTTTTGTTATTGACAGAGAAGAAATTCAAGACATCCTGAGACGCAGGTACCGGATTTTCGGGCAGCAGATCAGGGAGGAATGTGGGGTGATATCCGTAATTGGTGAAGAACGGGGATTGTCCTGTGGCTGAGTGATTCGAGTTGTTGTAGGCAAATTCTGCGGAAGGCAACAGCGTCAGCCAGTCATCCTGAAGGTAGGATGTGTAGCATCTTAGGTACTGTTCTAGCGTCTGGTTGGTCCTTTCCGTTTGCCTGTTGGTCTGAGGATGGTAAGCGGATGAAAGTGACAGCTTGATTCCCAGCGCTTTACATAAGGCGTTCCAGAACCTTGATGTGAACTGGACTCCCCGATCCGACACTATATCTTCGGGAACCCCATGAAGCCTCACTACTTCTTTAATGAAGATCCGTGCTGTCTCCGGCGCCGATGGTGTCTATTCCAGGGGCACGAAATGAGCCATCTTCGAGAAGCGATCGACGATCACCATTATTGCTGTGTAGCCTTGAGATGGTGGGAGTTCGACCACAAAATCCATGGCTATCATTTGCCAGGCTCGTTTGGGTATTGGCAATGGACGCAACAATCCCCATGCCCTGCTCCTGGAGGGCTTGTTCCTTTGGCAGGTGGGGCAGGTTTGGACGTAGCGTTCGCAGTCCTTAATCATGTTTGGCCACCAGAACGAGCGCTGCAGTAGTTCCTGAGTTTTCGTAACCCTGAAGTGACCCGCCATTGGATGGTCGTGGCAGTGCCCCAGGACCAAGGTTCAAACTCCTTCTGGGACCACGATCCAATCTTCCTTCCAAAACAGACCCTCGCGGTTCTGGAGAGGCGACCCAGACGGGACTGGCAGTCCTACGGAAGCATCGATAAGTCTGGAGCGAAGTTCCATTTGCAGAGCGAGGAAGCTTCCGGAAGGTAAGATTGTGTCAGGTAACACTGCATCATCGGGGTCCTCAAACATGCGGGACAGAGCGTCTGGTTTAGTATTCTTAGAACAGGGTCAGTACGTGATATGAAATACAAACCGAGAAAAGAAAAGAGCCCATCTCGCCTGGCGAGGTCTCAGTCATTTTGCCGTTCTTAAATACTCGAGGTTCTTATGATCCGTGAATATAAGGATTGGGTGTGTGGCTCCTTCCAGTAAATACCTCCATTCTTCTAGAGCGGATTTAATAGCCAGGAGCTCCCGATCTCCAATATCGTAATTTCTTTCCGCCGGCGTCAACTTCCTGGAGAAGAACGCCACAGGATGCAGTAGCTCCTTGGTACCATTCCTTTGGAACAGAACCGCTCCTACCGCGTTTTCGGAGGCGTCCACTTCCAAAACATATGGGAGCGAAGAATCCGGATGGCAGAGAATGGGAGCAGAGGTGAACAATTTCTTGAGCGTTTTGAACGCCGTCTGAGCTTCGGGAGTCCACTTAAAGCGGATCCCTTGTTTAGTCAGTTGCGCGATTGGGGAGACCAGACCGGAGAAGTTCCTAACAAACTTTCTATAAAAGTTTGAAAACCCAATGAACTGCTGTACCCCCTTCTTATCGGCGGGTATTGGCCAATCTAGGATAGCCGTGACTTTCTGGGGATCCATCGTGACCCCCGCGGGAGAGAAGACCAGTCCCAAGAAAGTAATTTTGCGCTGTTCGAAACAGCATTTTTCTGCCTTGGCGTATAGTCCGTGTTGACGTTCCAACACCCGTAACACGTGACTTCGATGAACCTCCAGTGAGGGAGAGAAAATTAGGATGTCATCCAAATAGACAACCACGAAAACATCGAGGAAGTCCCGAAAAACGTTGTTGATAAAATGTTGGAAGGTTGTCGGGGCGTTACAAAGCCCGAACGGCATCACCAAATACTCAAAGTGACCGTATCTCGTACGAAAAGCCGTCTTCCACTCATCCCCCTCCTTGATACATACAAGGTTATATGCCCCCCGCAGGTCTAATTTAGTAAAAATCATTGCTGACCTCAATCTCTGGAGGAGCTCGGGGACTAGGGGTAATGGATAGCGATTTTTTACCGTGATCTTATTCAGATCACGGTAGTCTATGCAGGGCCGCAATGATTTGTCCTTTTTTTCTACAAAGAACAACCCGGCCCCGGCTGGGGATGTGGACGGGCGAATAAATCCTTTCCGAAGGTTTTCGTCAATATACTCCCTCAGTACTCCCGACTCCAATTCCGATAGAGGAAAGATACGGCCAAACGAGATTTCAGATCCGGGTAGGAGGTCTATGGGGCAATCGTATGAACGGTGCGGGGGAAGAATGTCTGCTCCTCGCTTACTGAATACGTCTAAGAAGTCATGGTAGGCCGGTGGAATAACCTGAGACAGATCGGTATCACCATCCAAGCACAGAAGAAACCGGGGAGCCACGGACCCTGTGACGTGGCAGTGACTCAGACAGTATGGTGACCGAAATTGAACTGTTCACTTCTCCCAATCAATCTGGGGGTTATGGGCCCGCAGCCAAGGGAACCCCAGAATGATTGGAAAAAGGGGGGATGCAATGGCATCCAGACGGAGGAACTCTTGGTGATGGTCTGCCATCATGGTAAAAATAGGAGGTGTCTCCTGGTCCACCACCCCTGATTTTATGCTAGACCCATCTGCCAAGAAGATGTTTAACCCCCTTTCTTTGGTCTGGAGAGGAATCTTTTGCCGGTGAGCAAAAGTAAGATCGATGAAACAACTACATGCTCCCGAGTCAACGATTGCGGTCACCGACAAGGTTCCTCCAGGGAGCTGTAAAGACACAGGTATCGCCAGGTAACTAGACAGATCACCCTCTTCTGCAGGTAAGGGAAAAGAAAAGGAAGCGGACTTACTCATTTTTGCAGGACAGGAGCGCACCTGGTGACCAGCTTCCCCGCAGTACAGACATAGGTTCTGCGATCGTCTCCTCTGACGTTCCTCGACCGATAAAGTGGAACGGGCCAGTCCCAGTTGCATGGGTTCCAAAGTGTCCCCTGGTTCCGTGCTTCGGGTATGGTTCCCTGGGGCTGGAGCTGTTTCCCTCAGTGGAATCCATGCCACCCTTTGACCCTGGCTGCTCCTTTCCAGCCGATGTTCCCTCAGTCTGCGGTCAATTTGAATGGCCAACTCTATCAGTTTCTCAAGGGAGTCAGGTAGGCCTACTCATGCCAACTCATCTTTGAGGGACTCAGACAGCCCGATGCGGAACTGGTGACATAATGCCGCATCGTTCCATCTGGTATCTCCCATCCAACGCCTAAAATCGGACGCGTATTCTTTGGCTGCCCGGCGGCCTTGCCGTAGGGAGTATAGGGTAGCCTCTGCAGAAGCAGCCCGCTGAGGGTCGTCGTATAATACGGCCATGGCCTGAAAAAACTCAGTCACGGAATCAAGATGGGGGTCGTGCTTCTCCATCAGACGGTGAGCCCAATCCTGGGGCTCATCCTGAAGGAGAGAGACTATAAACCCCACCTTGACGGTCTCGGTGGTGAACGTGCGGGGCTGCAAGTCAAAAAACAGGGTGCAGGCGTTCCGGAAGGCTCGGAAGCGGCTTCGGTCTCCACAGAATCGTTCTGGCAGGGGAACGCGGGGTTCAGGAGCTAGGGACGCAGCAGCTGCTCCGGATGCCGGGGTAATGGGTGATTCCGCAGTTGGGGGACTCTGAGCAGGGAGAGTCAGGGTGGCTAAAGACTCCATGCGGTCCTCCAGTCGGGTGCAGCGGCTGTGGAAATTCTGGACAGCCTGGGTCAGAGTTGCCAGGTGCTGACATATATCCTCTAGGGACACCGGTCCTCTTCCTGGCTCTGTCATGGCCACAAGGTACTGTTATGATCCGCCAGGTGGTGCCTCAGGCTGCCCACTTGACAGACCTACCCAGAGCGTGGAGTCTAAGCCCCGGTCTGTGCTTTCACCAGGGCCCCTGATGGTGGGGATGGACTTGTAACAGACCAGGGCCAGGTCACGACCTCCGAGCAGGCGCACCAGTGGCAGAGGGAGCCTCCGGGGATGTATGCAAGTACCGGGAGAGCCAGATGTGAGAAGGACGGCGGACCTAGCAGAAACTTCAGGATCACAGATAGAACTTTGCGGCAATTTAGGACAGTGCAGGGCATCTTTAAATAGTGCGCCCTGCACTGTCATTGGCCGGCCAGGATGCGCCCCGGGGCTGTCATTGGCCGCCCGAGGCACGCCCGCGGCTCCTACTGTGCATGCGCGGCGTCCTGTCAGCTGCGGCCCGCCGGGACCTAGTGCCTGTGTCCCGGCGTGAGCTGTTGCAAGTGCGCGTGCGCCGGGAGAGGCGCCGCAATTCCTGACACCTATGCTCCCAACCAATCTCAGGACAAGATGTTACATGGGGTGTAAAGCAAACTTAGTCTGGGTCCAGTTAGTGAAGCATAATGATAGTCCAAACAACAGAAGGCCTTCTTATTCTCCCAACTTTTCTGTGTCTCTAGCATTCCTTGGCAGGCTTACTGTGTGTAAGTTGTGTCCTGGTGTCACGCCTGGTGTCCTGGATATTACACACTTCTTGTATAGTGTGAGTCAATGAAGTAGCACAGGGAACATATTTGTGGAACAGCTAAAACTATTTGCAGGACAGACCACCAGGTGAAAACAGCAGAAAGGCCAAAGAGTCTAACCACCAATGCCTCTGGAAGGGTCACCTTTTAGTTTTCTTTCTGAAGTGCTGCTTTTTTAGTGTTCGCTATTTGGAATTATTGGTAGCCATACTCAGAAAAGCACCTGTGTTGGATTCCCGACATGACCAAGCCTCCATTATTACCCCAAACACCTTGTTGACAATTTGAAAGACACGTTCTGCTACTTTCCAAATAATGTTTATTACAAAAAACATACAAAATTAATGGGGAGAAGGCTGCTGCTGCAGAGGGGGTGGGTGTGAGGGTTGGGTAGGTACAGTGTGTGGAGGGGCTGGGAAAGAGTGGTGGGGAGGGAGTGCTGGGGGAGAGGTTGAATGGGGGGAATGGAAGACAGGGAGAATGTGGGGCGGGGCATTTGAGGGCTGAAGAGAGTGGGCAGGACGTGGAAGGTAAGGGTGGAAACGGGATTGAGAGGAGGAGCATGTAGAAACAACGGGAGTGGGTGTGAAAGTGGGGGTGTGGTCAAGGGGAGTGTGAGGAAGGTGCAGAAGAGGGATCCATGGGGAAGGAGGCATACTGGTCTTCCGGTGGGGTTTCTTGAGGGGGTTGCTCCAGAGTGGGTAGTTCCAGAATTGGCACCTCCAAAGCTTGTTCCCCTGCTGCTTCCCGGGCACTTTCTACAGGGCAACTCTGTGGCAACCTTGGCATTGGCCCCAAACAACTACTGCACAGGGGTTAGAAGCCTCTGACCGAAGGTGCATTTTGGTCAGCCCCTGCTTGACATAAGGCCCGGATATCATGACTAAGGTCCTGCAACACTGTAGTCTGATCCCTGACCGCGGTGACAAGTCCAAGCAGGGTTTCATGTTGGAGCACCAGTAACCTTTCTATATTACTGGATGCATTAGAAAGCCTCCTTTGCTCCCATAATCTCTCCATGTTGAACACCAGCCTTTCCCCAAGCGTGAGAAGGGGGCTGGGTCCAGGTGGACGGGGTGCCGATCCAGCCGCATCCAATGTTGGCTGCAAGGAGAAAAACAAAAAAATGAAAGCGCGTTTAACACACAGCACAATTGTACAGTAGGACAGGGGGCTCGTCTGACACCAAACACTAGCTCATGTTCTTGTCCCACCCCTAGGACCAGGTATTGGTGAATGCCTTTCCCTGACACATTACACGGGATGAACATTTGACTGAAATGAATGGTTTGGCATCTTTACCCAGACTGATACCTTCCTGCTGATTTGTCACATGCACATCACTCCCTCCAGCTCCTGACTAAACAATGATCCGAAAAAAGTAAGTTACACATCACGTTGCCAAATCCTGCCCAGCCAGGAACGGAGTTATACTCTAAATGGGTGACTCATTAGGGAGAACATCTTTAGCATCTCTTACCGGATGTTCAGGCAACTCAGGTGGAGGTGACGGCATTTCATGCAAGTTTGGAGTGCCTGAACTTCCCTGCACCACAAAACAAAAAAAACAATGCATGACATTTCCCAAATACACATGCAACATGCATTTGTACATCCCCACCCCATTACAGCAGTTCCCATACCCCAACATCAGATGCAGATTTCTCTCCCACTCCAACAGCTGGGGCCTCCAGGGGCAAAAGATGATCTGCAAATAGAGTTCAAGATGCTGATTAGTAACAGATACTAGTTGGGCTGTATGTATGATGTGACATTTGTGACCAAGGTTTGAGGGATTGCTCATTGGTATGTTCTTCACCCAAGTTTATCCAGACAAATAGGACACTGGCAGCCACAGCCCAGGAGACTGGTAGGGAGTAGAAAGAGGCATGGTAAGGCTCAGGAGCAGGGGCCACAAGAATGAGGGGCCACCTTTCCTGCCAAACAAGGAGGCAGATGTGTTAGGATGGCTCCATTATGCCCATAAGCTACTGCAGCCATTTTGACTATGGACTTCAAACTTCAAAACAAAATATATAACATTTGTCATTAAGGCAACATTTCGAAAAGGATTCAATAGGTTATAGAAGGGTCACCCAGGGAAAAAAAGGGGTTGGATCAAATCTAAATGTTCCCCAAAATATTTCCAAAACCAAATGCATGTAAATGCATCCAAAAGAATTGTTGATAGAACTGTGGATCTGAGGAGATCAAGAGCAATGCATCCAAAACTCCTTTAATCACTTTTAAACCGCAGGTCTCCTGCAAACTCAATGTGAAAAAGAAAATAATGAACTCATGTGGCAGTCTCAGAATATCCAAAAACATTAAACAGCCTTTCCAGACGATTGGAAGCTGAGCTACAAAGGGCGGGACTACTCAATATTGAACCCTACGGACTAGGACTGGGATGCCATTCAAGTTCATGTGTGCGGAAAGGAAGGCATCCCAGCAGTGTTGGCAATATAATGTATTTGTCAATGAACAATAGATTAGTCTTTATGATGCCTTTTGGGCTTTAGATGACTTAAATTCCAAGATTCTCGGTGGATAAGTATGTATTTGATTTGGCCTCTACATTTTGAGCAAAGGCAAAATGGTCGCTGTCACTTGGAACTTCACGATTGGGTGAGTAGCTACATTTCTTGATGTTTTCCTATGCTGAAGTCCCAGATCACATGAAACAAGTCAGGAGAGGGGCCCACTAGACATTACTGCCAGCAGTGTCAGCACAGCTTTTATAACCACTTGCCTACCGGGCACTTAGACTCCCTTCCTGCCCCGGACAATTTTCACCTTTCAGCGCTGTCACACTTTGAATGACAATTGTGGTCATGCAACACTGTACCCATATGACATTTTTATCATTTTCTTCACACAAATAGTGGTTGCATCTGGTGGTATTTAATCTCTGATGGGTGGTTTGTTTTTTGTGCTATAAACAAAAAAAAGAGCTAAAAATTTTAAATCAAAAAATTTTTGTCTTTGTTTCTCTTTTTCAAACAGGTAATTTTTCTCCTTCACTGATGTGTGTCGATGAGGCTGCACTGATAGACAGCACTGATGAGGTGGCAGAGATAGGCAGCACTGATGAGGTGGCAAAGATAGGCAGCACTGATGGGCACTGATGAGGTGGCACAGATAGGCAGCACTGATGGGCACTGATGAGGTGGCACTGATAGACAGCACTGACTGGCAGCACTGCTGGGCTCTGATCATCAGGTCAATGTTAATCAGTGAGCTGGTGATCGGTGCCGATCCGTCCTCTGCCAATTGTCGGTTATCTGCAGTACTTTCCTCCCACTGTGACATCATGAGGAAAGTGCAGCCGATAACCGGCAACTGCATTTACCGGTGATCTGCCGTGATCACGTGGTAAAAGGCCGCTGTGATTGGCCTTTTACCACATCATGTGATCAGCTGTGTCCGTAAGACACAGCGACCCCTGAGATGGCTGGGTGTGTGCCCCCAGGGGCATGTGGGAGGGCGTGTTCTGGGAGGACGTCATTTGATGCCCTCCCCAGACCGTAGCCAAATGACAGCTACAGTGCGGGTGACAAGTGGTTAAACACTACTCTGGAAATCAGCATCCTTAAGGGGCCACTAAACTCATTGAATGGAAATGTAAACAATCATGAGCTCTTTTGGGCTTTACTTTTAAAAAGGATTTGCCTGGAGACCTGCGGCCTTAAAATGAGACTTACTGATTCCAAGTGAAGTGGAGGAATGTTGCCAGTTCTGCCACCCATAGTGGTGACCAAAGTGTGTTTGACCTTCCCTTTGTGTGGCTCAAACCTGAAGGTGAGCGGCACGATTGGGAGGTGATGGGTCCCTGTAGTGGATCATTTCCTGTATATTGAGCAGGCATGATATATGATGTCACTAAACACCAAACACATTGGATATTCTGGGACTGTCAGAGTTGAGCATGTTGACGTCGGTCAGATTACATGTATGTGTTTACATGCGTGGAATGTTTTTGTGTCTGAGAGAACTTGTGAAGTTGTGAGGACGAGTCTGATTTGGAACGCTCAGGAGATGTCAGCTAGTTAGTGATGTTTGGACCTTTATTGCTCTCATCAGTTAGTTCCCCCATTTGGTTTGGTGGGGTTACCTGCTTTTCTTGGTCCGGGGAAACTGGTCCCAGGACATTTGGCAGGGATTAGACACATTTCTGTGTGGTAACAGTTTTCACACTGAATTCTCTAGGGGTTTGAGTGCAATACAGTGAGAAACCCCAAAGAAATCCAGCGTGTTGTGGAGATATATTTGTGTTCACACAGAGTTTAGCATTGGTTTGTTCTGCATTCCTAAGAGGATGCTCATTGGCTCATCCTGAGTGATTATGATTGTTGTAGACAAGCACATTAATACATACCCAGATCTTCCTCCATTCCTGACTGCAGTGGGGGGAGCCGCTCCTCCTCCTCCTCCTGATGTTGTGCTGTGAATAGGACATTGACATGTGAGATGTTTGATGTTCTAGCAGCCTGTTCAACATTACGGGGGGGCATTCCCAATGAGTGCTTACCAGGAGGGAACACCTCTGGATCAGCGTATGTGTGATCTTCTGGCTTGTCCTCTGATGGTCTGGCTGGGGCTGCCCTTGCCTTGGGACTGGCTATAACACAAAACAAAATAAACAACAAATGGTAAATGTTAAAAAGATAACACAACTTTGAAGACACAATATGGACATGTGTAGTGTACTTACCACTGTGGCAATCATCAGTATCTCCATGAGCCTTCACCCCAACAATCGGGTTGAGGCTGATGATTGGCAGAAGTGCCCGTTCTGTCTGAGACAGGTCCTGCAGATGGTCAGGGTCCACCCCTTGCCTTGTAACATGTCCCTGCTGAGCCCACAGAGTCAGCTTCTCCTTTAATCTCCGCCTCAGATCACGCATACGCTTCTTCACGTTCTTGAGGTTCCTGCGTAACATCCTGCCCACTGCATTTACGGCCACCGTGATTTCCTTCCACAGACGGTCCTTTGCAGCCTGACCACTGCGGGAGGACCTGTGCCCTGCGATGCATTCAGCCCGTTCTACATAAGCAACCACCAGGGCCCAGGTCTCATTGCGGGAGAAGGGTGGAAAGTTGGGCTTGGACCGGGACCTTCTGCCTGCCCTTGATGTCCCTTCTCCTGGGCTCAAAGGGGAGGCATCAGACCCAGGTGAGGTACTCAGCTCAGCTTCCGCCTCTTCTCTGAAGGAAGCCTGGCCCCTTCTGCCACCAGCTTGTGACCTCCTTACATCACAGCCAGACCTCCGGCCCACCATGCCCCCCCTGGCCCTAGTGGACCCCTGGGCCCCAGTAGCCCCCCTGGCATCACGGCCAGTAGGGGGCCTAGTATCCCCCCTGGCACCATGACCCCCCCTGGAACCCTGGACTCTTTGCCTCCTTGGGGGTGCCATGGGAGGACAAGTGGGCAGTGAGTCTGACTAGGTGCTGTTTGCAGCAGAAGCAGCAGGTCCTAAGTGGTGGGATGTCCGTGTGTTAGTGTGAAAATCTGCAACAGAAAAAGGGACATAAGGGCATGGGTCAGTTGTCTGGGCTCCAAAGACAGCACATGCCCTGGAGGAAGGGCCACACTTACCAAAAGAAACAACTGGCCCTCTTGGCCCAAGGGGGGGCAGATACGTCAAAATCCAGCAATGAGAAAAAAGACAGAAGGGCAATAGGTGTCTGGCTCCAACTACAGCACATGCCCTGGCAGGGGCCACACTTACCAAGACAACCAAATGGCTCTCTTGGCCTGGGTTGGAGGGGGGGGGGCAAAGTATTACAAAATCTGCAATGGGGAAAAGGACATAAGACCAAAGGTCAGGTCTATGGCCTCCAGAGAAAGCCCAGGGCCTGCTTGAGGGGGACCCCAAAGCCAAGTAAAAAATGCCAACACAACCAACGTGGGAGGTGATACATTAACAGGTCTAGAGGAAGAAATACTAGGTTTGGCCAGACAAACACCACATTAAGAGAATTAGAATATGGACAGAGCCACAAAAAATCAATCAACCAATAAATGTGCAAATTAATATGCAAATGTGAAAGAGCAGCTCACCTAACCCTTAACTAGGTGTGCATATAAATAAAAAAAAAGGCAGCGCTCCTTCTTACTAGATGACCACAGTGTTTAACCAATCATATGTTAAAATCAATAAGAATAAAATAAATAATCAAAAAATATTCAAAAAGTAAATTATCCCCAACAAAAATTGTCCTTATATGACTTTTTTAATAAACTCGGAGTTGTGAAAAAATTTTTTTTATAAAATGTCGGCCAGTGGCGTACCTTTCCAAACTGGACACTACCTCAAGGTTGGCCACCTTGGCTGTGGGCTATCTCAGCAACAGCCCTCTTGGTGGCCTAAGCTGACAAGTTGTCACTGGGTCAAGAGATCTGTGTCAGGAGTTCCACACCACATTCAGGCATTGATGGATTATAAGGGAAATCACTGGTTTACTAACAGCCGGATGGTCAAATACCAGGCCATGCTGTGTGAAAATCCTCAAATCCATTTAGAGACTAACACTCTGAACCCCGCCACCCTGCTCCCCACCTCAAAAGAACCCCTAATACACGACTGCCTCCAGGTAATGGATGAAGTCTATGCTAGACTTGAGACAGTCCCTTGGGAAAGCCAGATGTTGAATATTACATTGATAGCAGCAGTTTCGTAAAGGATGGACTCCGCTATGTCGGTTATTCAGTGGTCACACAGGAAACGGTGATTGAGGCAACAGCCCTACCACAGGGGACCTCTGCACAAAAAGTGGAATTAATTGCCCTGACCTGAGTGTTAGAACTAGCTGCAGGCCTAAGACTGAATGATTATGTGGGCTCTAAGTATGTCTTCCTGACTCTTCATGCTCATGGAGCCCTGTACAAGGAAAGAGGACTCATCACATCCAGGGAAAAGAGCATCAAGTATGGGACAGAAATACTTGAACCTTTGGAAGCAGTATGGGCCCCCTCGGAAGTTGCAGTAATACACTGTAGGGGTCATCAAAAGGGAGACTCCAAGGTGGAAAAAGGCAACAGAAAAGCAGATCAAGCAGCCAAAGAGGCAGCACTTCAGCGGTCCCCACAACAGATTATGGCCCCTCTGTTCTCATACCACTCTCTGAATGGGACCCAATCTATACAAAGGCAGAACAAGAATGGATAAAGACTGAACCTGGAAAGTACAGGAAGACTGGTGGTATCAACTGCAGGATGGAAGAATGGTCATTCCAGCTACTGTAGCAACTGAATTAGTGACAGAATTCTACAAGGGAACACACACAGGCAAAACAGCCATTGAAAAGGCCCTAGAGAGATATTTTTACATTCCCTGTCTATCCACGCAATCACAAGCAGCAGCCAGTAGATGTGTGGAATGAACCAGAAACAATCCGAGACAAGGGCCTGTACCAAGTCCCAGAGTACAAGCAGTAGGACCTCACCAATGGAAGAATTAATGGTCAACTTCACTGTTATGCCCCCTTCAGGAGGATATAAATATCTGCTGGTGGCCGTCTGCACCTATTCAGGCTGGGTGGAAGCCTGGCCTATACGAACTGAAACTACCAGAGAAGTGGTCAAATGCCTAATACAGGAAATTATCCCTAGATATGAAGATCCCTCCTCCATAGGCTCAGACAATGGTTCTGTCTTTGTTCACAAGTGCCTTCAGATATTTGCAGCCATACTCAAGACCACTTGGAGACTACACACTGTATGCAGGCCTCAAAGATCTGGAAAAGTGGAAAGAATGAACCGCACCCTAAAGTTACAACTGGCAAAACTCTGTCAGGAAACCCAAATGAAGTGGACCTTGATGCTGCCCATTGCCTTGTTGAGAATCTGGAGTACTACAACAAAGAGGACAAATTTGTCCCCTTTTGAAGTACTATATGGTAGGCCCCCACCCATCATTGGAGGTATCAAGGGAGACTTACACCAGATAGGAAGGGTGGTGAACCGTGAACTGTTACAGAAATTGGGGGAGAACATGCAGGATATAGGGAAGTGGGTTCAAGAGAAACTCCCCATACGCCTGTCCAACCCCGTCCATCCTTTTGCACCAGGAGATGCAGTGTGGGTAAAGGAGTGGAGCGTAATCCCTTTAGGGCACAGATAGAGGTCCTTACACTGTTCTGCTATCCACTCCCACAGCCATCAAGGTGGCCAAGGTGACCCCCTGGATACACCACTCCAGAGCAAAGTGAGCTGCTCAGCCAGGAATCTGTGGGATCACCACAGATTCCTGGCTGAGTAAAGCAGACCCTCAAGACCCCTTAAAGCTGAAGCTGACCAAAGAGATCAGAAGGAAGGACTCCAGCCCTGCTCTCAGCACATACCTGGAAGCTGTTGAGTCTACACATGGTGGAGGAAAAGGTTACATCTGACCAGAAGGAAGGACTCCAGCCCTGCTCTCAGCACATACCTGGAAGCTGTTGAGTCTACACATGGTGGAAGAAAAGGTTACATCTGACCAGAAGGAAGGACTCCAGCCCTGCTCTCAGCACATACCTGGAAGCTGTTGAGTCTACACATGGTGGAAGAAAAGGTTACATCTGATCAGAACGAAGGACTCCAGCCCTGCTCTCAGCACATACCTGGAAGCTGTTGAGTCTACACATGGTGGAAGAAAAGGTTACATCTGACCAGAAGGAAGAATTCCAGCTCTGCTCCAGTCACACCTGGAAGCTGACTGGCCAATGCACAGCACAAGATGGGAATATACACCGATAGGATGCCTGATAAAAATGTTTTAATAAAATGCTGGTAGCCATAGTAATAACCCTGACTAGAACGATAGGGGGGAGGGCAGATCATGTGACCCATGTATGGAGACTACAAGAGTAGGATCTGTAACCACTAGAATGTTACTATGGCATTCTCATTATCAAGGTGAGGGAACAATGACTGACACTTGTGTACATAATGAAACAACTTATTCAATGTGCACGGTAGGGAACCAGGTAACCTGTTATGACCCCACCTATAGACCCACTAAAACCTGGGTGACCATATGGAGCTACAGCTCCACAGGCAAGCTGGTAAACCGTACCCTGATAACCAATCCCAATGCTGCAGCGAGCCGGATCTTTGATGTATGCTCTGCTATTAACCTAAACTATTCCCCCAGGAAAGGTTGCGGGGGGGGGGGGGTTAGAATGGGAAAGGGAGTACCTAGCAAATGATAAGTATATTTGCTTAGGGAGGCGAGGAAATGGCTGCAATAATGAATTCTGAAATGACTGTCCTCAGTGGAGTTGTGTAGCATGGGGAACATGGGGAGAGGAAAGTCATGACGCCAGCCTTTAGTCCTTGCCTAGCTTATCCAGCTGTTCAATAGACTGCAATCCATGTAATGGCCATGTGGTAATATCAACCCCTAGCTGTCCAAGATCAGTAAGTCTGCCCTTAGACCCTTATGATTTGGGTAGTTAGTGGTTAATTGGTGATACTTTATCTCATTCAAACCATCGCTACGATAGCATCAAAGGGGGGAATGTGGTAGCACCCAGATATGGCAGAGTTCCCCTTTAAACCGTAACATTTCTAACAGGATCTGCTTGCAAGTCAGAAGTGGTGTCGCGCTCCACTACCAATTGCAAAAATGTGAATAAATAAATATTAAATAAATAACAGTCCAGCTTCGAAAGTGTGTATAATATACACTCTATTGAAGCTGGACTATTATTTATTTATTTACATTTTTGCAATTGGTAGTGGAGCGTGACACCACTTCTGACTTTATTTTCTATGACACAATGGTATGAGGATGTGTATAGTGTAAGCGAACCACTCATTTTCACATATTTCTTTACACAATTTTTATGATAATCTCATTATTGTATCGATTTTACCACACAGTATTGGTAATATTTAAATATTTTAGCATACACCATAGTAGCTCACAAGACCCCACACTTCAGTATCTGCTTGCAAGGTTTTTGGTTCATAGTCCCTCCTCCCTTATTTCCTGTGAATACTGTGTACCAGCTCGTAGCTGGTATTCTTATCTGCAGCTGCTGTCCAAGGTTATTCTGCAGAGTTTAGGAACCCTCTTGAAAATATAGAAAGTGAAAGAGGAATGTATGTATTGTGACGTAATCGTTGGTATATACGCTTGTAAGAAGTTTTCTATAACTCACTCATCTTTGCAGGCTTGTGCCCAGCTGGGTCAAAACAGCGCTGTTTTTAATAAAACATTTGTATTCCTCAAGTCCATGTCCGGAGTTTTCTGGTTTGCCATAATTGCTACTACAATGCTTTGTTCATTAGTTCCAAAACACAAGAGTCGTGATATAAGTTTTTATCTAGGTGGTACAGGACACCTTCTCGGCTAGCTAAGATTTTCCCTGGGTCTGATAATAGATGTTGGCAGGGGTGTCCTCAGGAAGGCACCTTTTTACATCTTTGGTGGCATTGCCCCAAGATTCAAAAGTATTTGAGGGATATTTCCCCCTGGATCCAGAAAACGACCCTTCAACCTATTGATTTCACCCCTCTA
The DNA here is from genome assembly GCF_062004578.1 of Staurois parvus. Classification (NCBI taxonomy): domain Eukaryota; kingdom Metazoa; phylum Chordata; class Amphibia; order Anura; family Ranidae; genus Staurois; species Staurois parvus. Next base: position 1,471,620 of record NW_028317970.1, on the reverse strand, counting down.
CACTATCGGTTTCATGGCACCCCTTCCTCAATCAAAATGTATAAACATAGTGTTACTCTGCATCTTTTGTATGCTGCTAATGCCTATGGAAGCAGAGTAGATGCCCTACTGTAGCAGAGTGGAAACAAGAGGTTGAAAGGGTCTATCAGGCCGAACGCTGGAACCATACTGTCAAAAACAACCTTGAGAAATTTCATGGCATTTGGGATCGGTGGTTGTACTACTCTATGGAATTAGAGGACCCAGTTGACTCTCCTCCAGATACCGGCTCTCTACAATTCTCAATCCTTTCCTTGGGTCCCCCATCTGGGCTTCCAAACCCCCCCCTCCACCAGCTGGTGTCCCTCTGCATGCCTAGACCCAGAAACTCTATGGCCAGCTTGCCATGTGGTGGGTCTCTCCAAGGTTCTGCTCCCTGAATTGTCCCCCTCTTGTTTTAGCATGAGCATTGTGCCCTCAATCCTGTGTTACTATTCCTATTCTACTGGCCCTATTAGGCCTCTAGTACTCTCTTTTGTTCCCTTCTTTTATTTTTCTTTTCTCTGGATTATTTTTATATGCTTTGCCTTCTCACATGAGTGCTGAGTTTCTGCAAATGCCTTTTGTGCTATATAATGGTATTTTTACTGTCTAAGTTTGAAGCTTGAAGTATACGGGGGGGGCATGTTTGATCCTTCGCCCTGAGATTGGCTGGCCTCGAGCAGAGACGTAGCTCCTGCGTGGCAGTCAGATCTATGGGTGATAAGTTTTGTGCAGCTTCTCGCTGCCCTGACAGTGGGTGTGGGGTATGTGGCATGTCATCTGTACTGTACCATGTGCTGGACCTATATTTGTATTACATCATTGTACGCTGGATCTGCTATTGGAACCTTTTCTAATATTGATATCTGTACTATATGTTTCTGTGTGTCTTTATTATTACTGTTTCTTTACCTTCTATTTTTAAAATCTTTAATAAAAACAGATTATACAAAGAAAAGAAAAACATAAAAGTGGATGACCAGCAAGGCATGCGTATCATAGGTAAATATTCAAATCAATCAGGGCAGAGTTTCAACATCATAAAGAGATATTGGACCATTTTGTGTGAGGACAAATATCTATCACAGATCCTATCTACAGACCCCAAGATAACCTACAGATGGGGTAGGAATTTGAGAGACATGTTAGTACATAGTCTAGAAAAAACCTTTAAATCATCAATGAAACACACTTGGCTGCCTGAGAAACCAAAAGGTAGTTTCAGGTGTGGTCACTGTAAGGCACGGACTTTCTTCAGCAATACCAAGGAGTTTGTTACTCCTAAAATTGGGGAGATTATTAAAATAAGAAATTGCTATAATTGCAGCGCAGAGGGGGGGATTTATGCTTTACAATGCCCATGCCCCCTAATATATGTAGGAAAAGCAATTTGCCCCTTTAGGAGAAGAGTTCTTGAACATGTGAATGATATTGCTCCAAACAAGGGTAGACCAGTAGCAAGACACATGATACAAAAACATGATGGATAGCCTGATCTCTTAGACTTTTGGATTATTGACAAATATAATCTAGGTCCTAGAAAAGGGGGCCGAGATAAATGTCTTTTGCAGAATGGATCTTCCGTTTAGGATCAAGGGCACCTCATGGTGTAAATGAAGGATTTACCTTCCTTCCTTTTGTGTGTGATGGGGGGGCATTTAGATGATCATCTCTATATATAGAGGTGAAACAAATGATAGGTGCCATTGTGCCACCGAGTGCAGCTGAGCACAACATCCAACCTCTATGTGACCTATTTTGGTTCTTTGTATCCCTGACAAAGCTCTGTTTTCTGGAGTGAAACATGTAGAGATTCTTTTTTTCTTTGGGAGCACTTTTTCAATGCACATGGTATTCACTCCGCTCCCTTTTTTTGGAGAGGTTTGTACTGCATTTTACAAAGCATCATTTGCATTCCTCAAGACAGTGAGGTATTTTTTCTGGATATGGTGATGTATGGGGCTTATCCACGAGAGGATGACATTCAGGCCTGTGGATGAGTGTACCCATATTACATATATGTAACAAGATAGATTATACAATCCAATTAGTTTTGTCCAGGGGGGGGAACTCCATTTCCTCAACAGAGATTATAGAGTCAAGCTGATAGGCTTCTGATCAAACTACAGGACCTCCTTGTATGCCGTCACTTCATCTAAAATGGGATTATATAAAGGCATCAATTACAGCTGAGCATACGTTGTTTATGTGTTTGAATAAAGGTTATATATTTTAGATTCATCAATTGGCCAGATGGTGCGAAGGGGAACATACCTTCGTCCAGTATAGATTTTTTAAACTCTAAATCTGAACACAAATAGTAAAATCAAATGATATTCCCAGAATCCTCCTCACCTCTCAATTCAAGTCCCCATTTTATTAAAGCCCCACTTCAGTCTGAGGTATAATTCACCCACACAGGACCCCCACATTCCATAGGTTAAAAATGTGTCAATTCTGGCGTCATTACATACAACACGTGACAACTACATACAACAGTTCAACTTTGCTACTGAGGATGCTAAGGGCCCCCACATCCTAAGAGCTATGAGGTCAGTTTGATGTCATAGGATTCTCTGGCTCTGAATGGAGGGACATTGGGAGGAGGGGCTGTGAGGTCAGTATGATGTCAAAGGATTCTCTGATTCTGGATGGAGGGACATTGGGAGGAGGAACTGTGAGGTCAGTGTGATGTCATAGGATTCTCTGACTCTGGATGGAGGGAGGGGCGGTGAGATCAGTGTGATGTCATAGAATATATAGATTCTGGATGGAGGGACATTTGAACAGGGAGATTTGAGAAGTCACTGAAGGTGACCATAGATCCATGGAAATTCAGCTGGTTCAGCAGGGATCGCTCACATTTCCATCCATGTGTGGCCACTGCTGGATAAAAGCCACTCCCCCAGCGGCTGCAGCCAATAGCTTCAGTGCTGATTTGTGTATTCTGAGAGCGGAGGAGTCCCCCCATTGTCAGAATACAAGAGTGCAGAGGGGAGGATTCCCCCATCCACCTCCAATGTGTGGATGGGGGAATCACTTCAGTTTTTATGGTCATCCCGCTGGCTGAACGATAAAACTGAACCATGTAGGCCAGCTTTGGGGGCAAATATATTATCATCAACTCCTCCCCCTGAAGGGGTTAATCTGGGTTCCCACACTATATATGTGTGTATCATCATCTGCTGGAGATAAAAGATGTCACAGTGACTATGGAGAAAGAGGACGGACATGACTATGGAGGAAGAGGACGGACATGACTATGGAAGAAGAGGACAGACATGATGGGGGGTTACTGGGTGTAAATAGAACATAACATCTTATTACCTCCTCTGCTGCCACTTCCAGGAACGTCTCCTCTCTGCTTTGCTTCCACACTGAAAGTCTTGTGTGTACCTGACATCACTTCCTGTCTGTACTCACTTCCTGTCTGTACCTGACATCACTTCCTGTCTGTACCTGACATCACTTCCTGTCTTCCATAGAGACTTCCTGTCTGGGTAGAAGTGAGATCACCACCTTGTGGAGCTCAGAGGAACTGCAGCCCCGAGAAGCGTCTGGTAGTGTAACCCCGGCCTTGTGCTGGGTGTGTATGGACTGTAGATCCTTATAGAGGGGTCACCTCCACTCCCACCAAGGGGGACAGAAATATATGACTGCTCGGGGGACACATTTTGGCCCCTTTGATTTTGCAGTAACATTTATTGCAGATTTAGTCCTGTAGAACATCTGGTATATGGATACAAAGCCCCCCAGCTGGGAGTAAAGGGTGGAAATGGCTCCTGACCCCCAGATTTGGGCAATGATGACATCACTATCCCCTCCCCTTCCTGTATATTGCAGATGATAGGTCAGGGATCTGTCATTCAGTGAGTTGGGTTTTCACATTTGGTCATCAGATTTTTTTTTTCGGTGGTTGTTGGACTTCATGATAGACATTGATCTACATCATGGGACTTTTTTTTAAACTGTTTTCTTTTTTACAATCTATATTTTTGTGATTAAGTAGGATTACCAAGAGGCACTTGTCCTTATCAACATGGGAACAAGGTGTTTCCGGGGTGCCCCCCCTGGCAAGTCCCCCCATGTTGAGGGCATGGTGTAAGATGTGGAATCTGCACGCTCCCCTCTCCTGTTTCATGGCCTGGCCTGCATGCTCACATAAGGGTCTGGTATGGAATGTTGGCAGGACCTTCTGGAACATATCTCAGATAGTCTCTGTAAGGTGACCATAGACATGGAGGACACCAGCAATGGTTGGGATGTAACATACCCTGTAAAGGTGGCATGATATGACAGATATTCCTGGAATTCAATGTTCAGTATTACAGATACAGTGTTCTCTTCATTTAGTGGTCAGTAGAAGACAAATGGTTCCAATATAAAAATCTGAATAGTCGGCTCTGGAGTGTGAAGATTGGAGGAATGAACACCTAGATGGCAATAATGATCTGACATCCCTGTAGACATAGATACGGATGAATGATCTGTCACCTCACTGAGCCTCACAGATAACATGTTGATGTGCTGACTATGACCCCAGTATTCCCACACTGCTTACACCTGTTATCACATTGTGGGTTGGGGGCTCTGTAGGGAGTTTACTTTTATTATTTATTATATATAGAAGAAGAATCATAAATGAAGTTGGTGGTTGTCAGATCTGATGTCTACCAGTGTATGGCCCGGCTTTATGTCATTAGAATGATGTTCTAGTATGACATTTATTATCACAAATGAAGACGGTGGATTGGAGTTACAGCTGTTTATAGCACAATGTTACACAATTATAATGACACACTAGTAAGGGGGAGGAGTCTTTGTGATTGAGCGCAGCGCAGCACCATTAATTATTAATTACCGTTTGCTGGATGTGGGAACACATTCGGGTGGTTGCAGCAGTTCGGGGGTTCTGAATGTTATTAGATATTACATTGTATATCTTATCCTGAGTTTGGTGAATAGATTAGTGGCAGCGCAGGAGTTTGGGGGTTAATCATGCTGTCGTACATCGTGAGTCTGGTGTTTGTGGGTATTCATGGGCAGTAGGAAAAGTGATAACAAGGATTCTAGCTTGGGAGGTAGTCTGAGGAATATCAGAAGTCTGTGGTGATTGCTAGACTTCCCCCAACCCTGCGAATACACCAGATTGTATGTGAGATTTGTATCTGTCTATGTGTGGCCAGCCAGATTGATCTGGGTGATGTCTCCCTATAGTGGTGGCCAGAGGTACTGCAGGCTGTGAATACTATATCACAGCAGGGTTGTCCTACCGAAATCAAGTTCTGCCTTCATTTCCTACTACACCAAACAAGGTCCGTGCCTTGGGTAGCTAGGCTTGTGTCCTTGACACCTGATGGTAGCCATGGGATATTAGAGTGTGCATGCTATTGTACTGCTGTTACCTGTGTTCTGACCGGGGAACATGGGGTTCTAGCAACAATCTACTGATTGCCAAGGACACGTAATGGAGGACAACACCTTGGGTAGCTAGGCTTGTGTCCTTGACACCTGGTGGTAGCCATGGGCTATTAGAGTGTGCATGCTGTTGTACTGCTGTTACCCGTGTTCTGACCGGGGAACATGGGGGGGTTCTAGCAACAATCTACTGATTGCCAAGGACACATAATGGAGGACAACACCTTGGGTAGCTGGGCTTGTGTCCTTGACACCTGGTGGTAGCCATGGGATATTAGAGTGTGCATGCTGTTGTACCGTTGTTACCCGTGTTCTGACTGGGGAACATGGGGTTCTAGCAACAATCTACTGATTGCCAAGGACACATAATAGAGGACAAGACCTTGGGTGTCAGCTGGCCTCCTTCTTACCCAAATCTTTGGCACCCCCATTCATGACACTCTCATAATAAGGATTCTTCCATTTCTCTTGGATAATCTCACCAAATCTCAGGGAACTATACCAGGTCACAAAGGGAACCTCTACATTCCTTCTAACACTCTGTCCTTTATTCCTGATTTGTGTCTATAGTTTACAGAGTGAGGTTCAATGATTCTGATGGAAATCCTCTCCATTGGAAGGTGTTCTTCATCACATCCAATCTCTCCTGTTTTCTCCTGAGATCTGTGACCAGACCGTCTAGAAGAAGATGAAGAGTCCCACTCCGGAATCAGCCCATTCTTCATATTTGATTCTGCATTTCACCCCATTAGGATTGCTCACAAGGATAGAGTAGCCCAAACACAACTCAATGTGCTATACAGACGAGGAAAACGAGGGCGACCAGCCTAGTACAATACCAAAAATCACAGCTTTATTGTATCCAAGGAAATATATACTCACAGACCACTGCCATAGCCGGATCATCTCCACATCACCAGAGGACCCTCAAATGGCTGACCTGTTTGGAGGAGCGGTCTCCTCTTCCTCAGACTACTCTATGTGTAGAAGCCCATTATGGTGGAACATGTTCAGGGAGTGAGGTTCGGGAGGAGACTATATGTATGCAGTTACTTCATCATCAACAATAAAATATGAAGAATAAGCTCATTGCAGAGTGTGAGAGGAGAGGAGACGGACTACAGGTGCTGTCATCTGATTGGTCCGTGGTCATTAGGAGGTGCAGGTTGGAGCGGTGCCATGGATTTGGGTTCTTACTATACAGTCTACACTCTTCATCTGTGATCTAGGAATCCCTCATACAATGTCTTCAGATGGAAACTTTGATATCTACAAATGGAGTATATCTGCAATATTCTCACAAATAAATCCCTCTTCACAATATCATCGTCTTGTATTTATCTTCACATAGATATACATTTCTGTATCACTACAGTGTGAACTAAGCTTTGTAGATGAGGATCTCTCATGTCACCTCCAGGTCCAGCCATGGCCCCAGGCAGACAATAATGTCAATAGTTTGTTATACTGTGTGAGAAAGATGGAAGCCTCGGGACATTGCTGCTGAGTAATGGAGGATTTTATATGCTGATTGCCATCATATGGATTAGATTGGATAACCCAGGTCTGTAACTTCCCCACAAAGGATATATAAAGGGCAAATATGACAAGAGAACAGTCAGAATGCTGACCAAGGCCGGGGTCACACTACCAGACGATTCTCAGGGCTGCAGTTCCTCTGAGTTCCACAAGGTGGGGATCTCACTTCTACCAAGACAGGAAGTATCTATGGAAGACAGACAGGAAGTGATGTCAGGTACAGACAGGAAGTAGAGAGGAGATGTTGGTGGAAGTGGCAGCAGAGGAGGTAATAAGATTTTATTTCCTATTTACACCCAGTAACCCCCGTCATGCCTGTCCTCTTCCTCCATAGTCATGTCCGTCCTCTTCCTCCATAATCATGTCCATCCTCTTCCTCCATAGTCACCGTGACGTCTTTTATCTGCAGCAGATGATGATACACACATATAGTGTGGGAACCCAGATTAACCCCTTCAGGGGCAGAACATTCCCCCACTTCCGGGAGCCGGAACATTTTTTTTACTATGGGGGGGACTCCTCCGCTCTCAGAATACACAGATCAGCACTGAAGCTATTGGCTGCAGCCGCTGGGGGAGTGGCTTTTATCCGGCAGTGGCCACACATGGATGGAAATGTGAGCGATCCCTGCTGAACCAGCTGAATTTCCATGGATCTATGGTCACCTTCAGTGACTTCCTCCCCTCCCCCTCATCTCCTTCATGATGGAAGTCATGCTGAGATCATCTCCCATTGGCTGAGCAATATTCTCATTTGTCTCTCAGCTCCTTCTTGCTATTCCTCGTCCTGCCTGTTGTTTCCTTGGATTGATTTTCTGTGTAGTGACCCCGGCTTGGTCTCTTGGATGCGCTCGTCTGTTGCTTGCCCTGACCTTTCTCCTGATTCCTGGATCTCCTCCTCATCTCTCCTCCATATCCTCTTACACAGCTTTTCTCCACACCTGCAGTGACCCTGGGGGGAGGAAACTTGGCACCAGCACGCCGCCAAATCCATCCCCACCATTAGGGGCTCTGGAGACAATTGTCTGCTATTTACACTCCGTTCCTCCGCACGTCACCTGATCACATGACAGCTTATTTCCACAGATTCCGGACAGATTTCTGGATGGTAAAGGTCAAAGGTCACTCTTCAGTTTAGGAGAGGTAGGACGCACCCAGGAACTAGGATTTGGTTTGTATGGAAGCCGCATATAGAGGACCCCTCAAATCTCCCCATCCAAATGTCCCTCCATCCAGAGTCTATATGTCCTATGACATCACACTGACCTCACAGCTCCTCCCCCCAATGTTCCTCCATCCAGAGTCAGAGAATCCTATGACATCACACTGACCTCACAGCTCCTCCTCCCAATGTCCCTCCATCCAGAGTCTATATGTCCTATGACATCACACTGACCTCACAGCTCCTCCTCCCAATGTCCCTCCAACCGGAGTCAGAGAATCCTATGACATCACACTGACCTCACAGCTCCTCCTCCCAATGTCCCTCCATCTTTTTCCCTGATGCTCTTAGGATGTGGGGTCCCTTGGTATCCTCACATGTAAAGTGGGACTGTTGGTCCTGCGTTGTATGTAATGACATCAGAATGCTGCAACAAGCCTATACCCTGCGTAGTGTGGGGGTCCTGTGGGGGGGAATTATACCTCAGCCTGAAGTGGGGCTTTAATAAAATGGAGACCTGAATGGAGAGGTGAGGAGGATTCTGGGAATATCATTTGATGTGACTATTTGTGTTCAGATGTAGAGTTTTCCTCCTGTGAAGTCTGGAGATCATATGACATCACATTGCCTCCACCTCCCTCCCTGATAGAAGAGAGAAAGAAGAAGAAGATTCTAGAAGTCACCAGAGAGATCACTGAGCTGCTGACAGGAGAGGTGAGCGGTGCCGGGAATTCTGGGACATTCTCCAGTAACAGACAAGGGATGTGTCTGGATGGTGACTGTATCATTGTGTGTGTCAGGTTCCTATAAGGTGTCAGGGTGTCACTGTCTATTTCTCCATGGAGGAGTGGGAGTATTTAGAAGGACACAAGGATCTCTACAAGGACGTCATGATGGACAATCAGCCGCCCCTCACATCACCGGGTAAGAGGAGACTTTATTGTAAAGGAGAGAGCAGTACGGAGGATCCACCTAGATCCCCCATCATCTGATAAACACATAGAAACAATGGATTCAGTCAGTGTGTGTGTTTCCTACAGATGGATCCAGTCATGGGAACCCACCAGAGAGATGTCCCCGTCCTCTGTATTCCCGGGATTCCACACAGGAAGGTCACACCATCCCTCACCATCATCAGGTAGATGATTGACAATTATTGGTAGTTGTGATTTATACACAGCATGTTTGTTACAATGAATGTTTTATTATATCTTTCAGAGTGGAATCCTCGGGGATGATAATATTGATGTTAAAGAAGAGTATAAAGAGGAGGATGAGGAGTATGGAGTGATGGAGGAGTTTTCAGAAGGACACAAGGATATGATGGAGCCACCTAATACCAGGAACCCCCCAGAGAGATGTCCCCGTCCTCTGTATTCCCGGGATTCCACACAGGAAGGTCACACCATCCCTCACCATTGCAAGGTTGGTGGGATGGAGCATCTAGAACATGGACTTGTAGAGACAATGTGTGGATTGTTCTATGTGAGCTTTTTTTTACAGATGATATTTTCTGTCATTTCCTTGATTTAGAGTGGAGATCCAATCGATATAGAATTTGAGGTGAAAGCAGAAGAAGAAGAGGCGTATGTGAGGGATGATCAGCAGTCTATGGAGGAGGATGGAATAACGGGGACATTTATAGAGGAGGACACTCCTACAGAGATCAGCACAGGTGGGTCATGAACACTAAATCCATTCCTCCACCCATACTGCTCACTGATTGGTCCAGAGTAGGGCGGGGACTGGGTGATATCAGCCTGTAATCCCCTGGTCACTTTCCTGAGCTGTGTTCCCCGTCCTGTATTCCTGGATTTCTCTCGGATAATCTTCCTTCTCTGTGCTGCAGACACAATTTATGTATCTAGACTGGATTTATGGAGGTTCTGGGGTTCAGCTGGCAGAAAAATGTTCATTTTCACCATAGACGTTACTAGACCTAGGCACCTGGGGTGTGTGCTTTTGATCTTCTTCCCCATACCCGGGTCTAGTAAGATCTCTGACAGAACAATTCTCCCAGGGTTCCTTGCTCTGTGGTCTGCTGGCTGTGCCGGGTGGAGGGATATGTCTGTAGTGTCTCAGACCCAAGTCACTGAGTGCAGTCTCAGGAGATGGGAGGCAGCGGTGTGCGATCTCTGCAACTTGTCTACAGTAAATGTTTAAACTTCCACTGATTACTGAATACCAATATTATGAGCCCTGACCCTTACACTGTATAATTTATATTGTACATTACATACTCCTGGCCCCTGCACTATATACTCTATGTTGTACATTACATACTCCTGACCTCTGCACTATATACTCTATGTTGTACATTACATACTGCTGACTTCTGCTATCTTCTTCCAACTACTATATATAAACATAGGAAAACATTGGGAAAATAGTGATGAGTGATAGAGGGGGTGGGGACCCTCGTCCTATAATCCCCTCATCACTGTCCCTCCTATAAAAGACAGTTCTGGTTGTTTCCTCACTCTCTGACTAAGGTCCATGAATAAAGAAATGACCTGGTAGGAGATCAGAGGAGCCATTTCCTAGTTCCCTTGAGGGTGGAATTGTAAGCTCCTCAGAGACCAAGCTGCCTGATGTGGGCGGAGTCCTGGTTTGGGGGAACCAATCCGCTCCTGTCTAGTAATCCTCTTTGTCTTTGCATTTTAGTCCATGGCCGGGAGATGAGGAAAACCTCCGAGGATTGTCTCACTTTGTCTCCAGACTGGAAAGTAGAAGATGAGGACATCACACAGTATAGTCCAGGAGAAAACCCGGCTCCCTCCAATGTCCATCCGGCACCACCCAGTGTAGATGGACCATCGGATTCCTCGTATCCTGAGGAACCTCAGACTGTGCGGGACCGGGCCGGCCTTCCAACAGGGAAGAGCTTCTCCTGTACTGAGTGCGGGAAGAGTTTCTGTTTTAAATTCAAACTTACTTTGCATAAAAGATCTCACACGGGGGAGAAGCCGTATTCCTGTCCTGAGTGCGGGAAATGTTTTGTAGAAATGTCTGATCTTGTCATACATCAGAGATCTCACACGGGGGAGAAGCCATATTCCTGTCCTGAGTGTTGGAAATCTTTTTCAGTGAAGTCTAATCTTTATAAACATCAGAGATTGCACACGGGGGAGAAGCCGTTTTCCTGTCCTGAGTGTGGGAAATGTTTTTCACAGAAGTCCTATCTTTACACACATCAGAGATCTCACACGGGGGAGAAGCCATATTCCTGTCCTGAGTGCAGGAAATGTTTTTCAGACAATTCCCATCTTTACAGACATCAGAGGCTGCACACGGGGGAGAAGCCGCATTTCTGTCCTGAGTGTGGGAAATCTTTTTCAGTGAAGTCACATCTTTATACACATCAAATTTCTCACACGGGGGAGAAGGCATATTCTTGTCCTGAGTGCGGGAAATGTTTTTCAGGGAAGTCCCATCTTGACACACATCAGAGACTGCACACGGGGGAGAAGCCTTATTCCTGTTCTGAATGCGGGAAATGTTTTTCTGATAAGTCCAATCTTTACAAACATCAGAGATTGCACATGGGGGAGAAGCCGTATATCTGCCCTGAGTGCTGGAAATGTTTTTCAGTGAAGTCCAATCTTAAGAGACATCAGAGATCTCATGCAAGGGAGAAGCCACTTTCCTTTCCTGAGTGAGGGAAATGTTCCTCACTGAAGTCCTGTCTTCCTGTACATCAGGGGTCCCACACAACCCTGGAGGTGTATTAGTACCTTGAGTGCGGGAAATGTCTTCTAGATAAATGTTGCTGGACATCCCAGCTCTCATGTGGGGAAGAAGCACACCCTGATATACACCTCAGATATACTCCATGGCTGATCTTCATCATGGAAGAAACAGTTCATAAGGAGATCAGAGGTCCCCAAAGACATGGATGAAGTGTGGGACCGGGTTGGCCATTGATGGCAGGAGAAGAATAAAAATGGAGTCCTGACCTGTGATTGGCTGAGTACATTTTGTGGTGGGAGATTTCACAAACAATTAAAGGTCTATTTTTAAACAAATTATTGGACAAATATGAGTAGCATGTGTCCAGCTGTGACGAATATCGGTTGTATTGTATTCATCCAGTGATGACATTACGTATCATAGGAATTCGCTCATCTAGAAACTGAAAGCAGTTATTTTTTTTAAATCATTATAAACAATTTGACCAACTCAGTAAACAGTCTAATAGCATTTGTGATTTACCCCCATTCCCAGAGATGGAAGATACACGGCCATCACCGGGGGAATTGCTGGGAAAATCTGTTATGAAGAGACCCCTAAATGTCAGGAGACTTTGATTTAAGGAGTGGAAGTACACTATATTGCCCCAAGTATTGGACCCGCCCTCCCAATCATGTGATTCAGGTGTTCCAATCCCCTCCATGGACACAGGTGTATACAATCAAGCCCCTAGGCATCCAGACTGCTTCTACAAACATTGGTGAAAGAATGGGTCGCTCTCAGGAGCTCAGTGACTCCAAGCGTGGTCCCGTGATAGGTGGTCACCTGTGCAATAAGTCCATCCGTGACATTTCCTGGCTACTAAATATTCCACGCTCAACTGTTAGTGGGATTATAACAAAGTGGAAGCCACTGGGAACAACAGCCACTCAGCCGCCAAGTGGTAGGCCACGTCACATGACAGGGCGGGGTCAGCGCATGCTGAAGCGCACAGTGCGCAGAAGTCGCCAACTGTCTGCAGAGTCAATAGCTAAAGACCTCCAAACTTGGTGTGTCCTTCAGATGAGCACAACAACAGTTGGGTTACCATGGCTGAGCAGCTGCATCCAAGCCTTCCATCACCAAGTGCAATGCAAAGCATCAGATGCTGAACTCTAGAGCAGAGGAGACGTGTTCTCTGGAGTGACCAATCACGCTTCTCTGTCTGGCAATCCGATGGACATGTCTGAGTTTGGCGGTTGCCAGGAGAACGGTACTTTCCTGACTGCATTGTGCCAAGTGTAAAGTTTGGTGGAGGGGGGATTATGGTGTAGGGTTGTTTTTCAGGGGTTGGCTTGGCCCCCTAGTTCCAGTGAAGGGAACTCTTAAGGCGTCAGCATACCAAGACATTTTGGATAATTTTATGCTCCCAACTTTGTGGGAAGAGTTTGGGAATGGCCCCTTCCTGTTCCAACATGACTGCGCACCAGTGCACAAAGCAAGGTCCATAAAGACATGGAGGAGCAAGTTTGGGGTGGAGGAACTTGACTGGCCTGCACAGAGTCCTGACCTCAACCCCATAGAACACCTTTGGGATGAATTAGAGCGGAGACTGCGAGCCAGGCCTCCTCCCCCGACATCAGTGCCTGACCTGACAAATATGCTTCTGGAAGAATGGTCCAACCTTCCCATAGACACCCTCCTAAACCTTGTGGACGGCCTTCCCAGAAGAGTTGAAGCTGTTATAGCTGCAAAGGGCGGGGCCAACTCAATATTGAACCCTACGGACTAAGACTGGGAGGCCATTAAAGTTCATGTGTGTGGAAAGGGCGGGGCCAACTCAATATTGAACCCTACAGACTAAGACTGGGGGGCCATTAAAGGTCATGTGTGTGGAAAGGGTGGGGCCAACTCAATATTGAACCCTACGGAATAAGACTGGGAGGCCATTAAAGTTCATGTGTGTGGAAAGGGTGGGGCCAACTCAATATTGAACCCTACGGACTAAGACTGGGAGGCCATTAAAGTTCATGTGTGTGGAAAGGGTGGGGCCAACTCAATATTGAACCCTACGGACTAAGACTGGGAGGCCATTAAAGTTCATGTGTGTGGAAAGGCTGGCAGACCAATACTTTTGGCAATATAGTGTATGTAGCAGCTGAATGATTAGACCTCCTAGCAATGTCATTCCTAGGCTGCAGCTAGGGGGAGCTCTCCTGTTTAGAGCACGGTTGGGTCATTCATTCTCTCAAGAGGCCACAAGAGAATCTGGGACGGTTGTGGAGGACAAACTGAATTCTGCTGAATAGTCATTTTGGACCCGGGAAGGACTGCAAGTATGTAAACATATATAAAACAAACACCTGGCACTGGGAATAATAGGCACCATTGCTCATGAGATTGGTCTCATTCAGTTGGGCTTTTTTGGGGGTGGTAAAAATGGGCAGCTGAGCCAGTTTTTCTGCCCTCGAACAGTAAAATAACAGCCGGATGAAGCTATTAACAGGCTGTGGCTGTAGCATTATTAACTTGGGGTGCAGAGTCTGACAAGCAGCACCACTTGTCAAGCTCCACTGAGCCACCACTACGTACAATACACATAATTACAATGTGGTAGTGTGTCGTAGGGTGAAATCAGGTGGTGGGGGGCAGTATAACACGTCCTCATTCCCTGTCAGATGTCCTCTGAAAAGCCCTGTGATAGGAAGGAGAGAGCCTGAGATACAGGGGGGACTTCTTGGGATCCTGGCCTGGAGTGAAGGACAGGTGAACATCTCCCGGGGTTTGAAGAGTGGAGGCGCTAACACAAGAAGGACTTGGCTGGGTAGTGGTGGGAGAGCGTTGGGATGTCTCCTAGGCAATGTTCTCCCACCAGAACTGAGCCTCTCCTCTGTAACCATCAGCTCCTCCGGCTCTCTCCTTCCAGTTCTTGCAGCTCTCCATACGGACATGTAGATATGAAGTCACAAATCCTAAAGTGCGAGTGTGCAACTCCATGTCCAATATTGACCTCTCCATCTTCTCCAAAGCATGTGCTGAAAGTCCCCGGGTGTAAAGAAAACACGGCACTCCGGCCCCAGCTGTGTGAAAACTCCACCTTTTATGTCCTCACCAGACAGCCAAGATACAAAACCATCTAGAATCACTGATGCCGCGTCTCTGTTTAAACTCCTCAGTGTTCCTCAATATTCCAGCCCCAGGACGCAATGGTCTCCTAAACATCTAGAATCGCTGATGCCGCGTCTCCGTTTACACTCCTCAATGTTCCTCAATATTCCAGCCCCAGGACACAATGGTCTCCCAAACATCTAGAATCGCTGATGCTGCATCTCCGTTTACACTCCTCTGTGTTCCTCAATATCACAGCCCCAGGACATAATGGTCTCCTAAACATCTAGAATGGCTGATGCTGCATCTCCATTTACACTCCTCAGTGTTCCTCAATATTCCAGCCCCAGTACGCAATGGTCTCCTAAACATCTAGAATGGATGATGCGTCTACGTTTACACTCCTCAGTGTTCCTCGATATTCCAGCCCCAGGACGCGATGGTCTCCTAAACATCTAGAATGGCTGATGCCGCGTCTCCGTTTACACTCCTCAGTGTTCCTCAATATTCCAGCCCCAGGACACAATGGTCTCCTAAACAACAAACCAACAAAACAGCTCAGAGATGATATATATTGTGCAGTATGTTATTAATAAAACCTCCAATATACAATATAGCCACATGGTAAAACAAACAGTCTGGACTTACTAAGATGGCCACAGATCTGAGTCCTGGAAATGGTGGTGTGTCTTTACCACATAAGGCCATACCAATGCATTTCATGTGCACACGTCTTCAGGGGATACATCAATGGCCGATGTCAATAATAGAGAGAAAACATCAGCGCCATTTAGTGGAAGGTCAAATAGCTGACTAAATAAATACCTATGGATGCCATTTTACTTTGGATAGCCAACATAAAGGCAAACCAGCCTTTATGTTGTGAAACAGGTGCCGAACAATTGGGCCTTGGGTATTGGTGGTGCCCTAAATCAAAAGAAATTGTTGGAAGCTAGCAAAATCAGGATTCAGAAATTGGATAGGCAGCGTAGGCAGTCTTCAAGGGATCCCAGATCCCTAACAAATGTAATCAATTACATCAGCATCAGAGGCAAGATAGATTCATGTTGATAAATGTCAGCTGGTCAATGGAGTCTGTGGACAGACGCACTCTTTTATCCCTCACAACCTCCATCAGCACTGAATGTCCATTCGGAAAGCACGCTGGATGCAGGACAGGCCAGTAGCTTGATGGCATATTGAGAAAGTTCTGGCCAATGATCCATCAAGACCCAGTAACCCAGTGAATGCTCAGTTGGAAAGGTCTCCAAGTCTGTTCTTGCCCCTAGATAATCCTGCACCATATGATGCAGACGCTGGCAGTGTGCTGCGGCTGGGGGAACAGGACTGACCATTTCTTTTCCCTCACTGGCACCCCCTCTCTCTAGGCTCACGTCACTCCTTTCCTCATCCTGGGAACCAACATCACAGCATTCAGATTGCTGCACAGCCTCCAGCAGCATGGGACTGACACTATGATCAAGTCATTCTGGTGACTCCTCCATGCATGATGGTGGGGCTACGGAAGGAGCAGCTGTGGTGGACAAGGAGCCGGAGGAATAGGCTGCTCTGGCTGCTGCAAGGAAGGAAAAATAGTATGAGTATGGGTGATAGAAGATGAGGAGGATGAGGATGGCTGAGTTATCCCCTCTACCACCTCTTCTGCATGTTGTGGCTCAATAACACGGCCAGCACCAGAAAAAAGGACAAGTGTGGCCTGCCTGCACCATGTCCACCACCACCACTTTTCACTGTGGCTGCTTACCCTCTTAGCTGTCTGTGAGCATCTGCCTCACCTTTTGTCTCATGATGGGGATTTTTATCACTCTATTATTATTATTATTAATTTATTTTATTTTTTTATAGAAAATAGGGGCAACATTGTTTTGGCCATAGCAGTAAAAAAAGTAAATAAAAAAGTGAACCACTGCTGATGCAGAAGGAGAAACATCTGTGATGTAGAAGGGGAGAACAGCAATTCTGCCCTAAATGGTTTTAGTGCCAAAAAAAATTTAATAAAAAAAAAACATTAAAAAAAAATGGAAACTACTGTTGACACAGAAAGAGGAACACCTGCAACACAAAAGGGAACAGGGATACAGCAACAGAACCTGATGCTGACAAAAAAAAATACACATAGAATAAAAAAATATGGGAACAGCATTAATGCAGAAATGTAAAAACACCACAAACTGCTCACCTACCTAACTCCACCAACACACTACACAAGACTTCTGTGTAAGCGGCCTTATATAGTGAGGGGTGTGGACTTAGCCCCTGAGTCACCAAGACTTTGGCCAATCATGGATCTTCCTGTGAACTCAGCTGTGATCGACCAAAGCATTGCACCGGACCTGTGGTCCGGTGCACTGCTTTTGCCAATCACAAAGCACTAATTGCATTGTGGGGTGCGTGGGTGAACTTCCCGCTGAACACCCTTACCGTTCTAGTGTTCAGCGAACGCTCGGACAGCCAATGTTCAAGTCAAACTTACGTTCAACTTGAACACGTAGTCCATCCCTACTCTCTCCTGCTAGAGCGGGACTCCAGAGGAGGCCACTGACCACACTGGACTCCAGAGGAGGCCACTGACCGCACTGATGGAACTCCTATGGCCTATCAACACAGCAGCAGTAGATAAGGTGGTACAAGCTGGCATAGAGCAACTTAGGAAGGAGATGGGAGAACAGGCAAACCGGATCTCAGAAACAGAGACCCGCATAGAGACGCTGGAGGAGGATCTCCAGCATGTCACAGCAGCTGATCAGATGTCCCAGGTGGAGGACCTAGAAAACCGGTCCCAGAGGAACAATTTACAGATCATTGGCCTCCCAGAATATAAAAGCAAGCTCACTACTGGACCTCTGTGCTGTCCGCATACCCGAGGCTTTAGGCTTACGTAACAATTGTGTGGTGGAACGAGCTCATAGACCGGGCTCTTCATCTGAATCCCGCAAAATTCCTCGTCACATCAAATACCTGAATTATGTGGACAAATCACTCATCCAGCATTTCAGGAAACAACTAAACTGTGGGGTCTTGTGAGCTACTATGGAAACAAAAATAAAATGGTGTTGCGCTAATATCAATAGTGCTAAGGACACAATAACTGGAAGAGTGGGGAGACAGAAAAAAATAACCCCAAAACAAAGGTGAGAAGTATAAAGGCTGAATCCAGACCAAATTAGGTGCAATATGAACTGTGACAAAGACAACATGAGGAATAATCAGCAAGTGAACATAAATAATACATACAAATGTAAAGGCCTGAACCCGGACCAAACTAAGTGCACTATAGATTGTGATGAAATACAACATGAACAATAGTCACCAAGTGAACATAAATAATGTATTAAGCATAATAGGACTAACACGTCCTAAATAAAAGTGCACAAAAACCACTCCGTTCATCCATTCATCCATCCCAGGGAAAGAGGGATTGTCCCATCCATTTACCACTTAGCCCCAATCAATGGACACAAGTCTTTTATGACCTCATTTAATGGTTTGGTCATACACAACAGGTGAGAGCACAACCGGTCAAGGTGTACAAACATTTTTATATGATTGGTGAACTACACAGCTAATAATTTTGTATCTTAGCTCTGGAAGAAGTGTCAAAGTCAAGGATTTAATAAGGACATGTTTGTAGCAATAATATAATTGCAGAGATATTGTTATGCACATTTGTGAAGCTGGACTGGTATTTATATAGTTATACTTTTTACAATTGGTAGTGGAGCGCAAAACTATTTCTGATTTCATTTCAGGAAACAACGCTCCGTACAACTCAATGGTTACGAGCTCCTCATTTTAGCGGACTATTCCATGGAAGTTTCCAGTAAATGTTGCGAGTTTCAGAACGTATGCTTCACTCTAATCCAAAAGGGGATGATTCACCCTGGCTTCCTCAGCGTCTGCAGACCCCTGACAGTGACCAACCAGTCTTTAAAACACCAATGAAAGTAGAAGATTTTCTTCAGTTATTGCCTAAATCCTAAATCCATGTGAGGAGTCTCAACCACGTTCTCTGGTCTCCATCTCCTAGGTCCAGGGAGCAGAGCAGCAAAGACCCTCCTAAGAGGCCCCGTTGTTCTAACAACTTTGCTCCATCAAGAGCTCACTGATTTGATTCATGGGTCTCCCCAAAGGATCATCATCTCCATTTGTGGATAAGTATTTGGACTTTACTTACCACGCCACTTCTTTTGACTCCTTCACTCTTTTCTGGTTTGCCTGGTGCAATATGGGGTGACAAGTACCCATAAGATCTCAATGGGGAAAACTCTCCTGCTGGATCTCTATACTGATATGGACGGTGTAACGTGTTAAGAATGTAAGGATGTCCCATCATTTGATGGAAATGAAAATGATCAACCTACAGAGGACTGAATTCAGACACCCCAAAAATCAAAGTGAAAAAATGATGCAGCAGGCTACACCTTTTTACTGAAATGTCATTGCAGCAACTCAGAATGGTCATCAGTAGTTTGTATGGTCCCCACATGCTTGTATACATGCCTGACAATGTTGGGGCAAGCTCTTAATGAGACTATAGATGGTGTCCTGGGGGATTTCCTTCCAGATCTGGAGGCATCACTGAGCTCCTGGACAGTCTGAAGTGACACCTGGCGGCATCAGATGGACCAAAACATTATGTCCCAGAGGGGTTCTATTGGATTTAGGTCAAGCTATCACGGGGGCCATTCAATGGTATCAATTCCTTCATCCTCCAGGAACTGCCTGCATACTCTCCCCACATGAGGCTGGGAATGTTGTACACCAGAAGGAATCCAGGACCCACTGCACCAGTGTAGGGTTTGACAATGGGTCCAAGGATTTCATCCCGATGTCTAATAGCAGTCAGGGTGCCATTGTCTAACCTATAGAGGTCTGTACATCTCTCCATGGATATGCCTCCCCAGACCATCACTGACCCACCACCAAAACGGTCATGCTGAACCATGTTACAGGCAGCATAACATTCTCCATGGCTTCTCCAGACCCTTTCATGTCTATCACGTGTGCTCATGGTGAGCCTGCTCACCATTAGAATTCATCTCTGAGTGCAACGATGATATGGGACGTATGACTATCGTGGTCTTGCAGATCTCGAATAAAGATCTCCAACTCACCAATGTCTATGCCCCCAACTCCCCCGACAGACCCTTCTGTAATGCTGCAGCTTATTGGATATTGCATAATCCCAGTATACATCAGATAGATGGAGGAGACTAACACAGTAGTAAATGATAGAGAGGACAGGTCAACACAAGGCCCACACATTGCAAAGGTGTCTACTGACTCTTCTCATTAGCACAGGTGATTTCTGCCAGAGGATTATTAGACCCCTGGTGATTGGCGCACCCCACACACAGGGAGTTTACTTTCTATTCATATTCTCACAATACATTTGCCAGGCTAGACTATCTTGAAGCGCTTCCCTTTTCCCTCATGTCCATCATATGGCCATACACGACTTGATTATATCAGACCATAGCCCCACCTCTATTTCTTTGGCAGACCCTCGAGCCACAGGCCCCTCCAAATATTTGGAGATTTCCTTCCTATCTGACATGTAAGGTGGACTTCATACACGCTGGTAGCGATGCTTGGCTAGAGTACACCACCACTAATGAATCCCATCAATGTGACCCACACTTGTTCTGGGAAGCTGCCAAGCCTTTTATTAGGGGAAGGATGTTTCCTCATATAAAACATTGACAAAGCAGAATACCTCTGAGCGCAGAAAGCATTGGCATGAAGCCAAACACCTCTTTGATCTTTGGGTAGAGAATTACAAACATATAAATTGTTCCTCTGCTGATTCACAATTGTGTAAATATGGTGATAAGGTGGGTAAGCAAAGGGTCTTTCCAACCAACTCCTGTAGCCTCCCTAAAGGATACTTCTGCTACCCTTGTCTCCTCCTCAGAAGAAACCAATAAAATACTGGAAGATATTTGTGCCACTCTATATCTAGATCCAAGACCTTGAGGTGACCACAAAATTCCTAGACTCACTTCATTTACTCACTATTGGCCCCTCCCACCTGTAATCTGTAAATGCCCCATTTCATTAAAGGAAGAGTCTGAGGTGATTAAAGGCTTACCTAGTGGGAAATCACCTGGTCCTGATGGCTACACACCAGCATTTTATATGATGGACTCTCTTCATCCCTCAGCTACTGACAGTATATAACGAGGTTTGGGAGGGGGGCCCACAAATTCTGATGGGTCACCAAGACTATGAAATTGATTTCCAATAAGGGCAAGTACCCAACTGAATCGGGGTCTTACCAAACTATATCCCTCCTAAATGTGGACACTAAAATACTCTCTGAAATAGTCACATCCCTCTTGGCTGCAATATTACCCTCCCTTATCCATACTGCCCAGGTTGGCTTTATTAACCCCTTCACGCTGGCGCCTCCTGGCCCTTTAAGAGTTTCAGAAGCCGGGAGACAGGGCGGGGTTTAGGGGTTATGTGACCGCCATGATGATCGCGCCATGGCGGTCACATGATCGGGAAAGGTCCTGATTGAAAGAGGAGACTGGGACCTTTCCGTGAGTACCGGACATGTGTGCTGGGACTGGGCAGAGCGTGCACTCTCGGCACATATGTCCTTTTTTAATAGAATGCAAATGTACAGCCGCTCAGCATTTAGGCCCAGATGCCGGAAGGCCACACATTTGCGTTTGGATGGCGTGAAGAGGTTAATGGTAGACCAGTGGCTTCCAACATTCAGAAAGTTATTGCAGTGCTGGAACAAGGCAAGGTACACCCGTCTGAGGATCGAGCTATTATTACATTGGATGCTGAAAAAGTCTTGGATAATGTCAGCTATCATTGGCTTGCTCTGGTTCTTCTGATGGCTTTTCAGCAGTATGGATTCTGCACCTTCACCCAGGGTGGTAGCTGCAGGTCTCATATCAGGTGAAATATTGCTGCACGAAGGGTACTCACCAGGGTTGCCCATTTCACCTCTTCTTTTCAACCTTGCCCTGGAACCTTTCTCCCGTTACCTTTCCTCCAGATCCCCAATACATGGGATTCAGACAGGTCAAGAAGAACTCTGTGTAGTCCTATTTGCCAATGATATTCTTATTTTTTATGGCGGATCATGTGGCAGATATTCACATTCTCCATCAGGTCTTCACAAGCTGCCTACAGTGCTCTGGCCTTCCAATCAATTCTGCTAAGAGTGGAATACTTTCCTTATGTCGAACCAACACCCCTCCCTGGGCCCAGCAGTCTCTCTTCACGTAGCAAATGTTCAGATCACATATTCAGGCATTACGATAGGGAAGGAGCCATCCTCGGTCTATCATTACTACCCTCCACTGATATCTAAAATAGGAAATGAGATGGAAACATGGATGTACCTTCTCCTATCACTTTTTGGGGGATGCCACCTGTTCAAAATGGTGAGCTTTGCTCGCCTATTGTACCCTCTTCAAACAATTTGGTTCCTGCATAAACAGGGGGAGCAAAATAAAAAAAAGGATGGAGCAAACTTTCCCAATATTCCATTGTATGACCTTGCCTGTTTATTGTGTATAGGGACAGATTGGATACTTCAGGCTTCCTCATACACCAATTATGATTTGGAGTTGGCAGTGGGGCAACCATATGACTTAGCTGCACTCCTGCATTGCAAAATACAATTGTTCTCTACAAGTATTCAACACAACCTTCTGATACGGGATCTGATTCTTACATGGAGGGACATACAGAGCAAACTGGGCCTGTCACCCCATGCCTTCCAATATTTGTCCATAAGAGGCAATCCAATGTTTCCACAAGCTGTTCAATATGCGGCTTTTAACATTTATTGAGTTCTAAGGGGCTCTCCTGCGTTGCCTCCCTGTATGACGCATATTTGAACTATCAGGAACTTTGAAATCTTTCCCAACCCTTGCATCAACTTATGCCCTGCCAAGCCATCCCTCTCTCTACTACCTACACCTCTCAGGTTGTATAAACTGGTGCTGCCCAGCCAAGCAACAATGTTTTCAAACTTCCATATCGGATCGCTTCTACAGGAATGGAAATACTCCATATCTGACATCTATCAACCTTTACACTCTCTCTTTACTAAACCGCTACATCCCACATCTGTGAAATCTTAGAGCAAGGTCATACCGGGAGAGAACCGGGTGGGCAACATACTGGAAGGATACAACAAAGTGCAAAGGCTTGTGGTGAATGAATCCTGGAGAGTCTCAATGTAAGCTCTTCCATGGGGCCTTCTTCCCATTTCTATCCACTAAGAACTCTCCACAAATCCACTATATAGTGAGCACCGCCCTCTCTCTTCCACCGATTTCAGGAATGGCCCCGCATCTCAACCTTTTGGGAACAAGTGTTAGCCTACATCTCAGGAGTTTGTGGCTGCTCACTCCCCATGGACCCAGTTCTTCTACTCTTCGGCTCCGCTACAACTCTCCATTCAGCCGAGAAAACCCACATCCACAAATCCCGCAGGAGCTTGCAGTGGATATTAATATGTTTACTGGTGGCCCACAGGGCTATTCCTAAGAAATGGACTATCGCCTTGTCCCCACCATCACAGACACTAAAAAGATCTACGTCTTCTGATTTACAGAGAGAAGTTAGACATGGAGCTCAACAACCAAGCCTCAGTCAGACATTTCCATAGATGGGACACTTTTATTGCAGCAACACTTACATCCTTGGAGCAATCCTCTATGTTGTCTTCTTTTACTTCTATGGATGGGTTGGTGAAGGTGGTTACATTGTAGAGATCAGACAGCCGTGTATGGAACACGCATTGAGGACATGCATACATAACAGGTGTTACTTGCTCCCCATCTGGCCGTGTATACCTTGGTTTTCTGGTTCATGACGTTGTCATTCTTTTGCTCTCCTGATGTGTCTGTGCGCACTCATGGCCGAACCTTACTTCCTTGGCTTTATCATGACATCTAGGAACATTATGACATTCTGCTCCTCTCACTTATTGGAGTTGGGAACAAAGTCTCAGGAGAGAGTCCATCCATGTTTTCTGATCAGGTATCACACCCGGCCACACCTCCAGGTCAGTTCCTGCCAGAAGATTCCTTCCTCTTTCTTTACTGGAGAGATTATAATTATTTCATTGGTTACTGTGATTTATCTTTTATTCAGAAGTCATGGCAAGAAGTATGAGCCACTCGTCTCCTCTTTCACCCCAGACATATTGCTTCTTTGTATATCTCTGTAGAAAACTCAATAAAGAATGTTTAAAAAATATGTACTCAGCCAATGAAACGTCAGGACTCCATTTTTATTCTTCTCCTGCTATCAATGCCAACCCGGTCCAACACTTCATCCATGTCTTTGGGGACCTCTGATCTCCTTATGAACTGTTCCTTCCATGATGAAGATCAGCCATGGAGTATATCTGAGGTGTATATCAGGGGGTGCTTCTTCCCAACATGAGAGCTGGGATGTCCAGCAACATTCACCTAGAAAACATTTCCCGCACTCAAGGCACTAATACACCTCCAGGGTTGTGTGGGATCCCTGATGTACAGGAAGACAGGACTTCAGTGAGGAACATTTCCCTCAATCAGGAAAGGAACGTGGCTTCTCCCCTTTGTGAATTCGCTGATGTCTGTAAAGATCGGACTTCTGCAAAAAACATTTCCCGCACTCAGAACAGGAATATGGCTTTTCCCCTGTATGAAATCTCTGATGTGTGTTAAGGCCAGACCTCCCTGAAAAACATTTCCCGCACTCAGGACAGGAATACGGCTTCTGCCCCGTGTGCAATCTCTGATGTATGTAAAGATGGGAAATCTGCGAAAAACATTTCTCGCACTCAGAACAGGAATATGGCTTTTCCCCAGTGTGAGATCTCTGATGTATGTAAAGATGGGACTTCTCTGAAAAACATTTCCCACACTGAGGACAAGAATGTGGCTTGTCCCCAGTATGCAATTTCTTATGTCTGTAAAGATTAGACTTATCTGAAAAACATTTCCCGCACTCAGAACAGTAATATGGCTTCTCCCCCGTATGAGATCTCTGATGTAATTGAAAGTTGGACTTTTGTGAAAAACATTTCCCGCACTCAGGACAGGGATACGGCTTCTCCCCCGTATGAGACCTTTTATGCACATTAAGATGGGATTTAAAACTGAAACCCTTCCCACACTCAGTACAGGAGAAGCTCTTCCCTGTTGGATGGCTGGTCTTGTCCCGCACAGTCTGAGGGTCCTCAGGATACGAGGAATCCGATGGTCCATCTACACTGGGTGGTGCCGGATGGACATTGGAGGGAGCCGGGTTTTCTCCTGGACTATACTGTGTGATGTCCTCATCTTCTACTTTCCAGTCTGGAGACAAAGTGAGACAATCCTCGGAGGTTTTCCTCATCTCCCGGCCATGGACTAAAATACAAAGCAAAGAGGATTACTAGACAGGAGCTGATTGGTTCCCCCAAACCAGGACTCCACCCACATCAGGCAGCTTGGTCTCTGAGGAGCTTACAATTCCACCCTCAAGGGAACTAGGATATGAGTGTAACAAAAGAGAATCCATATTATGTGTATATATAGCAGTGGGGGGAGGGAGGAGAGCAGAAGTCAGGACTATGGAATGTACAAGGTCCCACACCGCTGCCTCCCATCTCCTGAGACTGCACTCAGTGACTTGGGTCTGAGACTATACAGACATATCCCTCCACCCGGCACAGCCAGCAGACCACAGATCTTGCTAGATCCGGCCATTGGTAAGAACCCCAAGACACATGCCCCAAGTGCCTAGGTAGAGCAACACCTATGTAGAAGATGAACACTTTGCTGGCAGCTGAACTCCAGAATCAATATAAATCCATCTAGATACATAAATTGTGTCTTACGTGATGATATTGCAGTGGTTACTCTACTCTGGACCAATCAGTGAGCAGTATTGTCACAATCAGTGGAGAAGACCTAGATTGTAAGCTCCCAGGATCAGGGCCCTCCTATCCCTCTTGTATTGAACTGTATTGTTGCTGTATTGTCTCCCGTTATATTGTACAGCGCTGAGCAAACTGTTGGTGCCATAAATCCTGTATAATAATAATATTAATACCTGGGACTGTAACCTCAGGATCTATAGTGGGCCAGTGGAAACAACTAAACAGGTGTAGCTGGGTACCGGTCCTCACATATACAGGAGCAGTGTGACCGCACACAAGAGTCGCAGGATCTAAGGGGCCATCCGGTCTTCACCAGAGCCACTGGAGGGGTGGATGTTGTGCTGCATGGCAGCCCCCAGGTTGTGGCTCTCTAACACACCCGTGCAGGCACAGTGCAACCAAATATCATGCTGGAAGGACACGCGGTACACACAGGATACTAGGAACCAAGGTCACCTACTGCAGCAACCTAGGAAGGGGCTCCGGGGGAGAGGATGCAGGAAACACGTATAACATGCAGGAGAGGGAGGGATGCTGAGCAATGGTGCAGACAGAGAGACTCAGCAAGATGGAAAGGGCTGCAGGCAAACAACAGGAAACAATGCTGAGAAGGACACACACAGCAACAGGAAATGAGGGGATCCACGGACAGAAACCAAAGGGGATATAACTGCACAGCCAGAGGGAAAACACAGAGAACAAAGACAGGATCAAACAGCACACAGAATATGGGAATACTCAAGCGGCAGTGACCACCACAGGAACCAGAGGGGTGCGGCTTCCACATGAAGACACGTTGCTGGAACACTAACACACAGGTGCAAAGACTTGATAATACCTAGGTTCAGGGGGGATAGGCAGGAACCCGAGCAACACGGACAGGAGGCAAAACCAGGTGCTGGATCAATGTGAAGGGAAGCATGACAAGTATGGGTGGAGGAATGGATTTAGTGTTCATGACCCACCTGTGCTGATCTCTGTAGGAGTGTCCTCCTCTATAAATGTCCCCGTTATTCCATCCTCCTCCATAGACTGCTGATCATCCCTCACATACGCCTCTTCTTCTTCTGCTTTCACCTCAACTTTTAGATCTATCAGATCTTCACCCTAAATCAAGGAAATGATAGAAGAGGTCATCTGTAAAATATAAGGTCACATAAAAAATCTATATATTGTCAGAAGTCCATGCTCTCTGCCCCACCAACCTTGTAATAGTGAGGGATGGTGTGACCTTCCTGTGTGGAATCCCGGGAATACAGAGGACGGGGACATCTCTCTGGTGGGTTCCTGGTATTAGGTGGCTCCATCATATCCTTGTGTCCTTCTGAAAACTCCTCCATCACTCCATACTCCTCATCCTCCTCTTTATACTCTTCTTTAACATCATTATTATCATCCCCGAGGATTCCACTCTGAAAGATATAATAAAACATTCATTGTAACAAACATTCTCTGTATAAATCACAACTACCAATAATTGTCATCATCTACCTGATGATGGTGAGGGATGGTGTGACCTTCCTGTGTGGAATCCCGGGAATACAGAGGACGGGGACATCTCTCTGGTGGGTTCCCATGACTGGATCCATCTGTAGGAAACACACACACTGACTGAATCCATTGTTTCTATGTGTTTATCAGATGATGGGGGATCTAGGTGGATCCTCCGTACTGCTCTCTCCTTTACAATAAAGTCTCCTCTTACCCGGTGATGTGAGGGGCGGCTGATTGTCCATCATGACGTCCTTGTAGAGATCCTTGTGTCCTTCTAAATACTCCCACTCCTCCATGGAGAAATAGACAGTGACACCCTGACACCTTATAGGAACCTGACACACACAATGATACAGTCACCATCCAGACACATCCCTTGTCTGTTACTGGAGAATGTCCCAGAATTCCCGGCACCGCTCACCTCTCCTGTCAGCAGTTCAGTGATCTCTCTGGTGACTTCTAGAATCTTCTGCATGTTGTGTCTCTCGGGGTTTAGGGAGTCACATGGAGGCACTGTGATGGTCATATGATCACCTGACTTCAGAAGAGGAAATCTCTGTATTGAGGAACCAATAGGAATATCATGTTAGACTCCCAGAATCCTCCTCACCTCTCCGGTCAGGTCTGCGTTTTATTAATAGAGATGAGTGATGTCATGTGACCTCCCAGAATCCTCCTCACCTCTCCGGTCAGGTCTGTGTTTTATTAATATAGATGAGAGTGATGTCATGTGACCTCCCAGAATCCTCCTCACCTCTCCGGTCAGCAGGTAGATGATCTCCAGGGTGAGGTTTAGTATCTTCTCAGTCATGTGACTCCGGTCCTCCTCCATCCTCATTGGTGCCATCATGTGATCTATACAGGTCTCCTTGTAGACAGTTTTGATGAGTTTTAGATCTGCAGACAAGGAATGATAAATGGTTACATAGTCGGTAAGGTTGACTAAAGACACTCGTCCCTCCAGTTCAGCCACAGTGAGTGTATCTGCGTGTCTATGGCACCATCCTCTTCCATATCCCTTTACATTGTGTTCCCTAAGAAACACATCTAAAAGGTTTGTGAAAGTATCTACACTCCCCGCTGACACCAACTGTGGAAGGGAGTTCCACATCCTTACCGCTCCAACAGTAAAGAACATAACACACAGTTTAACCACTTGACCTCCAGAAGGTATTACCTCTTTATGACCAGGTTATTTTTTGCTGTTCAGCACTGCAGTACTTAAACGGCAAATTGCTCGGTCATGCAACACTGAACCCAAATGCAATTTATATCATTTTTTCACCCAAATGAAGCTTTCTTTTGGTGGTATTTGATCACCACTGGGGGTTTTTTATGTATGTAACACACTGCATTGTTACTAATGGCAGATTGTTAAATGGCTACAAGATGGCTGTGCTCTGCAGTTCAGCTGACACAGGAAATTGTACAGCAACACTGAGAATGCTGGGACTTGTATGCTGCAAGCAGGATTTCTTCATTCAGTTCAGCTGACATAGAACTACAGATCCCAAGTCAGTGAGTAAAGGGGCTGGAGCGTATAAAAGGAGAAGAGCCCAGGAGGAGAGGAGAAGAGAGGCAGGGTGCGTGTGAGAACAGAGTGCCGATCCAGGAGGCCTCAGGCTGGATCAGACTGAATCAGAGGATGGAGAAGGGAATTTCCAGATTGTTAATTGTACAGAGAGGCAGGATAGTCAATCCTGCATGTAGGTGGATTGGGTCATTGCCATCGGCACCACTATCTCCATGGGAAGACAGCCAGAAAAGGGGCCCCCCAGCAACAAGGACATCATTTCACACCACTACTTTGAAGGACTGGTGAGAGAGTTCCTAACCCACACCACACCACCATGTGATACAGGTTCCATAGTTGTTGTTGCCGGTTACTAAAGTCCAGGATTCTTACAATACAGACTGCCACATAGAGACACAGTCTCTGTAGCCCAATCAGTGCTGCGGCCTATCTACACCAGAAGCCCATTGAAGTATCACACACAGTATATCAGTCCTAATAGATTCTGTTGTCTGATTGGCAGGAACTGGAAAAAAGTAAAATCATATTACCTCCGGCCTGTTCTACACAAAGTTCCACCAGCCAAGTCTCACACTAAAGGGACATACTTGTGCTGAAGTCTGCTCCCACCCTCCTCAGTTTGAGTAACCACCATACCCAAGTAAACTCCTAGATTGCTGCCTTTATTGAAGGGGAACTCTGCTTGCTGTGTCCTCATCACCAGGGAAGGGACATTTTCTCATGAAGAAAAGGGATGACCCCTCCACTGTACACCAACGTAAAGAGCTCCACCAAAGCCAGCAGAAGAGTCTTTCCTGCATTGTGTGATGGGGTTTATATGGGACTTTCTGCTTGTTGAAACCCTCAGAGAGTTAAGCACTGGCTCTGTTTACTGGGAGCCCACAAGGGAGCTAGCCTAACATTCCTAATCTCCCCTTTTCTGCTTGTTTGGGGAAAGTTCTCTGGGTAGGAGAGAAACAATAAAAATCTCTGAGTCCTGGAGGACAATTTGGTCTATTTAACGTGGTATTGTGCTGTAATATGTTGTTTATTTCTCCTGAACGGTTCATAGTTTCTCACATCAGTCATCGATTCTTTGTGTGTATATTGCTGCTAATCTGACTCTAATACAGACTGATTTACTATTCATTCAATGCTATGTGATTATTGTGTGTTATAGCCAGGGGGGGGACACCTGACCAAGGTATTACAATGGTGTCAGCAGGGGTTGTGCACCAGCCAGGGCTCAGAAGTGAACAGGGAACCCAAAATACTCAGCGACTCTTGAGGGGGTAGTGCTACATATAAATGAAAAAAGACCAACATTAAAAAAAAAACTATATTTTCTACTTTCTGTTATTAAAAATACCTGACCAAATCTCATTTCTTCATAAATTTAGGCCAAAATGTATTCCACTACATGTCTTTGGAAAACAATCCCCAGTAAGTGTATATTAATTGTTGTGTGTGAAAGTTATAGAGTCTACAAACTACGGGATATATACTAGAATCTACGCAGCTTTTAAGCAGCTCTGACTTTCCTACTGCCTATCACATTTCTTGAGGTGCTAAAATGCCAGGACAGTACACACAAGGGTAGATGATGCTTGGAGTAAACTTCCAGCAGAGGTAGTGAGCCAGTCAGCAGCAAATAGCTTCAAACATGCTTGGGATAATCATAGCTCTATACTCAGACAAAACGTTACCAAACAAACCCCCACCCACCTCCCCCCCAAAAGAACTTGCTGGGCCACACAGTTTTTTCTGCCTTCACTTTTCTATGTTTCTAAATTACCTCATTTTTGGAAAGTAGACAGTCTGAGGTATTTTCTGGGAGGCATGTTGAATCCATGGAAGATTTTATTTTTTGCCACAAGTATTTGGGATATGACAAAAATTGTATTTTTCTTTACACAAAGTTGTCACTTTAATGAGATATTTCTCACACATGCCATGGGTATATGTGTAATTACAGCCCCAAACAAGTACAGCCTATCCATGTACAGGGCCCAAAATCCAATCAGCACCTTCAGGCTTTCAAGGGGCATTAATTATTCATTGGATGTCCTGAATACTTATCATAGTTTTGGAGACTCTAAAATGCCCCAATAGTACAAACACCCCTAAATGACCCTTTTTTGGAAAGTCGACACTCCAAGGTATTTAACCAGCGGCATGCTGAGTATTTTGCAGATCTCATTTTATTGTCACAAGGTTTTGAGGAATGAAAGATGAAAATAAAAAATATTTTTTTTTTCATTTTCCAAAAGCCTGGGAGGTGTAGACTTCAACTACCAAATAATGAAGCCATTGTTAACCACCTGCAGAGCTAGACATTGGTACAAAAAAGTGTCTATATATTTATCATTAAATAATGACATTTAATAATGTCAATTGGCTCTATACAATGCTTTTGTTATTTACAAAGCTACTGGAAGAACTGGATCCTTCCTAAAATACCAGGAAGAGATCATCACGGCCTTTTAGTATCCAGAAGGCACTGCGGCCCAAAGCCCAAATCCAGATGCAGTTAGCCGGCTGCATGAGAGGCATTTTCCTGATGTCCTCCCACCTACCTCAACACAAAAGTCGCCCCAAAAATGATGTGTCTGGTAAACATGGAATAAGGGGAGAAACTCCAGGGTACAGCATGGCACAGTGTAGGGGTCCACATAATTCAGCACAGGACAGGTCTCTAAAGATCATAGGTAGTCAGGAAAAATATATATATTTTTTAAATAATGTTATATTGTTACTTTGTTATTGTTAACTGTTATTTGCTTTGCAGGAACACCAGTCAGCTGCAGCATTGATCGGTGTATTCTGACGCTGACACAGATAGGCCTTTCAACAACACCAGAGGCCATGTAAATTTGGACCTTTGTGTCTGAATGGAAGACAGGATAAATACATCACATTTCTCCTTCCATTTTACTCGAGTAGTTCTTCATGCAAAAGCAGAATTCTTCCCCTCTCTAAGTGGGGTGTTACCAAGCCACTGGGGAAAGCCTTTGTGATTAGATTGCATGGTGCCATAGCAGCCAATTTCTTGAAGGAACAAATGTCTAAAAAGTTGCATGCTAGCATAAAGGTTGTCCACGTACAAATGGTACCCCATATTCAACAAGGGTGACAAGTCCCACACTATCTTACCACTGCTCTCCATGTAGTCTGGACATTGGGGGCCATTGCAGCAGAGAACACAGACATATGATGAATCGGGTCTGTGGACCAATATGAGTACAATTCATTCTTTGTAAGGGCCATGTCAAGGGTTAGGCCCAAAAAAGCTTTAAATTCAGAAACCGTGACAGGTTTGAACTCGAATAGGCTGGCAAACTTTGAATTTGCATTGGCAGAGATGTATTGTTGGGCATAAAGATTGCTTTTGTTCACAATCAAATTGTAGAGGTCTTCAGTGAAAAACAGCTAAACAAAATCAAGGGGCGTTGTTAAGTTCTCTGTTTCCACCTGAACCCTGGGCAGTGAATGGGGGGGAGAATGGGTGCTGCTGAATCTTGGGGAAGCCAATTAAGGTTTGCAGGCACCTCTGGAAGGATACTATGGGCTCTACAGGCCTGTGCTTGAATTCTTGGTGGATGCCATTGCATAATGTTATGAGCGCTAGCCGCCTCCCCAGCTTGTACTGCACTTGGGACTCACCACGTCACCATGAAATACTGCAGAGCTGATGTATAAAAGGCTAGGAAGTACTAGGACACTGGTGCTTGTCAATCCACCAAAAGGTAGTGCAGCACTAGTACTGTCACTGTGCTGCATATGGGCATAATCCTGCATTTCTAGCACCTCAGAAACCTGGGAATGGGGTTGGGTGTGCCTGATCTTAAAAGGAACCTCTTCACCATCATCAGAGCTACCTGCTGGGGTGTCACTGCTCTCTACAGGTCCATAATCTGAGTCTGATTCTGATAGTGAGGCTTCCCCTTCACTCTCATCTGTCATGCTGGGAATCCTGTACGCCTCCCTAGGGAACCTTTTTTTTAGACATTTTGGACACTAAATTTACAGGTACTTAGTGGTGACTCTGGGAAAAAGAGCTCCTGGCTAGCAATCAGGGACTGCTTGTGTGCTAGAAATGAAATGACCTGCTAGTGGTAGGAGAGATCAGGCTCAGATGTTGCTGACACTGGTTTTGCAGACAATGTATCAGAGATGGCAGTGATCTGAAAAATTATACTGACATTGCATTTGTTGGGGGGGCTAAACGCAAGTGGTGGCAGTGATCAGGGCTGATCCTGCTAACACTGCATTTATGGGGACATATTCCATCGGGAGATCCATGTGCTCAAATCCCAACAGCTAGTGTATGTATTTATCCATCAGGTGCTAAAGGGGTGTAACCACATATTAACACCAGAAATTCTGAGGCCCCTCTGCACACTGCTATATACCCTTCAAGCAGACTATGCAATACATAGGGATATTTAGTTCACACATATTACATTACATGCTTAAGCCGGCCAACTGCGTCAAAGTAATCCCTCTATGGCCAGTCCTACACAATGGGGAGAGCTACAAGATTCAGGTCTGGCTACTGACCCAACAATACAACAAACAAGCTGGCCAACTGCGTCAAAGTGATCCCTCTATGGCCAGTCCTACACAATGGGGAGAGCTACAAGGTTCAGGTCTGGCTACTGACCCAGCAATACAACAAACAAGAGATCCATGTGCTCATATCCCAACAGCTAGTGCATGCACTAGCTGTTGGGATTTGAGCACACACTAGCTGTTGGGATTTGAGCACATGGATCTCTTGTTTGTTGTATTGCTGGGTCAGTAGCCAGACCTGAACCTTGTAGCTCTCCCCATTGTGTCTTTTCCCCTATGTTGGCATTGTGTCCACAGTAGCATTTGCGTAGGCAGAGCAGAGTAGGACTGGCCATAGAGGGATCACTTTGACGCAGTTGGCCAGCTTGTTTGTTGTATTGTTG
Source organism: Staurois parvus (assembly GCF_062004578.1). Classification (NCBI taxonomy): domain Eukaryota; kingdom Metazoa; phylum Chordata; class Amphibia; order Anura; family Ranidae; genus Staurois; species Staurois parvus. Next base: position 1,437,833 of record NW_028317970.1, on the reverse strand, counting down.
GGTCAGTAGCCAGACCTGAATCTTGTAGCTCTCCCCATTGTGTAGGACTGGCCATAGAGGGATCACTTTGACGCAGTTGGCAGCTTAAGCATGTATTGTAATATGTGTGAACTAAATATCCCTATTTATTGCAGAGTCTGCTTGAAGGGTATATAGCAGAGTGCAGAGGGGCCTTAGAATTTCTACCATTCCATCGGGGACACTAGTATAGTTCTGACCGTGACCAGGATACCAGTCCAGAGAAACACTATACTAGTGATCAGCGATTTATAGTGTGACTGTGATAATGTGGCAGCCAATCAGAGACTGGCAGTAAGTGACACTGACTGGGGGGGACACTAACTGATGTCACTAGTGACACTAATACAGAGATCTGTGATAATACTGTACACTGTCACTGTACTAATGACTCTGTCTGGGTGACGGGTGATCAGGAAGGCAATCAAGGGGTTCACTGTGTGCCTAACAAGTGTATGTGTGCTGATTGTGCTCCCAGACTGGATGGATTTTCTTCCTGATCTCAGCTCTGAATGGTAAGTGAGATCAGGGAGAAGAAGCAGCCAGATCTTGCTGTGTGATCACTAACACCCTGATCTCTGTGCTGTGGTTGGCCACAATTATCAGCAGGTTCACAGCTCAATCATTGGCTGCAAGCCTGATGACAAACTCATGCTGTGTCCAACCACAGCGTGAGCAGCAAGGGGGGGCGTGCTCTCCTGTAAACCAGGAAGTTGCTGGCAGGCAAATGGTTAAACACTATTTCCTTTGTAAGTGTCAGAGCTGCTGCAGCACTTTCTGTACATCAGAGATACCCTTCACAGGGGGGATTAGGACACCTCCCAGGATTAGAACAACCCCGAGGATTAGGACACCCCCCAGGAGTAGGACATACCCCAGAGTTAGGACATCCACCAGGGTTAGGATACTCCCCTGGATGAAGACAACCCCCCAGGATAAGGACACCCCCATTATTAGGAAACCCCCCAAGATTAGGACACTCCCCAGAAATGTCATTTAAAGGTGTTGGACATTTATAATGTTTAACTTTAACCATTTAAAACCTCCCTGCTCCCGGCCAACTGGATTCCTGCATTGTACATGTCCCTCAGGGTGATTGTCTGACACCCCCTTGTCTATTAGCCCAACTATTGTGCATTGGCTGCCATTGACTTCAGGAAGAATTGAGTTCAGCCAGTTCACTGAGCAACACTGGAACCGAACCCAGGAGAGCTCAGCTCACTCCTATGAGAAGACCACCTCACCACAATGAGGAGAATGTTCCGGCCCCGGAAGTGGGGGATGTTCTGCCCCTGAAGGGGTTAATCTGGGTTCCCCCACTATATATGTGTGTATCATCATCTGCTGGAGATAAAAGACGGCACAGTGACTATGGAGGAAGAGGACGGACATGACTACTGAGGAAGAGGACAGACGTGACTATGGAGGAAGAGGACGGATGTGACCATGGAGGAAGAGGGCGGACGTGACTATGGAGGAACAGGACAGATGTGACTATGGAGGTAGAGGACAGACGTGACTATGGAGGAAGAGGACGGACATGACTATGGAGGAAGAGGATGGACATGACTACGTAGGAAGAGGACGGACATGACTATGGAGGAAGAGGACGGACGTGACTATGGAAGGACGTGACTATGTAGGAAGAGGACAGACATGACTATGGAGGAAGAGGACGGGCATGACTATGGAGGAAGAGGACGGACGTGACTATGGAGGGACGTGACTATGGAGGAAGAGGACGGACGTGACTATGGAGGAAGAGGACGGACGTGACTATGGAGGAAGAGGACGGACGTGACTATGGAGGAAGAGGACGGACATGATGGGGGGTTACTGGGTGTAAATAGAACATAACATCTTATTACCTCCTCTGCTGCCACTTCCACAAACGTCTCCGATCTGCTTCCTGTCTGTACCTGACATCACTTCCTGCCTGTACCTGACATCACTTCCTGTCTTCCATAGAGACTTCCTGTGTGGGTAGAAGTGAGATCCCCACCTTGTGGAGCTCAGAGGAACTGCAGCCCCGAGAAGCGTCTGGTAGTGTGACCCCGGCCTTGTGCTGGGTGTGTATGGACTGTAGATCCTTATAGAGGGGTCACCTCCACTCCCACCAAGGGGGACAGAAATATATGACTGCTCGGGGGAGGGGTTCTGGACCTCTCTGAGCTCCACAAGGTGGGGATCTCACTTCTACCCAGACAGGAGGTCTCTATGGAATACAGACAGGAAGTGATGTCAGGTACAGACAGGAAGTGATGTCGGGTACAGACAGGAAGTGATGTCGGGTACAGACAGGAAGTTCCATGAATAAGGAAGTAGAGAAGAGACATTCCTGGATCTGGCAGCAGAGGAGGTAACACTGGCTTCCGATTGCCCAATGCATAAAATTCAAAACACTAACATTGATGTACAAAGCTGTTCATAATACTGCCCCAAACTACATCACCGACCTGATATCCATCTACCACCCAAAATGTACTCTCCGCTCCTCACAAGACCTCCTACTCTCCGGTTCCCTGGCCTCCTCCTCCCATGCCCGTCTCCAGGACTTCTCCAGGGCTTCCACCATCCTCTAGAACTCACTACCCCAATCCATCAGACTATCACCAACTCTCCTCACCCTCTCTTCAGGGAAGCCTACCCCACCCTCACCTAACTGCTGATCTCCTCCACTCTCCCCACCACTCCATCCCCACAGCCACTTCCTCCTGTATCACCATCCCCTCCCTCCTAGATTGTAAGCTCCAAGGATCAGGGCCCTCGAACCCCTCGTGTATTGTATTGTATTGTTACTGTATTGTCTCATGTACTATCTCCCATTGTAATGTACAGCTCTGAGCATACCCTTTGGCGCTATATAAATACTGTATAATAATAATACGTAGATGAACCCCTTCAGGGGGAGGAGTTGATGATAATATATTTTGCTCCCAAAGCTGACTTACAGGAAAAACAAAATGATGTCTGTAAGTGAGTGCGGAATGTGTCTGACCCCTCCACAGACACGTAGGTGCCGGCCTGATCCGTGGTCACAGGGGCAGTATGAAGACAAGGCGGTTGGTCGCACAAGCAGTGATGTAGGAGATAAAATCCTTTATTGGAATCCTTTACACACAATGTAGTAATAACATGACAGCTCCAGGACAGGACAGAGGAACAGAAGACGCGTCACACCAATACAGGCTTTCATGTTCTATGTAAATAGAAGGATTTGGATTTGTCATTTGCAGACACCTCCCTCCAGGGCTGAGTGCCGAGTGGGATGTTATCATGTTTATGTAGGATTGTTTCATTTATTGTCTCATTATATTGTGGGTGACTCCACCTCCCTGCTTGGACTGAACAAATAAAAGGTGTCACTCATCCTTCCTTATCATGCTGGTTTCCATTTCATATATCTGTGACCTGTCCGAGGAACCACATATATTACAGGGATTGTTGTCACTTTATGTGTCATGATATTAATGATGTCATGTTGTTGTATACTTTGTTATCCCGGATTCCAGACAAATCCTTATCAGCTGTTACAGGTTATTTAAAGCTGTTCTGGACAAATATAAATCAGTAATGACTAAGCCTGTATTGGTGTGACACGCGTGTTCTGTTCCTCTGCTCTGTCCTGGAGCTGTCATGTGTTACTACATTGTGTGTAAAGGATTCCAATAAAGGATTTTATCCCCTACATCACTGCTTGTGCAGCCAACCGCCTTGTCTTCATACTTGTCTGTTGCCTGCCCTGACCTTTCTCCTGATTCCTGGATCTCCTCCTCATCTCTCCTCCATATCCTCTTACACAGCTTTTCTCCACACCTGCAGTGACCCTGGGGGGAGGAAACTTGGCACCAGCACGCCGCCAAATCCATCCCCACCATTAGGGGCTCTGGAGACAATTGTCTGCTATTTACACTCCGTTCCTCCGCACGTCACCTGATCACATGACAGCTTACTTCCACAGATTCCGGACAGATTTCTGGATGGTAAAGGTCAAAGGTCACTCTTCAGTTTAGGAGAGGTAGGACACACCCAGGAACAAGGATTTGGTTTGCATGGGAGCTTCATATAGAGGACCCCTCAAACCTCCCCATCCAAATGTTCCTCCATCCAGAGTCTATATGTCCTATGACATCACACTGACCTCACCAGTCCTCCTCCCAATGTCCCTCCATCCAGAGTCAGAGAATCCTATTGCATCACATTGACCTCACAGCCCCTCCTCCCAATATCCCTCCATCCAGAGTCTATATGTCCTATGACATCACACTGACCTCACAGCTCCTCCTCCCAATGTCCCTCCATCCAGAGTCAGAGAGTCCTATGACATCACACTGACCTCACAGCTCCTCCTCCCAATGTCCCTCCATCCAGAGTCTATATATCCTATGACATCACACTGACCTCACAGCCCCTCCTCCCAATGTCCCTCCATCCAGAGTCAGAGAATCCTATGACATCACACTGACCTCACAGCTTCTCCTCCCAATGTCCCTCCATCCGGAGTCAAATGGGGCTATAATAAATGGAGACCTGAATGGAGAGGTGAGGAGGATTCTGGGAATATCATTTGATGTGACTATTTGTGTTCAGATGTAGAGTTTTCCTCCTGTGAAGTCTGGAGATCATATGACATCACATTGCCTCCACCTCCCTCCCTGATAGAAGAGAGAAAGAAGAAGAAGATTCTAGAAGTCACCAGAGAGATCACTGAGCTGCTGACAGGAGAGGTGAGCGGTGCCGGGAATTCTGGGACATTCTCCAGTAACAGACAAGGGATGTGTCTGGATGGTGACTGTATCATTGTGTGTGTCAGGTTCCTATAAGGTGTCAGGGTGTCACTGTCTATTTCTCCATGGAGGAGTGGGAGTATTTAGAAGGACACAAGGATCTCTACAAGGACGTCATGATGGACAATCAGCCGCCCCTCACATCACCGGGTAAGAGGAGACTTTATTGTAAAGGAGAGAGCAGTACGGAGGATCCACCTAGATCCCCCATCATCTGATAAACACATAGAAACAATGGATTCAGTCAGTGTGTGTGTTTCCTACAGATGGATCCAGTCATGGGAACCCACCAGAGAGATGTCCCCGTCCTCTGTATTCCCGGGATTCCACACAGGAAGGTCACACCATCCCTCACCATCATCAGGTAGATGAGGAACAATCACTGATAGTATCATTAGGATCTGTACATTATCTGCATTGTTACCATTGATGTCATTTTTATTATATATTCAGAGTGAAAACCTGAAAGATCCTAAAGTTGAGGGTAAAGAAGAGATAAAAGAGGAGGATGATGAGGATGGGGGGATGGAGGAGTCAGAGCTTCTAAAAGGACACAAAGATCTGTACCAGGACACCATGGTGGAGTCATCCAGCTACAGGAACCCACCAGAGAGATGTCCCTGTCCTCTGTATTCCCGGGATTCCACACAGGGAGGTCACACCATCCCTCACTATTACAAGGTTGGTGGGATGGAGCATCTAGAACATGGATTCATGGTGACAATGTGTGGAGTTTTTTATGTGACCTTATATTTTACAGATGATATTTTCTCTCATTTTCTTGATTTAGAGTGGAGATCCAATCGATATAGAATTTGAGGTGAAAGCAGAAGAAGAAGAAGCGTATGTGAGGGATGAACAGCAGTCTATGGAGGAGGATGGAATAACGGGGACATTTATAGAGGAGGACACTCCTACAGAGATCAGCACAGGTGGGTCATGAACACTAAATCCATTCCTCCACCCATACTGCTCACTGATTGGTCCAGAGTAGGGCGGGGACTGGGTGATATCAGCCTGTAATCCCCTGGTCACTTTCCTGAGCTGTGTTCCCCGTCCTGTATTCCTGGATTTCTCTCGGATAATCTTCCTTCTCTGTGCTGCAGACACAATTTATGTCTCTAGACTGGATTTATGGAGGTTCTGGGGTTCAGCTGGCAGCATAATGTTGATTTTTACTCTAAGCATTGCATAATGTAGGCACCCAGGACATGTGACTGGGGTCTCCTGCCTTGTGCCTGACTCCTCCAGGGTAACTTCTCTGTTATCTGCTGGCTGTGCCGGGTGGAGGGATATGTCTGTAGTGTCTCAGACCCAAGTCACTGAGTGCAGTCTCAGGAGATGGGAGGCAGCGGTGTGGGACCTACATAGTTACATAGTTAGTCTGGCTGAAAAAAGACATTCCGTCTAGTTGAACCATTAAAAATAAAAGTTATAATCCGACACCCACAGCTGATCCACCAGAAGGCAAAAACCCAGCAAAGCACGATCCAATCTGCTCCTGCAGGGAAAAAATTCCTTCCTGATCCCCCCGAGAGGCAATCGGATATTCCCTGGATCAACTTTCCCTATAAATGTTATATCCAGTTATATTCTGTGTATCCAAGAAAGAATCCAGGACTTTCCTACAGCAATCCCCCCTTATGTATTATACATGGAGATCATATCCCCTCTTATGTATTATACATGGAGATCATATCCCCCCCTTATGTATTATACATGGAGATCATATCCCCCCTTATGTATTATACATGGAGATCATATCCCCCCTTATGTATTATACATGGTGATCATATCCCCCCTTATGTATTATACATGGAGATCATATCCCCCCTTATGTATTATACATGGAGATCATATCCCCCCCTTATGTATTATACATGGAGATCATATCCCCCCTTATGTATTATACATGGAGATCATATCCCCCTTATGTATTATACATGGAGATCATATCCCCCCTTATGTATTATACATGGAGATCATATCCCCCTTATGTATTATACATGGAGATCATATCCCCCCTTATGTGTTATACATGGAGATCATATCCCCCCTTATGTATTGTACATGGAGATCATATCCCCCTTATGTATTATACATGGGGATCATATCCCCCTTATGTATTATACATGGGGATCATATCCCCCCTTATGTATTGTACATGGAGATCATATCCCCCCTTATGTATTATACATGGAGATCATATCCCCCTTATGTATTATACATGGAGATCATATCCCCCTTATGTATTATACATGGAGATCATATCCCCCCTTATGTATTATACATGGAGATCATATCCCCCCCTTATGTATTATACATGGAGATCATATCCCCTTTATGTATTATACATGGAGATCATATCCCCCCCTTATGTATTATACATGGAGATCATATCCCCCTTATGTATTATACATGGAGATCATATCCCCCCTTATGTATTGTACATGGAGATCATATCCCCCCTTATGTATTATACATGGAGATCATATCCCCCCTTATGTATTATACATGGAGATCATATCCCCTCTTATGTATTATACATGGAGATCATATCCCCCCTTATGTATTATACATGGAGATCATATCCCCCCTTATGTATTATACATGGTGATCATATCCCCCCTTATGTATTATACATGGAGATCATATCCCCCCTTATGTATTATACATGGAGATCATATCCCCCCTTATGTATTATACATGGAGATCATATCCCCCCTTATGTATTATACATGGAGATCATATCCCCCTTATGTATTATACATGGAGATCATATCCCCCTTATGTATTATACATGGAGATCATATCCCCCTTATGTATTATACATGGAGATCATATCCCCCCTTATGTATTATACATGGAGATCATATCCCCCTTATGTATTATACATGGAGATCATATCCCCCCTTATGTATTGTACATGGAGATCATATCCCCCTTATGTATTATACATGGAGATCATATCCCCCCTTATGTGTTATACATGGAGATCATATCCCCCCTTATGTATTGTACATGGAGATCATATCCCCCTTATGTATTATACATGGGGATCATATCCCCCTTATGTATTATACATGGGGATCATATCCCCCCTTATGTATTGTACATGGAGATCATATCCCCCCTTATGTATTATACATGGAGATCATATCCCCCTTATGTATTATACATGGAGATCATATCCCCCTTATGTATTATACATGGAGATCATATCCCCCCTTATGTATTATACATGGAGATCATATCCCCCCCTTATGTATTATACATGGAGATCATATCCCCTTTATGTATTATACATGGAGATCATATCCCCCCCTTATGTATTATACATGGAGATCATATCCCCCTTATGTATTATACATGGAGATCATATCCCCCCTTATGTATTATACATGGAGATCATATCCCCCCCTTATGTATTATACATGGAGATCATATCCCCTTTATGTATTATACATGGAGATCATATCCCCCCCTTATGTATTATACATGGAGATCATATCCCCCTTATGTATTATACATGGAGATCATATCCCCCCTTATGTATTGTACATGGAGATCATATCCCCCCTTATGTATTATACATGGAGATCATATCCCCCCTTATGTATTATACATGGAGATCATATCCCCCCTTATGTATTATACATGGAGATCATATCCCCCCTTATGTATTATACATGGAGATCATATCCCCCTTATGTATTATACATGGAGATCATATCCCCCCTTATGTATTATACATGGAGATCATATCCCCCCTTATGTATTATACATGGAGATCATATCCCCCCTTATGTATTATACATGGAGATCATATCCCCCCTTATGTATTATACATGGAGATCATATCCCCCCCTTATGTATTATACATGGAGATCATATATCCCCTTATGTACTATACATGGAGATCATATCCCACCATTGAACCCTCAAGATCCTTCTCCACCATTGACCCCCCCCAGATACATTTCCACCATTGACCCCCTATATCCCTCTCCCCCATTGAACCCCTTCAGATCCTTCACCATTGACCTCCCCTGATCCTTCTCCACAACTGATCCCCCCAGATCCTTCTCCACCATTGACTTCCCCAGTTGTACCCCCCTAGTATGTATGGTGCATATTCTTGGCCCCCAAGTGCAGAACCTTACATTTATCACCATTAGCCCTCATTGGCCCCATAGCCCCCCAATTACACAGAGCATTGAGGTCGGCTTGTAAGTTGGAGACATCCTGTAAGGACGTTATTCCCCGGCACAGCTTGGTGTCATCTGCAAAGACTGGAATGGGATTTATAATCTCACACCCCATATTGTTTATATATATATTAATAAGTAAGGGGCCCAACACTGATCCCTGGGGTACCCCACTAATAACACTGAACCCTTGGGGTACCCCACTAAAAACACTGAACCCTGGGGTACACCACTAATAACACTGAACCTTGGGGAACCCCACTAATCACACTGAACCTTGGGGTACCCCACTAATAACACTGAACCTTGGGATACACCACTGATGACACTGAACTTTGGGGTCCCCCACTAATAGAACTGAGCCTTGGGGTACCCCACTAAAAACAATGACTCTTGGGGTACCCCTCTAATAATAATGAACCTTGGGGTACACCACTAATAACACTGAACCTTGGGGTACACCACTGACACCCCCAGACCATTCAGAGTATGAATCATTAATCACTACTCTCTGAATACAATCTTTTAGCCAGTTTTCTATCCATTTACATTCAGATTTTTCCAGTCCGTAGACTTTACCTTACATATTAGCCATCCCTCTGTCCACATATACCACGTCCACAGCCACCCCTCTGTCCAAGTATATCGCATCCACCGCTACCCCTCTGTCCAAGTATTCCATGTCCACCGCCACCCCTCTGTCCACGTATACCACGTCCACCGCCACCCCTCTGTCCACGTATACCACGTCCACCGCCACCCCTCTGTCCACGTATACCACGTCCACCGCCACCCCTCTGTCCACGTATACCACGTCCACAGCCACCCCTCTGTCCAAGTGTACCACGTCCACCGCCACCCCTCTGTCCAAGTGTACCACGTCCACCGCCACCCCTCTGTCCAAGTGTACCACGTCCACCGCCACCCCTCTGTCCAAGTGTAGCACGTGCACCGCCACCCCTCTGTCCAATTGTACCACGTCCACCGTCACCCCTCTGTCCAAGTGTACCACGTTCTAAGCCACCCCTCTGTCCAAGGATTTGGTCACCTCCAATCTAACCTGTTTCATGATGGTTTAATCCCAGCTCACCTCTACATGTTGTCTACAGTAAACATTTAAGCTTCCACTGATTACAGAATACTAATACTGTGAGTCCTGACCCTTATACTATATAACTTGTACATTACATACTCCTGACCCCTGCACTATATACTCTGTTGTACATTACATACTCCTGACCCCTGCACTATATACTCTATGTTGTACATTACATACTCCTGACCCCTGCACTATATACTCTGTGTTATACATTACATACTCCTGACCCCTGCACTATATACTCTATGTTGTACATTACATACTCCTGACCCCTGCACTATATACTCTATGTTGTACATTACATACTCCTGACCCCTGCACTATATACTCTATGTTGTACATTACATACTCCTGACCCCTGCACTATATACTCTGTTGTACATTCCATAGTCCTGACCCCTGCACTATATACTCTATGTTGTACATTACATACTCCTGACCCCTGCACTATATACTCTATGTTGTACATTACATCCTCCTGACCCCTGCACTATATACTCTGTTGTACATTCCATAGTCCTGACCCCTGCACTATATACTCTATGTTGTGTATTACATACTCCTGACCCCTGCACTATATACTCTATGTTGTACATTACATACTCCTGACCCCTGCACTATATGCTCTATGTTGTACATTACATACTCCTGACCCCTGCACTATATACTCTGTTGTACATTACATACTCCTGACCCCTGCACTATATACTCTATGTTGTACATTACATACTCCTGACCCCTGCACTATATGCTCTATGTTGTACATTACATACTCCTGACCCCTGTACTATATACTCTGTTGTACATTCCATACTCCTGACCCTGCACTATATACTCTATGTTGTACATTACATACTCCTGACCGCTGCACTATATACTCTGTTGTACATTACATACCTCTGACCTCTGCACTATATACTCTATGTTGTATATTACATACTCCTGACCCCTGCACTATACATTCGGTTGTACATTACATCCTCCTGACCCCTGCACTATATACTCTATGTTGTACATTACATCCTCCTGACCCCTGCACTATATACTCTGTTGTACATTACATACTCCTGACCCCTGCACTATATACTCTATGTTGTACATTACATACTCCTGACCCCGGCACTATATACTCTGTTGTACATTACATACTCCTGACCCCTGCACTATATACTCTATATTGTACATTACATACTCCTGACCCCTGCACTATATACTCTATGTTGTACATTACATCCTCCTGACCACTGCATTATATACTCTGTTGTACATTCCATAGTCCTGACCCCTGCACTATATACTCTATGTTGTACATTACATACTCCTGACCCCTGCACTATATACTCTATGTTGTACATTACATCCTCCTGACCCCTGCACTATATACTCTATGTTGTACATTACATACTCCTGACCCCTGCACTATATACTCTATGTTGTACATTACATACTCCTGACCCCTGCACTATATACTCTATATTGTACATTACATACTCCTGACCCCTGCACTATATACTCTATGTTGTACATTACATACTCCTGACCCCTGTACTATATACTCTATGTTGTACATTACATACTCCTGACCCCTGCACTATATACTCTATGTTGTACATTACATACTCCTGACCCCTGCACTATATACTCTATGTTGTACATTACATACTCCTGACTTCTGCTCTCCCCCCACTTCTATATCTACACATAATATGGATTCTCTTTTGTTCCCCCCATTTCCTACCATTTGGACATTTTATATAGGATGATGTGATTGGAGCACAGACTTTTACATGGTGATAATAATGTGATAACATCCTCCAACTTTGGACCCTTAAACAGAAAGTGATAATGGGGGAGGAGTCAATACCCCAATGATGGTGTTCTTCAGGATCAGTCCAGTCTTCATCTTGGTTGTTCTCCCCCCATCCTCACTCTCTGACCTCTGGTGGGGCTCAGCCCCGCTGTTCTTCATGACTAAATCATGGACTAAATAAGGAAGTGCAGTACTTCTTGTGTTGGGAAGATGGCGATGAGTGATAGAGGGGGTGGGGACCCTCGTCCTATAATCCCCTCATCACTGTCCCTCCTATAAAAGACAGTTCTGGTTGTTTCCTCACTCTCTGACTAAGGTCCATGAATACAGAAATGACCTGGTAGGAGATCAGAGGAGCCATTTCCTAGTTCCCTTGAGGGTGGAATTGTAAGCTCCTCAGAGACCAAGCTGCCTGATGTGGGCGGAGTCCTGGTTTGGGGGAACCAATCAGCTCCTGTCTAGTAATCCTCTTTGTCTTTGTATTTTAGTCCATGGCCGGGAGATGAGGAAAACCTCCGAGGATTGTCTCACTTTGTCTCCAGACTGGAAAGTAGATGATGAGGACATCACACAGTATAGTCCAGGAGAAAACCCGGCTCCCTCCAATGTCCATCTTGCACCACCCAGTGTAGATGGACCATCAGATTCCTCGTATCCTGAGGAACCTCAGACTGTGCGGGACCGGGCCGGCCTTCCAACAGGGAAGAGGTTCTCCTGTACTGAGTGTGGGAAGGGTTTCCAGCATAAATCGCATCTTAATGTGCATGAAAGATCTCACACGGGAGAGAAGCCATATTTCTGTACTGAGTGTGGGAAATGTTTTTCACACAAGTGCCATCTTTACACACATCAGAGATCTCACACGGGGGAGAAGCTGTATTCCTGTCCTGAGTGCGGCAAATGTTTTTCACGGAAGTTCAATCTTTACACACATCAGAGATCTCACACGGGGGACAAGCCATATTCCTGTCCTGAGTGTGGGAAATGTTTTTCACACAAGCCCTATCTTTACATACATCAGAGATCTCACACAGGGGAGAAGCCGTATTCCTGTCCTGAGTGCGGGAAATGTTTTTCACGGAAGTCCAATCTTTACACACATCAGAGATCTCACACAGGGGAGAAGCCGTATTCCTGTCCTGAGTGCAGAAAATGTTTTTCAAAGAATTACGATCTTTACATACATCAGAGATCTCACACGGGGGAGAAGCCATATTCCTGTCCTGAGTGTGGAAAATGTTTTTCACGGAAGTTCCATCTTTCCAAACATCAGAGATCTCACACGGGGCAGAAGCCACTTTCCTGTCCTGAGTGAGGGAAATGTTCCTCGCTGAAGTCCTGTCTTCCTGTACATCAGGGGTCCCACACAACCCTGGAGGTGTATTAGTGCCTTGCGTGCCGGAAATGTCTTCTAGATGAATGTTGCTGGACATCCCAGCTCTCATGTGGGGAAGAAGCACACCCTGATATACACCTCAGATATACTCCATGGATGATCTTCATCATGGAAGAAACAGTTGATAAGGAGATGAGGTCCCCAAAGACATGGATGAAGTGCAGTAAATGTCGGGGTGCAGAGTGGTCAGTAGATCCTGGAAATGAAGGACACAACTTCAGCCCTTCTTGGGTGTCGGAGTTGCGTTTCCTGATAATGATATAGCGGGTTACAGAGCTAGAAGCCTGGAGAGTCCAGATCTCGTTATCGGGGAACTTTACACAGACAACAAGAACTTCTGAAGTTGATGTCCTTCATTTCAAGGCTCTACAGAACAGTGGTGACCCCGAAGCGTCTCTCTGTCTTCAGTCCATCCTTCTCCCATCCCCCAACAGGAGGGAAGGAGAACTCCGCCCCAAACTAAAGGGGAACTTTCCTCTCATTATTTCCCTTGGCTTTTGTGTGGGTTTGGGTGGTTGGAGGAGTGCGGCACGAGAGGGAACACAGCTTGTTGTTCTATGTCTACATATGGGGTCTGGGTAGAGGGGATCCACCGGAAAATATTTCTACTCTTTGATTTTGTGCAAATCGTTTCTGTTTTCACTTTGAAGGTCGATATTATGTGTGGTTTGTAAAAGGGATTGGCCCAATAGATACCACCCCACTTAGAGAATAGATGAACTAATATGACCAGCATTCATTCAGCCATGTCACATGTTGGTCTTTTCATACAGTGATTTCCTATGATCATTGGCTCCATCTAGTGGCAATAATGTGGTATTAAACTGTTTTTCCTGATTGAGGTATTTTGGAAGTAATACATTATTATGGCCACTAGAGGGAGCTGACGATTATAGGAAATCACTGAGTTTATTAAAATATGGCCAGAATTTGTCACAGCTGGACACATGCTTGTCACACTCCCCCAATATATTTTTTGCATAGTCCCCTTAGTTTACTATGTTAGGGGTAATTTCGTACAAAGACCCGAGATCATACATTTTCAAACATTGAAGATATAAATTACATAAAACCACAGAATTAAACCAACCATTGATTTAAAACCAAAAATACCTCATTTGGCCATTAGATGACGCTAAGTATCCTAGCAATTAGCAACATCTAGTGTCCAAAGTGTCAGGGAACACCTGAACAATTGATTTAGCTGACTAAATCAGTTGTTCAGGTGTTCACTGACACTTTGGACACTAGATGGTGCTAATTGCTAGGATACTTAGCGTCATCTAAATTCCAAATGAGGTATTTTTGGTTTTAATCACAGTGTCTCCAATACAAAAAATGATTTATAAAAATAACTTAATCTGAAAAATTCTTTAAGAACTCAAACAAGATCTGTGTAGGTATAGACTGCAGAGTATGAAAATCAATATTTATTTACATAAGTCACTTACAAACACCATAAATAATAGTCAGATTGTGATTTACACTGACACTAAGATGTTTCTGTAAAAGCTCTAAAATAGAGTGAATTAAATTCAATAATTAGTCTCCCTGTAAACATCATAACCAATAAAAACGGACAATAATCTGTCTCCTGCAGAAGGAATAAACTATGCAGAATAGTCCACCAGTATGGCCTAAGAACAGGAACATTTTTATAAATGACTTAACTTGAAGTGATGTTATCATGGGGAGAGTTATTAGGTTACACAAAGGAATGTGGCAATTGACTTACTAGTCTAAGCAAGCAAAATCAACAGAAAATATATAATTACCCTCCAAGTATCAGGTCATCTTTTTGGAGAACTGATGATCAGACTCAAAGATGGCTGCCAATTAACGGTTGGGATTGAGCTTCCACAAAATGGTGTCTCTTCTTCAGTTGATGAGTGTCTTTAGATGATCTGAGTGTGAGATGATGTCTACCTTCCAGATGGCTGTGTAGATGGTCCTCCCTCTGTGAGTGTTCCTGCCGGTTTTATCTAGTTATGACTAATAGATTCATCAAATCTGAATAAACCTGGCCAGGAGGTGGAACCTGCTCTGTGATTGGGGAATCTGATTATCTAACCCATGTTTACTCAAGCATTACCTCCCATGGCCACTGGGTGTCATCCTTGGATAAGAATTGTGGGGTCTGAGTTTATTTGGGGTCGGAATTAACTAATCTGTGATCGGGAAAAATGAATATTTCACTATAACAAATTGGCCCTTGTGAAATCTATAGAATGCCTTGGAGAGTAGATATTATTCCTCATTTACAATCATTACGTTTTGGAGTAACAGTGATTAAATGGAGAATTGTAACTATCAGGAGGTTGGATTACATAAAGCGATTAGAATAATAGTTGTACACACAGAGGAGAGATAATAAAAGAATAATTTGTATTCTGATCTACTGATTGATTACGGCTTTGGTAGCATGCATACAATATTCCTAACAATACCGATAAACTCCAACACACCAAATATATATCATGGGATCACAAATCAACAAACATACCATAATATACGTCCTACATTCTTATGAGACAATCTGGTATTTTATCCCCATCACGTCTTTTCATATAGCATGAATTATATGGAAACATGGAGGTTCCTTTTTGTACCTTTTCACCAAAACAAAATGAGTCTCAGCAGTGTTACTGGAGTCACCTTGTTACATAGTTACAGAGATCATCTGGATGGAAAAAAGACACCAATCCATCCAGTCCAACCAACAGAAAAAACAAAAATGTATGCAGTAAGTAGTACAAGCGCCTAAGTATATAGGTAACAAGCTGCTATGCACAAAAAAGGTACCAATATCACCCTAGGAAATAGCAATGTATATATAAAGTGCAGCGCTTGATGTTAAAACCAATGTGTGTAAAGAAAAGAAAAGAAATCCTTATTAAATTGTAAATATATATAAATAAAAGTTCAAAAGCCGAAGAAGATAGTCCAGCAAATCAATATAAAGATATAAGTGCTCAGGTGACTTAGAGACCCGGTACCCGTGTGGTAGTGATAAGGCAATGCGCACTCACTGGACGCGCATAATAAATGCGGTTTTGTGTATAAATAATCCAGATGTCATCTGATAGTGGGTGGTCCTCCCTCTGTTGGGTATGAGGCTGATGGTTCTCTTCCACTAGGGGTCCCCCTATGAGCTCCTGGTAGGTGGTATCCCTCTGGTTAGGCTGGGTAGCAGTAATCCATCCCGGGAGTGTGTCTGTGGACTAAAGTACTCCCCCTTCTCGCCAGAGATTCTGGGCAGCAGCACGCAAATGTCATCACAGCTGGCTTTCCACTCTAATGCAAGGTGGATCCGTTTACCCTGAGTTTATTCTTGATCCAGTGCTGTGCTCTGCTGCATCTCTTCTTTCTTTTCCCTGGTCCCACTAGAGCAGTGGTCTCCAAACTTATTGGTTGATGGGTGGAGGGAAGTGAAACATAAAAAACAAAACACACAAATAGAACATTACATGAGGAAATGCACATCTTACTGTAAAGGTCTCAGTAATCTATAAACAGAAGAATCCAGAATAGAACTCTCACAGATCTGCAGCTTTGTAGAGTTAGCATTCATAATACGCGGCTCAAAAAATGAAAGGAAGACTTATTAATCAAAGTCTAGCATCAAGTCAATGAGACTCCTGAGATATTGATCTGGTCAGTGAAGTCTCAGAGGGGGTTGTTCATCAGTTTCAGCTGCTTTGGTGTTAATGAAATTATCAACAGGTGCACTAGATGGGCAACAATGAGACAACCCTCAAAACAGGAATTTACAGGTGGAAGCCATTGACATTTTTTTCCCTACTCATCTTTACTGACTGTTCTTCACTAGTTTTTCTTTTGGCTAGGGTCAGTGTCACTACTGGTAGCATGAGGTCATACCTGGACCCTACAGACGTTGCACAGGTAGTCCAACTCCTCCACGATGGCACATCAATACATGCCATTGCCAGAAGGTTTGCTGTGTCTCCCAGCAAGAGCATGGAGGAGATTCCAGGAGACAAGAGCATGGAGGAGATTCCAGGAGACGAGCATGGAGGAGATTCCAGGAGACAAGAGCATGGAAGAGATTCCAGGAGACAAGAGCATGGAGGAGATTCCAGGAGACAGGCAGTTATTCTAGGAGAGCTGGAAAGGGTCATAGAAGTTCCTTAACCCACCAGCAGAACTGTATCTGCTCCTTTGTGCAAGGAGGAACTTCATGAGGGTGGCCTGAGGGCCCAACATCCTCTAGTGGGCCCTGTGCTCACTACCCGGCACCATAGAGCTGGATTGACATTTGCCATTGAACACCAGAATTGGCAGGTCCAACACTAGTGCCCTGTGCTTTTCACAGATGAGAGCAGGTTCCCCCTGAGCACATGTGACAGACATGAAAGGGTCTGGAGAAGCCATGGAGAATGTTCTGCTGCCTTTAACATCATTCAGCATGACAGTTTTGGTGGTGGGTCACTGATGGTCTGGGGAGGCATATTCATGGAGGGACGCACAGACCTCTACAGGCTAGACAATGGCACCCTGACTGCCATTAGGTATTGGGATGAAATCTTTGGACCCATTTTCAGACCCTACACTGGTGCAGTGGGTCCTGGGTTCCTCCTGGTGCAGTGGGTCCTGGGTTCCTCCTGGTGCATTGGGTCCTTGGTTCCTCCTGGTGCACGACAATACCCGGCCTCATGTGGCAAATGTGTGCAGGCAGTTTCTGAAGGATGAAGGAATTAATACCACTGAATGGCCCCCATTCTGGCCTGACCTAAATCCAATAGAACACCTCTGGGATGTCATGTTTAGATTCATCCAAGCTGCCTGGTTGCACTTTAGACTGTCCAGGAGCACAGTGATGAAATCCCCCAGGACACCATCCATGGTCTCATTAGGAGCATGCCTCAACATTGTCAGGCATGCATGCAAGCATATGGGGGCCATACAATCTACCGAGGACCATTCTGAGTTGCTGCAATTAAATTTCGGTAAAATGGACTCGCCTGCTGCATCATTTTTTCTTGATTTTTGGGGTGCCTTTGAATTCAGTTCTCTGTAGGTTGATCATTTTCATTTCCATAAAACAATGGGGCATCCTTACATTCCTAACACATTACCCAGCCCATGTCAGTATAGATATCCAGCAGGAGATTTTTCCTCATTGAGATCTGATGGGTTTTCAAAGTGTTCCTTTCATTTTTTGGAGCAGTGCGTAACATAAATGTAAGGGTTGGGTAGCTGAGATGTGAGGTGATCAGTAGAAATATGTAATTGTGAATCTAGTTTTATTCCATGTTATTACAGATAAGTGTTCAGTATTCGGTCAGAGACATATGTTCACCAATTAGCATCTGAAAGGACAGAGCAGCTTTTAGGGTAGAGGTGTCACCTGGATGCCAATACAATGTTGTCACCTATGTAGCCAGAGTTTGCCACCTTCTTGAACCTAGAAGAAGAATCCTAGTCATTTCGGCTACAAGAGTCAGCAGGAGACCGTGAGAAGGCTCCGAAGTTTCTGTCAGCTTTGATTTATATCCACAAATCAAAGGAATGTATTTCATCTCATAAAAGCTAGAATATTTGTTGCAGAGAGATGAAAATACTTCCTTCTGATTGGACACACTGTAGGCTACATCTGCATGTAAAACTGTATTTGTAGCCCCTGTGAAATCCCAGAGAAACACAGGAAACAGTTCTATGGTGCCTGATTGCAACAGCTGAACAGCGATTGGTTCTGTTGTGTTCGGACTAACACACTGGTGTCGGAAATTCTATCCCTGACCAAGTGATCCAAACCATTCCTGGCCCATTCAGCTCTGGGCACTTCAGAACCCAGAACATCCTATGGGCTGCTACAGGAACATCCCCCAGGGTTGATTGGCCAAGGGCTAATGTGCAGCCCACATCCATATTTCAATAAATTGAGTACCCTGAGATATGGACGGGGTGATTCGTACGGAGCCGGTTCCATGTGACTGGTGAATCGTGGACTTTCTCTGACTTGCTCCAGTCTCAGGATAAATCTTGGTAAAAGTTTTATTTCTGTTTTTATTCCCTTTTATTTTATTGTGAATAGCCAATTGTGTGTCTTTTTGTATTTTCTGCAACTTTTTTTCTTTGTACATATTTAATGCACTGCCCACTTTTGGGATATTAAATCATAAAATGAATAAGTGACTTCTGTGTACTAAGCTCGGGCTCATATCTCCGGAGAGATTGTTGTATTGTAGAGTCTATGTGCTCAGTCTAAGTTCATTGCCAATCTGTATGCAATTGTACTGTGTGTTGGCAGATTGCCTGCAGATTGTAACATAGATCTGCCAGACGGAGATCTGTGTGTGTGTGGTGGCCCAGTAGACCAGTCTGTGGACAAACTGTTGGGTGGTGGCAAGCTACCGTGTGTTGTGTGTCTAATGTGGGGGTCTGTGGACAGTTGAAGAGTGATTAACACCGGGGTTCTAGCTTGTAGGATAGCTGGAGGAATCCTAGAAGGGTGTGCCAATTGCTAGACTGCTCCTCAATCCTTAGCGTGCACCAGATTGTATATAAGATTCATATCTGCCTGTGTGTGGTCAGCCAGCTGGATTGGAGTGGAGTCTCCCTCTAGTGGTTGCCAGAGGTAATGCGGGCTGTGAAAGGGTATCCTGTCCAGTCTTATATGCTGAAAGTCCCCCTCATTCCCTCTTTATCCCAAGTCATGGGCGGACCACGCCTTGGTTAGCTAGTCGTCATGGGCGTGCATTTTATCCGTGACACAGTGTATAGTCCATGATGTGGGACTTCTCTTGTCCTCATTACATTGGAGGACAGAAACTCTTCCATTGTGACCTTTATTCCCGAGCTCTCCCAGAATCCCTCAGCTTGGAATAATGGCCGCTGTGTCTGCAGAAACGTAGAGAATACTTCCATATACCGCATCTCTTCATCTTGTTCATCCTTCTCGTTGGCAGAACAATGACATCTCAGCTAGACTGGAGGATGTGGGGACCACCACGGGATTATTTGGTGTTTGTAATCCCCTCCCCCCTTGTTCCTGCACTGAGGGGTCCCGGCTTCCATTCCTTCTCTATACACAGAACTAAATACTTCAGTTGGGGAAAAGTGTGTCCCTTGCGGGACTTGAGACCTGAAAATGACCCTTGTCTATTATTTGGTATAATAACTCCCATGGTTCACCCCGGGGAAACGAAAATATGATCTTCCTCATAGAAATTCTAACAAAAGGCAACATTTTCCATTTTAAGTCAAAAATCATTTTAAATTGTTCCCCATTCACACAGAAGGAATGTACATGCTTTGTCACTGAGCGCACTGCTAGACAAATGTTTTTATGAATAGACCCCTAAATGTCAGGAGATATAATATATTCTATTATATTGTATTATGTTATGTTATGTTATGTTATATAAAGACGGGAAGTATGGAGCAGATAAATGAACAGACCTCCTAGTAATGTCATTACCAGGCTGCAGCTAGGGGGAGCTCTAATATTTGAAGTGTTCCCACAGGAGAGTGATTCCTTCTAGCTCACATATACTTTTTGTATTTCTAGTAAAATTGGACTTTTGAGGTAGAAGATTATACATTGTAGCGCCCTCCTAGTTCAGCCAGGGGGATCTGCACCCTATTGGTTGGTCAGAAGCTGCTTAGCAGCTCAGGTGTGATAGCCAGAGGGGTCACAATGTGGTCAGGGGGGCTGAGATGAATATATAGGTAGTGCAGCGCTAGACAATAATATCACATAGACAAATATAATGGAATAATACAAATAAACTGATGTGAGCACATATAGAAAACTCTACAAGGATGTGATATAAACACATAAGTGTATAGAAGTAAATAGAACCCCAATATTCCAGATGGCCTATAAAGTGCAATAGTCCTTGTGTCCCTCAATACATGCTACATGGGGGCATAAACCCCTTCATAGTGTGTGGCATGCACAACACAATAATAAAGTGTCCTTAATGGAAACAATCAATTCATGATAATAATTATGATCTTCATGCAGATGTGCAACCAATCAGTGACAGTCCTCAGTGGCTGGGGTGCCCCCTCACCTTCCTGCCCCGGCCCCACAGGGCCAATGAGCCTTGCAGTATTGCTGTTCCACAGGAAAGCTTCCTTGTTAGTAGTAATGTTGGGACTCTCTCCTCCTCTGTACCGGGGTCTCCCCTGAACTCTCCTGCTTCTCAGGGCCAATAACCTTCCAAACTCGTCCCCAATGAAGTAAGAAAATCCGATATAGTGTGAAACCTTTTATTGTTAAAATATAAAGACGGATCTACTCACATCTGTAGATGTTTTCACAGCATTAGTTCCACTACAGCATGGGTGTACTGCATGTGTGGATATATCCGGGTGCACCAAGATGGCGTCGACGCCGGGTATGATGTCATTGCGCTGCCGCTCGAGCTCCTCCTACTGGCGTATCACTGACTGATAGATGTCCTCTGTCATCTCACACAGACCTGTCAGAGCAGCACTCATGCTTTCCATAGCTAATTCTGGCATCTCCAGCTGTTCTCTAATAGCTCTGGTCTCAGTATTTAGCAGCCCCATGTCCTTAGAGTTCTCTCCAGTATATCATCAATAATGTTTGTGTAATTATTTATCATGAGTGTTATTCCCCATCCCGTGTAGGTAGGGAACCATGACCACACCTTATCACCCATCCCGTGTAGGTAGGGAACCATGACCACACCTTATCACCCATCCCGTGTAGGTAGGGAACCATGACCACACCTTATTCCCCATCCCGTGTAGGTAGGGAACCATGACCACACCTTATTCCCCATCCCGTGTAGGTAGGGAACCATGAACACACCTTATTCCCCATCCCGTGTAGGTAGGGAACCATGACCACACCTTATCACCCAGCCAGTGCCATTAGTACAGTGTCAGTATATAGAATGTTTCACTGATCTCTGTATTCCTGCCACTAGTGACATCACATAGTGTCAGGGTCAGTAAGCCCCTCCCAGCCAGGGTCAGCTGGCGTTAGATTGGCCGCACACTGTGGCACTCACGCTATAGGTCGCTGATCACCGCCATTATTAGTATAGTGTTTGTACGGATCAATATATTGATCATGAACAGAACTATACTAGTGCCGGCTTTGTATAGTGTCCCCAATACTCAGTGTTAGCCGGATCGGCCCGGTCACTGCCAGCACTAGTGTTCAGCCCCTCCACTGTTCTTCACAGAAGATTTGTACCAATTGTGGGCCAAGGCAATTTATACACCACAATACATGGCGACACCCAAATTCAGCTCTTGTCACACAACTCACATGGAACTCTATCACCGTTTATGAAATTAAAACTTTTTTCGGATGAACCCCCAACATGGACGTTACAGAAAAGAATGAATTGCAGTCATATTGGTCCGCAGACCCGATTCATCGTATGTCCGTGTTCTCTGCTGGTACATATATGTCCAACATGGACCAGCAATGTACTGGAACGTCGCTGGACTTGGAGTGGTTATACCGGGAGGATGCTTGCAGCTACAGGCATCATTCTAGTGCTGGTTTATTAGCTGGAGGTCGGCTTTCATGTAAAAGTAATCCTAGTGGCCAATTAGCTGCACAATTGTTTATACGATCATTTTACATGATTTCCTATAGCAGCAAATCTGATGAGATGAATGAAGTGGGTGTAAAGTGGAAGCAGTGGATGTGCAGGGAGCAGCATCTTGAGCACAAAGCACTTTATGTTGTGGATGGATTTGCACACGGTTCAGTTTCCTTCATTTATTGATAAACCCCATAAGACCAATGAAGTGGGTGTAAAGTGGAAGCAGTGGATGTGCAGAGAATAGGATTTGGAGCCCCGAGCTCTTTATCTCTGAATGTCTCCACATATTTGTAGTGTATTTGTGATGATTTCTGTGCACACACAATAGTACAGCGCTGTGACACATAATGCTCTTCTAGATGACAGGGAATCCTTCCCTTTGTTACAGCAGCAGTCCGCTAGAAGGTTTTTGTAGGTTTGGAGTTGTTACACATAGCGCGGGTTTTATCCATTTATAGTGATGACATCATTGCCCAAATCTGGGGGTCACCAGCCATTTCCACCCTTTACTCCCAGCTGGGGGGCTTTGTATCCATATACCAGATGTTCTACAGGACTAAATCTGCAATCAATGTTACTGCAAAATTAAAGGGGCCAAAACCCCTCCCACGAGGAGTCATATATTTCTGCCCCCCTTGGTGAGAGTGGAGGTGACCCCTCTATAAGGATCTACAGTCCATACACACCCAGCACAAGGCCGGGGTCACACCACCAGACGCTTCTCGGGGCTGCAGTTCCTCTGAGCTCCACAAGGTGGGGATCTCACTTCTACCCAGACAGGAAGTCTCTATGGAAGACAGACAGGAAGTGATGTCAGGTAGAAACAGGAGGTGATGTCAGGTACAGACAGGAAGTCCCATAGGAGCCGTGAATCAGGAGGAAGCAGAGAGGAGACATATCTGGATGTGGCAGCAGAGGAGGTAATACGTAGATGAACCCCTTCAGGGGGAGGAGTTGATGATAATATATTTGCCCCCAAAGCTGGCCTACATGGTTCAGTTTTATCGTTCAGCCAGCTGGATGACCATAAAAACTGATCTGCTTCCCCCATCCACACATTGGAGGTGGAGGGGGGACTCCTCCCCGCTGCACTCTTGTATTCTGACAATGGTGGGACTCCTCCGCTCTCAGAATACACAGATCAGCACTGAAGCTATTGGCTGCAGCCGCTGGGAGAGTGGCTTTTATCCAGCAGTGGCCACACATGGATGGAAATGTGAGCGATCCCTGCTGAACCAGCTGAATTTCCATGGATCTATGGTCACCTTCAGTGACTTCCTCCCCTCCCCCTCATCTCCTTCATGATGGAAGTCATGCTGAGATCATCTCCCATTGGCTGAGCAATATTCTCATTTGTCTCTCAGCTCCTTCTTGCTATTCCTCGTCCTGCCTGTTGTTGCTGTCTGAAGTGGGGCTTCACTAAAACACAGACCTGAATGGAGAGGTGAGGAGGATTCTGGGAATATCATTTGATGTGACTCTTTGTGTTCAGATGTAGAGTTTTCCTCCTGTGAAGTCTGGAGATCATATGACATCACATTGCCTCCACCTCCCTCCCTGATAGAAGAGAGAAAGAAGAAGAAGATTCTAGAAGTCACCAGAGAGATCACTGAGCTGCTGACAGGAGAGGTGAGCGGTGCCGGGAATTCTGGGACATTCTCCAGTAACAGACAAGGGATGTGTCTGGATGGTGACTGTATCATTGTGTGTGTCAGGTTCCTATAAGGTGTCAGGGTGTCACTGTCTATTTCTCCATGGAGGAGTGGGAGTATTTAGAAGGACACAAGGATCTCTACAAGGACGTCATGATGGACAATCAGCCGCCCCTCACATCACCGGGTAAGAGGAGACTTTATTGTAAAGGAGAGAGCAGTACGGAGGATCCACCTAGATCCCCCATCATCTGATAAACACATAGAAACAATGGATTCAGTCAGTGTGTGTGTTTCCTACAGATGGATCCAGTCATGGGAACCCACCAGAGAGATGTCCCCGTCCTCTGTATTCCCGGGATTCCACACAGGAAGGTCACACCATCCCTCACCATCATCAGGTAGATGAGGAACAATCACTGATAATATCATTAGGATCTGTACATTATCTGCATTGTTACCATTGATGTCATTTTTATTATATATTCAGAGTGGAATCCTCGATGATTATATTATTGTTGTTAAAGAAGAGTATAAAGAGGAGGATGAGGAGTATGGAGTGATGGAGGAGTTTTCAGAAGGACACAAGGATATGATGGAGCCACCTAATACCAGGAACCCACCAGAGAGATGTTTCTGTCCTCTGTATTCCCGGGATTCCACACAGGAAGGTCACACCATCCCTCACTATTACAAGGTTGGTGGGATGGAGAATCTAGAATATGGACTCACAGAAGTGATTTTTTTTTTTTTATGTGATGCCATAATTTTGGAGTTTATGTTTTACAGATGAACTCTTCTATTATTATTTTATTAGGGTGAAGATCTGATAGATATAAAAGTTGAGATTAAAGCAGAAGAAGAAGAGGCGTATGTGAGGGATGATCAGCAGTCTATGGAGGAGGATGGAATAACGGGGACATTTATAGAGGAGGACACTCCTACAGAGATCAGCACAGGTGGGTCATGAACACTAAATCCATTCCTCCACCCATACTGCTCACTGATTGGTCCAGAGTAGGGCGGGGACTGGGTGATATCAGCCTGTAATCCCCTGGTCACTTTCCTGAGCTGTGTTCCCCGTCCTGTATTCCTGGATTTCTCTCGGATAATCTTCCTTCTCTGTGCTGCAGACACAATTTATGTATCTAGACTGGATTTATGGAGGTTCTGGGGTTCAGCTGGCAGCAAAATGTTCATTTTCACCTTAAGTGTTACTAGACCTAGGCACCTGGGGTGTGTGCTTTGAGTCTTCTTCCCTATTTCTGGGTCTAGTAAAATCTCTGACAGAACAATTCTCCCAGGGTTCCTTGCTCTGTGGTCTGCTGGCTGTGCCGGGTGGAGGGATATGTCTGTAGTGTCTCAGACCCAAGTCACTGAGTGCAGTCTCAGGAGATGGGAGGCAGCGGTGTGGGATCTCTGCAACTTGTCTACAGTAAACATTTAATGTTCCACTGATTACTGAATAACAATATTATGAGTCCTGACCCTTCCACTGTATAATTTATATTGTACATTCCATACTCCTGACCCCTGCACTATATACTCTATGTTGTACATTACATACTCCTGACCCCTGCACTATATACTCTATGTTGTACATTACATACTCCTGACCCCTGCACTATATACTCTATGTTGTACATTACATACTCCTGACCCGTGCACTATATACTCTATGTTGTACATTACATACTCCTGACCCCTGCACTATATACTCTGTGTTGTACATTCCATACTCCTGACCCCTGCATTATATACTCTGTTGTACATTCCATACTCCTGACCCCTGCACTATATACTCTATGTTGTACATTACATACTCCTGACCCCTGCACTATATACTCTATGTTGTACATTACATACTCCTGACCCCTGCACTATATACTCTTCATTGTACATTACATCCTCCTGACCCCTGCACTATATACTCTATGTTGTACATTACATACTCCTGACCCCTGCACTATATACTCCATGTTGTACATTACATACTCCTGACCCCTGCACTATATACTCTATGTTGTACATTACATACTCCTGACTTCTTCTCTCCCCCCTCCCCCCACTGCTATATATACACATAATATGGATTCTCTTTTGTTACACCCATTTCCTCCCAGCTGGACATTTTATATCGGATGATGTGATTGGAGCACAGACTTTTACATGGTGATAATAATGTGATAACATCCTCCAACTTTGGACCCTTAAACAGAAAGTGATAATGAGGGAGGAGTCAATACCCCAATGATGGTGGTCTTCAGGATCCATCCAGTCTTCATCTTGGTGGTTCTCCCCCCATCCTCACTCTCTGACCTCTGGTGGGGCTCAGCCCCGCTGTTCTTCATGACTAAATCATGGACTAAATAAGGAAGTGCAGTACTTCTTGTGTTGGGAAGATGGCGATGAGTGATAGAGGGGGTGGGGACCCTCGTCCTATAATCCCCTCATCACTGTCCCTCCTATAAAAGACAGTTCTGGTTGTTTCCTCACTCTCTGACTAAGGTCCATGAATAAAGAAATGACCTGGTAGGAGATCAGAGGAGCCATTTCCTAGTTCCCTTGAGGGTGGAATTGTAAACTCCTCAGAGACCAAGCTGCCTGATGTGGGCGGAGTCCTGGTTTGGGGGAACCAATCAGCTCCTGTCTAGTAATCCTCTTTGTCTTTGTATTTTAGTCCATGGCCGGGAGATGAGGAAAACCTCCGAGGATTGTCTCACTTTGTCTCCAGACTGGAAAGTAGAAGATGAGGACATCACACAGTATAGTCCAGGAGAAAACCCGGCTCCCTCCAATGTCCATCCGGCACCACCCAGTGTAGATGGACCATCAGATTCCTCGTATGCTGAGGAACCTCAGACTGTGCGGGACCGGGTTGACCTTCCAACAGGGAAGAGGTTCTCCTGTACTGAGTGCGGGAAATGTTTCCACTACAAATCCAAACTTAATGTGCATAAAAGAACTCACACGGGGGAGAAGCCGTATTCCTGTCCTGAGTGTGGGAAACTTTTTTCAGATAAGTCCAATCTTTACACACATCAGAGATCTCACACAGGAGAGAAGCCTTATTCCTGTCCTGAGTGTGGGAAATGTTTTTCAGTCAAGTCCATTCTTTACAAACATCAGAAATCTCACACAGGGGAGAAGCCATATTCCTGTCTTGAGTGCGGGAAATGGTTTTCAGTCAAGTTCAGTCTTTACACACATCAGAGATTGCACACGGGGGAGAAGCCGTATTCCTGTCCTGAGTGCGGGAAATGTTTCAGTTCTAAAAACAATCTTAATAGGCATAAAAGATCTCACACAGGGGAGAAGCCGTATTCCTGTCCTGAGTGCGGGAAATGTTTTTCAGAGAAGTCCAATCTTTACACACATCAGAGATCTCACACGGGGGAGAAACCGTATTCCTGCCCTGAGTGTGGGAAATGTTTTTCAGACAAGTCCCATCTTTACACACATCAGAGATCTCACACGGGGGAGAAGCTGTATTCCTGTCCTGAGTGCGGGAAATGGTTTTCAGAAAAGTCCAGTCTTCAGAAACATCAGAGATCTCACACAGGGGATAAGCCGTATTCCTGTCCTGAGTGCGGGAAATGTTTTTCAGTGAGGTCCTATCTTTCCAGGCATCAGAGATCTCACACGGGGGAGCAGCCATATTCCTGTCCTGAGTGCGGGAAATGTTTTTCAAGCAACTCTAATCTTTACACACATCAGAGATCTCACACGGGGGAGAAGCCGTATTCCTGTCCTAAGTGCGGGAAATGTTTTTCAAGCAACTCTAATCTTTTCACACATCAGAGATCTCACACAGGGGAGAAGCCGTATTCCTGTCCTGTGTGTGGGAAATGTTTTGCACATATGTCCATTCTTCACAAACATCAGAGATCTCACACGGGGGAGAAGCTGTATTCTTGTACTGAGTGCGGAAAATGTTTTTTAGAGAAGTGTTATCTTTCCAGGCATCAGAGATCTCACACAGGGGAAAAGCCATATTCCTGTTCTGAGTGCGGGAAATGTTTTTTGCAGAAGTCCGATCTTTCCAGACATCAGAGATCTCACACAGGGGAGAAGCCATATTCCTGTCCTGAGTGCGGGAAATGTTTTTCACAGAAGTCCGATCTTTCCAGACATCAGAGATCTCACACAGGTGAGAGGCCGTATTCCTGTCCTGAGTGAGGGAAATGTTCCTCACTGAAATCCTGTCTTCCTGTACATCAGGGATCCCACACAACCCTGGAGGTGTATTAGTGCCTTGAGTGCGGGAAATGTCTTCTAGATGAATGTTGCTGGACATCCCAGCTCTCATGTGGGGAAGAAGCACACCCTGATATATGAAAGGATGATTTTCTTTATCCCCTCAGAGACCCTCGGTCTGTGGAGAGATTCCTGGTTTATCAGCAGAATTCTGGGAACACCCCTTGAACACGGAAATAACGGCAGCTTATGTTCAGAGATGTTCAAAGTTTATTAGACATTACTAAGATTATATAGGATACAGAAATAATAAGGGGGGGGAGCGAGTTCTAAAACTGTAACTTGTAAGTTTCCATCATGAGCTGACTACATGAAACATGACATATACATTTCTTGGTATAAACTATTTTGGCTACCTTTCCGAGAAATAGCCGGGCAAAGACAATGTCAGGGTCGTCTTATCTTCTGTTGATACATCCTTCACCAAACTAAAACAGTTCCATTAAACTTCTAATATATCTGCAAAAACCTAACTTAATACTTAAAATGGCGTACATCAACACAATGGAGGTTCTCTAGATCCTTTCAATCCCCTCTTAGATCATGAACATGATCTCAATTCTTTACCTCATTCATCTTTTTGTACATAGCCAGATAACCTTCATTTGTATTTTGCGGCTTGGTAGCTCTAGCAATGCAATATAATAAGCATTTAAAACATAGATATAAAAATAAAACAAAAAACAATATCATGACTATTCTTACAGCGATACCTTTCATTCATGAAAAGATGGAACCAAATCCTGATCCTAACCAATCAAAAGGAGTCCATCCATCTTTTCCTATAGCTCTAGCTTCTTCCATTAAACCATCTACCTGTTCCCTGTGTTGCTTTATTATTTCATAATAATCTGGAACAGTCATTGTGGTATTATACAGTTGCAAGAAAAAGTATGTGAACCCCTTGGGATTACGTGGAGTTTTGCATGAATTGGGCATAAAATGTGCTCTGAACGTCATCTAAGTCACAACAATAGAAGAACACAGTCTGCTGAACATAATACTACACAAACATTAGATGTTGCCATGGTTTAATTGCACATAACATGTAAACATTCACAGTGCAGGGAGGAAAAAGTATGTGAGTCCCTAGCTTAATGACTTCTCCCAGAGCTAATTGGAGCCAGGAGTGAGCCAACCTTGACTGCAATCAGTTTGATGATATTGGATGTGTTGCTGACAGCTGTCCTGCCCTTAAAAAACACACACCTGTTTTGGGTTTACTGGTTTCAAGAAGCACTCTCTGATGTGAACCATGCCTCACAGAAAAGAGCTCTCAGAAGACCTACGATCAAGAATTGTTGACTTGCATGAAGCTGGAAAGGGTTACAAAAGTATCTCCAAAAGCCTTGATGTTCATGTGTCCACGGTAAGACAGACTGGCTACAAATGGAGAAAGTTTAGCACTGTTGCTACTCTCCCTAGGCATGGTCGTCCTGTAAAAATGACTGCAAGAGCACAGCGCAGAATGCTGCATGAGGTAAAGAAGAATACCAGAGTGTCAGCTAAAGACCTACAGAAATCTCTGGCACATGCTAACATTTTTGTTGACACATCTACAATAAGGAAAACATTAAACAAGAATGGAGTACATGGGAGGACACCACGGAGGAAGCCATTGCTGTCCAAAAAGAATATTGTAGCACGTTTGAAGTTTGCAAAAGAGCACCTGGATGTTCCACAGCACTACTGGCAAAATATACTGTGGACAGATGAAACCAAGATTGAGTTGTTTGGGAAGAACACACAACACTATGTGAGGAGAAAAAAAGGCACAGCACACCAACATCAAAACCTCATCCCCACTGTAAAACATGGCGGAGGGAGCATCATGGTTTGGGGCTGCTTTGCTGCCTCAGGGCCTGGACGGATTGTTGTCATTGATGGGAAAATGAATTCCAGAGTTTATCAAGACATTTTGCAGGAAAACGTACGACCATCTGTCCGCCAACTGAAGCTCCGCAGAGGATGGGTGATGCAACAGGACAATGACCCAAAGCATACAAGTAATTCTTCAAAACAATGGCTGCCACAGCACAGAATACGCCTTCTGGAGTGGCCCAGTCAGAGTCCTGACCTCAACCCGATTGAAATGCTGTGGCATGACCTTAAGAGAGCGATTCACACCAGACATCCCAAGAATATTTCTACACTGAAACAATTTTGTGAAGAGGAGTGGTCCAAAATTACTCCAGATCGTTGTGCAGGTCTGATCTGCAACTACAGGAAACGTTTGGTTGAGGTTATTCCTGCCAAAGGAGGGTCAATCAGTTATTAAATCAAAGGTTCACATACTTTTTCCTCACTGCACTGTGAATGTTTACATGTTATGTGCAATTAAACCATGGCAACATCTAATGTTTGTGTAGTATTATGTTCAGCAGACTGTGTTCTTCTATTGTTGTGACTTAGATGACGTTCAGAGCACATTTTATGCCCAATTCATGCAAAACTCCACGTAATCCCAAGGGGTTCACATACTTTTTCTTGCAACTGTATATCCAAGTACAACATTCAGAATCCTCTGTCATCTCACACAGACCTGTCAGAGCAGCACTCATACTTTCAATAGCTAATTCTTGCATCTCCAGCTGTTCTCTAATAGCTCTGGTCTCGGTATTTAGCAACCCCATGTCCTTAGAGTTCCTCTCCAGTATATCATCAATAATGTTTGTGTAATTATTTATTTTGTTCATGAGTGTTATTCCCCATCCCGTGTAGGTAGGGAACCATGACCAAACCTTATCACCTGTATAGAATAGATCTACCTTTTCTTGTTTGGTTTCCCTTCTCTGTCTCAGAGTTAGTTGGTGTTTTGGGTATGTACTGGCTTTTACCTGGTGTTCCTTCTGGTCTATAGCTGCCATGATTGGCACTAATTGGGCTACATAGCACCAGCCCTGGACATTACTCGGTATCCAAGGGTAACAGATCTTACCACAACAGATATAGGTATTGTTTCCCAAGGAGATCTGCAATTTTTGTATTGCAGAGTGAAATTCAGGGGTGACAACAAGTGTGAAATACAAAAAAAAGTTTTCCAAACATAGTTTTTCCCACATTATCTTGTATCCCTTCTAAACTTTCATTCAGGGCTCTACCATTTACTTGCCAGAGTTTCACAGAAGAAGTTCCATCCCTCCTTCCAGGATCAGATATATTTAATATGGACTGAGAGCACATTCCCTTTCCCTTGTGGGAAGTATTCCCCAGTCTAAAACACCAATCGGGGGACTGAGTGACTCCCAGAGTTGGAAAAGATATGGCGGCATTAGAAGTAATATTGGTCAAACCAATACTTACATTCCCTGTTATTAACAAAAATATTTTGACTGGAGCGGCCAGAAGAGGAATTTCATATGTGCTCGGATGTAACTTACTACATATCCAACATTTATCAGAACCTGACTTTTGAGCATAAGCAGATTTAAACTGCATCATCAACATTTTCCTGAAAAAGGATTGTTCTCTTCAAAACTTCTTTTTGACTTTCTTTCACTTTTGGTTATCTGGGTCTTATTTAAATCTAGTCCTTGACCACAGATACCTTTTATTAGGCCCAAGTCCTCAGGGTGATAAATACAATTAGTTATGATCCATACTGGCAGGAAAAAGAGCAGTCAGTGTGCCCAATAGGACCCAGATCTTCAAAGCACCATGAGGGGCAGTAAGGAATGTCATCTTCAGGGCCTTTTTCACTGACTTCACCCGCTCTTCGAGGATTTTCCTCTCATACTTCACCTCCTTTTCCATCTCGTGTTTCTCAGGTGTTTGGTTCACCTTCTTCACTCGACTAGCATGGATCCAGGACTGAGAATTGTCCACCAGAACAGCCGTTCTGGTAACCGCTATCACCGTAGTAGGCGGTCCAAAGGGGTAGCCTTGCTTCTTGTCTTTAGCGAGTTGGCGGACCACTACGACATCTCCCACTTGGAAAGGGTGTGTTGGTTCCTGGAAAGATAAAGGAGAGGTGCGAGCAACATTTCTATCTGATCTAAAGTCTGAATCAATTTTCTCACATATTCTTGTTGTACCAGGTCAAGGTCCCCTCTTTCTTTTTTTTGTTTACAAACGATTTTATTGTACATGAGTAGACAGTAAAACAACAGCACAGTATGAAAGTGATATTGTCAACAAAAATAAGGCATATTTGAAATGTACAATACATAAAAGTATATTAACATAAAAAAGAAGATAGAGGAAAAAAGGAAGTTATGAGTGCATGAGATACATAAATGATAAAATAGATTGAGTGATACATCAACAATACATGTCAGCCAATCTTTACCGGGGATGTTGTCAATCATGCAATAAATGTCTACAATCCTTCCATGACTCCCATTTTTTATTGTATAAGTGCATCTTATCCAGTAGTGTATAATGAATACGTTCCATAAGCATTACAGCGTCAATTCTGTGTAAAACGGAGTCCAAGGGTACAACATGCAGGGCAATGGACCATAAAGTGGCAATACATAATGTATGTAGCAATCTCAGAGTGGCATCAGGGACCCCTGGGATATGAACCCCCAATAAACAGGTCTGTATGGACAATTGTATCGGGTTGCCCGATAGTGAGGTAGCCACCTCAGATATCTTACGCCAGATCAAAGATATGTTCGGGCAATCCCAAAATATATGGACCAGAGTACATGTGCGGCCACAGCCCCGGAAACATAAAGAGGATGTTTGTGGAAACAATGTATGTAGTCTTGACGGGGTATAATACCATCTGGTTAAAACTTTAAGGGCCGTCTCACGAACCGAAAGAGATCTAGAGCTCTTGCATATATTATCCACCATAGAATCCCAATCCTCATCCGAAAAAGTGATACCACAATCCTCCTCCCACCTTCGTCTGTACAAAGGGGGAGCATGAAAAAGACAGATCAAAAATTGGTGATAAAGAACTGAAATAAGACCCCCACCTCTGGGAGAGTCACGGCTGATACGCTCAAAAAAAGAGATCGGAGAAGATGGGGTAAGGCCAAAGTGCGCATTAAAAAAGTGCCTAATCTGTCTATAACGAAGGTACTCACGAAGAGGAACATCAAATAACACACGCAGCATATTGAAGGTAATGTAAGATCCTCCTCTTTGGAAATCAGATAATCTGATAAAGAATCGATCATACCACCAACGAAATATGTGAGGGGAAGAAAAGGCTACAACAAAAGTAGGATCACCAAAAAATGACACACCTGTGGGAATATGGGAGACTAAACTCAATTTAGCCTTGTATCTGGACCAAAGTGTCAGCGAGTGGGTCACTATAGAGTTATGAAAAGTAAGCGATCGGGGGGAGATTTTAGACCATAAAATTCCCGGTAAATAAAAAGGACATATCGACTGAGACTCAAACTTAATCCATGGGATTTGAGAGTTAATAGTAGCCCATTGTGATAATTGCGCAAAACGAGCCGAGAGGTAATATAGCCAAAAGTTAGGAAGACCGAGACCTCCCATCCGTTGTGAGCGATACAAAATGGATGAGGCAAAACGTGGATGCTTATTTCCCCAAATAAAATTGTTAATAGTCCGCTGAAAGTGATCCAAAAACGTTTTTGAGACCGGAACTGGAAGTGCTCTAAAAAGATAAAGCAGTTTGGGCAAAATATTCATTTTAACCGCCGTGACTCTACCCAGAAAGGAGATATGATAACCGTGCCAGATCTTCAGTAGAGTAGAGAGACGCGATACACATGGTGGATAATTAGCCGTAAACATATCCAAGTATCTGGGAGTGAGGTTAATCCCCAGATAGGATATCCTGTCCTTGACCCAGCGAAATGGGAAAGAACTACTGAGAGATGCACTGAGGGAGTCAGGAACATTAACAGGCATGATCACAGATTTGGTAAAATTAACGGTGAGACCTGACAATTTGGCAAAATCGTTCAATACAGCACACAAGTTAGGTAAAGAAGTCAACGGGTTAGTAATAAAAAGCATAACATCATCAGCATACATGCTCAGCTTAAAATGTGAAACTAATAATGAATAGCCAGAAATGTCCGAATGTGATTTAATTGCCAATGCCACAGGTTCCAACACCAGCGCAAATAAAAGCGGCGAAAGAGGACAGCCCTGGCGGGTACCTCTACCCAATGTAAAAAAGTCAGAGTTACAGCCAGGAAGCCTTATTCTTGTTTTAGGAGAGTTGTATAGGGCATGTATGCCTGCCAAAAACCCATCACTGAAGCCCATTTTCTGTAGCAAGGAGAACAAGTAGGGCCAAAGAACACTGTCAAAGGCCTTGTTTATATCCAAACTCATCAACAGAACCTCTTTGGAATGTAAATTGGCGTCTTGAATAACGTTTAGAGTGAGACGAATGTTATCAGTAATAAATCTGTCAGGAATAAAACCCGACTGGTCTGGAGAGACCAAAGAGGAGATGATAGGGGCCAACCGGTCCGCCAAAATACGGCTAAATATTTTTAGATCGTTATTCATGACCAAGATTGGTCTATAGTTTTGTGGCAAACAGTGGTCTTTCTGTCGCTTGGGTATTAGAGACATGTTAGCCAACAACATCTCCTCGGGGAACTTACCCCCCTGCAAAACATCATTAAATAAAGTTATCAAGTATGGAGCCAATGTAGAGGTGAAATGTTTATAATAGCTAGCGGTAAATCCGTCAGGACCCGGTGCAGTAGAGCGCTTGAGCGCGCCTATCGCACATGTTATTTCCTCTAAAGTACAGGGGGCATTAAGAGAGACAATCTGAGAAGGTGTAAGAGCAGGGAGGGGTATAGAATCCAGCCATGAATCTGATAGAGAAACAGAATCTGACTGCGGAGGAGCTAGTAGCTTAGAATAAAAATTTTCAAAAATACCCAAGACTTCCTGAGGTAGAGATGAAATAGCACCTGAATTAGTACGCAATTTATACACGTGTGGGGGGCGCAGAGAGTGGTTCAATTTCCTTGCAAACATGGTAGATGCCGAGTTACTATGTAATAGGAACGAGGCCTTCGACCAGCGGAGGGCCTTTTCAGTTTTTTGGGAAAGCAGGGAATTCAGTTCCAAGCGCTTTTGGGACAGTAGCTGTTTATTAAGTAGAGATGGATTAGCGACATGGCTTCTATAGTGTGCTTCTAATTCTCGGGTTAGAAGTAGTATTTGCTGCCAACGTTTTCTATTTCTGGATGAGGCCATGGAGATAAGTCGGCCTCGTAGGACCGCCTTGTGGGCTACCCAGAGTGTGGCTGGGGAAATATCAGGAGTTGAATTAGATTGAAAGTATTCCTGAATAGATGTGACCACCTCATGGCGAGAGTTAATATCAGTGAGCATAGAGTCATTAAGTCTCCAAGAGAAGGGAGTAGGTGCCAATCCCACAAACGTGATAGATAAGGCCACAATACTGTGATCCGACCAGGGGCTCAAATGAATGCAAGCTATCCTAGAATTAGCTAGTAAAATCGGGGTACAATATATGTAGTCTAATCTAGCATAAGAGTCATGAGGGTGGGAATAAAATGTGTAATCCCTGGCTCCGGTGTTGTGTGCTCTCCAGGCATCCACCAACTGGAGGGCATCTAGTTTCTTAGTAAGGGATTTTGGGAAAGCCTGGGAAGAGTGCGAGGGGGAACTACGGTCTAAAAGAGGATTTGCCACCAGATTAAAATCCCCACCCACCAATAGATGGGGGGACAAAAACCTATCTAGAGCAGCAAAAAATTTTGAAAAAAAGGTAGTTTGTGCCGAATTCGGTGCATAGACATTAGCAATAGTAAGTTCTCGACCTGAAAGGATGCCTTTAAGAATGATAAACCTACTGTCTGGATCACGATACACATGTTGAACCTCAAAGGGGAATGAGTTATGTAGAAAGATGGCCACTCCCCTACTCTTGGAGGAATGAAGGGTATAATACCCCTGCCTATAAGATCTATGAAAATATGTCGGGTGCTTTGTGGCTGCAAAATGTGTTTCCTGTAATAAGATGATCTTGGCTCCCAGTCGTTTATATTGAAGAAAGGCTGTTTTGCGCTTGTTTGGCGAATTGAAACCCTGGACATTATGTGAAATACATTGAATTACCATAGTAAACATAGCTTGTTACTATCATCATAAAAGTACACACTGCAGGGATATCCCCTAAAATTATTTGGCTAGACATAGAAATCCGCAGGTCTACATCAGACAGACGTACAGGTGGCAGAACCAGCCTAGGGGACCCCCCGGCCCCAACATGGGGGCCGTGATGTCCACAGACCGACACAACACCATCCTCATGCACTAAAGTTTTGAGAAAAGAGAATACAAAAAACAATGGAGAGGAGATTTTAATAGCTCCTACAATTAAGAGGGTAACTGAAGAACATGGATCAGGCTGAAAATTTGTCATACCTGATAAAACAAAAAGTTCAAATATTAAGGGGACAAATGGGCCCAGACCCTGTCTCCCTAAAACATGGAAAACGGAGCTGCCACCCCTCAGTCGGGCAGCGACACCTCCGGCCATGTCAGGAGGCAGGGTGGGGAAACGCGTCGAAGAGTTGTGAAACCATAAATTAATGGGCGTAATTAGGAGGGTCCAAAGACCCTTGTTATACCTTAACTCGTCCAGCTATCAATGCAAGGCACACATAATACTCAGAATTACAAAATTATCACAGCAGTATCCATAGAAATACACATCCTGACAACGTAAGATATAAAGAGCAAAATCCCTGTGTCCCAATTCTTGGTAAAGTCAGAAAAGACAATAGGCAGGACCAAGGACTGTCAAACAATAGGTATTAGGCAAGTGAGAATGGACCTGTCAACCCGGATCCTGTCTGACTCTCCTTCTATCCCTCCGTGGAGATGGGGTATGCCAAATGGGAGAGGTACGAGGGGTGGAGGGTGGACGTTGAGGTGATGGGGCATCCGCTAGGCCTAACACGAAGTCACGTGTTTGAGTGACGTAACGCGTAGATACGCCAGTGGGAGGAGCTTCTTACGATCGACGGCCTGACGTCATATCCGGCGTGGGCGCCATCTTGGTGCTCCGTTTTCCGAATACAGTACACCCTTGGAGTGGTGTAAAGGCTTGCTTGTCTGAAGATCTGTGTGGGTAGGCTCTTAGTTTCTTTTAAAAATAAATAAAAGGTTTTACACTATATAAGTCTCTCTTGCCTCACTGGTGACCGTATTGGAGAGCCATTACCGGAGAGACACCACGGATACCAACGATTGCTGAGGCTTACCATCTAGTGCTGAGGCTAACCAGGAGGAGTGAGTTACATCATTACTGCCAGAGGGATCCACCTGTTATCTGGAGGAATATTACAGTTACTACCCAAGGCTCTTTGGTCCCTGGGGGCCTGAGCAGGAAGGTGAGGGGGCACCCCAGCCTTAGAGGATTGGCACATTGCAGCTCACACCTGCATGAAGTCTGTGTGATTCACTAAGGACAATATTCACCATATGTTTCCTGTCACTCCAATGCATGATACTCTCATAGCCGTCCACCTCACCCTACACTAATGTCAGTTTTATGTGTTTATTCTTATTGTATCGTTTGTTTGTTAGTATAGCGCCGTATTAATTGGTTTATATACTTTAGTTGATGATTTTGGTGCTGTGGCTGTGGCACCTTTAATACAGGCTGCTTAAATTATCTACATTTATATTGTGGCGCAGGAGATTGTTTCTCTACTAGACTCTATAACTCTCCTACACACTGAATCATAGACACTGATTGGGGTTATTGTACCCAAGAAATGGCACAGAATACACCTTTGTCTACATTTATAAGGAAAGACCATTTATTTGTAAAAACAAGAAACAAGCAGAAATGGTAAAAAGTGGTGTTTAATACCACCAAAATAAATATCTATTTGTGTGAAAAAATTACAAAAATATAATTTGGGTACAATGTTGCATGACTGTATAATTGTCATTCAAAGTGTGAGAGCGCTGATAGTTACCAGTCAGCCTAGGCAGGAAGGGGGTGAAAGTGTCCGGTATACAGGAGGTAGAACCATTTTTTTTTAAAAAGACCTGCAAGTGTTTGTGAAATCTCCCACCACAAAATGTACTCAGCCAATCACAGGGCAGGACTCCATTTTTATTCTTCTCCTGCTATCAATGGCCAACCCGGTCCCACACTTCATCCATGTCTTTGGGGACCTCTGATCTCCTTATGAACTGTTTCTTCCATGATGAAGATCAGCCATGGAGTATATCTGAGGTGTATATCAGGGTGTGCTTCTTCCCCACATGAGAGCTGGGATGTCCAGCAACATTCATCTAGAAGACATTTCCTGCACTCAAGGCACTAATACACCTCCAGGGTTGTGTGGGACCCCTGATGTACAGGAAGACAGGACTTTAGTGAGGAACATTTCCCTCACTCAGGACAGGAAAGTGGCTTCTCTCCCGTGTGAGATCTTTGATGTTTATGAAGACTGGACGTCTGTGAAAAACATTTCCCACACTCAGGACAGCAGTACGGCTTCTCCCCTGTGTGAGATCGCTGATGTGTGTAAAGATTGGAAGACTTTGTAAAACATTTCCCGCACTCAGGACAGAAATAAGGCTTCTCCCCTGTGTGAGATCTCTGATGTGTGTAAAGATTGGACTTATCTGAAAAACACTTTCCACACTCAGGACAGGAATATGGCTTCTCCCCGGTGTGAGATCTCTGATGTGTGCAAAGACTGGACTTCTGTGAAAAACTTTTCCCACACTCAGGACAGGAATACGGTTTATCTCCCGTGTGAGATTTCTGATGTGTGTAAAGACTGGACTTCTGTGAAAAACTTTTCCCACACTCAGGACAGGAATGCAGCTTCTCTCCCGTGTGAGATCTCTGATGTGTGTAAAGACGGGTCTTCCTTGAAAAACATTTCCCGCACTCAGGACAGGAATACGGCTTCTCCCCCGTGTGAGATCTTTTATGCACATTAAGTTTGTATTTAGAACAGAAACCCTTCCCACACTCAGTACAGGAGAAGCTCTTCCCTGTTGGAAGGCCGGCCCGGTCCTGCACAGTCTGAGGTTCCTCATGATACGAGGAATCCGATGGTCCATCTACACTGGGTGGTGCCGGATGGACATTGGAGGGAGCCGGGTTTTCTCCTGGACTATACTGTGTGATGTCCTCATCTTCTACTTTCCAGTCTGGAGACAAAGTGAGACAATCCTCGGAGGTTTTCCTCATCTCCCGGCCATGGACTAAAATACAAAGACAAAGAGGATTACTAGACAGGAGCTGATTGGTTCCCCCAAACCAGGACTCCGCCCACATCAGGCAGCTTGGTCTCTGAGGAGCTTACAATTCCACCCTCAAGGGAACTAGGAAATGGCTCCTCTGATCTCCTACCAGGTCATTTCTTTATTCATGGACCTTAGTCAGAGAGTGAGGAAACAACCAGAACTGTCTTTTATAGGAGGGACAGTGATGAGGGGATTATAGGACGAGGGTCCCCACCCCCTCTATCACTCATCATGACAGAGGCATGCCTGTGTTAGCAACATCACGGGAACATATGCCCAGCAATCATCTTTGCAGTGATGGATTTTCTCCTGTTGCCCCTTTACTACACTTTCCAGTTCGGAACATTTTTCTTGGTAGGCTATAGCGGCCTCCATGTTTGGGTCAGATTTTTCTGTGCTGGTCAGAGGTCAGGCTCAGAGACCAGTATTTATAGAAGAAGACCAACCAACAGGATAGGTATACAGGCAGGTCACCCTGACAGATGACGTAGGCTCACCTGAGGTGCGGGGTCTAAGCACTAACCAGTATCACCAGAGCTCCAGATGGTGGGTATGGGTTTTGCTGCGTGTTAGTACCAGGTCACAGTAGTAGTAGTCAATAAACAAGCCAAGGGTCAGTAACAAGTTGTTCCAGGTCAGTAGTGAAGGTACAGAAGGTAGCAGGAGAGACAAGGGCAAGATATTGGATGGAGAAGGCACAATAATCTGCCAAACAGGAAGTGCAGAGACATGGCTTAAATCAGGAAGTTCATGGGAGGAGCAAAGATTTCAAGGCTCAGGAGAAAACACAGCAATGGATTAAGCAAAGTGCCGTCCATTATATCAGGTAGCTCAGTGCGAAGAGTTACTGCCAGACACAGTACAGGTCCTGGGTTCAAGTCTAGGCTCTGACAGGTGTCTACGTTGAGCAGAGGCAATGAATTAAGATTTAGCTTCCAGCTGATCCCCAGAACCTCCATAAATCCAGTCTAGATACATAAATTGTGTCTGCAGCACAGAGAAGGAAGATTATCCGAGAGAAATCCAGGAATACAGGACGGGGAACACAGCTCAGGAAAGTGACCAGGGGATTACAGGCTGATATCACCCAGTCCCCGCCCTACTCTGGACCAATCAGTGAGCAGTATGGGTGGAGGAATGGATTTAGTGTTCATGACCCACCTGTGCTGATCTCTGTAGGAGTGTCCTCCTCTATAAATGTCCCCGTTATTCCATCCTCCTCCATAGACTGCTGATCATCCCTCACATACGCCTCTTCTTCTTCTGCTTTCACTTCAACTTTTATATCCATCAGATCTTCACCCTAAACCAAGAGAATGAGAAATTTAACCAAAAATATATAAATGTAAACTTACATGAAAAATCCACATATTTTTCCTCAAGTCTATATTCTAGATGCTCAGTCCAACCAACCATGTAACAGTGAGGGATGGTAGAATCATCCTGTGGGGAATCCCAGGAATACAGAGGACGGGGACATCTCTCTGGTGGGTTCCTGGTATTAGGTGGCTCCATCATATCCTTGTGTCCTTCTGAAAACTCCTCCATCACTCCATACTCCTCATCCTCCTCTTTATACTCTTCTTTAACATCAATATTATCATCCCCGAGGATTCCACTCTGAAAGATATAATAAAACATTCATTGTAACAAACATGCTGTGTATAAATCACAACTACCAATAATTGTCATCATCTACCTGATGATGGTGAGGGATGGTGTGACCCTCCTGTGTGGAATCCCGGGAATACAGAGGACGGGGACATCTCTCTGGTGGGTTCCCATGACTGGATCCATCTGTAGGAAACACACACACTGACTGAATCCATTGTTTCTATGTGTTTATCAGATGATGGGGGATCTAGGTGGATCCTCCGTACTGCTCTCTCCTTTACAATAAAGTCTCCTCTTACCCGGTGATGTGAGGGGCGGCTGATTGTCCATCATGACGTCCTTGTAGAGATCCTTGTGTCCTTCTAAATACTCCCACTCCTCCATGGAGAAATAGACAGTGACACCCTGACACCTTATAGGAACCTGACACACACAATGATACAGTCACCATCCAGACACATCCCTTGTCTGTTACTGGAGAATGTCCCAGAATTCCCGGCACCGCTCACCTCTCCTGTCAGCAGCTCCATCATCTTCTTGGTGACTTCTAGAATCTTCTGCATGTTGTGTCTCTCAGGGTTTAGTGAGTCACATGGAGGCACTGTGATGGTCATATGATCACCTGACTTCAGAAGAGGAAATCTCTGTATTGAGGAACAAATAGGAATATCATGTTAGACTCCCAGAATCCTCCTCACCTCTCCGGTCAGGTCTGTGTTTTATTAATATAGATAAGAGTGATGTCATGTGACCTCCCAGAATCCTCCTCACCTCTCCGGTCAGGTCTGTTTATTAATAGAGATGAGAGTGATGTCATGTGACCTCCCAGAATCCTCCTCACCTCTCCGGTCAGGTCTGTGTTTTATTAATAGAGATAAGAGTGATGTCATGTGACCTCCCAGAATCCTCCTCACCTCTCCGGTCAGGTCTGTGTTTTATTAATAGAGATCAGAGTGATGTCATGTGACCTCCCAGAATCCTCCTCACCTCTCCGGTCAGCAGGTAGATGATCTCCAGGGTGAGGTTTAGTATCTTCTCAGTCATGTGACTCCGGTCCTCCTCCATCCTCATTGGTGCCATCATGTGATCTATACAGGTCTCCTTGTAGACGGATAACTTTGGGAAATGAAAGTAAGAATGATTTGGATGGTATTGGTCACACAATAATAGGATGTGGATGTGAGGGGGGAATAGGAGGGTTGCTGGACATTGAAGAACTACTCCCCCCATGAGAAGACATTTAGTCTGGACTGTTTAGGGTTTACAAAATTTTAAAGGTCCCGGGACCCTCTTGTCCTGCCAGATCAGAAATCCCCTTTTCTCTGTTGGGTTTGTTTGGTCTCTGAACTGGTTTTGATGAGTATTAGATCTGCAGACAAGGAATGATAAATATGATCCTTCCTATGACTAGTTTGCTCTGAGGCAGTGCTGTGAGGTCAATGTCGGCTCATCATGAGGTCCAGGAAGGGGAACTTGCTGGCCGGAATTACTGGATAATCAGGATAATTGGCAGAACTCCGGCTGCAAGGCTCCAATCTCCAGCAGCCTGCTGACTGACAGGAGTGATGTCACTGTCACTCTCTGCAGTAAGAGAAGGGATTGGGTAGCAGGAGGATGGTGCTGGTGGAGTAGAGAGCTGTGGGGGAGGAGTCTGTTCTCATCTC
Organism: Staurois parvus; assembly: GCF_062004578.1. Lineage (NCBI taxonomy): Eukaryota > Metazoa > Chordata > Amphibia > Anura > Ranidae > Staurois > Staurois parvus. The sequence continues at coordinate 1,394,557 of NW_028317970.1, read as the reverse complement.
TTCTATGTTTGGGTAGGAGGAGGACAGCAGGAGGAAGGGTTTGATCTCCTAGTTGCCAAGTATTCTGACATTTCCAGGACATTGTACAGAGTGGCAGTGGATTTTTCTGGCTCTGAATTCTATTACCGGGCACTGCCAGATTCTGTGGTATGGGAAGGTATTGGACTGTCCGCCCATTAAGCATTAATGCTATGCATACAGACCTCCCCAAGGACCAAGTGTCCTTCTTTGTTCTATTTTGTGTCTTGCAATATATTTCTTGACCAGTGAGATGGTGAGGTGAAGACTCCCTACACGTGCTGGCAGGAGTTCTTTAAGGAGGTCAGAAAAGTAAGTGAAGGTGGGGTGGGAGGACCATCAGAGACCAAGAGTTCCTATGAGCCCTAAAGCCCCCTCTTACCTCAGAGCCTTGCAGCCTGAATACCCCTCAGAGGCCCCCACAGTCCTTCAGCCCCACTAACCTCTCAGAGTTGTTCAGCCCTATTACTTCCTAACAGGCTACCAAAGTTCTTCAGTTACTCCTCCACCTCAGAGGTCCCAGAGTCCTTCAGATGCAGGAAACTCTCAGAGATCCCAGAGTCCTTCAGATGCAGCAACCTTCACAGGATCCAGAGTTGTTTAGTCCCACTACCTCCTCAGAGACCCCTCAGCTCCTCTACTTCCCTCAGACCCCTCAGTATTTCCCTCCCTCTGACACCAATGATGGAACATATTCTTCATGGCCGGCTGGGGAATGTTTCCTTCCTCCTGAGCAGCAATGTAAGGGGCTCTATGCTCCATACTCCTGACCCCGGCACTCCATCATTGTGTTGGCTGCATAGTGTAATGATTGCCCATTGGCTGCCTGTGTAGTGTCATCATTGCCCTTTGTAGGCCATGTATGGTCAGGATGGTCCTTGTCTTGTCTATTTATTGTCAGTGCTGTTTGTTTAGAGGACCATATTACTAGAATTTATCTCCACAATGAGGAGAATGTTCCGGCCCCGGAAGTGGGGGAATGTTGTGCCCCTGAAGGGGTTAATCTGGGTTCCCACACTATATATGTGTGTATCATCATCTGCTGGAGATAAAAGATGTCACAGTGACTATGGAGGAAGAGGACGGACATGACTATGGAGGAAGAGGACGGATGTGACTATGGAGGAAGAGGACGGACGTGACTATGGAGTAAGAGGATGGACGTGACTATGGAGGAAGAGAACAGACGTTACTATGGAGGAAGAGAACGGACGTGACTATGGAGGAAGAGGACGGACGTGACTATGGAGGAAGAGGATGGACATGACGGAGGGGTTACTGGGTGTAAATAGGAAATAACATCTTATTACCTCCTCTGCTGCTACTTCTGGTAACGTCTATTTTATACTTCAAAACCACCTGGAACATCCTGTCTGACATCACTTCCTGTCTGTACCTGACATCACTTCCTGTCTGTCTTCCATAGAGAAGTCCTGCCTGGGAAGAAGTGAGATCACCACCTTCTGGAACTCAGAGGAACTGCAGCCCCGAGAAACATCTGTAAGGCTCTGTTCACAGCTTTGTAGTTTGCTTTTTGCAGTGCTTTTCGCAGTTCATTTTGCATTTTTGCTATGTTTGTAAGGGAGAATGTCACCAGCACACCGAGGATCACCAATACGGGGCCAAAAGTTTTAATGAACGATCACAGTTACAGCAAGGCAATGTATCGAAGTCTTGCAGGACCCCTTCATCAGGCATGTGACGGAGGAGTCATGCGAGTCTCTGAAACATTGCCTTGCTGTAACTATGTGAACGTTCAATAAAACTTTTGGCCCCATATTGGTGATCCTCGGTGTGCTGGTGATATTCTCCCTTACTGATTCTGTTCTGTTCCAGCCGACGGTCGCTGCAGCACCCACTTATATACACCGCCATTTATACACAGAACATGTGCGTTTGGATTGTACACTTGCATGTTGATACGTTTGTGATGCATTTTTACTGAGTTTTGTGTTTTGTTCAGCTTTTTTTTTTTTCAAAGTGCATTTTTTTTTTTTTTGCTGGGCAGAATAAAAATGCAAAAATGCACAACCATGCATTTCAGCAGATTCTCTATTGAACTCTATTGTAGCAAAATGCTGCTTTTTGCTTTTAAAAAAGTCCCTGACCCTTTCCAAAAACACAGCAGCTCAAAAAAGCCTAGATGTGAACGTGTCCCATAGGAAGCCATGTTAAATTGTGCGATTCTGAAAATAGAAAGTACTAACATACACATTGGTGTGAATGGAGCCTGAATAATCATTCCTGTAAAATATCTGCCTTACACGGCTACCAGGGAAATTCATATATAACACAAGATAAGGAAGAACAAATCATTCTAGCTCTTATGGAACCAACACTTTAACAAAGATATTTTATTACATATAGAAGACAAATTAAAACAGATTCCCTCTGAAATCAAATTTTTGGTGAAGAAAATGTAAAAATACTCTTTAATGCATAAAAATAAATATCAATCCACTGATAATGAGGATGTTAGACATAAATGACAAGGATGTAATGGTCACAGAGGAATGGTGGTGGAGATCTCTCACAGTAAGAACACTTCCTTGAATGGTTCTATAAATAAAGAATGAATCCTGGAGGGAATAAAGCTGTAAAGCAATAAATAATATATAAACTGGGCCATCCACTTCATCCATAAAGACATTGTGATTGAAGATCTTCTAGATCACATAGAAGGAGGACTCATCCATGATTTCATACATTTGTTTGGAAGGATAGAACAATCCTCAGAAGGGAACATGTAGGATGACAGGAAAGGCTCCTGACTGGTGAGATCCTCCAAACATAATGATGACATCCATGAACTGGAGCGAGCTCGTTGGGGTGATAAAGCCAATCTGGAAACACTGTGTAGACGTTCTCCAAGAACTCAGCACACTCCAGGTGTGGAGAAAGTCTCCAGGTGGGTTTAGCCTGTCATTTATCATAGATACAAACACACTGTAACCGGGATGGATCACTCTGCCATTTGCTCTCTTTTTTAGTCTGCTGGCATAGCTGTGTCCAAATTCAATAGATCTGTACCTATGATCCGCTGTGCTTTATTTCTCCTCCCGAGACCGACACTTCCTATCCTCCACCCTACAGCCATCATACTACACTGCAGTGTGGATGGGAAGAATACTCTCCATGGTGCAATGATAGAAACTGACCAGAATTCCTGGACACCATAACACCAATCATATGAATGTGGAACTCTTTGGCGTAATCCTCTTTGGACATACTGCAAAAAGTTCTGCATCTGCAATGCCTTCTCTTCTCACCTTGGAACTCCTATCTGAAGATATCCACCTGTAGACTTGTACACAAAGGGTATTTACTCCGTCAAAGATCTGTTGAACAACACTTACATAAGAATGTTTCAGGATCCCAGCCTCACTTATTTTCAGGACCAGAAAGACTTCTACAAATTCCTCAGAATTAGACATATGCTACCTCACCTGCACTGGTGTGAGAACACTCAGCCCATGGGCCTCATAACACTCTTCAACAGCTCTACACCTTCCAGCTCCCATCTCTCTACCTTCTACCACCTACTCCAAAAACAAACTCATACAACCAAACTCCCAACGATGGGATTCTGGAAATCGGAACTTTAATTCTCTATCTTTTGGAAAAAAAACAATATTTTCTAATTTCTGTTATAAAAATATCCAATAAACTCAAATTTTGTCATAAATTTAGGACAACATGTGTTTTGCTATATTTCTTTAGTAAAAAAAAATCCCAATAACTGCATAATAATTGGTTTGTGTGAAAGTTATAGCGTCTACAAACTATGGGATAGATAATGGAATTTATACAACTTATACTTTCTGACTGCCATCACATTTCTTGAGGTGCTAAAATACCAGGATAGTACATACACCCCCAAATGACCCCTTTTCAGAAAGAAGACACCCTAAGCTATCTGCTGAGAGGCATGTTGAGTCCATGGAAGATTTATTTTTTTCTAAAAGTTTTTTTTTTTACAAAATTGTCACTTTAATGACATATTGCTCACACAAGCCATGGGTAAATGTGGAATTACACCCCAAATACATTCTGCTACTTCTACCGAGTATGAGGATACCACATGTGAGAGACGTTTTGGGAGCCTAGCTACATACGGGAGTGTAACGGAAGCGTAGGCAGGACAGAACCCACGAAGAAGATGGGAAACACACAAAGCTTTATTGAACTCTGAAAGACACTCAATCAGGACAGTTCATGGCACTCCGCGACATGCGGCTTGTAGGGACACCCACGGTAAGTGGGCTCACGGGGACTCAAGGGGAGCTTGGCTTTGGTGTCTGGCCTCAACACAGCGTACTAAGGACAACAGGCTCACGGGGACCCAATGGGACTTTAGTTGTGGGGTCTGGCCTAGCACAGCTCCCATCCAGCTTTCTAGGGACATCAGGCTCACAGGGACTCAACGGGACTCCAACTGTGGAGTCTGGCCTAGCACAGCTCTCACTCAGCTTTCTAGGGACATAGGGCTCATAGGGACTCAAAGGGACTCCAACTGTGGAGTCTGGCCTAGCACAGTTCCCACACAGCTTTCTAGGGACATCAGGCTCACGGGGACTCAAAGGGACTCCAACTGTGGAGTCTGGCCTAGCACAGCTCCCACCCAGCTTTCTAGGGACATCAGGCTCACGGGGACTCAATGGGTAGCGATGGCTCAAGCACTCAGGGGCATCACAGTTAGCTATACTCTGGGCACGCCATGGGGCAGTTCAAGTAATGGTAGTCTAGGCGTGTAGTAGGGGCAGTTCATGACCCGGGTGTCTGTGCGCACAACAGGGACAGTTCATGACACGGGTGGTCGGTGCGCACAACAGGGACAGTTCAGGACACGGGTAGTTTGTGCGCACAACAGGGACAGTTCAGGACACGGGGGTCGGTGCGCACACCAGGGACAGTTCAAGACACGGGTGGTCTGTGCGCACAACAGGGACAGTTCATGGCTTCTAGGGACACTTACGATAGGTGTCTTGCAGTTGCTCAACAGCAGGAGGCTTCCAGAGGGATAGGCGACTTGCAGACGCTCAGCAGCAGGCAGCTTCCAGGGACAAAGCGGTCAGCAGGCAGTACAGCTTCCCAGGGGCCCAACGATCAGCAGACAGGATGGCTTCCCAGGGGCCCAACGATCAGCAGACAGGATGGCTTCCCAGGGGCCCAACGATCAGCAGATGGGATGGCTTCCCAGGGGCCCAATGATCAGCAGATGGGACAGCTTCCCAGGGGCCCAGTGATCTGCAGACAGGATGGCTTCCCAGGGACCCTCAGCAACAGACAGCGGCCCTCACAGTGGCCAGCTTCTCCAGTGCCCAGCAATCAGCAGCAGGGGCCCTCGTAGCAGCCAGGAACAGCAGCAGGAGTCATGGCCATGGGGTCTGACCTTTGAGGAGGGGGCTCATGCAGAGCACTCAGCAGGGATGCCTGCAGAGGCCCGGGTCCTACCCGGACCTCCCACAACCGCAGTGGCTCCAGGGACAGCAGCAGGAGTCTTAGCCGTGGGGTCTGACCTGTGGTAAGGGGGCTCATGCAGAGCACGCAGTGGGGATGCCTGCAGAGGCCCGGGCCCCACCCGGACCTCCCATGACTGTGGTGGCCCCAGGGACAGCAGCGGGAGGAAGAGAGCAAGCCTGGTCTCAAGCTGGCCTTTTAAAAGCTGTGCGGGATGCTTCCAGGTTGCCCCGGCAATGGCCAGCCCAACGCCGCATTGCCGGGCAATGAGGCACGTCCCTTGACAGGGACCATGCGCTTGAGAGCCTTTGTCTGTCTGAGAGTACAGTCACGAGAAACTATCGTGCCCTGCACTGCACTCACCAGGGGTGCGCAGTGCCGGGTTAGCGGCCCCGCACCAGAATCCCTCAGTGGGGTGTCACTTCTCTCTGTCTATATGGCCATAGAGGTGTGAGGTCCGACACAGGGGTCAGTTCCCTCTCATCCTGCACAGCCTGCCTTCACAGGCTGCGTGAGGATGTGAGGAGGTGACGAGGGGCAGGGGGGTGAGGTGACCCCCTCATCCTGTGCAGCCCATCTTCAAAGGCTGCAACAGGATGAGGAGAGGGTGAGGGGACACGGGAAAGACACAGGCACTGGGGGGGGGTTTTGAACAAGGAGCAGGCATTCCATGACAGGGAGCCCGAAATCCAATGACCACTTTGAAAGCCTGAAGGTGCATAACTTCCTCTTTTCACTTCCTCACTACCTATCAGTTCGGGGGCCCTGAAATACCAGGATAGCACCAACCCCCCCAAATCAAAGGTCTGATATACAGGTTTGACCCCATATCTGGCCAGCTTATTGGGGAGAAATAGTTTGAATGCAAGGTGGCCTAAAAAATTAATTAACACACATTTTTTTGGTGGGGAGTATAGACATCTGCACATTTTTGGTTAAGGTGATTTGTGAGGGGCTGAATTTTGTGGAGCTGGTCAAATTCAGGGTCACCCCGAGGATGACAGAGTGTATTGTCATTGAAATGCATAAAACACATTATACTCTCATATCTATGCCTGGCCATGACAGCAGAGAACACGGCATATGATGAATCGGGTCTGCGGACCAATACAACTGCAATTCATTTTTCTTATTAATGCCCATGTGGAGGTTTAGGACCAAAAAAAACCTAAATTCAGAAACTGTAATAGGTTTCCATGCGAACAGTCCGGCAAGGTTTGAATTTGGGTTGGTGGTGATAAACTGTTGTGCATATAAAATGCTTTGATCCACAATCAATGCATAGAGCTCTTCCGTGAAAAACAGCTCCAAAAAATCAAGGGAAGTAGTTAAATTGGCTGTTTCCACCTGAATTCCGGGTTGGGCAGTGAATGGGGGAAGTACAGGTGCTGCAGAATTTGTGGGCTGCCAATCAGGATTTGCAAGCACACCCGGAAGAATACTATCTGCTCTATGGGCCTGTGTGCAAATTTTTGGTGGCTGCGGGACAATACTTGTGCTCACCACCCCACCAGCTTGTACTGCACTTATGGGACTCACCATGTCAACAAGTCATACTGCAGTGCTGGTATGTGAAAGATCAGGATGTACTAGGCCGCTGGTGCTCGCCAGTTCACCAAAAGGTAGTGCGGCACTAGTACTGGCACTCTGCTGCATATGAGAGTCATCATGCGTTTGTACCACCTCAGCAACCTGGGAACGGGGTTGGGTATGCCTGACCTCAGCAGGAACCTCTTCTCCATCATCTGAGTGATCTGTCAGGGTACCACTGCTGTCTACAGGTTCATATTCTGAGCCTGATTCTGTCAGGGAGTCTTCCCCTTCGCTCTCACCTGACATGCTCAGAATCCTGTAGGCCTCGTCACTAGAGTACCTTTGCTTGGACATTTTGGCCACTAAATTTATAGGTACCTAGTGTGACTCACCAGAAAAAGAGCGCCTGGCTGTCAGGGACTGCTTGAACCGCTACAATAAATTTACCGACAAGTGCTAACAGAGATCAGGCCTGATTCTGTGAACACTGCGGTTTTGTGTGTAATGTATCAAGTGACAGTTATCTACTGACACTGCACTTGCTGGGGGAGAAGGGGGGCGTAGGGGATAAAGGCAGGTGCTGGCAGGTGTCGGGGCTGATCCCGCTAACGCTGCATTTTTGGGGATACTATAGTAGTGTGAACGCTGGTATAGCGCTAATCTGATCAAAGATATTGATCCGCTCAGACACTATACTAGCAATGGAGGTTTAGAGTGCAAGTGAGCATGTTCCTGGCAATAAAGGGGTCAAATGTGATTACTGGTGTACTAGCGGCATTCTGACGCTATCTGGGAGGGGCGCTAACTGACACTAATGCTATCTGAAGTCACCAGTGACACTAATACAGTGATCAGTAAAAATCTGTTCACTGTAATCAATGACACTGGTGACAGGGCAGTGAAGGGGTTAACTGGGGGGCCGATCAGGGGGTTAAATGTGACCTAGGTGTGTTCTAACTGTGGGTATGTGCTGTTTTACTTACAATTTGTATGTCTTCTCTCTCTGGGAAGGAATGTGCCCAGGCAGAGAAGAATGACATCATATCCTGTCCTGTGTAACTGTCAACAAAGGACAGGATAGGACAGGGACCGATCATCCGATTTCAGCCGGACATCACTGACTGAAACTGAATGATTGATCCCTCTGGGATCAAATGGTGACAGCCACAAGTCGTGGGGGCGTGCGTACGCCCCCCCTGCCCGAGAAAAACCTTGGGAGTGTGGAGCACATTTAAAAACGTGGTTTTGCGCAGCCGTGCCACCCTGCCACCATTTTAATGCAGTGGCTGTTCGGCAAAGAGGTTAGGGGACGTTTATCGGGGCTGCAGTTCCTCTAAACTCCACAAGATGGGGATCTCATTTCTACTACCCAGACAGGACTTCTCTATGGAATACAGACAGGAAGTGATGTCAGGTACAGTCAGGAAGTGATGTCAGGTACTAATAGGAAGTGATGTCAGGAACAGACAGGAAGTCATCTGGAATAAAGACAGGAAGTTCCATATGGTGTAAAACAGATCAGAGACATTGGTGGATTTGGCAGCAGAGGAGGTAATAGGATGTTATGTTCTATTTACACCCAGTAACCCCCCCCGTCATGTCCATCCTCTTCCTCCATAGTCACTGTGATGTCTTTTATCTCCAGCAGATGATACACGCATGTTGATGATACACATCAATATTTAGAAGGACACAAGGATCTCTACAAGGACGTCATGATGGACAATCTGCCGCCCCTCACATCACCGGGTAAGAGGAGACTTTATTGTAAAGGAGAGAGCAGTACGGAGGATCCACCTAGATCCCCCATCATCTGATAAACACATAGAAACAATGGATTCAGTCAGTGTGTGTGTTTCCTACAGATGGATCCAGTCATGGGAACCCACCAGAGAGATGTCCCCGTCCTCTGTATTCCCGGGATTCCACACAGGAAGGTCACACCATCCCTCACCATCATCAGGTAGATGATGACAATTATTGGTAGTTGTGATTTATACACAGCATGTTTGTTACAATGAATGTTTTATTATATCTTTCAGAGTGGAATCCTCGGGGATGATAATATTGATGTTAAAGAAGAGTATAAAGAGGAGGATGAGGAGTATGGAGTGATGGAGGAGTTTTCAGAAGGACAGAAGGATATGATGGAGCCACCTAATACCAGGAACCTACCAGAGAGATGTCTCCGTCCTCTGTATTCCCGGGATTCCACACAGGAAGGTCACACCATCCCTCACCATTACAAGGTTGGTGGGACGGAGCATCTAGAACATAGACTCATAGAGACAATGTGTGGAGTTTTTTTTTTTTTTTTTGTGACCTTATATTTTACAGATGATATTCTCTCTCATTTCCTTGATTTAGAGTGGAGATCCAATCGATATAGAATTTGAGGTGAAAGCAGAAGAAGAAGAGGCGTATGTGAGGGATGATCAGCAGTCTATGGAGGAGGATGGAATAACGGGGACATTTATAGAGGAGGACACTCCTACAGAGATCAGCACAGGTGGGTCATTTATTATTATTATTATTATTATTATTATACAGGATTTATGGCGCCAACAGTTTGCTCAGCGCTTTACAATATAATGGGAGACAATACAGCAACAATACAGTTCAATACAAGAGGGTTAAGAGGGCCCTGCTCCTTGGAGCTTACAATCTAGGAGGGAGGGGCTAGTGGTACAAAAGGTAGTAACTGTGGGGGATGGACTGGTTGGAAGAGTAGAAGATTCCAGTATTAGCTGAGGGCAGGATAGGCTTCCCTGAAGAGAGAGGTTTTTCGGACATTGCCGAAAGTGGGCAGAGTAGGTGATAGTGTGATAAATTGGGGTAAAGAGTTCCACAGGATGGGGGAAGCTCTGGAGAAGTCCTGGAGATGAGCATGGGAGGAGGAGACAAGGGAGCTAGAGAGCAGGGGGTCTTGCGAGGAGCGGAAAGTACGGTTTGGGTGATATTTGGAGAAAAGATTGGTGATGTAATTTGGGGCAGAGTTATAAATAGCTTTATACGTTATTGTTAATGTTTTGAATTTTATCCATTGGGCAATGGGAAGCCAGTGGAGGGATTAGCAGGGAGGGGTGGAGGACACTGAATGGAGGCCAGTGGAGGGATTGGCAGAGAGGGGTGGAGGACACTGAATGGAGGTCAGTGGAGGGATTGGCAGAGAGGGGTGGAGGACACTGAATGGAGGACAGTGGAGGGATTGGCAGAGAGGGGTGGAGGACAGTGGAGGGATTGGCAGAGAGGGGTGGAGGACAGTGGAGGGATTGGCAGAGAGGGGTGGAGGACACTGAATGGAAGCCAGTGGAGGGATTGGCAGAGAGGGGTGGCAGATACAGAACGGTTAGTAAGGTGGATGAGTCTGGCAGCAGCCTTCATGATAGACTGAAGAGGGGATAGCCTGCGATGAGGTCGGCCAATGAGGAGGGAGTTACAATAGTCAAGGCGAGATATAACAAGGGAGTGAATAAGTTGCTTAGTGGTTTCCGAGGTTAGGAACGGGCGTATCTTGGAGATGTTGTGGAGGTGAAGTCTACAAGATTTGGACAGTGATTGGATTTGGGACTGAAAGGACAGATGGGAGTCTAGGATTACACCTAGTACCCTGGCATGATGGGAGGGACTGATGGTTGTGTTATTGATCTTGATGGAGAAGTCAGGGGAGGGGGCACGGGCTGGGGGGAATACTAAGAGCTCAGTTTTGGAAAGATTGAGTTTGAGGAAGTGGAGAGACATCCATGCCGATATGTCACTTAGTAGGTTAGTAATATGGGAGGAGACTGAAGGGGTGAGGTGTGGAGGAGACTGAAGGGGTGAGGTGAGGAGGAGACTGAAGGGGTGAGGTGAGGAGTAGAAAGAGAGATTTGTGTGTCGTCAGCATAGAGATGGTACTTAAAGCCGTGGGAGTTTATCAAGTGACCAAGGGAGGAGGTGTAGATGGAGAAGAGCAGGGGCCCAAGGACGGAACTTTGAGGGACCCCTACAAAGAGAGGGAGTGAGGAGGAGGCGGCAGAGTTATTGGTAACACTGAAGGAGCGCTGCAATAGGTAGGAGGAGAACCAGGAGAGAGTGGAGTCTCGAAGGCCAAGAGAGTGGAGTTTTTTGAGGAGGAGTGGATGGTCAACCATATTAAAAGGTGCAGAGAGGTCAAGTAATAGGAGTATGGAATAGTGGCCATTGGTTGGGATTAGTATGGAGAAGTGGCCATTGGTTGGGATGAGTATGGAGTAGTGGCCATTGGTTTTAGCAATTAGTAGATCATTAGTGAGGTTTAGTAGGGCAGTTTCAGTGGAGTGTAGAGAGTGAAATCCAGACTGTAAAGGGTCAAGAAGGTTGTTGTCAGTGAGGTCGGAGCTCAGGTGATGTATTATACATGGAGATCATATCCCCCCTTATGTATTATACATGGAGATCATATCCCCCCTTATGTATTATACATGGAGATCATATCCCCCCTTATGTATTATACATGGAGATCATATCCCCCCTTATGTATTATACATGGAGATCATATCCCCCCTTATGTATTATACATGGAGATCATACCCCCCCCTTATGTATAATACATGGTGATCATATCCCCCCTTATGTATTATACATGGAGATCGTATCCCCCCTTATGTATTATACATGGAGATCGTATCCCCCTTATGTATTATACATGGAGATCATATCCCCCCTTATGTATTATACATGGAGATCATATCCCCCTTATGTATTATACATGGAGATCATATCCCCCCTTCTGTATTATACATGGAGATCATATCCCCCCTTATGTATTATACATGGAGATCATATCCCCCTTATGTATTATACATGGAGATCATATCCCCCCTTATGTATTATACATGGTGATCATATCCCCCCTTATGTATTATACATGGTGATCATATCCCCCCTTATGTATTATACATGGTGATCATATCCCCCCTTATGTATTATACATGGAGATCATATCCCCCCTTATGTATTATACATGGAGATCATATCCCCCCTTATGTATTATACATGGAGATCATATCCCCCCTTATGTATTATACATGGAGATCATATCCCCCCTTATGTATTATACATGGAGATCATACCCCCCCCTTATGTATAATACATGGTGATCATATCCCCCCTTATGTATTATACATGGAGATCGTATCCCCCCTTATGTATTATACATGGAGATCGTATCCCCCTTATGTATTATACATGGAGATCATATCCCCCCTTATTTATTATACATGGAGATCATATCCCCCTTATGTATTATACATGGAGATCATATCCCCCCTTATGTATTATACATGGAGATCATATCCCCCCTTATGTATTATACATGGAGATCATATCCCCCCTTATGTACTATACATGGTGATCATATCCCCCCCTTATGTATTATACATGGAGATCATATCCCCCCTTATGTATTATACATGGAGATCATATCCCCCCTTATGTATTATACATGGAGATCATATCCCCCCTTATGTATTATACATGAAGATCATATCCCCCTTGGGATTTTTAATATCAGACCCTATATTGTTTAAAAAAATATATTATTAAGTCGGGGTCCCAACACTGAACCTTGGGGTACCCCACTAACCCCTTCCATACCGGGCACTTTTCACCCTTCCTGCCCAGGCCATTTTTCAGGTTTCAGCGCTCTCACACTTTGCATGACAACTGCGCGATCATACAACATTGTACCCAAAGTAAAAATTGGGGGATATCTGTACTGTCCTGACATTTGGGGGATATCTGTACCGTCCTGACATTTGGGGGATATCTGTACCGTCCTGACATTTGGGGGATATCTGTACTGTCCTGACATTTGGGGGATATCTGTACCGTCCTGACATTTGGGGGATATCTGTACTGTTCTGACATTTGGGGGATATCTGTACTGTTCTGACATTTGGGGGATATCTGTACCGTTCTGACATTTGGGGGATATCTGTACCGTTTTGACATTTGGAGGATATCTGTACCGTTCTGACATTTGGGGGATATCTGTACCCTCTTGACATTTTGGGATATCTGTACTGTCCCGACATTTGGGGGATATCTGTCCTGTTCTGACATTTGGGGGATATCTGTACTGTTCTGACATTTGGAGGATATCTGTACCGTCCTTACATTTGGGGGATATCTGTACCGTCCTGACATTTGGGGGATATCTGTACCGTCCTGAAATTTGGGGGATATCTGTACCGTCCTTACATTTGGGGGATATCTGTACCATCCTGACATTTGGGGGATATCTGTACTGTTCTGACATTTGGGGGATATCTGTACTGTTCTGACATTTGGGGGATATCTGTACTGTTCTGACATTTGGGGGATATCTGTACCGTTCTGACATTTGGGGGATATCTGTACCGTTCTGACATTTGGGGGATATCTGTACCGTCCTGACATTTGGGGGATATCTGTACCGTCCTGACATTTGGGGGATATCTTTACCATCCTGACATATTTGGGGGATATCTGTACCCTCCTGACATTTGGGGGATATTTGTACCCTCCTGACATTTGGGGATATCTGCACCAGCCTGACATTTGGGGGGATATCTGCACCATCCTGACATTTGGGGGATATCTGCACCATCCTGACATTTGGGGGATATTTGTACTGTCTTGACATTTGGGGGATATATGTACTGTTCTGACATTTGAGGGATATCTGCACCGTCCTGACATTTGGGGGATATCTGCACCGTCCTGACATTTGGGGGATATCTGTACTGTTCTGACATTTGGGGGATATTTGTACTGTCTTGACATTTGGGGGATATCTGTACTGTTCTGACGTTTGGGGGATATCTGTCCTGTCCTGACATTTGGGGGATATCTTTCCCGTACTGACATTTGGGGGATATCTGTACTGTCCTGACAATCTTAGACCTCTAGAAATTAGTTTGGCCGTCAGTACTTCAGGGTCAATCAATTTTCAGATATCTCCCATAGTTTGTGAACTCTATAACTTCCCTTCAGACTAAATCATAAATCCTAATTTGGGTTATTTTCACCAAAGACATGTAGCAGAATACATCTCGGCCTAAATTTATGAAGAACAATTATTTATTTGCAAACTTTTATAACAGAAACAAAGAAAAACGTGGGTTTTTTTTCCAAAATTTTTGTTCTTCTTTTGGGAAGAAAATTAAGCCATCCATTGTATACAACTGTCATGTGACCTGCACTATATACTCTATGTTGCACATTACATACTCCTGACCCCTGCACTATATACTCTATGTTGTATATTACATACTCCTGACCCCTGCACTATATACTCTATGTTGTATATTACATACTCCTGACCCCTGCACTATATACTCTGTTGTACATTCCATACTCTTGACCCCTGCGCTATATACTCTGTTGTACATTTCATACTCCGGACCCCTGCGCTATATACTCTGTTGTACATTACATAATCCTGACCCCTGAAGTATATACTCTATGTTATACATTACATACTCCTGACCCCTGCACTATATACTCTATGTTGTACATTACATACTCCTGACCCCTGCGCTATATACTCTGTTGTACATTACATAGTCCTGACCCCTGAAGTATATACTCTATGTTGTACATTACATAGTCCTGACCCCTGCACTATATACTCTATGTTGTACATTACATACTCCTGACTCCTGCACTATATACTCTGTTGTACATTACATACTCCTAACCCCTGCACTATATACTCTATGTTGTACATTACATACCCCTGACCCCTGCACTATATACTCTATGTTGTACATTACATACTCCTGACCCCTGCACTATATACTCTATGTTGTACATTACATACTCCTGACCCCTGCACTATATACTCTATGTTGTACATTACATACTCCTGACCCCTGCACTATATACTCCATGTTGTACATTCAATAGTCCTGACTTCTGATCTCCCCCCTCCCCCCACTGCTATATATACACATAATATGGATTCTCTTTTGTTCCCCCCATTTCCTCCCAGCTGGACATTTTATATCGGATGATGTGATTGGAGCACAGACTTTTACATGGTGATAATAATGTGATAACATCCTCCAACTTTGGACCCTTAAAAAGAAAGTGATAATGAGGGCGGAGTCAATACCCCAATGATGGTGGTCTTCAGGATCAGTACAGTCTTCATCTTGGTTGTTCTCCCCCCATCCTCACTCTCTGACCTCTGGTGGGGCTCAGCCCCGCTGTTCTTCATGACTAAATCATGGACTAAATAAGGAAGTGCAGTACTTCTTGTGTTGGGAAGATGGCGATGAGTGATAGAGGGGGTGGGGACCCTCGTCCTATAATCCCCTCATCACTGTCCCTCCTATAAAAGACAGTTCTGGTTGTTTCCTCACTCTCTGACTAAGGTCCATGAATAAAGAAATGACCTGGTAGGAGATCAGAGGAGCCATTTCCTAGTTCCCTTGAGGGTGGAATTGTAAGCTCCTCAGAGACCAAGCTGCCTGATGTGGGCGGAGTCCTGGTTTGGGGGAACCAATCAGCTCCTGTCTAGTAATCCTCTTTGTCTTTGTATTTTAGTCCATGGCCGGGAGATGAGGAAAACCTCCGAGGATTGTCTCACTTTGTCTCCAGACTGGAAAGTAGAAGATGAGGACATCACACAGTATAGTCCAGGAGAAAACCCGGCTCCCTCCAATGTCCATCCGGCACCACCCAGTGTAGATGGACCATCGGATTCCTCGTATCCAGAGAAACCTCAGACTGTGCGGGACCGGGCCGGCCTTCCAACAGGGAAGAGTTTCTCCTGTACTGAGTGCGGGAAGGGATTCTGTTCTAAATCCGGTCTTAATGTGCATAAAAGATCTCACACGGGAGAGAAGCCGTATTCCTGTGCTGAGTGTGGGAAATGTTTTTCAGACAAGTCTAATTTGTACAGGCATCAGAAATCTCACACGGGGGAGAAGCCATATTCCTGTCCTGAATGTGGGAAATGTTTTTCAGAGAAGTCCAGTCTGCACAAACATCAGAGATCTCACACAGGGGAGAAGCCGTATTCCTGTCCCGAGTGTGGGAAATGTTTTTCACTGAAGCGCATTCTTTACATCCATCAGAGATCTCACACGGGGGAGAAACCGTATTCTTGTCCTGAGTGCGGGAAATGTTTTTCAGAGAAGTCCCATCTTTACAGACATCAGAGATCTCACACGGGGGAAAAGCCGTATTCCTGTCCTGAGTGTGGGAAATGTTATTCATTGAAGTGCAGTCTGCACACACATCAGAGATTTCACACGGGGGAAAAGCCATATTCCTGTCCTGAGTGCGGGAAATGTTTTTCACAGAAGTCCCATCTTTATAGTCATAAGAGATGTCACACAGGAGAGAAGCCGTATTTCTGTCCTGAGTGCGGGAAATGTTTTTCAGATAAGTCCAGTCTTTCCAAACATCAGAGATCTCACACGGGGGACAAGCCGTATTCCTGTCCTGAGTGTGGGAAATGTTTTTTAGATAAGTCCCATCTTTACACACATCAGAGATCTCACACCGGGGAGAAGCCGTATTCCTGCCCTGAGTGTGGGAAATGTTTTTCAGTGAAGTCCAGTCTTTACAGACATCAGAGATCTCACACAGGGCAAAAGCCGTATTCCTGTCCTGAGTGAGGGAAATGTTCCTCACTGAAGTCCTGTCTTCCTGTACATCAGGGGTCCCACACAACCCTGGAGGTGTATTAGTGCCTTGAGTGCGAGAAATGTCTTCTAGATGAATGTTGCTGGACATCCCAGCTCTCATGTGGGGAAGAAGCACACCCTGATATACACCTCAGATATACTCCATGGCTGATCATCATGGAAGAAACAGTTCATAAGGAGATCAGAGGTCCCCAAAGACATGGCTGAAGTGTGGGACCGGGTTGGCCATTGATATCAGGAGAAGAATATAAATGGAGTCCTGCCCTGTGATTGGCTGAGTACATTTGTGGTGGGAGATTTCACAATCACTTGGAGGTCTATTATTGATACTTTGTGGACAAATGTTCCAAGCACTCATTAGGCCCACAGTTGGAGGTGAGGACAATACTTGCATGGTGGGGGATCACTGAAGAGGTGGGTGGTAATAAAATGTCCCAATTCTAGAAGAGTGACTGATGGTGTACACATGGAAGCAATGGAATTGTGTGTATACCGGGAATGAAGGAGTGATTGGTGAATGCACATATTGGGACTTTCCCGTGTCTTTCTCCATACATGTTTCTTCTTGTATGTTTCCCGTGATACAAATGTCTGTGTATATGATCGGCACATGATGGTCTGTCTATGACAAACGTTTCATTGATCTGATCATTTCCATGGTGATTGTGGACACATTGTGATTGGTTGATGGGGGATGGAAAGCACAGAGAGCAGGAAGTAGAGCGCCATCCTTTCTACCTTTCTCTATTCCTAGTTCAGATTTGTAGCAGAAATCCCCAACATGTAGCAATACACGGACAATTGATATCAGACAATGAGGCAGAGGAAGGCCAATCATGAAGCTGGGGGTGGTGCAGCATAGACTGGACCAGGGTCCTCCAGGAGTGCAGCTCACACTGCGGGCAGAACTCCTCCTACTGGGACATTCAGGCTTCACACAGCTACAGCTGCACTCCCGGGACTGCCACGCCTGGACTGTATATGGGGCGGGTGTGGAGGGAGGAGGAGCAGGGATTGGCTATACATATGTCTGTATCCCTCTCTAATCCCACACGGCAGAGATCGGGATTCCTTTTTATTTCCTTTCTAGCTTTCTTCTTTTCTTTCCACCCCCCCCCCCCCCTCCCTTCTCCCCCCCTCCCTTTCCTCCCTCCTCCCCCCTTCTTAAGCCCTCTGCTGTATTCCTATTTCTTTGTCTTTCTTTTATGTCCCTTTGTACATTTGTAGGATGTATTGTGGAGATGTATAGATGTTGATGTGATCCCCGGTCTCCTCACTCCAACACACATTGGAGAGCAGAACCCAGCAATGCTCTATGTACATCATCTGCAATGTCTATCCAGTCATTAATGTCATCTGTTCTCCCTGTTTGTAACACCCAAATGACGATGTTTTCTTTTTTTTATTGACATAAAACCCAATGATGGTAAAAATTATTGTAGGCCCAAAATATCTATCACACTAGTAAAAAAATACAATTCTAGTATCTATCCCGCCATTTGTAGACGCTGCAACTTTCACAGAAAACGATTCATTTACACGGATTGGGATTTTATTTTTAGCAAAGACACGGAGCAGAATACATTCTGGATGAAATTTATGATGAAATTAAATTTTTTTTTTGCTGGACATGATTAACCCCTTGCCCTCCAGAGGATTTACCCCCCTTCCTGACTACGCCTCTTTTTGATACTCAGCGCTGCACTAATTCCACTGATAATTGCGCGGTCATGCAACGCCGCACTCAAACAAAATTTACGTCCTTTTTTCACACAAATAGAGCTTTTTTTGGTGGTATTTGATCACCTGTGCGCTTTTTATTTTTTGCACTATAAACAAAAAAAGACTGAAAATTTTGAAGAAAAACAAAATTGTTTACTTTTGGCTATAAACAAATATATAGTAAACTCAAAGTTAGTCATAAATTTAGCCCAAAATGTATTCTCCATGTTTTTGGTGAAAAATCCCAATAAGTGTATATTGATTGCTTTGTGTGATAGTTATAGCGTCTACAAACTATGCGATAGATAATGGAATTGACACCATTTTGTTGCTATACAGCGCTGCGCTAGTTTAACTGACAATTGCGCGGTCATGCAATATGGTACATAAATGAAATTTACATCCTTTTGAGCTTTCTTTCAGTGGTATTTGATCACCTGTGCGATTTTTATTTGTGGTGCTATAAACAAAAAAGTTTTGGAAAAAAAAAACATTTTCTCATTTCCATCATAAAAATATTCAAAAATACTAAAATATTCTGCTCCATGTTTTTGGTTAAAAATAATCCCAATAATTGTATATTTATTGCTTTGTGTGAAGTTATAGCATCTACAAACTATGGGATAGATTATGGAATTTACACAGCTTTTACTTTCTGACTGCCCATCACATTTCTTGAGGTGCTAAAATACCAGGATAGTACAAACACCCCCAAATGAGCCCTTTTTGGAAAGTAGAAACCCTAAGCTGTCTACTGAGAAGCATATTGAGTCCATGGAAGATTTATTTTTTTTTCCACAAGTTTTTGGAAAATGACAAAAACATTTTTTTTAATCCAAAGTTGTCATTTAAATTATATATTGCTCACACAAGCCATGGGTATATGTGGAATTACACCCCAAAATACATTCTGCTACTTCTACCGAGTATGGGGATACCACGTGTGTGAGACTTTTTGGGAGCCTAGCCACATACAGGATCCTGAAATCCAATGACCACTTTGAAAGCCTGAAGGTGCGTAACTTCCTCATTTCACTTCCTGACTATCACAGTTTCGAAGGCTCTGAAATGCCAGGATAGCACCAAACCCCCCCAAATGACCCATTTTTGGAAAGTAGACACCCCAAGGAATTTGATAAGAGGCATGGTGAGTATTTTGCAGTTCTATTTTTTTCTCACAAGGTTTTGATATAAAAAAAGAAGACAAAATATGTTTTTGTTTTTTTCTTCAATTTTCAAAAACTTGTGGCAACAAACGAGATCTGCACCATGCTTCTTATAAAATTCCTTGGGGTGTCTACTTTCCAAAAAGGGGTCATTTGGGGGGGTTGGTGCTATCCTGGCATTTCAGGGCCTCAGGAACTGTGATAGGTAGTCAGGAAGTGTCAGGAAGTCTGCAACAAGCTCACCTCCATCCATGACCTCTTTGTCTCCCGCTTCCTTAACCTCCTAGCAATCACCGAAACCTGGGTCCAAGCAACAGACTCTGCCTCCCCCGCAGCACTCTCCTATGGAGGTCTCATCTGGACCCACTCACCCAGACCCAGTGGTTGGAAAGGTGTTGGGGTTGGTCTGCTCCTGTCACCACTGAGCACCTTCCAGGTCCTCCCTAACCCTCCCTCTCTTTCCTTTAAGACCCACTGCATCCGGCTATTCTCTCCGATCTCTCTGAGGATTGCAGTGATCTATCGGCCTCCTGGACCCATGCCCTGCTTTCTTGATTACTTTGCTGCCTGGCTACCCTACTTTCTCTCCTCTGAACTACCCGCTATCATTCTTAGGGATTTCAACATCCCTATCAACATCAATAACCCGGCTACATCCCAACTCTTCCACATTACCTCATCTTTTGCACTAGCACAGTGCATACAGTCCACCACTCACTCTGACGGGAATACACTTGACCTTGTCTTCTCTCACCTTTGCACTCCCTGCAACCTCACAAATGCCCCCTTTCCTCCCTCCGATCACAACCTCATCACCTTCTCCGTCTCCTCGTTCTCAAACACCTATCCCTCTAAATGGCAAAGTTACCAACAGAAACCTCCGGAACTGGAACCCTGCTCCCTTCCACTCTGCAACTGACCAACTTTACGACAGCATCCATCCCCTGTCATGCCCTGACCTGGCCACTACTGTCTACCACAACTCACTTTCAGCTGCTCTAGACTCAGTCGCACCCCCAACATCACGAAGCATTAGGCCCCAACCGCTACAACCCTGGCAGACCGACCATACCAGAAACCACAAACGACATAGTTGTGCGCTGGAGCGACTATGGCGTAAAACCAAATCCCAACAAGCGTTCACCTGCTATAAATCTGCCTTCTTAACGTACGCTTCCTCCCTTCACGCTGCCAAACAAGCCTACTTTATTACCTTCATTAATACCTTCTCCTCCAGTCCTTGCCGGCTCTTCTCCACTTTTAACTCTCTACTTTCTCCGCCTCCACCTCCACCCAGTACCTCACTTACCGCCCATGAGATTGCCAACCACTTCAAAAACAAGATTGATGCAATTCGTAGGGACTTCGCCACAGCTCAGACACCCACCCCACTTAGCATTCCTCACACAATAACCCCCTCAACACTTTGCTCCCTTGACCTCACTACTACCGAAGAGGTCACTAAGATTATCTCTGAAGCCCACTTCAGCACCTGCCCCCTGGACCCTGTCCCCTCACAACTACTACGGTCACCCTCCTCTTCCATCCTATGCTCCCTCACTCACATCTTCAATCTTTCCCTCTTCACCGGTACCTTCCCCTCCCCTCTAAAGCATGTGCACATCACTCCCATACTTAAGAAACCCTCTGTCAGGAATGGACTTGCCAATAGTGGTGGGACTCACCTGCCTTGTGGGCTGCAGTACCAGGGCTGGCCAGCGGGTGCTCTCGACAGCCAGAGGTTCACTTCGGCAATTAGCCATCACCTGGGGCTGATTGCAGGTGGTGTATTTAAGGGATGGCCAGACCTGCAGTCTGTGCCTTGGTGTGTGTTTTTCCATGGGCCCCTGTACCTTGTAACCTGCATTCCTGTTCCTGTTCCTGCCTGACTTGTTGCCGACCCTGCCTGATCCTGACCTCTGCTGACTTCTCCTGTTTGATCCCTGGCTTGTGACCCTGACCATTCTCTGCCTGACCCCCTGTACCTACCTGTCCGTTAGTTGCTGTACCCGGCTCGTGACCTGACTACTCTCCGCCTGCTCCTCCTGTACCTACCTGCCCGATAGTTATCGACCCGGCCTGCCTGACTACGTTGTGCTCTATATGTGTATATACCTGTGTATCTATATCAGTTTAGGTTTGGGTTTGTTTCACCTTGTTGTATGTATTTGTGTTAGCTTGCGGTTTGGTGCACTGCGTTTATATTTGTATTGTTAGTCTTAATAAATTGTCTTATTTATACCATATCTGAAGCTTGCGTTTCCCTGTGTCAGTCCACACACTTCTGGTCACACCCGCATCCCTGACACCCTCCCTGGACCCCACCGACCTGAACAACTTAAGACCCATCTCCCTACTTCCATTTACCTCTAAATTCTTAGAACGCTTAGTCTACAATCGCCTGAGCTCCCACCTCACTGACAACAACCTTCTTGACTCTTTACAGTCCGGCTTCCGCCCCCTACACTCCACCGAAACTGCCCTACTCAAACTCACCAATGACCTACTAACCGCCAAAACCAATGGCCACTATACTATACTCCTACCACTTGACCTCTCTGCGGCTTTTGACACGGTTGACCACCCCCTCCTTCTCAAAAAAAAACTGCACTCTCTTGGCCTCAGAGACTCCCCTCTCTCCTGGTTCTCCTCTTATCTATCACAGCGCTCCTTCAGTGTTACCTCTAACGCTGCCTCCTCCTCTTCACTCCCTCTCTCTGTTGGGGTCCCTCAAGGTTCTGTCCTCGGACCCCTTCTCTTCTCCATCTACACCTCCTCCCTTGGCCAATTGATAAACTCCCATGGCTTCAACTACCATCTCTATGCCGACGACACACAAATCTATCTTTCTACCCCTCACCTCACCCCTTCAGTCTCCTCCTCACCTCGCCCCTTCAGTCTCCTCCTCACCTCACCCCTTCAGTCTTCTCCTCACCTTGCCCCTTCAGTCTCCTCCTCACCTCACCCCTTCAGTCTCCAATCGCATCACCAGCCTACTAAGTGACATATCGGCATGGATGTCACTCCACTTCCTCAAACTCAACCTTTCCAAAACTGAGCTCCTAGTATTACCCCCAGCCTGTGCCCCCCCTGACTTCTCCATCAAGATCAATAACACAATCATCAGTCCCACCCCTCACGGCAGGGTACTAGGTGTCATCCTAGACTCCAATCTGTCCTTTCAGCCCCAGGTCCAATCACTGACAAACTCATGTAGACTTCACCGCCGCAACATCTCCAAGATACGCCCATTCCTAACCTCGGAAACAACTAAGCAACTTATTCCCTCGTTATATCTCGCCTTGACTATTGTAACTCCCTCCTCATTGGCCGACCTCATCGCAGGCTATCCCCACTACATTCCATCATGAATGCTGCTGCCAGACTCATTCACCTTACTAAGCGCTCTGTATCTGCCACCCCTCTCTGCCAATCCCTCCACTGGCTTCCAATTGCCCAGCGGATAAAATTCAAAACACTAACACTGACGTATAAAGCCGTTCATAACACCGCCCCTAACTACATCACCGACCTTGTCTCTAAATACCACCCAAACCGTACTCTCCGCTCCTCACAAGACCTCCTACTCTCTAGCTCCCTTGTCTCCTCCTCCCATGCTCGTCTCCAGGATTTCTCAAGGGCTTCACCCATCCTCTGGAACTCCCTACCCCAAACTATCAGGCTATCATCAACTATGAAAACCCATCTCTTCAGGGAAGCCTGCACCGACCCCAGCTAATATTGGAATCCACTACTCTTCCTACCACTCCATCCCCCTCAGCTAATTACCTCTTGTACCGCTATCCTCTCCCTCCTAGATTGTAAGCTCCAAGGAGCAGGGCCCTCTAATCCCTCTTGTATTGAACTGTATTGTTACTGTACTGTCTCCCTCCATTTTGTAAAGTGCTGAGCAAGCTGTCGGCGCTATATTAGTCCTGTATAATAATAATAATCATAATAATGAGGAAATAAAGCCCTTTAAAAGCCTGAAGGTGCTTATTGGATTTTGAGGTCCTGTACTTGGCTAGACTGCCAAACTGTCTCTCACATGTGGTACCCCCATACTCAGGAGAAGTAGCAGAATGTATTTTGGGGAGTAATTCCACATATATCCATGGCATGTGTGAGCAATAAATCATTTAAGTGACAATTTTGTGTAAAGAAAAAAAAATTTTTTTTTGTCAAACACCCTAGTGAATAAAATGGTGGGTGCTGCAATTTTTTTATGTCACAATGTACTCACGCAGTGATTTTTCAAACATTTTTTTTTAAATACAGTTTTTTTTTACTTTTATTGCACAAAAACACAATATATTGTCCAATTATTTGGTAAAATATAAACGTGGTTGATATGCCGAGTAAATAGATACCAAACATGACATGCTTTAAAACTGTGCATGCCCCATGCAATGGCGACAAACTGCATACGTTTTTAATATCCATAGGCAACGCTTTAAAAGCCTTTACAAGCTACCATTTTAGATTTACAGAGGAGGTCTGGTGTTAGAATTACTGCCCTTCATCTGACGTTCGTGGCGATACCTCACATGCATGGTGCAACTGCTGTTTCCACACTGGCACAGGGTCACTGCTCACGAACGCAGGTGCCCGAGGGGGTACTTTTTTTGTAAGTTATTTCGATTTTTTAAATTATTTTTACACTGTCCCTTTCATTTTTTTGATCACTTTCAATGCTATCACAGGGAATGCAAATATCCCCTATAACTGCATTGTCATATATTCTTTTTTGAGAAATCTGGGGTCTATCAGACTCTGGATCTCTCCTCTGCCCTTACATTATCTAATCTCACCAACATCGGTGATCAGATGCTTTCCCAATTTACAAATGGTTCTGTTTATATCCAGCAAAACTGAAGAGATGAAATGCTTGTAGCTTCCGAATTCTTAGACTATAGAGATGATTGGCACCATTCCGTTCTCCAATCAGCTCTATGGTCAGCTGGCAGAAACACTGACTGCATTCTCAGGTTCCCCCTGATGGCACAGGACTTCCCAAGAAGGTCGTGGAAGGCAGCGGGGGAGGGGTGGGCATCATCTCCTGCTGCTTGTTAAAGAAATCCTGCAGCTAATTAGACACTAGGATTGCTTTTACATGAAAGCCAATCGCTGGCTGAAAAAAATGATACCAGGATAAGGCCTGCAGCTGTAGGCATCATCCTGGTATAACCATTCAAAGTCCAGTGATGTACCAGTACGTCGCTGGTCCTTGTTGGGTATATACAGTCAGGTCCATAAATATTGGGACATCGACACAATTCTAACATTTTTGGCTCTATACACCACCACAATGGATTTGAAATTAAACGAACAAGATGTGCCTTAACTGCAGACTCCAGCTTTAATTTGAGGGTATTTACATCCAAATCAGGTGAACGGTGTAGGAATTACATATCATCATTGCCAGAAGGTTTGCTGTGTCTCCCAACACAGTCTCAAGAGCATGGAGGAGATTCCAGGAGACAGGCAGTTCCTCTAGGAGGGCTGGACAGGGCCATAGAAGGTCCTTAACCCATCAGCAGGATCGGTATCTGCTTCTTTGTGCAAGGAGGAACAGGATGAGCACTGCCAGAGCCCTACAAAATGACCTCCAGCAGGCGTGAATATCTCTGACCAAACAATCAGAAACAGACTTCATGAGGGTGGATTGAGGGCCCGACGTCCTCTAGTGGGTCCTATGCTCCCTGCTCAGCACCATAGAGCTGGATTGACATTTGCCATTGAACACCAGAATTGGCAGGTCCACCAGCGGCGCCCTGTGCTTTTCACAGATGAGAGCAGGTTCCCCCTGAGCACATGTGACAGACATGAAATGAAGTCTGGAGAACCCGTGAAGAA
Organism: Staurois parvus; assembly: GCF_062004578.1. Classification (NCBI taxonomy): domain Eukaryota; kingdom Metazoa; phylum Chordata; class Amphibia; order Anura; family Ranidae; genus Staurois; species Staurois parvus. The sequence continues at coordinate 1,369,140 of NW_028317970.1, read as the reverse complement.
AGTTATGCTGCCCATAACATTGTTCAGCATGACTGTTTTGGTGGTGGGTCAGTGATGGTCTGGGGGGGCATATCCATGGAGGGACGCACAGACCTCTACAGGCTACACAATGGCCCCCTGACTGCTATTAGGCCATTGTCAGACCCTACGCTGGTGCAGTGGGTCCTGTTTTCCTCCTGGTGCAGACAATGCCCGGCCTCATGTGGGGAGAGTATGCAGGCAGTTCCTGGAGGATGAAGGAATTGACACCATTGAATGGCCACCAAACCTAAATCCAATAGAACACCTCTGGGATGTCATGTTTCGGTCCATCAGACGCCGCCAGGTTGCACCTCAGACTGTCCAGGAGCTCAGTGATGCCCTGGTCCAGATCTGGGAGGAAATCCCGCAGAACACCATCCGTGGTCTCATTAGGAGCCTCCCCCAACGTTGTCAGGCATGCATACAAGCACGTGGGGGCCACACAGACTACTGAGTATCATTTTGAGTTGCAATTAAATTTCAGCACAATGGACTCCCCTGCTGCATCATTTTTTCACCTTGATTTTCATGGTGTCTGAATTCAGTCCTCTGTAGATCAATCATTTTCATTTCCTTCAAACGATGGGGCGTCCTTACATTGCCCTGTCCATATCAGTATACATATTCAGCAAGAGAGTTTTCCCCATTGAGATCTGATGGGTTTTCAAAGTGTTCCTTTCATTTTTTGAGCAGTGTGTGTGTATATATATAGCCAAAAGTATTGTATTGGCCCCACTCTCATGTGATTCAGGTGGTCCAATCCCCTCCATGGACACAGGTATATACAATAAAGCCCCTAGGCATGCAGACTTCTTCTACAAACATTGGTGAAAGAATGGGTTGCTCTCAGGAGCTCAGTGACTCCAAGCGTGGTCCCGTGATAGGTGGTCACCTGTGCAATAAGTCCATCCGTGACATTTCCTGGCTACTAAATATTCCACACTCAACTGTTAGTGGGATTATAACAAAGTGGAAGCAACTGGGAACAACAGCCACTCAGCCACCAAGTGGTAGGCCACGTCACATGACAGGGCGGGGTCAGCGCATGCTGAAGCGCACAGTGCGCAGAAGTCACCAACTGTCTGCAGAGTCAATAGCTAAAGACCTCCAAACTTGGTGTGGCCTTCAGATGAGCCCAACAACAGTGTGTAGAGAGCTTCATGGAATGGGTTTCCATGGCCGAGCAGCTGCATCCAAGCCTTCCATCACCAAGTGCTCCAGGCCCCAGCAGTGCACACCCCCATATTAATATGACACGTGTACTGGTGGTCCCATCAGAACCCTCCAGGCCCCAGCAGTGCACACTCCCAGATTAATACAACACATGTACTGGTGGTCCAATCAGAACCCTCCAGGCCCCAGCAGTGCACACCCCCATATTAATATGACACATGTACTGGTGGTCCAATCAGAACACTCCAGGCCCCAGCAGTGCACACCCCCAGATTAATACAACACATGTATTGGTGGTCCAATTAGAACTCTCCAGGCCCCAGCAGTGCACACCCCCAGATTTATATGACACATGTACTGGTGGTCCAATCAGAACCCTCCAGGCCCCAGCAGTGCACACCCCCAGATTAATATGACACGTGTATTGGTGACCCAATCAGAACCCTCCAGGCCCCAGCAGTGCACACCCCCAGATTTATATGACACGTGTACTGGTGGTCCAATCAGAACCCTCCAGACCCCAGCAGTGAACACCCCCAGATTTATATGACATGTGTACTGGTGGTCCAATCAGAACCCTCCAGGCCCCAGCAGTGCCCCCAGCCCTGAATTCTCTCCAATGGAAATCTCCAGTGAAATCTCCTCTCATCAATTACTAGCCGGATTCCCTCTATTACCTCCTGTATGTACAAAACTCCCCCAAATCTCTCCCCTCCTCACCATCCACTAGAAATTGGAGGAATTGTTTCTTCTTCCTGAAATCCAGACCTAGAGAGGAATAGAAAAGAACCAACAAACCCCACAAAGTCTTTTATAGAGATTTATTCCATCAAATCCAAACTATTCTACACATATTTATTCCATGGAATATGAAGAGATTTTTCTATCAATAATCCCATCAAATCTGCGTGTTTATTGGACTTTATTCCCAGCAATAATCAATCAGGAATGCATGCCAGCAATCATCAGATCAATAGGAATGTTTCCAATATCCAGTGATCACGGTTTGATCCTCCAACATAACCAGTGCACAGAATGATAAATCTATCCCATGAAATGGATCTTATTGATTGGTTGATGTCATTGATTGATCTATTGATTCCCTTCTATGATAGAATAGATTGATTTCTCCATGTATTGATCATCCTCTCCATATATCTCTTCACCTTGTCTAACATCATACAAATCCTGAATGCTATAAATCTCAGTCCTGTCCATGAATTGTATGTGACTCGGGTCTTTATAATACCATATACTGGACTGTTACTTCATTCCCTATTTTTATATCGTCTTCTTACACCTGTCCTGATGAAGTGACACTTTGAAGCCATGAAACACGTTGATGGTGTATTTTACATTCACTTGTCCAGTAAACTCCGACCTTCTGAAGAAAACATTTCAGAGTTTCCTCCTTTACTATGGGCTCCTCTGCTGACCTCACCCTCATTTTTTCTTGGGGTGAAAGTTCTCCACCGGGGTCCAAATCCTGCTTAGTATATGATGATCCGGAATTCCCCCAAAATTACCAAAACTTTATTCTCCAGGGCCTCTAATAATAGATGTTTGGGGGTTTATCTCATCTTCAGGCCCAAAATCTGCATTTTCCCATGTGTGCAAAATCATGCAGAAACAGCTCTGGCAGTGAGAGGGTTAATGTGGGCTAGATGGGATCACTCTGCTGGGGTCACACTGTACACATTAGAGCGCCCCCTAGCTGCAGCCTGGTAATAACATTGCTGGGAGGTCTATTCACTGCTACATACTTCCCACCTTTATAGAAACATATAAATGGTTAGCACTTCCTCCTAGAAGAACTGGCGTTGTTGGTTTGAATCCCAACCACTGCCATACCTGGCTGGAGTTTGCATGTTCTCCCTGTGCCTGCATGGGTTTCCTCCAGGTACCTGCATGGGTAAAGACAATCTAGGAGGTTATTTGGCTCCTGTCTATATTGGCCCCTAGTATGTGTATGTATGAATGTTAGGGACCTTAGACTGTCGGCTCCTCGGGGGCGGGGACTGATGGGTAATATGTAAATTGATGGCCCTATATAAGTAGCTGTAATCATCTAGGAGTCTGTTCATAAAACAATTGCACAGCAATACACCCGGTGAATGTGCCTGTCATTCCCTCTGTGTGAATGGGATGGGGGGAGTAGAGGGAGTAGGCTCTGTGCTGGGCGGGGTGAATGGTTTCCATGGAGATAAAATGGAGAATACCACATTTGGCAATAAGATGGTTCTAATTTCTATGATACTTAGCGCCATCTAAAGGCCAGAAAAGTATGGCATTTATTTATTGACTTTGTAAAATCATCCTTGCCCCTAGGTGGATGCTGCACCCATCCCCCGCCGGCTCCAAGTGTGAGAACTCAGCGATCACGTGATTGCTGACCATGAGTTCTCACAGCCATTCTGATCAGAGATTGGTGACTGTCAGTCACCGCTCTCTGCCCTGCCCCCCCCCCACACTCACTGGGCTGTGGAGGGGGAGGGTGCGGCTGGTCCAGACTCTGATGTCGGGATCTTTCCCTAGACTGGACCGGCTGAGTGACATCAGCTGACAGCGGGCTTCACCTGAAAACAGGTCACAGGAGATCAGAATGAACTGCACTCCTCTGATCCACAGGAGAAGTACAGACAAAAGAGCTTTGCCTGAACTTCTCCTTCAAAGAATATGTTCCTCCAACATGTCCTATTCCTGATCTGTGCCGGCTGTCCCATGTCCTGGTATGAAGACGTCTCCTCTTCTCTCTGTATTGCTTCCTTTGTGTGAGATCCCCGGTGATCCTGCCAGTCCCTCTGATTTCCTATTAAAACTGACCATACTGGGCATGAGAGCTCAGCATGGTCAGTTCTCTAACTGTGCTGGGAGCTAAGCCTGCTCTCCTCCAATCATCAGACTTGTCCTGACATCCCCCTCCCTGTGCAGCCATTCACTGAGAAGACCAGTGAACAGAAGACAATTGACAAAGGAAACCAAGGGCTCTATTTATAGAACATTCATTGGACCAATGAGACAATCATTCCTCCAGCTGTGACAACATCAGGCCTTATGTTAAGTAACACAGTGATTTCCTATGATCGCCGGCTCCATCTAGTGGCCACAATGAGGTGATTTTTCTGAAATATCTCCATCAGTAAAACTAGCCCAATATGATATTATGGCCACTAGATGGAGCCAATGATCATAAGAAATAAAATATGGCCAAAACTCCTCCAAGCTGGAGAATGCCGGTCACATCCGTTCAACATTGTTCTCCATAGACCTCCAAGTGTTTGTGAAATCTCCCACCACAAAATGTACTCAGCCAATCACAGGGCAGGACTCCATTTTTATTCTTCTACCATCAATGACCAACCTGGTCCCACACTTCATCCATGTCTTTGGGGGCCTCTGATCTCCTTATGAACTGTTTCTTCCATGATGAAGATCAGCCATGGAGTATATCTGAGGTGTATATCAGGGTGTGCTTCTTCCCCACATGAGAGCTGGGATGTCCAGCAACATTCATCTAGAAGACATGTCCCGCACTCAGGGCACCAATACACCTCCAGGGTGGTGTGGGACCCCTGATGTACAGGAACACAGGACTTCACTGAGGAACATTTCCCTCACTCAGGAAAGGAAAGTACCTTCTCCCCCGTGTGAGATCTCTGATGCTTGTAAAGTTTAGACTTGTCTGAAAAACATTTCCCGCACTCAGGACAGGAATACGGCTTTTCCTCTGTGTGAGATCTCTGATGTGTGTAAAGATTGGACTTCTGTGAAAAACATTTCCCACACTCAGGACAGGAAAACGGCTTCTCCCCTGTGTGATATCTTTGATGTGTGTGCAGACTGGACGTCTGTGAAAAACATTTCCCACACTCAGGACAGGAATATGGCTTCTCCCCTGTGTGAGATCTCTGATGGGTGTGAAGACTGGACTTGTCTGAAAAACATTTCCCACACTCAGGACAGGGAAATGGCTTCTCCCCCGTGTGAGATCTCTGATGTTTATAAAGTTGGTACGTCTGTGAAAAACATTTCCCACACTCAGGACAAAAATATGGCTTCTCCCCCGTGTGAGAACTCTGATGTCTGACAAGTTTTGATTTTTCTACAAAACATTTCCCGCACTCAGGACAGGAATATGGCTTCTCCCCCGTGTGAGATCTCTGATGTATGGAAAGATTGTCCTTCTTTGAAAAACATTTCCCGCACTCAGGACAGGAATACGGCTTCTCCCCCGTGTGAGATCTTTTATGCACATTAACAAGGGATTTAGAACGGAAACATTTCCCGCACTCAGAACAGGAATGCGGCTTTTCTCCTGCATGAGACCTCTGATGTATTATAAGTTTTGATTTTTCTACAAAACATTTTCCGCACTCAGAACAGGAATACGGCTTCTCCCCCGTATGAGATCTTTTATGCACATTAAGACTAGATTTAGAACAGAAATCCTTCCTGCACTCAGGACAGCAATACAGCTTCTCACCTGTATGAAATCGCTGATGTCTATAAAGATTGGACGTCTGTGAAAAACATTTCCCGCACTCAGGACAGGAATACGGCTTCTCTCCTGTATGAGCTCGCTGATGTGTGTAAAGATTGGACTTCCTTGAAAAACATTTCCCGCACTCAGAACAGGAATATGGCTTCTCCCCCGTGTGAGATCTTTTATGCACATTAAGTTTGGATTTATAACGGAAACCCTTCCCGCACTCAGTACAGGAGAAGCTCCTCCCTGTTGGAAGGCCGGGCCGGTCCCGCACAGTCTGAGGTTCCTCAGGATACGAGGAATCCGATGGTCCATCTTCACTGGGTGGTGCCAGATGGACATTGGAGGGAGCCGGGTTTTCTCCTGGACTATACTGTGTGATGTCCTCATCTTCTACTTTCCAGTCTGGAGACAAAGTGAGACAATCCTCGGAGGTTTTCCTCATCTCCCGGCCATGGACTAAAATACAAAGACAAAGAGGATTACTAGACAGGAGCTGATTGGTTCCCCCAAACCAGGACTCCGCCCACATCAGGCAGCTTGGTCTCTGAGGAGCTTACAATTCCACCCTCAAGGGAACTAGGAAATGGCTCCTCTGATCTCCTACCAGGTCATTTCTTTATTCATGGACCTTAGTCAGAGAGTGAGGAAACAACCAGAACTGTCTTTTATAGGAGGGACAGTGATGAGGGGATTATAGGACGAGGGTCCCCACCCCCTCTATCACTCATTGCCATCTTCTCAATGTTTTCCTATGTTAATATATAACAGTGGGTAGATAGAGAGCAGAAGTCAGGAGTATGTAATGTATAAAATGGAGTATATAGTGCAGGGGTCAGGAGTATGTAATGTAATCCTGCTGGAGCGAAAACCAAATCCCACCAAGCATTCACCCAATATAAACCTGCTTTTCTAACATACAATTCCTCCCTTCAAACTGCCAAACAAGCCTACTTTGTCCTTCTTATTAATATCTTCTCTTCGAGTCCTCGTCGGCTCTTCTCTACCTTTAACTCTCTACTTTCTCTGCCCCCACCGCCACCCAGTCACTGCCCACGAGATTGCACACCACTTCCAAAACAAGAACGACGCAATTCGTAGGGACATTGCCACTACACAGACACCCACCCCACTTAGTATCCCTCACACCATACCTCCCTGAACACTGTCCTCCGTTGACCTCGCTACCACTGGACGGGTCCTAAAGGTCTTATCAGAAGCCTTTCTCACCACCTGCCCCCTGGATCCTGTCCCCTCACAACTACTACAGTCACCCTCTTCTTCCATCCTATGCTCCCTCACTCACATCTTCAATCCTTCCCTCTCTACTGGTGCCTTTCCCTCCCCTCTAAAGCATGCACACATCACTCCCATACTTAACAAGCCCTCCCTGGACCCACCGACCTGAACAACTTAAGACCCATCTCCCTGCTGCCATTTACCTCTAAATTCCTAGAACGCTTAGTCTACAATCGCCTGAGCTCCTCCCACCTCACCGACAACAACCTTCTTCACCCTTTACAGTCTGGCTTTCACTCACTACACTCCACTGACACCGCCCTACTAAACCTCACTAATGATCTACTAACTGCTAAAAACAATGACCACTATTCAATACTCCTACTACTCGACCTCTCTGCGGCTTTTGACATGATTGACCACCCCCTCCTCCTCAAAAAACTACACTCTTTTGGCCTCAGCAACTCCGCTCTCTCCTGGTTCTCCTCCTACCTCTCTGCCAATCCCTCCACTGGCCTCCATTCAGTGTCCTCCACCCCTCTCTGCCAATCCCTCCACTGTCCTCCATTCAGTGTCCTCCACCCCTCTCTGCCAATCCCTCCACTGGCCTCCACTCAGTGTCCTCCACCCCTCTCTGCCAATCCCTCCACTGGCTCCCAGTTGCGCAACGGATAAAATTCAAAACTCTGACAATGACATATAAAGCCAACCACAACTCTGCCCCAATTTTCATAACCGATCTAATCTCTAGATATCACCAAAACTGTACTCTCTGCTCCTCGCAAGACCTCCTATGCTCTAGCTCCCTTGTCTCCTCCGCCCATGCTCGTCTCCAGGGCGTCACCCATCCTCTGGAACTCCCTACCCCAATCTATCAGATTATCACCTACTCTACTTGCCTTTCGGCGTTCACTAAAAACCTTTCTCTTCAGGGAAGCCTACCCCGCCCTATGCTAATTCTGGTATCCTCTACTCTTCCAATCACTCCATCCCCCACAGTGACTACCTACTGTACCACTCACCCCTCCCTCCTAGATTGTAAGCTCCAAGGAGCAGGGCCCTCTAATCCCTCTTGTATTGAACTGTATTGTTGCTGTATTGTCTCCCACTATAATGTAAAACGCTGACCAAACCATTGGCGCCATAAATCCTGTATTATAATAATAATGTACACCATAGAGTATATAGTGCAGGGGTCAGGAGTATGTAATGTATAACATAGAGTATATAGTGCAGGGGTCAGGAGTATGTAATGTACAACATAGAGTATATAGTGCAGGCGTCAGGAGTATGTAATGTACAACAGAGTATATAGTGCAGGGGTCAGGAGTATGTAATGTACAACATAGAGTATATAGTGCAGGGGTCAGGAGTATGTAATGTACAACATAGAGTATATAGTGCAGGGGTCAGGAGTATGTAATGTACAACATAGAGTATATAGTGCAGGGGTCAGGAGTATGTAATGTACAACATAGAGTATATAGTGCAGGGGTCAGGACTCATAATATTGTTATTCAGTAATTAAAGGTCCTTAAAGGGTTGCTTGCCTCCCATCTCCTGAGACTGCACTCAGTGACTTGGGTCTGAGACACTACAGACATATCCCTCCACCCGGCACAGCCAGCAGATAACAGAGAAGGTCCCCAGGAAGAGTCAGGCACAAGGCAGGAGACCCCAGTCACATGTCCTGGGTGCCTACATTATGCAATGCTTAGAGTAAAAATGAACATTTTGCTGCCAGCTGAACCCCAGAACCTCCATAAATCCAGTCTAGATACATAAATTGTGTCTGCAGCACAGAGAAGGAAGATTATCCGAGAGAAATCCAGGAATACAGGACGGGGAACACAGCTCAGGAAAGTGACCAGGGGATTACAGGCTGATATCACCCAGTCCCCGCCCTACTCTGGACCAATCAGTGAGCAGTATGGGTGGAGGAATGGATTTAGTGTTCATGACCCACCTGTGCTGATCTCTGTAGGAGTGTCCTCCTCTATAAATGTCCCCGTTATTCCATCCTCCTCCATAGACTGCTGATCATCCCTCACATACGCCTCTTCTTCTTCTGCTTTCACCTCAAATTCTATATCGATTGGATCTCCACTCTAAATCAAGGAAATGAGAGAAAATATCATCTGTAAAATGTAAGGTCACATAAAAAATCTACACATCATCATCACATGTCCATGTTCTAGATGCTCCATCCCACCAACCTTGTAATGGTGAGGGATGGTGTGACCTTCCTGTGTGGAATCCCGGGAATACAGAGGACGGGGACATCTGTCTGGTGGGTTCCTGTAGCTGGATGACTCCACCATGGTGTCCTGGTACAGATCTTTGTGTTCCTTTAGAAGCTCTGACTCCTCCATCCCCCCATCCTCCTCCTCTTTTATCTCTTCTTTAACCTCAACTTTAGGATCTCTCAGGTTTCCACTCTGAATATATAATAAAAATGCCATCAATGGTAACAATGCAGATAATGTACAGATCCTAATGATACTATCAGTGATTGTTCCTCATCTACCTGATGATGGTGAGGGATGGTGTGACCTTCCTGTGTGGAATCCCGGGAATACAGAGGACGGGGACATCTCTCTGGTGGGTTCCCATGACTGGATCCATCTGTAGGAAACACACACACTGACTGAATCCATTGTTTCTATGTGTTTATCAGATGATGGGGGATCTAGGTGGATCCTCCGTACTGCTCTCTCCTTTACAATAAAGTCTCCTCTTACCCGGTGATGTGAGGGGCGGCTGATTGTCCATCATGACGTCCTTGTAGAGATCCTTGTGTCCTTCTAAATACTCCCACTCCTCCATGGAGAAATAGACAGTGACACCCTGACACCTTATAGGAACCTGACACACACAATGATACAGTCACCATCCAGACACATCCCTTGTCTGTTACTGGAGAATGTCCCAGAATTCCCGGCACCGCTCACCTCTCCTGTCAGCAGCTCAGTGATCTCTCTGGTGACTTCTAGAATCTTCTTCTTTCTCTCTTCTATCAGGGAGGGAGGTGGAGGCAATGTGATGTCATATGATCTCCAGACTTCACAGGAGGAAAACTCTACATCTGAACACAAATAGTCACATCAAATGATATTCCCAGAATCCTCCTCACCTCTCCATTCAGGTCTCCATTTTATTGAAGCCCCACTTCAGGCTGAGATATATAGCGCATCCAAGAGACCAAGCCGGGGTCACTACACAGAAAATCAATCCAAGGAAACAACAGGCAGGACAAGGAATAGCAAGAAGGAGCTGAGAGACAAATGAGAATAATGCTCAGCCAATGGGAGATGATCTCAGCATGACTTCCATCATGAAGGAGATGAGGGGGAGGGGAGGAAGTCACTGAAGGTGACCATAGATCCATGGAAATTCAGCTGGTTCAGCAGGGATCGCTCACATTTCCATCCATGTGTGGCCACTGCCGGATAAAAGCCACTCCCCCAGCGGCTGCAGCCAATAGCTTCAGTGCTGATCCGTGTATTCTGAGAGCGGAGGAGTCCCCCCATTGTCAGAATACAAGAGTGCAGCGGGGAGGATTCCCCCATCCACCTCCAATGTGTGGATGGGGGAATCACTTCAGGTTTTATGGTCATCCCGCTGGCTGAAACTGAACCATGTAGGCCAGCTTTGGGAGCAAATATATTATCATCAACTCCTCCCCCTGAAGGGGTTCATCTACGTATTACCTCCTCTGCTGCCAGATCCAGGAATTTCTCCTCTTTACTTCCTTATTTATGTAACTTCCTGTCTGTACCTGACATCACTTCCTGTCTGTACCTGACATCAATTCCTGTCTTCCATAGAAGCTTGATTTTGCAGTAACATTGATTGCAGATTTGGTCGTGTAGAACATCTGGTATATGGATACAAAGCCCCCCAGCGGAGAGTGATTGAAGTAGATGCAAAGTGGAAGCGGAGGAGGTAATCTGTATATGAATCCCTTCAGGGGGATAAGTTGATCTTTGCCCTAACACAATGGACGCCGTCCTCCACTCACTCTGATGGGAATACATTAGACCTTGTTTTCTCCCATCTTTGCACTCCCTACAACCTCACAAACACCCCCTTTCCTCTCTCTGATCACAATCTCATCACCTTCACAGTCTCCTCGTCTTCAAACACCTATCCCTCCAAGCAGCAAACAATTACCCGCAGAAACCTTCACAACTTGAACCCGGCTCCTTTCCACTCTGCAACTGACCTCCTCTATGACAGAATCTCTGCCCTGTCCTGCCCTGACCTGGCCACTGCTGTCTACAACAGTTCACTATCATCCACACTGGACTCACTTTTTCCTCTATCAACATAAAGCATCAGGCCACGACCGTTACATCCGTGGCAGACTGACCACACCAGACATCTTAAACGACATAGTTATGCGCTGGAGCGATTGTGGTGTAAAACCAAATCCCAGCAAGCATTCACCCGATATAAATCTGCTTTCTTCACATACAATTCCTCCCTCCATGCTGCCAAACAAGCCTACTTTGTCACTCTTATTAATACCTTGTCATCCAGTCCTCATCGTCTCTTCTCTACTTTTAACTCTCTACTTTCTCCACCTCCACCCAGTACCTCACTCACTGCTCATGAGATTGCAAATCATTTCAAAAACAAGATTGATGCAATTCGTAGGGGCATCACCACTGCACAGACATCCATCCCACTTACCTTATACTAAACCTCCCTCAACACTTTCCTCTTCTGACCTCGCTACTACCGAAGAGGTCACTAAGGTTTCCTCAGAAGCCCGTCTCACCACCTGCCCCCTGGATCCTGTCCCCTCACAACTACTACAGTCACCCTCTTCTTCCATCCTACACCCCCTCACTCACATCTTCAACCTCTCCCTCTCTACTGGTGCCTTCCCCTCCCCTCTAAAGCATGCGCACATCACTCCCATACTTAACAAGCCCTCCCTGGACCCCACCAACCTGAACAACTTAAGACCCATCTCCCTGCTGCCATTTACCTCTAAACTCCTAGAACGCTTAGTCTACAATCACCTGAGCTCCTCCCACCTCACTGACAACAACCTTCTTCACCCTTTACAGTCTGGCTTTCGCTCTCTACACTCCACTAAAACTGCCCTACTAAAACTCACTAATGATCTACTAACTGCTAAAACCAATGGCCACTACTCCATACTCATCCCAACCAATGGCCACTACTCCATACTCATCCCAACCAATGGCCACTACTCCGTACTCATCCCAACCAATGGCCACTACTCCGTACTCATCCCAACCAATAGCTGCTACTCCGTACTAATCCCAACCAATAGCCGCTACTCCGTACTAATCCCAACCAATGGCCATTTCTCCATACTCATCCCAACCAATGGTCACTACTGCATACTCATCCCAACCAATGGTCACTACTGCATACTCATTCCAACCAATGGCCACTACTCCATACTAATCCCAGCCAATGGCCACTACTCCATACTCATCCCAGCCAATGGCCACTACTCCATACTCATCCCAGCCAATGGCCACTACTCCATACTCATCCCAACCAATGGCCACTACTCCGTACTCATCCCAACCAATGGCCACTACTCCGTACTCATCCCAACCAATGGCCACTACTCCGTACACATCCCAACCAATAGCTGCTACTCTGTACTAATCCCAACCAATAGCCGCTACTCCGTACTAATCCCAACCAATGGCCATTTCTCCATACTCATCCCAACCAATGGTCACTACTGCATACTCATCCCAACCAATGGTCACTACTGCATACTCATCCCAACCAATGGCCACTACTCCATACTAATCCCAGCCAATGGCCACTACTCCATACTCATCCCAGCCAATGGCCACTACTCTATACTCATCCCAACCAATGGCCACTACTCCATACTCTTACTACTTGACCTCTCCGTGGCCTTTGATACTGTTGACCATCCCCTCCTCCTCAAAAAACTCCTCTTTTGGCCTCCAAGACTCTGCATTCTCCTGGTTCTCCGCCTACCTATTGCAGCGCTCCTTCAGCATTACTTATAGCTCCTCATATATATATATATATATATATATATATATATTTATATCTCCACTCCCTCTCTCTGTAGGGGTCCCTCAATGTTCTGTCCTTGGACCCCTTCTCTTCTCCATCTACACCTCCCTTGGTCACTTGATAAACTCCCATGGCTTTAAGTACCATCTCTATGTTGATGACACACAAATCTATCTTTCTACCTCTCACCTCACCCCTTCAGTCTCCTCCTCACCTCACCCCTTCAGTCTCCTCCTCACCTCACCCCTTCAGTCTCCTCTCGCATTACTAACCTACTAACTGACATATCGGCATGAAAATTATGATACAATTGGTGCTGCGCTCCCACACTTGTACTTATATAAATAATTACATCAAAATGAGGTTTCAGTGACACCCCTAGTGAATCCTCCTGAGTGTAATTATCACAAACCCAATTCTTCATATTATTATACAATCTTATACAGTGATGTTTGATAAACCATATGAAATAAAATATAAATGTGCAAAACACATAATAACTCAATACATAAACCCACTTGTGTCCCTAAACAGGATGAAATCACAAACCGGTACTAAACCACACGTGATAAAACACTTGGCATAAATGAATGCCCAAAGGTACAGTGGAAATAGACTGACAAATGGCACTATTGTGCCTATAGAAACAACCAATAGGACGGTCAGGATAAATTATCCCTGACTATAGGACAATCTACAAGGACTATAATGAATCCTTCAACATAAATGTTTGACCACCACTCTACAAGTTCCCACACGTACCAAGGTGTAAACTGCCGTGCTCCAGTCCCCAAACTTGGGACTATACTGCTGTATAAATAGATAGAGACGTGGTGACATCACTTCCGGCAGAAGGGCCATCTTGATACACCCATAGGAGTACACCCAGGAGTTCATATGAGGATCTGTGAGCATTGTTTTCTCATAACACATGTGAGTGAGCATTTATAGAATTCTTTTACATCAATAAATGAAACAATATCACATGATGGAAGGATTCTTCTTGTTTTATAAACACCGATGAGGAAGCTGAGGTACAAGTAGATCATATGAAAACCATCCGGATATCAGGAGAGGTGATACCTGTAAGTTCTGAAGGGGGACACCACCACTGTTTGTGATACCGAATCTGACGTGGAGGATTGAGCGGTTGGCTGTGCTTAATAGCAGAAAAGCACCTTGACCCTGTGGGGTCGCTTCATGAAGGTGAGGGGGGCAATCTTACCGGTGAAGGATTACACTTTTTGTTCACCTGCCAGATTTCTATTGATGGCTGGAGGTTTCTATATATCCAGCCTTATTGAAGATTACACACATGGACAATTATGTTTTTGTTTATTAATAATTGGTGGCACGTGTTTTGTGGACTTTTTTATAAATTGATTTAAGTTATGTGTTTTTTTTATTTTTTGCTATTTATATAGCAGTATAGTCCCAAGTTTGGGGACTGGAGCACGGCAATTTACACTTTGGTACATGTGGGCACTTGTTGAGTGGTGGTCACACATTAATGTTGAAGGATTCATTATAGTCCTTGTAGATTGTCCTATAGACAGGGTCCATTTATCCTGACCGTCCTATTGGTTGTTTCTATAGGCACAATAGTGCCATTTGTCATTCCACTGCACCTTTGGGCATTCACTTCTGCCAAGTGTTTTATCACGTGTGGTTTAGTACCGGTTTGTGATTTCACCCTGTTTAAGGACACAAGTGGGTTTATGTATTGTGTTTTTATGTGTTTTGCACATTTATATTTTATTTCATATGGTTTATCAAACATCACTGTATAAGATTGTATAATAATATGAAGAATTGGGTTTGTGATAATTACACTCAGGAGGAGTCACTAGGGGTGTCACTGAAACCTCATTTTGATGTAATTATTTATATAAGTACAAGTGTGGGAGAGCAGCACCAATTTTGTTATAATTTTGATCCCATTCTATCCAGGTGTATAGCCAGGTGTCAGCAACCCATTCCTAGAACAATAGTTTATTCAGGGTAGCGCAGGCGGTTCACCATTGTTTTTCATCAGACATATCGGCATGGATGTCACTCCACTTCCTCAAACTCAATCTTTCCAAAACTGAGCTCTTAGTATTCCCTCCAGCCCGTGCCCCCCCCCCCGACTTCTCCATCAAGATCAATAATACAACCATCAGTCCCTCCCATCATGCCAGGGTACTAGGTGTAATCCTAGACTCCAATCTGTCCTTTCACCCCCAATTCCAATCACTGTCCAAATATTGTAGACTTCACCTCCACAACATCTCCAAGATACGGCCGTTCCTAACCTCGGAAACCACTAAGCAACTTATTCACTCCCTGGTTATATCTCTCCTTGACTATTGTAACTCCCTCCTCATTGGCCGACCTCATCGCAGGCTATCCCCTCTTCAGTCTATCATGAACGCTGCTGCCAGACTCATCCACCTTACTAACCGTTCTGTATCTGCCACCCCTCTCTACCAATCCCTCCACTGGCCTCCATTCAGTGTCCTCCACTCCTCTCTGCCAATCCCTCCACTGGCCTCCATTCAGTGTCCTCCACCCCTCTCTTCCAATCCCTCCACTGGTCTCCATTCACTGTCCTCCACCCCTCTCTGCCAATCCCTCCACTGGCCTCCATTCAGTGTCTTCCACCCCTCTCTACCAATCCCTCCACTGGCCTCCACGCAGTGTCCTCCACCCCTCTCTGCCAATCCCTCCACTGGCCTCCATTCAGTGTCCTCCACCCCTCTCTGCCAATCCCTCCACTGGCCTCCACTCACTGTCCTCCACCCCTCTCTGCCAATCCCTCCACTGGCTTCCCATTGGCCAACAAATAAAATTCAAAACATTAACAATAACATATAAAGCCATTTATAACTGCCCCAAATTACATCACCGATCTTGTCTCCAAATATCACCCAAACTGTCCTCTCGACCTCCTGCTGTCTAGATCCCTTGTCTTCTCCTCCCATGCTTGTCCCCAGGACTTCTCCAGAGCCTTCCCAATCCTCTGGAATTCTCTACCCCAATCTATCTGACTATCGCCTACTCTGTTCACTTTTAGGCGATCCCTGAAAACCAATCTCTTCAGGGAAGCCTATCCTGCCCTCAGCTAATAATGGAATCTTCTATTCCTCCTACCAGTCCATCCCCCACAGTTATTACCTTTTGTATCACTAGCCCCTCCCTCCTAGATTGTAAGCTCCTGGAAGCAGGGCCCCCCTATGCCTCTTGTATTGAACTGTATTGTTGCTGTATTGTCTCCCGTTATATTGTAAAGTGCTGAGCAAACTGTTGGTGCCATAAATCCTGTATAATAATATAAAATAATAATTTCTAATACAGTGAGGAACAGAAGTATTTGAACAACCTGTGATTTTGCAAGTTCTCCCACTTCTCCATCATGGAGGGGTCTGAAATTCACATTGTAGGTGCATTCCCACTCTGAGAGACAGAATTTAAAAAAATTCAGGAAATCCCATTGTATGATTTGTAAAGAATGTATTTGTCTCGCACTGCTGAACAGAAGTATTTGAACCCCTGAGAAGATCTCTGTTAATATTTGGTACATAATCCTTTGTCTGCAATTACAGAGGTCAGACGTTTCCTGTAGTCCTTGACCAGGTTTGCACTACAACAGGGATTTTGGCCGACTCCTCCACACCGATCTCCTCTAGATCTGTCAGGTTTCGGGGCTGTTGCTGAGCAACACAGAGTTTCAGCTCCCTCCAAAGATGTTCTATTGGATTTAGGTGTGGAGACTGGCTAGGCCACTCCAGAACCTTGATATGCTTCTTCGGAGCCACTCCTTGGTTCTCCTGGCTGTGTGCTTCAGGTCGTTGTCATGTTGGAAGACCCAGCCACGACCCATCTTCAATGCTCTGACTGAGGGAAGGAGGTTGTTGCTCAAAATCTCACAATAAATGGCCCCATTCATCCTCTCCTTAATACAGTGCAGTCGTCCTGTCCCCTTCGCAGAAAAGCGCCCCCAAAGCATGATGTTACCACCCCCATGCTTCACAGTAGGGATGGTGTTCTTGGGATGCAACTCATCCTTCTTTTTCCTCCAAACACGACGAGTGAAGTTTAGACCAAAAAGTTCTACTTTGGTCTCATCTGACCACATGACTTTCTCCCATGCCTCCTCTGGATCATCCAGATGGTCATTGGCATACTTCAGACGGGCCTGGACATGTGATGACTTGAGCAGGGGAACCTTCCGTGCAATGCATGATTGGAAACCATGACGGCGTAGTGTTCTACCGACAGTGACCTGTGAAACTGTGGTCCCAGCTCTCTTCATGTCATTGACCAGCTCCTCCCTTGTAGTTCTGGGCTGATTCCTCACCTTTCTTATCATCAGTGATACCCCACGAGGGGACATCTTGCATGGAGCCCCAGTCCGAAGGAGACTGACAGTCGTCTTTAGACTCTTCCACTTTCTAACAATTGCTCCAACAGTTGATCTATTTTCACCAAGCTGCTTGGCAATTGCCCCGTAGCCCTTTCCAGCCTTGTAGAGGTCCACAATTTTGTTTCTGGTGTCTTTTGATAGCTCTTTGGTCTTGCCCATGGTAGTAGTTGGCGTCTGACTGACTGTGGGGTGGACAGGTGTCTTTAAAGAGCTCAGACAGGTGCTACTAAGTTAGATGAATGAGTAGAGTAGAGGTGGACTTTGTAAAGGCGCAGTAACAGGTCTTTGAGAGCCAGAATTCTTGCTGTTTCTTAGGTGTTCAAATACTTCTGTTCAGCAGTGCAAGACAAATACATTCTTTACAAATCATACAATGTGATTTCCTGAATTTTTTTTTCAGTTCTGTCTCTCAGAGTGAGAATGTCCTACAATGTGAATTTCAGACCCCTCCATGATGGAGAAGTGGGAGAACTTGTAAAATGGCAGGGGGTTCAAATACTTCTGTTCCTCACTGTATATCTTGCTCCCAAAGCTGGCCTACATGGTTCAGTTTTATCATTCAGCCAGCAGGATGAGTGAACATACTGAAGTGATTCCTCCATCCACACATTGTAGGTAGATGGGGGAATCCTCCCCGCTGCACTCTTGTATTCGGACAATGGGGGGACTCCTCCGCTCTCAGAATACACAGATCAGCACTGACGCTATTGGCTGCAGCCGCTGGGGGAGTGGATTTTATCCGGCAGTGGCCACACATGGATGGATATGTGAGCGATCCCTGCTGAACCAGCTGAATTTCCATGGATCTATGGTCACCTTCAGTGACTTCCTCCCCTCCCCCTCATCTCCTTCATGATGGAAGTCATGCTGAGATCATCTCCCATTGGCTGAGCAATATTCTCATTTGTCTCTCAGCTCCTTCTTGCTATTCCTCGTCCTGCCTGTTGTTTCCTTGGATTGATTTTCTGTGTAGTGACCCCGGCTTGGTCTCTTGGATGCGCTATATATCTCAGCCTGAAGTGGGTCTTTAATAAAATGGAGACCTGAATGGAGAGGTGAGGAGGATTCTGGGAATATCATTTGATGTGACTATTTGTGTTCAGATGTAGAGTTTTCCTCCTGTGAAGTCTGGAGATCATATGACATCACATTGCCTCCACCTCCCTCCCTGATAGAAGAGAGAAAGAAGAAGAAGATTCTAGAAGTCACCAGAGAGATCACTGAGCTGCTGACAGGAGAGGTGAGCGGTGCCGGGAATTCTGGGACATTCTCCAGTAACAGACAAGGGATGTGTCTGGATGGTGACTGTATCATTGTGTGTGTCAGGTTCCTATAAGGTGTCAGGGTGTCACTGTCTATTTCTCCATGGAGGAGTGGGAGTATTTAGAAGGACACAAGGATCTCTACAAGGACGTCATGATGGACAATCAGCCGCCCCTCACATCACCGGGTAAGAGGAGACTTTATTGTAAAGGAGAGAGCAGTACGGAGGATCCACCTAGATCCCCCATCATCTGATAAACACATAGAAACAATGGATTCAGTCAGTGTGTGTGTTTCCTACAGATGGATCCAGTCATGGGAACCCACCAGAGAGATGTCCCCGTCCTCTGTATTCCCGGGATTCCACACAGGAAGGTCACACCATCCCTCACCATCATCAGGTAGATGAGGAACAATCACTGATAGTATCATTAGGATCTGTACATTATCTGCATTGTTACCATTGATGTCATTTTTATTATATATTCAGAGTGGAAACCTGAGAGATCCTAAAGTTGAGGTTAAAGAAGAGATAAAAGAGAAGAAGGATGAGGATGGGGGGATGGAGGAGTCAGAGCTTCTAAAGGAACATAAAGATCTGTACCAGGACACCATGGTGGAGTCATCCAGCTACAGGAACCCACCAGAGAGATGTCCCCGTCCTCTGTATTCCCGGGATTCCACACAGGAAGGTCACACCATCCCTCACCATCATCAGGTAGATGATGACAATTATTGGTAGTTGTGATTTATACACAGCATGTTTGTTACAATGAATGTTTTATTATATCTTTCAGAGTGGAATCCTCGGGGATGATAATATTGATGTTAAAGAAGAGTATAAAGAGGAGGATGAGGAGTATGGAGTGATGGAGGAGTTTTCAGAAGGACACAAGGATATGATGGAGCCACCTAATACCAGGAACCCACCAGAGAGATGTCCCCGTCCTCTGTATTCCCGGGATTCCACACAGGAAGGTCACACCATCCCTCACTGTTACAAGGTTGGTGGGATGGAGAATCTAGAGCATGGATTCATAGAGACAATGTGTGGAGTTTTTATGTGATGTAACAATATTAACGCTTATGTCTTACAGATGATATTTTCTTTCCTTCTCTTGGTTTAGGTTGAAGATCTGATGTATATAAAAGTTGAGGTGAAAGCAGAAGAAGAAGAGGCGTATGTGAGGGATGATCAGCAGTCTATGGAGGAGGATGGAATAACGGGGACATTTATAGAGGAGGACACTCCTACAGAGATCAGCACAGGTGGGTCATGAACACTAAATCCATTCCTCCACCCATACTGCTCACTGATTGGTCCAGAGTAGGGCGGGGACTGGGTGATATCAGCCTGTAATCCCCTGGTCACTTTCCTGAGCTGTGTTCCCCGTCCTGTATTCCTGGATTTCTCTCGGATAATCTTCCTTCTCTGTGCTGCAGACACAATTTATGTATCTAGACTGGATTTATGGAGGTTCTGGGGTTCAGCTGGCAGTAAAATGTTGATTTTTCCTATAAGCATTGCATAATGTAGGCACCCAGGACATGTGACTGGGGTCTCCTGCCTTGTGCCTGACTCTTCCAGGGGGCCTTCTCTGTTATCTGCTGGCTGTGCCGGGTGGAGGGATATGTCTGTAGTGTCTCAGACCCAAGTCACTGAGTGCAGTCTCAGGAGATGGGAGGCAAGTAACCGTTTAAGGACCTTTCATTACTGAATAACAATATTATAATTCCTGACCATTATACTATACAGGTGAAACTCGAACAATGAGAATATGGTGCAAAAGTTCATTTATTTCAGTGCAGCAACTTAAAAGGTGAAACTAATATATGAGACTCATTCCATGCAAAGCAAGATAGTTCAAGCCGTGATTTGTCATCATTGTGATGATTATGGCTTACAGCTCATGAAAACCCCAAATCCACAATCTCAGAAAATGAGAATATTCCATGCAATCAATAAAACAAGGATTGTACATAGAACAATATCGCACCTCTGAAAAGTAGAAGCTGCATATGTACTCAGTACTTGGTTTGGGCCCCTTTTGCAGCAATTACTGCCTCAATGCGGCGTGGCATGGAAGCTATCAGCCTGTGGCACTGCTGAGGTGTTATGGAAGACCAGGATGCTTCAATAGCGGCCTTCAGCTCTTCTGCATTGTTCAGTCTCATGTCTCTCATCTTTCTCTTGGCAATGCCCCATAGATTCTCTATGGGGTTCAGGTCAGGCGAGTTTGCTAGCCAATCAAGCACAGTAATCCCACAGTCATTGAACCAGTTTTTGGTGCTTTTGGCAGTGTGGGCGGTGCCAAGTCCTGCTGGAAAATGAAGTCAGCATCCCCATAAAGCTTGTCTGCGGAAGGAAGCATGAAGTGCTCCAAAATCTCCTGGTAGACAGCCGCGTTGACCTTGGACCTAATGAAGCACAGTGGACCAACACCAGCAGATGACATGGCCCCCCAAATCAACACAGACTGTGGAAACTTCACACTGGACTTCAAGCATCTTGCAGTGTGTGCCTCTCCATTCTTCCTCCATTCTCGGGGTCCTTGGGCCTCTCCATTCTTCCTCCATACTCGGGGTCCTTGGGCCTCTCCATTCTTCCTCCATACTCGGGGTCCTTGGGCCTCTCCATTCTTCCTCCATACTCGGGGTCCTTGGGCCTCTCCATTCTTCCTCCATACTCAGGGTCCTTGGGCCTCTCTATTCTTCCTCCATACTCTGGGTCCTTGGGCCTCTCCATTCCTCCTCCATACTCTGGGTCCTTGGGCCTCTCCATTCCTCCTCCATACTCGGGGTCCTTGGGCCTCTCCATTCCTCCTCCATACTCGGGGTCCTTGGGCCTCTCCATTCTTCTTCCATACTTTGGGTCCTTGGGCCTCTCCATTCTTCCTCCATACTCGGGGGTCCTTGGGCCTCTCCATTCTTCCTCCATACTCGGGGTCCTTGGGCCTCTCTATTCTTCCTCCATACTTGGGGTCCTTGGGCCTCTCCATTCTTCCTCTATACTCGGGATCATTGGGCCTCCATTCTTCCTCCATACTCGGGGTCCTTGGGCCTCTTCCTCCATACTCGGGGTCCTTGGTTTCCAAATGAGATGCAAAAGTTGCTCTCATCAGAAAAGAGGACTTTGGACCACTGAGCAACAGACCAATATATACTCTGTTGTACATTACATACTCCTGACCCCAGCACTATATACTCTATGTTGTACATTACATACTCCTGACCCCTGCACTATATACTCTATGTTGTACATTACATACTCCTGACCCCTGCACTATATACTCTATGTTGTACATTACATACTCCTGACCCCTGCACTATATACTCTATGTTGTACATTACATACTCCTGACCCCTGCACTATATACTCCATGTTGTACATTACATACTCCTGACCCCTGCAGTATATACTCTACAGTGGATATAAAAAAGTCTACACACGCCTGTGTCAGGTTTCTGTGATGTAAAAAAATTAGACAAAGAAAAATGATTTCAGAACTTTTCCACCTTTAATGTGACCTATAAACTGTACAACTCAAATGAAATATAAATTGAAATCTTTTAGGGGGGAAGTAAACAAAAAAATACTAAAATAATGTGGTTACATAAGTGTGCACACCCTCTTTATAACTGGGGATGTAGCTGTGTTTAGAATTAAGCAATCACAATCATGGTAAATAGGAGTCAGTACACACCCGCCATCATTTAAAGTGCCTCTGAATAACCCCAAATAAAGTTCAGCTTTTCTAGTCTGTCTTTCCTGACATTTTCTTAGTCGCATCCTACAGCAAAAGCCATGGTCATGGTTTTTATATCCACTGTATGTTGTACATTCCATACTCCTGACCCCTGCACTATATACTCTATGTTGTACATTACATACTCCTGACCCCTGCACTATATACTCTATGTTGTACATTACATCCTCCTGACCCCTGCACTATATACTCTATGTTGTACATTACATCCTCCTGACCCCTGCACTATATACTTTATGTTGTGCATTACATACTCCTGACATCTGCTCTCCCCCCACTGCTATATATACACATAATATGGATTCTCTTTTGTTACACCCATCTCCTACCAGCTGGACATTTTATATCGGATGATGTGATTGGAGCACAGACTTTTACATGGTGATAATAATGTGATAACATCCTCTAACTTTGGACCCTTAAACAGAAAGTGATAATGAGGGAGGAGTCAATACCCAAATGATGGTGGTCTTCAGGATCAGTCCAGTCTTCATCTTGGTTGTTCTCCCCCATCCTCACTCTCTGACCTCTGGTGGGGCTCAGCCCCGCTGTTCTTCATGACTAAATCATGGAGTAAATAAGGAAGTGCAGTACTTCTTGTGTTGGGAAGATGGCGTTGAGTGATAGAGGGGGTGGGGACCCTCGTCCTATAATCCCCTCATCACTGTTCCTCCTATAAAAGACAGTTCTGGTTGTTTCCTCACTCTCTGACTAAGGTCCATGAATAAAGAAATGACCTGGTAGGAGATCAGAGGAGCCATTTCCTAGTTCCCTTGAGGGTGGAATTGTAAGCTCCTCAGAGACCAAGCTGCCTGATGTGGGCGGAGTCCTGGTTTGGGGGAACCAATCAGCTCCTGTCTAGTAATCCTCTTTGCCTTTGTATTTTAGTCCATAGCCGGGAGATGAGGAAAACCTCCGAGGATTGTCTCACTTTGTCTCCAGACTGGAAAGTAGAAGATGAGGGCATCACACAGTATAGTCCAGGAGAAAACCCGGCTCCCTCCAATGTCCATCCGGCACCACCCAGTGTAGATGGACCATCGGATTCCTTGTATCCTGAGGAACCTCAGACTGTGCGGGACCGGGCCGGCCTTCCAACAGGGAAGAAGTTCTCCTGTACTAAGTGCGGGAAGGGTTTCCATTATAGATCCCGTCTTAATGAGCATAATAGATCTCACACGGGGGAGAAGCCGTATTCCTGTCCAGAGTGTGGGAAATGTTTTTCAGTGAAGTTTCATCTTTACAGACATGAAAGATCTCACACAGGGGAGAAGCCATATTCCTGTCCTGAGTGTGGGAAATGTTTCCCCTATAAATCAAATCTTAATGTGCATAAAAGTACTCACACGGGAGAAGCCGTATTCCTGTCCTGAGTGTGGGAAATGTTTTGCACAAAAATCAGACCTTGTCAAACATGAAAGGTCTCACACAGGTGAGAAGCCGCATTCCTGTCCTGAGTGCGGGAAATGTTTTTCACAGAAGTCCAATCTTTACAAACATCAGAGATCTCACACAGGGGAGAAGCCATATTCCTGTTCTGAGTGTGGAAAGTGTTTTTCAGTGAAGTCCAGTCTTTACACACATCAAAGATCTCACGCGGGAGAAGCCATATTCCTGTCTTGAGTGCAGGATATTATTTCAATGAAGTCCAGTCTTTACCAGCATCTGAGATCTCATACAGGTGAGAAGCCTTATTCCTGTCCTTAGTGTGGGAAAAGTTTTTCACAGAAGTCCAGTCCTTACACACATCAGAGATCTCACACGGTGGAAAAGCCGTATTCCTATCCTGAGTGTGGGAAATGTTTTTCACTGAAGTCCGATTATTATATACATCAGAGAACTCACACGGGGGAGAAGCCATATTCCTGTCCTGAGTGCCGGAAATGTTTTTCAGATACGTCCAGTCTTCATAGACACAAGAGATCTCACATGAGGGAGAAGCCATATTCCTGTCCTCAGTGCGGGAAATGTTTTTCACAGAAGACTGATCTTCGCAGACATCAGAAATTTCACACAGCGGAGAAGCTGTATTCCTGTCCAGAGTGCGAGAAATGTTTTTTATACAAGGTCAGGCTTCACACACATCAGAGATCTCACATGCGGGAGAAGCCACTTTCCTGTCCTGAGTGAGGGAAATGTTCCTCACTGAAGTCCTGTCTTCCTGTACATCAGGGGTCCCACACAACCCTGGAGGTGTATTAGTGCCTTGAGTGCGGGAAATGTCTTCTAGATGAATGTTGCTGGACATCCCAGATCTCATGTGGGGAAGAAGCACACCCTGATATACACCTCAGATATACTCCATGGCTGATCTTCATCATGGAAGGAACAGTTGATAAGGAGATGAGAGGCCCCCAAAGACATGGATGAAGTGCAGTAAATGTCGGGGTGCAGAGTGGTCAGTAGATCCTGGAAATGAAGGACACAACTTCAGCCCTTCTTGGGTGTCGGAGTTGCGTTTCCTGATAATGATATAGCGGGTTACAGAGCTAGAAGCCGGGAGAGCCCAGATCTCGTTATCGGGGAACTTTACACAGACAACAAGAACTTCTGAAGTTGATGTCCTTCATTTCAAGGCTCTACAGAACAGTGGGGACCCCGAAGCGTCTCTCTGTCTTCAGTCCATCCTTCTCCCATCCCCCAACAGGAGGGAAGGAGAACTCCGCCCCAAACTAGGGGGGAACTTTCCTCTCATTATTTCCCTTGGCTTCTGTGTGGGTTTGGGTGGTTGGAGGAGTGCGGCACGAGAGGGAACACAGCTTGTTGTTCTATGTCTACATATGGGGTCTGGGTAGAGGGGATCCACCGGAAAATATTTCTACTCTTTGATTTTCTGCAAATCGTTTCTGTTTTCACTTTGAAGGGCGATATTATGTGTGGTTTGTAAAAAGGATTGGCCCAATAGATACCACCCCACTTACAGAATAGATGAACTAATATGACCAGCATTCATTCAGCCATGTCACATGTTGTGATCTTTTCTACAATACTTTGTTATAATAATGGAACACGTTGTGTATTGTATTGTACACCAATAATGACTCCGCCCCCACATTCCAGACAAGGGATCTTCCTGACCAATCAGATTCCTTCCTTTGTTATTTCCTGATTCTATGATTACAATCTTGTTAGAAGTAAAACTATCATAAAGAATTTATTGAGTGAAAAAAATTGTGTGTGTCGGGGCCAGGATGGGGATCTTTGGGGCCCAAACATTTCTCACAGGAGACACTTTACAAGCCTTTACAGGTCATCCAGTTTCTGGTTCACCATGAATAATGGCCCAGAGTGCAGGGGTCAGGAGACTACTTCATACAGCCCTGAAAACAACGTGCAGTGGTCAGGTGTTACATCCCAGAGTACAGAGTGTAGTGGTCAGGAGTATGTGATTTACCTCCCAGAGTACAGAGTGTAGTGGTCAGGAGTATGTGATTTACATCCCAGAGTACAGAGTCTGGTGGTCAGGAGTATGTGATTTATATCCCAGAGTACAGAGTGTAGTGGTCAGGAGTATGTGATTTACATCCCCGAGTACAGAGTGCAGTGGTCAGGAGTATGTGATTTACATCCCCGAGTACAGAGTGTAGTGGTCAGGAGTATGTGATTTACATCCCAGAGTGCAGTGGTCAGGAGTATGTGATTTCCATCCCAGAGTACAGAGTGCAGTGGTCAGGAGTATGTGATTTCCATCCCAGCGTACAGAGTGCAGTGGTCAGGAGTATGTGATTTCCATCCCATAGTACAGAGTGTAGTGGTCAGGAGTATGTGATTTCCATCCCAGAGTACAGAGTGCAGTGGTCAGGAGTATGTGATTTCCATCCCAGAGTACAGAGTGCAGTGGTCAGGAGTATGTGATTTCCATCCCAGAGTACAGAGTGCAGTGGTCAGGAGTATGTGATTTCCATCCCAGAGTACAGAGTGCTGTGGTCAGGATTATGTGATTTACATCCCAGAGTACAGAGTGTAGTGGTCAGGAGTATGTGATTTCCATCCCAGAGTATAGAGTGTAATGGTCAGGAGTATGTGATTTCCATCCCAGAGTACAGAGTGTAGTGGTCAGGAGTATGTGATTTCCATCCCAGAGTATAGAGTGTAGTGGTCAGGAGTATGTGATTTCCATCCCAGAGTATAGAGTGTAGTGGTCAGGAGTATGTGATTTCCATCCCAGAGTACAGAGTGTAGTGGTCAGGAGTATGTGATTTCCATCCCAGAGTACAGAGTGTAGTGGTCAGGAGTATGTGATTTCCATCCCAGAATGTAGTGGTCAGGAGTATGTGATTTCCATCCCAGAGTGCAGGGGTCAGGAGTATGTGATTTCCATCCCAGAGTACAGAATGTAGTGGTCAGGAGTATGTGATTTACATCCCAGAGTACAGAATGTAGTGGTCAGGAGTATATGATATACAGAGTGAAGTAGTCAGATGTAGTATGTGATGTACAGCGCACAGTGGGTAAGATCATGTCTTATACAGCCTCAGCAAAAAGAGTGCATTGGTCAGGAACATGTCGCATACAGCCCATCATGCAGAGTGCAGTGGGCAGGAGCATTTAATATACAGCTCTGTGTACAGAGTGCAGTGGTCATGAGTATATCTTAGGTCTTTGTACAGAGTACACTGGTCAGGAACAGGTCATATACAGCTCTGTGTAGAGTGCAGTGGTAAGGAGTATATCATATACAGCTCTGTGTACAGAGTGTAGTGGTCAGGTTTATATCTTAGGCTTCTGTGCAGAGTGTAGTGGTCAGGTTTATATCTTAGGCCTGTGTACAGAGTGCAGTATTCAGGAGTATATCATATACAGTCCTATGTACAGAGTGCAGTGGTCAGGATTATATCTTAGGCCTGTGTACAGAGCGCAGTGGTCAGGAGTATGTCATATACTGCCCAGCATGCATAGTACATTGGTCAGGATTTTGTGATATACAGTCCTCTGTGCAGCAACCCCCCCGATACTCCCTTGAGCCCCATCCTGATCCAGCGATGTGCACAAGATCCTTGGCAGTCTGGGGATTCTCCCTCCTCATTGGCTGAGACAGAAGCAGGGGCCATTTTTTGTTTTAAAAGAAACACAATGTTGTCTTTACAATAGCTTTAAGTCTCATTTACTAATGGACACGACACCCTCTGACACCCACAGACCGTAGACAAAGCAAAAGTAACAAATAAATGTGACAGCAAATATCCAACCCAACAACCTGACTATAATACACTGTGTACAAATGGAGGGAAGCTGACATACACCGGGCAGACCCAGGACTGGGACTGGGAATCAGGGGAGCAGAGATGGGGGAACAGGATGCAGGAAACCAGAATCAGGGAAAAGTATACAAGATACAGGATCCAGCAGGGAAGAGGCTCACAGGCAGACCACTGAGGCACTGATGAAAACTACGGGGGGATTATATACCTTCCCAGCAGCCAGCATCAGGTGGCAATGTCTCCTCTCTACTTCCTCCCAACTCACCTCTCACCCAGAGCTTCCTGTCTGTACCTGACATCCCTTCCCATCTGTACCTGATATCACTTCCTGTCTGTACCCAACATCACTTCCTGTCTATACCTGACATCCCTTCCCATCTGTACCTGACATCACTTCCTGTCTGGATAGAAGGGAGATCACCACCTGGTGGAACTCAGAGGAACTGCAGCTCTAAGAAATGTCTCATAGTTTGAACCTTGTTGTTGTTTCCAAGTGTTCTCCAATGTTCATGTCCATGTCTGGCAGGTTCCAGGACTCTTCAGAGTGGCAGTGAGGTGATGACTCCGGAACACTCTCTGGGTTCCATCACCAGGCACTGCAATTATACCCGACTGCTGGGAGCCGGCATCTCCTTTCCTACAGTGAAAGTATAATTCTGACATCAGCAGAGAGGCAGCGGGAGGGTGGTACCACCACTGACCACCAATGCTGGGCTGGGGGTACACTTTGTTCTCACTGACACCAATGATGGATGTCAAGGAAATCATGCCCATGGTGACTGGCTAACTGGAGTGAGATCCTTGATTGGTGGAGAAGGAATGAGGGTTGAGCTTTCTCTGAATTCTCATCTGTTGACAATTGATGGACTGATCTGAATTCTGTGTGAAATATATCCGGTTGTTAATGATTGGCTGGAAATCAGGTGGCCACACCCCTAACTGATGACTCCTCATCTGTCGGCAGGTTTCCCCACTGACAGCTGAATGTCCACAAAAGAATTGTCAGCAATTACAAATTGTGGAAAACCCCTCAGAATGTCTCTGAGAAGAAATGATATTTTATCTTCTCTCCAACTCAGACTATATTTGTCTTAGACGTAAGAGGCCCAAAATCCCGAGTCCCTGTCAGGTCTGAGCTCCAGCCGGATACAATCACCTTCTCCACTCACATAGTTTGCTTTTGTAAATGAAGTGAGTACAGAATTGAGGAAAGCGAGGACACCCGGCAACAATGGGATTCTGTCCTATCTCCTGCACCCGGAGCAAATGAACAACATGTACCAGCCTTCCCAGCCCCATCAATGTACACTGTGGAGGCATCTTGTATGTAGACTCTGGATTCAACAAAACCAGCAGCCTGGCCATTCAGGAACGTACCATTGTTCAGTTCTGGGGGGGAAACAAACATCTCTCATGGAAAGGAGCTCTGGGGAGTCAACAGACCAATCTTTCATCTATACATACGTTTCCATCTCTCCACATCACTCCATTCTTTTTCTGGACAAAACCATTATAAATATCAGCGACAGATTTACAAATCTAGGATTTTACAATGAGAACACAATGTCACAAGGGATCTATAAAAGATTTTATCCGGACACAAGATCCCATTGTAAGAAAGGAATTCTGAATATGAACAGCGACTGTTATGTGGGATCCCATTATATTCAGGGCGGGGAAATGTATCTTTTATATTTTACTGAAACCTTAGATAATAAATTACATTTATGTCCCAGAAATTAACTTTACTGTGTTTTTAACTGAAATTGTACCTTTCATAAATCATTGCACTAATATTGTGTAAAATAATAAAACTCATAAAACATCAGAACTGCTAACAATTTATCCTCTAGTGTGTCTAGAGAAGTCCTGGAGGCTGGCATGGGAGGAGGAGACCAGGGAACTAGAGAGAAGGAGGTCTTGTGAGGAGCGGAGTGTGCGTGTTGGGCGGTACTTGGATATTAGGTCAGTGATGTAGTTCGGGGCAGTATGGTGGACGGCTTTGTATGTCAGTGTAAGAATTTTGAATTTCATCCGTTGTGCAATCAGAAGCCAGTGGAGGGATTGGCAGAGGGGGGTGGCGTAAATGGAGCCGTTGGAAAGGTGAATGAGTCTGGCTGCCGTATTCAGGATGGACTGAAGCAGGGATAGCCAGTGGCAAGGCAGGCCAGTGAGGAGGGAGTTGCAGTAGTCGAGTCGTGATATGATGAGGGAGTGGATGAGCTGTTTAGTGGTTTCTGGGGTTAGGAACGTGCGGATTTTGGCGATGTTGCGGAGGTGGAGTCTGCACGAGTTTGTTAAAGATTGGACTTGGGGCTGGAAGGATAGGTTGGAGTCCAGAATGACACCAAGTACTCTGGCCTGCGGGGCGGGTTTGATGGTGGAGTTGTTAGATGTGATAGAGAAGTCAATGGGGGGTGGTGTCCGGGCTGGGAAACACGGTTTTGGAGAGGTTCAGTTTAAGGAAGTGGAGCGACATCCAGTCTGATATGTCGCTCAGTAAGTGTGTGATTCGGGCGGAGACTGAGGGGGTGAGGTGAGGGGTAGAGAGATAGATTTGTGTGTCGTCGGCATAGAGGTGGTAGTTGGAGCCGTGAGAGTGTATGAGTTGGACCCCTTCTCTTCTCCATCTACACCTCCTCCCTTGGCCGAGGATGGAGCCTTAAGGGACCCCAACAGAGAGGGGGAGTGAGGGGGAGGTGGTAGCATTATTCTTTATGCTTCGTCTGATCAGGATGGCGGTCATTTCTCCCTGAACACGGAGCGCCCTAAACACGAGGTAAACGTGGTGCAGCATTGAGCCCTGTCCAGCTGTAGTGTAGACTTTGACAGGCTGCAGGCAGCGTGGCTGGATGCTGTACCTGTGCCTACCAGGTGTATTATAATGCCAGCATTGAACCCACAGGGGCTGGACCCCCCCATGTACAAGGGGCCTAAGAGACACAATCAGCTGGTGTCCCATTCCACCAGACCCCTATAACTGGAAGAGGACATTTTTGGGGGGATGTGTTGTAGAAGAACCCAGACCACGGTATTGTGTGATGAAATTATAATTCAACTTAAAGTGTCAATATATGTGACACTTTAACAACAGAAGAAAAGAGATAGATTGTTTACATTTCAAGGATCTCAGCTATGCTAAGAAACTGATTAACATATGACATGCCCTTCATTAATATCAGCCCCGCCCACTTATGTGACCCTCTAAACATCCAAATCCCTGGAAATTCCCAGAAGACACTTTCATCTTTTATCCATAACAAGCTGATTAGGTACAAGAGAACCCCGAGCCCCTCCTACTCATTCCCACACAACAAGTCCATGTCACCATCTACAAGGTAAGAGGACCTGAAGGAGAACAAGACCATGACCACCAGGACCATCGCCTGACTGAAGCCATGCTCACATTTCTTTCTAATGCTGCTTCTATGGTCTCCTCAGATACAGATTTGGCAGATGTACATTAGTGGAACCCTTTCACTCCGGCCAACGTAAGGTTTCCATCAGCAGCAGCATGGCCTTATAGCTACAGCACCCGGGGGTTGTCTACATTTGTTAGGCCAACTGTCAGATTTCTGGTAGAAGTGGTTCAGCCGCACTGAAGGTCCTCCCCCCACCATGTATACTGGGCTCAGCTGTCCCTCCTGCAAGCCCAAGACAGACATGGTGGGTGTCAGCGATGAGAGCAGGAGATCAGCAAACATCTGATCTCTCCTTCAGTGAATGAATGTGGGAGGTGGGAGATTATGTCATTTCTGGGTTCATCGCTGTCATTCTCCAGTCACTATGGTTTGGGAAGAAGCTGATTAGGCATGATCTGTTCTTGACCATCTTTTTTGGGGTACAGAGGTGACATTAGGGTTCTAATAATGTTCAGACGTCTCTTTAAAGAGGATCTGTGACCAGAAATATGTATCAACCCCCTATCTGATAGAAGCCATGTTAAGTGAAAAAAGAGTTGAAAAAAATTTAAGTAACACTATAAAAATAAAAAAAACCACAAAACAAATCACACAACACATTTTATATATCATTGCACAAGTGAGAGTGAGAACAATCATTCTGAGGCCATCGTTCACGGATAACTATCTGAACTGATAACCTATAAAGGCTCTTAAAGCGTCAACTTTGAACAATTTTTGGTTCTGAAGTTTGTCACCATTTCACAAGTACGCAGTTTGTAAAGTTTGACATGTTTGGTATCTATATACTTGATGACAACCCCATATTTTATATTTCACCAAACAAATTGGGTCATATATTGTGTTCTTTGTGCACTAACATTATCTTTTTTTTACAGAAAATATGTATTTGATAAACAGCTGTACTAATATTCTGTGACATGAAAAATGGCAACTGCCACCATTATATTCTCCAGAGTCTCTGCTTTCAGATAATAAAAAGAAATGTTTGGGCTTTAACTAATCATATGGCCTAAAATATGAATTTAACAAAAAACAAAAGCAAAATAAACTCTGGCAGTGAAAGAAAATACATCAATATATAACATTTCAAAATCAAAACTATGGTAGCAACTAATGGCTTAAGAAGCAAACCCACCATATTACTCAACCAGGTTCCAACTAAACCCACCCAAAACATTGGATCCCACCTCCTCCCACCCAGGTTCCTGTTGGAACTCCTTTACCTTGTGTAGATATCCCCTTCTGAGATCCTCATGATCTAATATAAACGTACAACACTCTCCATCTGACACCATTTGTAGACTCCACCTTGGTCTTCCAAAAGATAGTAAGCTGTTAAGCAGTTCTGTGACACCATCTTAGGTGGTGGAGCCACTTCTGCTGTCAGCTCTGCTATACCATCAATGGTGTCATTGGTTATCTGATCCATGACTCCAGTACACCAGTTCATCTTACTTATCTTAGATTCCCCATCCCGTCTATAAAGGGCTCACTGCATAAAGCATCTCCAATCCATAGAAAATGTTTCTTCTCAATGGAAGGCCAGTAGAGTATTGGGAGAAATTGAGGCTTTCCCTTACAGATACGGGGGGGGGGGGCAAAATAACCTAATGTACATCTATGGGTGCAATTGAAGGGAAGCCATTTTAGGGTGCTCCTTCCACACAGGAAGCAAATGTTATCTGGAAGGACTAGGAATCCATTGGACCAATGGGGATTAAACATTCTGCAATTACATTGAGAAACCATGAAATGTTACTGGCCTGTGATTGGCTCTCCTATTGTTAGTGAAGTAAGTGAGACTCCCCTTGTTGGTGTCATTAATGGAATTTCAGAAACCATGTGAAATGTTTCTTCCAAATCCAAAAAGGTGATCCCCTTGGGAAAGTACCCATCCTACTATTCCTGATATGAGGTTGTAGTCCCTGCTACTACAGGAAATATGTGGGCAATCATTTACACCTTTTACAGCAGGACAGCAAATATCAGAACTCAATTCAAACAGAAGACCAACAGCAGGAAGTCTGCTAACTGAATGTGTAATGCAATCTGTCATTAGCATTCCCAGAGTTCCCTCTGCAACATAGTTGTATCGCTGTTGGTCCTGTCTGTAGATCTGTTATTTCCCACCTTCTGTAACAGGGTGACAACCCTGATCATTCTGCAGGAACATTACACAGCAGCGTTGTCACCCTGTACAGGGAAGTCTTAGATAGATTATAAGTAAAGTCCAACTTCAGCTAACACTTCTACAGCAGTTACTACAACAGGTATTCTATAACGATCAACCCACCATATGAATGGAAGTTGACAGTTGTAAGCACCCCCAGCAGTCTTATATGGTGTTTCCCAACCACCCAAATTTAATTTTTGCCAAAAAGCTTGGCCTTCTACACGAAGCAGAAAAAACAGATCTACTGGGAGGGTCAACAGGTAATAAAAATGTTACAAGGGGAGACTTGGAAAAACATAAACCGTTTATGTTAATGACAGATTCTACCATTTATGTAATTATTGATTTTGCCCATTGTTACACTTTAGTGCCGATGTCTTAGCATTTCCAGGAATAATTAGTGCTCTTTGCACACTTTGCCCCAAAAAGGGACCCGTTCATTCAGAGTCATTAAGGTGAACCCCAATAAGAGGAATTTCAGTCTCCCAGAAGAAGTGGTAGGAATATGACCACACACTTAGCACTTTGTAAGTTCAGATCTCTTGCAGTTGTACTGTGTGAATAGTTTATGGAGATGAGCAATAGTGGACAAAACAAAAAAAGATAACAAGGACATCCAATCTTCACCTGATAGAATCCCTTTTGAGAAAACCAGATGAAACATAAGTGGTCAGCTGGGATTAGGTGGTACTGTTGAATATGTCCCCTAAAACAGCATTAACTCCGTGTTGGAAGGCCTACGCCAGCTTAAGAAGTTACTCTCTAACCAGAGACCTCTATCTGGCTGGTATCGCAGCTACAGACCTGCCTGCAAAGTTGTCATCCATGAGAGAAGATGGAACATGGAAAGGAGGCATTGATCATGGGAGAGGAGGTGGAACATGTAATGGGAGGTGTGGACAAGGTGGGCTTAGCTGGAACCCTCAAGCCTAGCTTATGATGTATCAGTTCTCAAAAGAACCTGGAATGGACTCTCCTAATGAGGTTTCAGAGGCGTGGCAAGAAGCCATTGGACCCCATCCTAGACTCTGGTACTGAGGCATTGTTGGTCATATTCTGGCAATGAAGAAAACACATGGGAACATAGCTCAGTTAGTGAATGATGAAAATGCATTACATGTTCAATGCTCCATAAAAAAGGATAAAGATGAGAATAAGGAATACAGTTCAGTCATTGCTGCTTTTCTGAAGAAATGTCCATAGGTAAAATATTCACAGGCCTTCTAGATGTGTTTCTGATGGACATAAGCACTAAAACCAATGAATCCGATCATTAGAGTCCTGTTTGTTCAAAGTTTTTTTTTTTTAAGTAGCATCATGTCTTCCCTAGTTTGTGGGAAGACATTGGGCCTGTGAGCCTAATGGGACAGCTGTGACTTCTTTAATATTGCCCCTTCTGGAGTTTCCTCTATGCAGCTCAAGCTTGTGAATCCTCTGGTGATAGATTAGCCCGGCCTTACCTGTAAAAGCTTTGTCACATTCTGAACATTAATATGGCTTCTCTCCAGTGTGAACCCTCTCATGTATGACAAGGTTTCCTCTCTGTTTAAAAGTTTTATCACATTCAGAACACTGATATGACTTCTCTCCAGTGTGAATCCTCTGGTGTGTGATAAGATATGACTTATGTGCAAAAGCTTTGTCACATTCAGAACACTGATATGACTTCTCTCCAGTGTGAATCCTCTGGTGTGTGTTAAGACTTGACTTCTGTGTAAAAGTTTTGTCACATTCAGAACACTGATATGACTTCTCTCCAGTGTGAATCCTCTGGTGTGTGATAAGATATGACTTCCATGTAAAAGCTTTGCCACATTCAGAACACTGATATGGCTTCTCTCCAGTGTGAATCCTCTGGTGTTTGATAAGATCTGACTTATGTGTAAAAGCTTTGCCACATTCAGAACACTGATATGACTTCTCTCCAGTGTGAACCCTCTGGTGTATGATAAGCTTTGTCTTGGTTAAAAAAGCTTTGTCACATTCAGAACACTGATATGGCTTCTCTCCAGTGTGAATCCTCTGGTGTGTGTTAAGACTTGACTTATGTGCAAAAGCTTTGTCACATTCAGAACACTGATATGACTTCTCTCCAGTGTGACTCCTCTGGTGTATGATAAGATGTGACTTCCATGTAAAAGCTTTGTCACATTCAGAACACTGATATGGCTTCTCTCCAGTGTGAATCCTCTGGTGTGTGATAAGACTTGACTTATGTGCAAAAGCTTTGTCACATTCAGAACACTGATATGACTTCTCTCCAGTGTGACTCCTCTGGTGTATGATAAAATGTGATTTCCATGTAAAAGCTTTGTCACATTCAGAACACTGATATGGCTTCTCTCCAGTGTGAACCTTCTGGTGTCTGATAAGACTTGACTTCCGTGTAAAAGCTTTGTCACATTCAGAACACTGATATGGCTTCTCTCCAGTGTGAACCTTCTGGGGTGTGATATGTTTTGCCTCCATTGTAAAATCTTTGTCACGTTCCAAACAAGAAATAGCTTGAAATGACTCCTCTTATGTATACTTGGGTTGGACTTTACTGTAAAGCAATTGTCACTTCCAGAGCACTGAAATGACTTTTCTCATGTTGTCCTCTGAGGTTGGATCAGTGTTGAAGAGGACACAAAGCACTTATGACATTTAGAACACGGATATGATTTGTGTCCTGTGTGAATCCTCCAGTGAACTGCAATAAAAACATTCAGTCAATTAAGACACCCAGATGTTTGGTTTCCCATGTGACTGAGATGTATTCACGAAGACCAGCATGACCGAGAATATGGTTCATCAATCCACCTGTACAAAAAAAATAAAAATCAGAATTCTATATAAAAGGGCTAAAGTTGGTTTTTATTTTTAATGATCATTAATAAATATATCTTATATATCATCGCAGGATGTGTCAGCATTATGGTTGTCCTCAAAGGGCCAGTTGTAATTGTAAGACTAGATGTCCAGAGCACCTCACCCCCCCATTACATCAGATGCCAAGAACCCCACACCCACCCTAACATCACCGTGCACCTCCTTTGGGGGCAGAGCTGGAAAGAAGAAAGTGCAGGGTCTGGAGGAGGACCAGAGGAGGAGTTGACTCAATTACCAGAGTCTCCTAAATGCTGAGACCAAGGGAGGTGGAGATGAGGGGATGCTGCAGCTGCACTGAGAGGTGCAGGATTTGGCATAGGAGTTCTTTTCTCCTCTCTGCTGCCGACTGCTGAGACAAGGTGGGGAGGAGACAAGGGGTACCTGCAGGAGAGGTGCAAGGGCCACATGAAATAACTTAGAGGGCAGGATCTGGATACAGGTGTTTGACACCTGTGTTATATATATAGAAAGCATATGTACATCATCATTTGTATATATATATATATATATATATATATATATATATATATATATATAATATTTTTTTTAATTAAACTAAATTGTATTATTTAAGTTTTTAAGTGCACACAGTATATCCAACATTCAGCCCAGACAATGGAGTCATACATTCTAATGTATAAGCAGTTGTGGCAATGTTACAGATCATACAGAACAATAACTTGCTTTGTCTCTGGTGTCACTTTTACTTTCTATAAACAAATGAAAAGAGAAAAAAGAAGCAACGTAGAACAATTCACCTGTACATGGCAAGTAACTCTCTCCAGTACATACATAGATAGCTGACACCGTTCAAGTAGGCCTGTGTCTACAGGATCATACACCAAGTATCAGCCTCCAATGTAGTTACCATTTAGTAGGGTACAGTTGGCCGGGTCCATTTTTAGGGGCCTAAAAAAGTTAAACCTATAAAAACCTATGACAAATGAAGTATGGGGAGTGAGTACCGGAGTATCCAGCCAGTTCTGCCAGAGAGCCATAAGTCTCCTAGGAGAAGTTAGGTTTTCATGTATTATTATGGGGTTCACCTGCTCAATCCATGCCTGGTGGGAGTATGAGTTGATAACCAGAATGCTTGGATTCGATTTGCAGGTTCGTTCAGAAAGTGCATCTAAGGATCCAAAAATTGCAAGCTTAGTCTCAGCTAGGGAGAGACTTTGTTCAATTAAAAGAAAAACTTCAAAGACAAGTGAGAAAATTGTAAATGAGAAGCTGAGAGAGGAGCTAAAAACACTAAAAATACCCCCAAAGATCTATCCTAGAAATTCAGTCTAAAATGTAACAATTACACCAAGAAAACCCTCAACTGAGGGAAGAGATAATGACACCAAAGATACAAATAGAGCTCAACAATCAGGAAAGAGAATCAAAGAGGATGATTTATACAAAGTACCCATCAAGGAACAACAGACCGGTGAGACCAATCAGCTTCCGAAATGTAACAAGACAAAGACCAGCAATAGCCAAGACAACTCTACTAATCCTGAGACCACAAATAGTGATGGCCGAACACCCCCCTGTTCAGGTCGCGGTCAAACATCAGAACCTACAGAATGTTCTACAGTGAATGTCAAACACAAAGGACTGAGAGGTGTCTTACCGCATCTGAGTATGAAGATACCGCTCAGTTACTAATATCCGGCATGAGTTATGTGATGAAGTCACGGTGTATTTTAGTAGTGAGACATTCATTCATGCTCCTGGTGTCAGTGGGGCTCCCCGCTGACAGCTGAATGTCAAAAGAATTGTCAGCATTGCCCAGCAATTAAAAAAAAAAACAAGCCCATCGAGACTGGTATGGATTTTTAGAGGAACCTTCCATGACAATTTTTTTTACCGGGCACTTTTACCCCCTTCCTGCCCAGGCCAATTTTCAGGTTTCAGCGCTCTCACACTTTGAATGACAATTGCGCGGTCATACAACATTGTACCCAAACTAAAATGTTATCATTTTCTTCACACAACTAGAGCTTTCTTCTGGTGGTATTTAATCACTGCTGCGGTTTTTATTTTTTTGCTAAATTAACGAAAAAGAACCGAACATTTTGAAAAAACACATTTTTCTTTGTTTCTGTTATAAAAGTTTGCAAATAAATAATTGTTCTTCATAAATTTAGGCCAAGATGTATTCTGCTACATGTCTTTGGTGAAAATAACCCAAATTAGGATGTATTATTTAGTTTGTAGGAAACTATGGTATAGATCTGAACATTGATCAATCCTGAAGTACTGACAGCCAATCTAATTTCTTAAGGACCAAGAATGTCAGAACAGTACAGATATCCCCCAAATGTCAGGACAGGACAGATATCCCCCAAATGTCAGGACAGGACAGATATTCCCCAAATGTCAGGACAGTACAGATATCCCCCAAATGTCAGGACAGGACAGATATTCCCCAAATGTCAGAACAGTACAGATATCCCCCAAATGTCAGGACAGGACAGATATCCCCCAAATGTCAGGACAGGACAGATATTCCCCAAATGTCAGGACAGTACAGATATCCCCCAAATGTCAGGACAAGACAGATATTCCCCAAATGTCAGGACAGTACAGATATCCCCCAAATGTCAGGACAGTACAGATATCCCCTAAATGTAAGGACAGTACAGATATCCCCCAAATGTCAGTACAGTACAGATATCCCCCAAATGTCAGGACAGGACAGAAATTCCCCAAATGTCAGAACGGTACAGATATCCTCCAAATGTCAGGACAGTACAGATATCCCCCAAATGTAAGGACAGTACAGATATCCCCCAAATGACCCCTTTTTGCAGAGTAGACAGTCCAACGTACTTCATAAGAGGAATGGCGAGTTTTGTGAAGTTGTATTTTTTTTGTCATAATTTGTCGGAAAATGAAAAAATTAAAAAAAATTATTTTCACTATTTTTTTTTACATACTGTCACCAGTGCAGTACAGCGTCATCATATAACTGGCATGGCGGTGATCAGGGACACTGACTGGTGACAGTATGAAAAAAAATATATATATTATTTTTTATTATTATTATTTTTAATTTTTTTATTACTTTTTTTCTTTTTTAATATTTTTTTTATATTTATATACCATAGTAACATTGTACTACTTTGGGGAAGTGATCAGTATTTTTTTTTGTTACACAATTTGCTTATAGCAAAGAATTACTTTGCTATAAGCAAGCATTTACCTGAATGACATCGATTCATTCAGGGTTTTTTTTGTGCTTAGCTGTGATTTGGCCACAGATAATCACATGACATGTGCATGTGATCGCTGTGACCATTCACAGCTAGACACACTAGTATACAATGGATGGCATGAATGAAGCCATCCATTGTATACAACTGTCATGTAACC
Source organism: Staurois parvus (assembly GCF_062004578.1). Taxonomy (NCBI): domain Eukaryota; kingdom Metazoa; phylum Chordata; class Amphibia; order Anura; family Ranidae; genus Staurois; species Staurois parvus. The sequence goes on along the minus strand of NW_028317970.1, from coordinate 1,329,708 downwards.
TGCTGTGATTGGTCACAGCAGGTCACATGGTACCAGCAACGGGGGCTGGTACACAGATCTGTCATCGGCCATGTTCGAGGTACACGGCCGGTGACAGATCACGCTGCTGCGCGCTCTGCAAGTGCGAAAACTGTGCGTGTGGGAGGACGCCATATGGCTTCCACCCGGAAATCTACAGCCTTTTCCTGGCCACCAAACGGCTATTGGCCGGATGGCTATTGGTTAAAAATGGCATGGGGGTCCCCCCAAAATCCATACCAGACCCTTATCTGAGTATGCAGCCCGGCAGGTCAGGAAAGGGGTGGTGAGTGCCCCCCTTCCTGAACCATACCAGGACACATGCCCTCAACATGGGGGGTGCTTGGGTCGGAAGCCCACCAAAGCACCTTGTCCACATATTGATGGGGACAAGGGCCTCTTTCCCACAACCGTGTCCTGTGGTTGTGGGGGTCTGCAGCCTGGGGGCTTATTGGAATCTGAAAGCCCCTTTTAACAACGGGACCCCAAGATCCCAGCCCCCCGCCTATGTGAATGAGTTGGCGGTATATGATACTGCTACCCATTCACAAAAAAAGTGTAGTGTAAAAAGTGATAGGACAAAGTCTTTGACAAGTCCTTTATTAAAAATAAACATTTAAAAAAAATGTCCCCCAAAGTAGATGCAACATCAATCACGATGCCGCCACCGCTACCCAAAAACGGGGGAAAAAAGCTCCGCTTGCGACACTGGCTCCCGGCTGTCTGACAGTTTTTATATACCCCGCCCCCTTTTGACATCACCACACACTGTGATTGGTCAAAGTATTACACCTGACTTGTGGTTAGGTGTATTGCTTTGTCCAATCACAATGCACTGTCAGGGAGCATTGCATTGTGGGGCATGGTGGGCAAACAGCCCACTGAACACCCGTACTATTTGTGTTTGCCGAACACACGAACGGCCCATGTTCAAATCAAACTTAGGTTCAACTGGAACATGAAGCCCATCCCTACAAACAAACAATCATCAAACCACAAGAACAGCCAACAAACTCCGGATTCTTATTGTTAATAATAGACTCCAATGGGAAATATCTAAACACCAAACGGCTCTTCCCAGGAACAAGACAACAAAATTCAAGTCCAACAACTGAACAAGCGATAGGAGTCATCAATGATCCGTATTTCACCGACCCAAACATATCATCATACACACCGACCCAAACGTATCATCATACACACCGACCCAAACGTATCATCATACACACCGACCCAAACGTATCATCATACACACCGACCCAAACATATCATCATACACACCGACCCAAACATATCATCATACACACCGACCCAAACGTATCATCATACACACAGACCCAAACATATCATCATACACACCGACCCAAACGTATCATCATACACACCGACCCAAACATATCATCATACACACCGACCCAAACGTATCATCATACACACCGACCCAAACATATCATACACACCGACCCAAACGTATCATCATACACACAGACCCAAACATATCATCATACACACCGACCCAAACGTATCATCATACACACCGACCCCAAACATATCATCATACACACCGACCCAAACATATCATCATACACACCGACCCAAACATATCATCATACACACAGACCCAAACATATCATCATACACACCGACCCAAACATATCATCATACACACCGACCCAAACATCCTCCAGGGACAAAAGGAAGCCTCTGAGAATAAACTATTACAACTAACAGAGACCGCACAACAAAAATGTCCTCACTCCAACATCATACTGTCCTCCCTAATTCCAAGGATGGACATAACAAACAGATAAAACCAGGTCAAAGCCTACCATTCACCTGACACAACATCATTCCATCATGACCCAACACCTCTATGACTACAAACACCTTGTCGGAGATCGCCGCGCCGCTGGGCTTGGCGCAGGCGCAGTACAGCGCCCTGTACGCGGGCGCCGGGACTTGGCCGACCGCGGCAACCAGGTTCGCGCATGAGCAGTAGAGACCACGGGCGCGCGCCTGGCACCAATGACAGCGCAGGGCGGGATATTTAAACGGCCCTGAGCTGTCATTCAGTGCCTTCTGGTCTCTTTGTATCCTGTGAACCTGTGAAAGTAAGTTGCTGACCCGGATTGTGCCCTGACCTTGCTGTTTTCTCCTGTTCTTGACCCTTGCTTGCCTGACCTCTCTCCTGAATGCCCCCATTGGATCTGACCTGCTGTTGCTGACCTGGCGTGTGACCTGACTATTCTTTGCCCGCTGCTCTGTACCGCACCGTCCCCATAGTTACTGACCCGGCTTGTATGACCTTGCACTTGTTCAGCCATCCATCCATCCGTCCCTCTCAACGGGGTCTCCAGACCTCCTCATACCTAGCTCTCTCCCGTGGGAGCCCCTGGCGAATACCCCTACCACTGACGGGTGTCCTCAGTAGTCACGACCTGGTCCTGGGGTACTCCAAGTCCATCCCCACCATCAGGGGCCCTGGTGAACAAGTACTCTGGGGCTTAGACTCCGTGCGCTGGGAACATCCGATCAGTGGAGTGCTAGTGGTACCACCGGGCGGTCCCTTACAGTACCAAAAGGCCATGACTGAGCCTAGAGGAGGGCCCTCCCCGCTAGAGGAAATTTGCAGGCACCTAGCTAATTTGACGCAGGCCGTAATGGCCCTGCAGGACAGGTGCATGCAGCTGGAGAATCGCTTCCAGACTGGCTCTATTTCTGACCCTGCCCCACAGGCCCCGGTTTCTGCACCCCCGGCCCTGGTAGCTCAGGAGCCAGTCTCAGGGGCTTCCGCCCCGCTCCCTATGGCGGAACCCCGAGTACCCTTACCGGAGCGTTTTCACGGGGACCGCACACGCTTCCGGTCATTCTGTGATTCCTGTCTCTTGTTCTTTGAGCTACAACCCCGTACCTTCCTGACCAAAAATGTGAAGGTAGGATTCATTATTTCACTATTACAGGGTGAACCCCAGGATTGGGCCCACCGGCTAAGGGGAAACAATGATCCTCATCTGGGATCGGTCAATAGTTTTTTTGAAGCAATGGCCATCTTGTATGATGACCCACAGCGGGCAGCCTCTGCCGAAGCGACCTTATATGCACTCCGGCAGGGCCGGCGGGCGGCAGAGGAATACGCCTCTGATTTCAGGCGGTGGATGGGGGATACACGCTGGAACGAGTTTGCTCTGTTGCACCAGTTCCGTATGGCTCTCCGATCCCTTGAAAGATGAGCTGGCCCGGGTGGAGGTTTCCGAGTCTCTAGAAGACCTTATTGCCCTGACAATTAAAATTCACCAAAGACTGCGGGAACGCAGGCTCGAGAGGTCCGGCCAGGGTCGCGGAAATACCTGGGGTCCATTCCTAGGCCACAGCCCATCAACCCGACAAAGCATCCAGAACCCACCACCAGGAGATGTTCCGGAACCTATGCAGCTAGGCCTGGGACGGCCTAAATTACCACCGTAGGAATGCCAGCGCAGATGAGCCCAGAACCTCTGCCTTTACTGCGGTGAAGCTGGTCATATGGTGCGATCCTGCCCTTAGAAAATGAGTAAGTGCACCCGTTTTTCTTCCTTGTCTATTAGCAATACTTAGTAGTGCCCCTCTCCTTTCAGCTTCCAGAAAAGACCGTGGAGGTGACAGCCATAGTTGATTCGGGGGCATGCAGCTGTTTCCTTGATTTAGAGTTTGCTCACCAGCAGGGCATTCCCCTCCAACACAGAAAGAAGGGCTTCAACATATTTTTGGCCGATGGTTCCCAGATAAAATTGGGGGTAGTTAATCAGGAAACTCCCCCCATTGCCACTATCATTGCCAACCAGCACCAGGAATTCCTCCGCCTGGACGCTATTGCGTCACCTCTTTTCCCAGTCATTCTGGGGCTCCCATGGTTACGGGCCCATAACCCCCAGATTGACTGGGAAACCGGGTCAATCTCGTTCCCTTCCCCATACTGCCGGGAACATTGTCGCACTTTGGGCCCCGCAGGGCCCCGAGTTCTCCTATGCTCCGAAGGAGACTCCGATTTGAAATAGGTTATTCCCGCAGCCTATCATGGGTTCAGTAAGCGGGGAGCCGATACCCTGCCCCACCACCGCCCGTATGACTGTCCAATCGACCTGTTACCAGGCTCTGAAATCCCTTTTGGGTGAATTTTCCCCCTATCTGAGCTTGAATTGGGGGCCCTAAAGGAATATATTGAGGACAGCCTCCAGAAGGGATTCATCCGCCCCTCCACTTCTCCAGCAGGAGCGGGAATCTTCTTTGTGGAGAAAAAAGACAAAACCCTGAGACCTTGTATCGACTACCGGGAGCTGAACAGGGTCACAATCAAAAATCGTTACCCGTTGCCATTGGTACCAGAACTGTTTCAGAGCCTAAAGGCTGCGGTTATATTCACAAAGCTTGATTTAAGGGGGGCCTATAACCTGGTACGCATAAGAGAGGGGGACGAGTGAAAAACAGCTTTCCGTACCCGGTTTGGCCACTTTGAATACCTGGCCATGCCATTTGGGCTGTGCAATGCACCAGCCACCTTCCAACATTTCGTGAACGACATCTTCAGGGATTTTTTGGATGTCTTCGTTATCGTCTACTTGGACGACATACTAATTTTTTCACCCTCTCTAGAGGATCATAGGATGCATGTGGCAAAGGTATTGGGGCGGTTGCGGCAGCATGGGTTATATGCTAAGGCGGAGAAATGTTGCTTCGAGCAATCTAGCATCACGTTTCTAGGCCTGATTATCTCCACTGCGGGAGTCGCGATGGACCCCCAGAAGGTCTCTGCAATTTTAGATTGGCCTGAACCCACGGACAAAAAAGGCGTCCAACGGTTTATAGGGTTCGCAAACTTTTATCGGAAGTTCATCAAGAACTTCTCGGGTCTGGTCTCCCCCATTACTCAACTAACCAAACTTGGAACACGGTTCAAATGGACACCGGAGGCTCAAGAAGCTTTCGAAGCTCTGAAAAAGCTATTTACCTCAGCACCCATCCTGGGCCATCTGGACGCAGCCCTTCCCTACATCTTGGAGGTATATGCATCGGAGAATGTGGTAGGATCCATCCTGTCTCAGCGGAAAGGCACCAAAGAGTTACTCCATCCCGTAGCATTCTTCTCGAGGAAACTCACCTCAGCGGAGAAGAATTACGATATCGGTGATCGAGAACTGTTGGCTATCAAAGCAGCGTTAGAGGAATGGAGGTACCTGCTGGAAGGTGCCTCACACCCCATATTGATTTTCACAGACCACAAGAATCAGGAGTATCTGAGGACTGCCAAGCGTCTACGCCCACGGCAGGCAAGATGGGCCCTATTCTTTTCCAGATTCAATTTTCACATTACTTACAGGCCCGGATCTAAAAATACGAAGCCCGACGCGCTATCTCGTATGTATGAGGACTCCGAAGAAGAACTGGTACCCGACACTATCTTGTCTTCAGGGAACTTCTTGGCGCTCCAGACGGACCTTCGCTCCAAGTTAATAGAAGCATCTACGGCCACATCAACCCCAGTTGGGGTATCCCTCCAGAACAAGGGGGGACTCCTGTGGAAGGAAGATTCAATTGTGGTACCTGAGGAAGTCCGGACCCTGGTTTTGGGGCATTGCCACGATCACCCGCTGGCAGGACACTTTGGCCCAGTCAAGACTCTGGAGCTTCTCCGGTGCTCTTTTTGGTGGCCAAACATGGCTAAGGATTGCAAGCGCTACGTGAGATCCTGTACCATCTGCCAGAAGAGCAAACCATTGAGGAGCAAAGCCTGAAGGCTGTTGCGACCTTTGCCGATTCCCGAACGGCCTTGGCAGAGGATCGCGATGGACTTCATAGTCGAGCTCCCACCGTCGCAAGACCACACAGCAATTCTGGTGGTCATTGATCGCCTATCCAAAATGGCTCACTTCGTGCCACTAAGGAAGACTCCGTCAGGAGCCGAGATGGCGCGAATATTTATCCGGGAGATCGTTAGACTTCATGGAGTACCTGAGGACATTGTCTCTGATCGAGGAGTCCAGTTTACATCTAAGTTTTGGAGGGCTCTGTGCAAGGCCCTGGACATCAAGTTGTCCCTCTCCTCCGCGTTCCACCCTTAGACCAACGGTCAGACTGAGAGGACGAACCAGACCCTGGAGCAATACTTGCGTTGCTACACGTCTTTCCTGCAGGATGATTGGTTGTCACTCTTACCCCTGGCGGAGTTCGCTTATAACAACACAAGCCATTCGGCAACGGGGCAGTCCCCATTCTTTTCGAATTGTGGGTTTCACCCTGTCTTTCTCCCTGATTTGGCCTCTGAATGCCCAGTTCCAGCAACGCAGGATGCGTTGACCTTCTTCTCCGCCAATAACAAATTACTCCAGGAAGCCATCGCTCGGGCTCAAGAGGACAATAAGAAGGAGTTTAACAAGAAACGAAGAGGGGATTTGGCGTTGCGGCCTGGGCAGAAGGTGTGGTTGGCCACAACCAACTTAAAGATGCTTTGTCCCTCGAAAAAATTGGGACCTAAATTTGTGGGGCCTTTTCAGGTAAAGCGGATGGTCAACGAAGTAGCATATGAGCTTATCCTTCCGGACACGTTCAGAATTCATCCAGTCTTCCATGTATCCCTGCTGAAGCCAGTGTTCCCAGATGCCTTCCCAGAACGAGAATCCAGACCCCCGGAAGCCATAACGGTCGAAGGACAAGAGGAATTTGAGGTGGAAACAATCCTTAAGTGCCGAAGAAGGGGGGGCCAGACCCAATTCCTAATTAAGTGGAAGGACTATGGTCCAGAGGACAATTCCTGGGAACCGGCTCATAATGTCCACGCACCTAGACTAGTCTGGGAGTTTCTTTGTGATCACCCGTGGTGGAGAGATCGGGTGGGCATCCAGAGGTTGCCCGTAGGGGGGGGGGCAATGTTGGAGATCGCCGCGCCGCTGGGCTCGGCGCAGGCACAGTACACCGCCCTGTACGCGGGCGCCGGGACTTGGCCAACCGCGGCAACCAGGTTCGCGCATGCGCAGTAGAGACCACGGGCGCACGCCTGGCACCAATGACAGCGCAGGGCGGGATATTTAAACGGCCCTGAGCTGTCATTCAGTGCCTTTTGGTCTCTTGAATCCTGTGTACCTGTGAACCTGTTTAAAGTAAGTTGCTGACCCGGATTGTGCCCTGACCTTGCTGTTTTCTCCTGTTCGTGACCCTTGCTTGCCTGACCTCTCTCCTGAATGCCCCCTATTGGATCTGACCTGCTGTTGCTGACCTGGCGTGTGACCCGACTATTCTTTGCCCGCTGCTCTGTACCGCACCGTCCCCATAGTTACCGACCCGGCTTGTATGACCTTGCACTTGCTCAGCCATCCATCCATCCCTCTCAATGGGGTCTCCAGACCTCCTCATACCTGGCTCTCTCCCGTGGGAGCCCCTGGCGAATACCCCTACCACTGACGGGTGTCCTCAGTAGTCACGACCTGGTCCTGGGGTACTCCAAGTCCATCCCCACCATCAAGGGCCCTGGTGAACAAGTACTCTGGGGCTTAGACTCTGTGCGCTGGGAACATCCGATCAGTGGAGTGCTAGTGGTACCGCCGGGCGGTCCCTTACACACCTCAACTAACAAGGGGGCAGTCAACTAGCAAGAGAACTCAAAGACATTGTACTGAATGGAACTCACAACCCGGGATCTGGCACAAACCATCTCAGATGGACACAATGGGGCTGATTTACTAAAACTGGAGTGTGCAAAATCTGGGGCAGCTGTGCATGGGAGCCAATCAGGTTCTGACTTCAGCTTGTTCAATTAAGCTTTGACATAAAACCTGGAAGCTGATTGGTTCCTATGCAGAGCTGCACCAGACTTTGCACTCTCCAGTGTCTCATTGTAATCATAGGCTGTGTCCAGAATGACCACCCATCCCCCTTATCAGCTGGCTTCAATGTTATATCTCCCCTTGCTGCTAATGATGGCAATGCACCTTTCTCCTCAATGGTCCCATTATTAGGATATGACCCCAGAGTTCCTGATTATAGACTGTCATACTTTACCATCTATATCATCCAAATGAAGGAACATTTCTGCTGCTGCATATGTAGTGGGTGGTGGAAACTTCCATTTTGTCTGCAAACCTCAGACAGACCTACTCAGTGGTGTGAGTACAGATGATCCCTCAATATCACCTCTCCAAGAATAATGTACCTTCAATCTAATATTCCTAAATAATCTATACAAGTCTTCTGCCAACAAAAACTTCTTCATGATACCTTTAGGGCTAAAGCCCAAACCTTTCCCCAGAAGGTCCATCTTCCCCGATGTCAGTCCAGCTGAGGAGAAGGTGACAATTCCGTCTATTTCTGTTGATGATGAATCGTCTGTTGGGATGGTTGGATGAGTGGGAGATCCCTTGTTGCAGCGTTGATGTTTCTTAGCTCCCCTGTGGCCGGATCTCTGCTGTTTCCTTGATTCTGATGTACAAAACAAGGCCGGTGTTGTCCCTCTATAGATCCTAATAAAGTGCCTCCAGCAGAGGAGGGAAGTGATGGGTCAGAGGCTGTAGAAGAAGCTCTAGTGAGCAGTCTAGATGGACGAGGTGAGTCTTGTGTAGGTGGTGCTCCAAGAGTACGCCTGATTAGTAGACGGTTAGATGTTGGACTCCTTCAGCTGCTCGGCTGACAATGCAGACTGCAGTGTAGACTCCACCTGTGTGATCTGTACAGCCAGACCAGCTTCTTCCTTCTGGAGAAATGAAACTCCGAGAACAATGGAGCTTTTGTTTAGGACTTGTGTAAACAGACCATTGGACTCCTCCCTGTCCACAAACAAAGCTGGGGTCAGTTTACCTCCTAGCCCCCTCAGAATACGCTGTGCTTTCTAAGATTCAGCTAAAGCTATCTTTTTACATAGACAAGACAGCTGTCTTTTTAGGAATTTCTCAGGAGGACTTTGATCTGGTGTCATTTACCCAAAAAACCCTTCCCGTCCTCCACTAAGAACACCCCCTTTCTCCCCCCATAAAGGACACCCCTCCCCCACTAAAGACACCCTCTCCACTGAAGATACTCCATTCCTCTTTTTTCCTCCTCTGAAGACACCCCTTCCCCTCCTTTCCTGCACTGGGGACACCCTTTCCCTTCTGAGGACACTCTCTCCCTTAGTGTTGTCACCCCTCCCCCACTCAAGACACTCTTTCCACTGAGATCACCCCCTCCAGTTTAAGAAGCTCCGGGTAGTTTTGGTTATTAAGGATACGTGTGAATGTGGTAAAACCTTGAGATTGGAAATAATATTTGGCCTTGCTGCAAATTCTGTCAATCAGTGCTAGAGTGGGGAACTGTGCTAGGGCTTTGAGCTCACCTGCTTCCAGGCATTCCACTAAATGATCTGTGGACACAATCCCTAGAAGAAGTGACCTGACCGGGTCTGGGTGTGGATTGTCCTGCCAGGCTGGAAAGTGTTGTAACTGGGCCACAATATAATAAAGAGAAGGATTGGGAACCTCAGGGCCTCCCATATATTTAGCCTCCTGTAGAGTTTCTAGTTCAATCCGAGGCGTGGCATCCACCAGATTAAGGAGCCAAACACCATATCAAATCTTCTAAAGATCCGTATAGGTATCCAAACAGGGACGTTGTGCAGAATATAAAGTCATTGAGGGGCCCAGATCATTCTGATTAAGTTACACCTCCCTACCACGGATCGAGGGAGTTTAGTCCAGCTAGTTGTTTTCTGTTGAAAACTTTTAATGAATGGATGTCAGTTTAGATCTGTATATATCGATAGAGTGGGGTGAATGATAATACCCAGATATATAAAGGAGGCCACTATTTCAATCTGCGCATCTTCAGGTGGTATGGGATGTGCAAGGGTGTCCAGTGGGAGAAGGGTGGACTTATCCCAATTTATTGAGAAGCCGGAGAAGGAGACTGTCACGGAGCTGGTCCTTCCTTCCCCATCCTCCAGGTTTGTTGGCTGCCACCCTTCTGTCCCATCCATGCTGGGACTTCTAGTCCTCTTTGTCCCTGACACAGGCAGACCTCAGCAGCCCCTCACCCCCCTGGCTTGCAGCCTGGCCTCCTGCTGGAGGAATCCACAAACAGGCCATCTCCTCCCTTCCCCCTCATGCATGAATTCCTGGGCAGGTCTGGAGACCTGAGAGACAGGGCCCGTCACCATGGTAACCCGATAGGAAGTATCCGGTTACCAGCTCTATACTTAAGGGTGAGCAGGAAAACCCCCATTGTGTTCTTCTGGCTGCGGGTGTGAGGGAAGGCTGGCTGAGGGCCAGCTTCTCTCATCCGAAAATCCCCCGTCCTCCTCCTCATCTCCTGGACTGTCTGTGCTGCCTGGAATCCCTGCACTGTGGAGTGATCTTCTGCTGTCCCCGTGAACCTGCCTGGATCTATCCCCTGCCTGGACTTAACCCCTTGTTCTCCGTGAACCTGCTTGGATCTATCCCCTGCCTGGACTTAACCCCTTGTTCTCCGTGAACCTGCCTGGACTTAACCCTTCCCTGTCTGGAGCCTCCTGTGTGGACTAACCCTGTGGATTACAATACCCCTGTTGTTCCATATTGCCTTCCCGAGAACTGTACTGTGTTGCTGTGTCTGGTGTGGATCTGTGGACTAAAGGAACTGTTGTCTGTGCCCCAAAAACCTCCCCAATAAAAGCACGTTGGGTTCCGTGCAATCTGTCTCTGTGTGCTCTCTGGTTCTCTTGACAACTGGTTGGCAGCGGCGGGACGAGAGCACTCGAGATGATAGATGAGAGTCTGCATACAATGGAAGCGGTGGCCCCGGAATATCAACACTGGACGGTAACCAGCTTACAAGAAAAGGCCAGAACTTTGGGCCTCAACTACAAGGGACTTACCAAAGATCAGCTGGTCCGAATGCTGGAGGAAACCATCCAACAGCAACGGGAAGATGCGGGCACAGACAGGAGCCAAGCGGTCCTGAGAGGAGATGGACCAGAGCTTCAAAGCACAAGTGGCAAGAGCCCTTGGGTCATCTGGTACGAGGAAGAGATGGCCATTCTGGGGGTGATGCCACCCTAAATAGAAAGCTGGCGGCCATGGAAAAGGCTCAAAAGAGACAAACAGAGTGGGAAGCTGCAAAGTACCAAGCAGCTGCTCCTGTGGCTGTCCCTGTGGCACGGGAGGCCCAGAGAATATCCAGGAAGGACTTTAAGCCCTACCAAGAGCACACCGGAGATGTGGATGGGTTCTTCCAGGACTTTGAATACCAGTGCGAACTACTGGAGGTCCCACCCACAGACTGGACTCGACATGTGGTAGGGCTGCTTGACGGAGGGGCTGCTGAAGCCTACCGAATGATGGACCCCCTCAAGAGACGGAACTATGTGGAGATAAAAAGGGCCGTACTGGACTACTACGCGGTCTCATCGGAGTCATATCGGGCCCAGTTCTGGACTACCCCCCGCCTCCCAGAGGCCTCCTTCAAAATGTTTGCACAGAAGTTGTTGGTAGCCTGCCACCGGTGGCTGGAAGGGGAGAAGGCAACCTCCCCTGAGCAGATCATCCAGGCCATCCTGAAGGAACAATTCCTTTTCAAGTGCCCCCCCGAGCTCCGACAGTGGGTGCGTGAGCGGAAACCTGCCACCCTGGAAGAGCTGCAGCCTTAGCGGATGAGGCTCTCCTCATTAACCCGCAATGGAAGAAGCCTGTGGCCGAGGCACCCCGAGCGGCAAGGATGCCCCATCCTACACGCCTCCCCATCGCCGGATGGCCCCACAAATAGTGCCAGCGCTACGGCCCTTACTACCACCTCATTCAGCCACCTCACAACGGGGCCCCAGACCGGCCTTAGATAGGCGGTGCTTTGGCTGTGGACAGTTTGGTCACTACCAGGCCAGCCGCCCTGCCAAAAAACAGACTCTCGGGCCTAGCTTGCCCCGGCCAGAATTCTGTGGATCTGTACCAAACTCCCGAGGACTTGCCACCACCCCCTTCAGACTGGGATCTTGCTCCTGCAGACAAGGACACCCCCCCCAGGAGTCTTTGGCCTACAGCCGGTGGGGGCCCCTACCCAGAGCCTCCAAGGAAAGCACTTGCAAGAGGTCACTGTGGATGGACAAAAGGCGGTGGGCTTCCGAGACTCAGGGGCCTTCCTCACCATTGTGGACCCCCGAGTGGTGCACCCTGACGCTGTACAGCCTGGCCCTGGGATAGTGATTCAACTAGCAGGGGGCACCAAACGCTTCATCCCTCTTGCTACCGTCAATCTGGACTATGACTTGGGGCCTAAACGCTGCAACGTGGGTGTAATGGGAGGACTGCCTGCAGATGTGCTTCTTGGGAATGATGTTGGCGATCTTCAATGCCACTTTGTGGGAGCCGTCACACGAAGTCAGGCCTGCCGGGAAACCGCTGAGAGGAAGGAGTCACCCCATCATGTGGACAGACCTCCGCTGCCCGCGGTGAGTGACTCAACTCTGACTGCTGACAATGCTGGGGTGACATGGGACCGGGACAAGTTTCAAGGGGACTTAGCCACCGACCCTACCCTGACAAGTTTCTGGGCCCGAGCAGGGCTGACTGGTCCGGGGACCGGCGAAAGGATAGTGCAGGAAAATGGGTTGCTGTACCGAGTGGTGGAGACCGATGCCGAAGGAGGGCCCCAGACCGTGGCTAAACAGCTGATAGTTCCCCAACAATTCCGGACCCAACTGCTACACCTTGCTCATGATATTCCCATGGCTGGGCATCAGGGAAAGCTACGGACAGAAAGGAGGTTGGCCCAGGCCTTCTATTGGCCTGGGATGTCCCAATCGGTAGCTCGCTACTGCCGTACCTGCGATACCTGTCAGCGACATGGAAGAACAGGTGGCCTGCGGGCCCCCCTACAGCCCCTACCCATTATTGAGGAGCCATTCCAATGAGTAGCTATTGACATTCTGAAATTGTGTACAAAACTTTTGTTTAACAAAACCCCATCAAGTGTCCAAAACAAATCCCCACTTGTGTAAACTAAATGTTCAACCAAGTCTCTTTCATTTCTTCTTTCAACGAAAAATCTTTTCTCAACACCCGCAAGTTCTGCTGACAGTATCCCTCAAAAGAAAAAAACTTAACATAGTGTCATACCTTTTTAAAAAATTCAAATACACACGTGCCCCTTCCAGTGCAACATGCAATATTAGTGAACAAACAAAACAAACACACAGGCAAAAGAAAAAAAAAAAATATATATATATAATATCCCCTTAATCAGTGAAACACTCACAAACAGTGTACACTCTAAACTCTGTGTTTAGACAACTCAAAAAATATCACTGCAAATGTGTACCACCACACTAGATATGCATCAGTGATCACTTTATCCTCTACACATCCTCACACCCAAAAAATCTCCAACTCGTGTGTAAATGGATAATTACCCTATATACCAGGAAATAGGGCATAACAAAGATCTGGATTCACTTCTTAGCTGTCAGATTCCATCCAATATTAGGTCCAGTATTAAAGTTTTCCTTCCATTCAGGAGGAGTTCAGAACAGAGATTAGCCAATTCTAGTAATCTGTATGCAGTCTGTGCTCACATAGCAAGGAACAATGAGAAAGAAAGCTGGACTGAAATGAATCAACTGAAAAGTCCCTTGTTGCTTTCCTGTCTGATCTCTTTATCCTGCCCTGATGATGTACTGTTACTGACCCCTACCTACAGACATTGTTGGCTCTTCATCTCTGATATTTTGCTTCAATTCCTGGTACTTCTGGTTCACCGGTAATCTCTGTTCTGAACTCCTCCTGAATGGAAGGAAAACTTTAATACTGGACCTAATATTGGATGGAATCCGACAGCTAAGAAGTGAATCCAGATCTTTGTTATGCCCTATTTCCTGGTATATAGGGTAATTATCCATTTACACACGAGTTGGAGATTTTTTGGGTGTGAGGATGTGTAGAGGATAAAGTGGTTACCGTTTTCACCCGAGTGGGCTTCCCTGCTGAAATCCTGTCAGATCAGGGGACTCAGTTCATGTCAGGCCTTGTTCAGTCCCTCTGGCAGACCTGTGGAGTGCGGGCCATCCGGGCAAGCCCTTATCACCCCCAGACCAATGGACTTTGTGAACGCTTCAACGGGACCCTGAAGGCCATGCTAAGGGCCTTTGTAGACCTAGAGCCAGACTGGGAAAGATACCTGCCCCACCTCCTCTTTGCCTACCGGGAGGTGCCGCAGGAATCTACCGGATTTTCCCCCTTTGAACTGCTGTATGGGCGGAAAATCCGCGGCCCCCTGACCCTACTGAAGGAATACTGGGAGGGTCAACTACCAGATACCGGGGTCCCTGTGGTGCCCTATGTCTTGGAACTGCGTGAAAAGATGGGACAACTAGCCGGCCTAGCAGCTGACCATCTCCAAGCAGCCCAGGTCCGGCAAAAGACATGGTATGATCGCAAGGCACGCACCCGGGAGTTTACTGAAAACCAACAGGTCCTCATGATTGTCCCAAATCCCCAGAACAAATTGCAAACCACATGGGAAGGACCCTTCCGTGTCATTAGGAAAGTGAATGACACTAACTATATTCTTGGACTAGATGATCGGGGGAGACGGCAGAAAACGGTACAATATGATCAAGTAGTACCATGACCGAAACCCCCTTGTTATGGCCGTCTGCCCAATACCCTCTGAGGAGGAGGAAGAGGCCGTACCGGACCTCCTGGAAGCAGCACGCCATCCAACTGATGTGCACCAGGTGCCCCTGAGTCTGCAGCTGAACCCGGGGCAACAGAGGGCCATGAATGCTGTCCTGGGCCAGCGCAGTTCTGCTTTTTCGGCCCGGCCTGGAAAAACTACTATCACCACTCACCATGTGGAGACCCTGGGAACCCGGCCCCTCCAACAAGCCCCATATCGTGTCCCCGAAGCTGTTAAGAACACTATGAGACAGGAACTGAACGAAATGCTGGATCTGGGAATTATTCAGCCCTCCCAGAGCCCCTGGGCCTCTCCTGTTGTTCTTGTCCCCAAGAAAGATGGTAGCATCCGCTTTTGTGTTGACTACCGACGCCTCAATGACCACACGGTTAGTGACGCCTACCCGATGCCCCGTATCGATGACCTACTGGATCGGCTGGCTGGAGCCCGCTATGTCACTACTCTGGACTTGAGCAAGGGCTACTGGCAAATCCCATTATCTTCAGAGGGTCGGGAGCGTTCTGCCTTCATCACCCCCTTCGGCCTGTTCGAGTTTCTCAACATGCCTTTTGGCATGAAGAACGCTCCTGCCACCTTCCAGCGTACGGTGGACCAGCTGCTGCGGGGCTGTCATGACTTTGCCTGCGCCTACCTGGATGACATAGCCATCTTTAGTGAAACATGGGAAGACCACCTCCAGCATGTGGGCTTTGTCCTGGACCGAATTGCAGGGGCCAACCTCACGATTCGACCAGACAAGTGCCAGATGGGGATGGCGGAGGTGCAATATTTAGGACACCGGGTGGGAGGGGGTAAACTGCGCCCAGAACCGGCTAAAATAGAAGCCATTAGGGAATGGCCCACCCCCCAGACCAAGAAACAGGTTATGGCGTTCCTGGGCACTGCTAACTATTACCGCAAATTTGTTCCTTATTTCAGCACGATTGCGAAGCCCCTCACAGATCTCACCAAGAAGACCATGCCCCGGATGGTAACCTGGACCCTGGCCTGCCAGACCGCATTTGATCGGCTGAAGGAGGCCCTTTCCCATGACCCCGTCCTAGCAGCGCCCAACTACCAGCGAAGGTTCATCGTGCAGACAGATGCCTCCACTTATGGGCTGGGGGCCATCCTCAGCCAGGTAAATGAGGAGGGGGAGGAGCACCCTGTGGCCTTCCTTAGCAGGAAACTATTAGACCGGGAGGTGGCCTATGCCACCATAGAGAAGGAGTGCCTGGCCATAGTGTGGGCATTGAAGAAACTTCAACCCTATTTGTATGGCCGGGAGTTCACCATCCTCACGGACCATAACCCCCTCACCTGGCTGAATCGGGTCTCCGGGGATAATGGCCGCCTCTTACGATGGAGCCTGGCCTTACAACCATACAATTTCACCATCCAATACCACAATGCAGATGGGCTGTCCCATCAGCAAGACCCAGTAAATGCAGTCCACAAGTGCCTCTATGGCAACCTGTTGAGGTTCCCCTGGCGGCACTTGTAGAATGGAGGGGGGAGGGGTGTCACGGAGCTGGTCCTTCCTTCCCCATCCTCCAGGTTTGCTGGCTGCCACCCTTCTGTCCCATCCATGCTGGGACTTCTAGTCCTCTTTGTCCCTGACACAGGCAGACCTCAGCAGCCCCTCACCCCCCTGGCTTGCAGCCTGGCCTCCTGCTGGAGGAATCCACAAACAGGCCATCTCCTCCCTTCCCCCTCATGCATGAATTCCTGGGCAGGTCTGGAGACCTGAAAGACAGGGCCCGTCACCATGGTAACCCGATAGGAAGTATCCGGTTACCAGCTCTATACTTAAGGGTGAGCAGGAAAACCCCCATTGTGTTCTCCTGGCCGTGTGTGTGTGAGGGAAGGCTGGCTGAGGGCCAGCTCCTCTCATCCCCCGTCCTCCTCCTCATCTCCTGGACTGTCTGTGCTGCCTGGAATCCCTGCACTGTGGAGTGATCTTCTGCTGTCCCCGTGAACCTGCCTGGATCTATCCCCTGCCTGGACTTAACCCCTTGTTCTCCGTGAACCTGCCTGGATCTATCCCCTGCCTGGACTTAACCCCTTGTTCTCCGTGAACCTGCCTGGACTTAACCCTTCCGTGTCTGGAGCCTCCTGTGTGGACTAACCCTGTGGATTACAATACCCCTGTTGTTCCATATTGCCTTCCAGAGAACTGTACTGTGTTGCTGTGTCTGGTGTGGATCTGTGGACTAAAGGAACTGTTGTCTGTGCCCCAAAAACCTCCCCAATAAAAGCACGTTGGGTTCCATGCAATCTGTCTCTGTGTGCTCTCTGGTTCTCTTGACAGAGACAAATTCACTGATTAATGTCATTAGGTGTGTCAATGACACGCAAATGTATCACCCAAAAACAGAAGGGTGTCATCGTCATAGAACGCTACTTTCTCCATCTGCTCTCCTCTACAAAAACCATATACCCGGATCCTCTCCAATGGCAGCCACCAGAGGTTCTATCACTATAGCGAATAACAGCGGGGAGAGAGGACAGCCCTGCCGTGTCCCTCTGCCTAGTGTGAAGGAGATGGACAGGGCATTGTTAACCCGAATGGGCACAATAGAATAATTGAATCCACGAAATGAAAGTGTCCCCCAGGGTTACATTTCACAAGGACTTGCCAAAGGTATCTCCATTCTACACAGCCAAACACCTTAGCAGCATCGGGAGACAAAATCGCCATCACCCATATTATCAGAAGGGATTTGAAGGTTAAGATAAAGCCTATGACTATTGATTGCTGTAGATCTGAATGAAACCCGACTGATCCGGGTGAATAAGTGTAGAGATAACCCTAGTCAGTCTGGTCACCAGTACTTCAGTAATAATTATGAGGTCTGAGGTCAATAGTGATATGGGCTGGTAGGATTCTGCTAAGGTTGGGTCCCTCCCCGGCTTCAAGTACGACTATTATTGCCTCATACATGGGGAGGGATTCTGTTCCAATGCCACCTGGAGTATTTTAAGTAGTTCAGGTAAAAGTATTCCCCCAATTATTTGTAAATTTCCATGGGCAGCCCATCTCCGCCGGGAGCCTTGGAATTGGGGTATGAAGCTCCAGCCATCTGCAAGTCTTCAGGAGTGAGTGGTGTATTAAGCTTTTGCCTTTGTTGAATAGTAAGTTGAGGAAGTGTTAAAAACTCCCGCATGCTAGAGTCATCCGAAGACACTTTGGTAGAGTAGAGCGTTTCATGAAAAGATCTAAAGCCTTGTAAGATGGAGGGAGTATCTGTGACCAATTGAGTCGAGGACAGTTTTGAAGAAGAGATATGAGAAGATGGTCACTGAGCTTTTGCAATGATTGTGAGAATATGACCCGTCTTTTCCCCCTCCTCAAGGCTTGAGAAGAAAAAATGTTTATTTTCAGCATGCTGAAGTTGGACAGTGCGCAAAAACTGTTGTGCCGCAAGCACCACCTCTCTGTATCAGGGTTGGTATTGCTAAGATAGGCTTGTCCTGCCTTAGTTACAGATTGGCCGGCCTCAACCTCCTATTGTCTGGAGTTAGTCTTCATTCTGGAAATTTCTCTGATACACGTGCCTCTAATATATGCTTTCAAAGCATCCCAAACAATCATAGGAATCGTTGAGTGTCTGTATCCAAGTAGAAAGCCCTG
This sequence comes from Staurois parvus, assembly GCF_062004578.1. NCBI lineage: Eukaryota > Metazoa > Chordata > Amphibia > Anura > Ranidae > Staurois > Staurois parvus. The sequence continues at coordinate 1,311,416 of NW_028317970.1, read as the reverse complement.
TAATTGTTTATGCATTAAGTCAGTGAAGAGAGTTATCCAGAATGGGTTGAGCTTCCACAATGTAAATGTAGAGGACCTTTTCAGGGACAAGGATATACGCATTGGGAATGATCAGATAGGCTCCTGGCTAAAGAGGTCACCTGAGGTGTATATGGTAGAATCAGATTGGAACCCAATGCCAAATCTATACGGGATAGAGAGGAGTGGGAGCTTGAGTGACATGCAAATTGAGCATCTAGTGGGTGGAGGGATTGCCATAAGTCCCAGAATCCAATTTCCTTCATGTGGTGGACAAAAGGAGAGATTTTCTAGGGCCAAGTGGGGAGAATTTTTTTAAGAGATCTAAGGAAGTATCCAAAACTGTGTTAATGTCCCCCATTACCAATAATGGTGTTTGTGGATGGGTGGCTATAAATTGAAACAGGCATCTCACCGTCTCCATATGAAATGGTGGAGGTACATACATATTTGCAAGAACACATAAATGAGAGTCCCAACTGTATAACAGAAATATATAACGACCCAATGGATCTATTTTGGATGAGATAACCATGAAAGGTACTCCTCTGACAACCATTATACTCATGCCCCTAGAGTACTGAGAGTGTGCAGCATGGAACTGAAGGGGGAACTCAGAGCGTTTCAAAAGATGAAGAGTATCCAAAGTCATGTGAGTCTCCTGAAGGCATACAATGGAAGGGTCTTGATGGCTGAGGAATGTGAAGACAGCCATTCTCTTCTTTGGGTCATGCAGGCCATGGACATTCCAAGAAAGGACAATATCCTTTTGATTACTCATAGTTATGAAGGAGGTTATGAAGACTAGGAGTGTGATTCCTCAGGGGTAGTGTTCCGTGTCCCAAGGAAGTGTTTGGTGGGATATCGTCAGCACAATATATACAATTATAGGGAACACCCAGAGACGATGGATCTCCTCTCACACTCCAGCAGGTGATAATTGGTGTAGGATGTTTTCCAGTCCAGAGACAGCATAGCAAGTGAAAAAAATAGAAAAAATACCAGCTTAGGCCAAAACATGGGCAAACCTGAGTCAACTCAAAAACGCCCCGAAGGGTAACAGAAGGGGAAAGCAAAGGGACTATATGTGACATTCCAAAGGGTGTAGCCATGAGAGTCATCTGTTATTAAAGCAAAACAGGCAATCTACTCATCCCTGAACTCCGCTTTCATACTAAGGGAGAGACAAGGAGAAATTTGAGTTGTGAACGCCGGGCAATGGATAAGTCATACTGGAGCTGGACATAAGCGCCTTTCATTCCTATCCAGCCAGGTAGCTGCTGCTGCAGGGGAGTCATAGAATTGTACGGAGCCATCTATTATGACTTGTAGCTTCTCAGGATAAAGCATGGAGTAAGACACTTGGATCACACGTAGGCGGCATTTAACATCAGTAGATCTGGCTCACTTACGCTGGATTTCAGCTGAGAAATCTGGAAATATAGATATTTTTGCACCTTGTATTTCCATGGCAGGTTGTTGTCTAGCAAGATGGAGGATGACATCTCTATCCTTGTAATGTCCTTTCCACTGAGAAAAAAGGCGTTAGGTTATCTTTGCCGAATGTATTCAGTAACCAAGTCTCAATAAATCCCACAGGATTCTTTCCCTCAGCTTTCTCAGGCAAGCCTACCAGGTGAAGGTTGCTCCTACGTAGGTGATTCTCCATGTCCTCTGATCTGGCCAGGTGCTCAGATGTTCTCATGGTGTTAGAATGTACATGTTGTTACAATGGAGGGAGTTCATCCTCCAATGTGCTCAACCTGCCTTCAATGGTGGTCGCCCTCTCTCTCATCTTGTGCATATCATGGCGGATAAATAAAATGTCCTCTTTCATGCGTTTATATTCCACAGTAAGCTGTGTGAGCGATGTGCCATGAGTGTGGACTGCTGTTAATATTTCTTTCAGCGATGGTTCTGGGGGTTCAGGAACCTCTGCATGGCTGTCAGAGTGGGGAATAGGAGAACAAGTACTCACTGTGCCGGAGGACGGAGAAGGCTTTGCAGAGGCATGAGGGAGCTGCCACCCCCTCTAACACTCATTGCCATCTACCCAACACAAGAAGTACTGCACTTCCTTATTTACTCCATGATTTAGTCATGAAGAACAGCGGGGCCGAGCCCCACCAGAGGTCAGAGAGTGAAGAAACAACCAGAACTGTCTTTTATAGGAGGGACAGTGAAGAGGGGATTATAGGACGAGGGTCCCCACCCCCTCTATTACTCATCGCCATCTTCCCAACACAAGTACTGCAGTTCCTTATTTACTTCATGATTTAATCATGAAGAACAGCGGGGCTGAGCCCCACCAGAGGTCAGAGAGTGAGGAAACAACCAGAACTGTCTTTTATAGGAGGGACAGTGATGAGGGGATTATAGGACGAGGGTCCCCACCCCCTCTATCACTCATTGTCATCTAACCAACTCAAGAAGTACTGCACTTCCTTATTTAGTCATGAAGAACAGCGGGGCTGAGCCCCACCAGAGGTATTGTAGCCCCACCGGGCAAGTATTGTTTTTAATCTTTGTCCCTGCTGAGGGCAAGCCACAAGGCTCTCCTTTCAGGTGCCAGCCTCTGCCACCCCGTGTGTGTGAACCTCCCCTGTACCTACTATGCTTCCCTGGCTCTGCTTGCCCATTTGTGGACCCGGTTCAGTGGGTCCCGGAGGGTAGAGGGGACGGAGGAGATGTTCACTCCCTTCTTGTACTGACCCAGAAGTGATGTTATGACAGATTTCCCGACCATCGAGGCCGGCAAAGAATGTAATGCGGTGCGATGTGCTCTACATTACATCCAATGGAGTACAGGGGAGACATTGGGGGTCTTTTAGACCTTGGATGTCTCAATAAAGAGAACCTCTCATCAAATGTCATCACATAGAGGACTTTGTCCCCTTAAGTAAAAATGTTTTTTTTTAATTGTAAAGAATTAAAGTTACACCCAAGTACATAACTCCTCCCTTTAAAAAATTTAAGACCCCCCCTCCCCCACATATATGCGCACCCAAACGTAAGAGCACACGCTGGAGCGCCTACACGTGATAACATTGATTGTGATACACGTTACATATCGCCGGTCACACCAGAATGAGAGGATAATTCTAGGAGCAGACCTCCTCCGTACTCTATACTGATGACCTAGAAGGGGCTATAAATGTGTCACCTATAGATAATACCGGGGACTAAAGGTTGTCACCATTTCAGCACACACAACTTAAGGTTTGACATGTTGGATATCTATTTACTCGCTGCAACCTCGGCTTTTATATTTTTACACATAAATGGGTCATTTATTGCTTTTTTGTGCCCTGAAATTAACTTAAGTGTATCCTCCTTCGCACTCACACAATACACTCAATCCTCCACCCACATCGATGGGAACACCCTGGACCTTGTCTTCTCCCACCTCTGTACCCTCAACCAGTTCACTAACACCCCCTTCCCTCTCTCCGACCACCAACTCCTCACGTTCTCTGTCTCCCCTTCCCCCAACTCCCCCCCCAAAAGCGCCAAACCATCACCAGCCGCAACCTCCGCAACCTGAACCCGGCCCCCCTCCACTCGGCTACCAACCGCCTACACGGCAGCATCTTTCCACTGTCATGTCCTGACCTAGCCACCACCACGTACAATGACTCACTATCAGCTACCCTAGACTCTCTGGCACCCCTTACCACATGCAACATCAAACCTAGACTGCTTCAACCATGGCAGAACGACAGCACTAAACGCCACAAACTTCGCAGTCGTGCGCTGGAGAGACTATGGCGCAAAACCAGGTCCCCTCATGCATTCTCCCTCTACAAATCTGCCTTCCTCACTTACACCTCCTCCCTCCACGCCGCCAAGCAGGCCTACTTTGTTAACCTGATCAACACCCTCTCCACCTGCCCTCGCCGACTCTTCTCCACCTTCAACTCCCTGCTCTCTCCCCCCCCTCCTCCACTCAGTACCTCACTCACCGCCCACGAGATTGCCACCCATTTCCGTAACAAGATTGACACAATCCGTAAGGACATAGTCAACTCGCAATCTACCTCCCCACCTAGCCTCCCCCTATCACCCCCTCTTCTCTCCCCTCCCCTGACCTCGCAACCACACTGCCCCCCTCCACACCCAAGACCCCGCTTACCGTAACCCCCCCAGCTCTGCACTCCTTCAGCCCTGCTACCACTGAGGAAGTCACCAGGGTCTTCTCAGAAGCCCGCCTCACTACCTGCCCCCTGGACCCTATCCCCTCTCGACTCCTCCAGTCACCCCCCTCTTCCCTCATCTGCTCCCTCACCCATATCTTCAATCTATCCCTCTCTGCTGGCACATTACCCTCCCCCCTAAAGCATGCACACATCACCCCATACTCAAAAAGCCCTCCCTGGACCCCATTGACCCAAACAACCTCAGACCCATCTCCCTGCTGCCACTCACTTCCAAACTCCTTGAGCGCCTCGTCTACGGCCGCTTAAGCGCCCACCTAACTGACAACAACCTCCTTGATCCACTACAGTCCGGCTTCCATCCCCTACACTCCACCGAAACCGCCCTCCTCAAAATCACTAACGACCTACTAACCGCCAAAGCCAAAGGCGACTACTCTGTCCTCCTCCTCCTGGACCTCTCTGTGGCCTTCGACACAGTTGACCACCCCCTCCTCCTTAATAAACTATTCTCCCTTGGCATCAGAGACACCGCTCTCTCCTGGTTCTCCTCGTACCTATCCCGATGCTCCTTCAGTGTTTCCTACAACAGTGCCACCTCCCCTTCCCTCCCCCTCTCTGTTGGGGTCCCTCAAGGCTCTGTCCTTGGACCCCTTCTATTCTCCATCTACACCTCCTCCCTTGGCAAACTCATACACTCCCACGGCTTCAACTATCACCTCCACGCTGATGATACTCAAATTTACCTCTCCACCCCTCACCTCACCCCCACATTCTCCGCCCGCATCACTCACCTCCTAAACGACATCTCTGACTGGATGTCGCTCCATTTCCTCAAGATTAACCTCTCCAAAACCGAGCTTCTCATCTTCCCTCCTGCCCGTGCGCCCCATCCTATCCATCACTACCAACAACACCACCATCAATCCCGCCCCGCAAGCCAAAGTCCTTGGCGTCATTCTGGACTCAAACCTTTCCTTCCAACCTCATGTCAAATCACTTACAAACACATGCAGGCTCCACCTCCTCAACATCGCCAAGATACGCTCCTTCCTTACCCCAGACACCACTAAACTACTCGTACACTCCCTGATTATCTCACGCCTGGACTACTGCAACTCCCTCCTCACCGGCCTACCCCAGTGCAAACTCTCCCCGCTTCAGACTATCCTGAACTCAGCGGCCAGACTCATTCACCTCACCAACCGCTCCACCTCTGCCACCCCCTCTGCCTCTCCCTCCACTGGCTCCACCCCCCTCTGCCTATCCCTTCATTGGCTCCCGATTGCTAACGCATCAAATTCAAACTTTTAAACCTGACCTACAAAGCCGTTCACAAAACTGCCCCTGACTACCTCACCGACCTGATTCCCAGGTACCACCCTACCCGTACCCTTCGCTCTTCACAGGACCTCCTTCTATCTTGCTCCCTGGTCTCCTCCTCCCATGCACGACTGCAAGACTTCTCCAGGTCCTCCCCCATCCTCTGGAACTCACTACCCTAATCCATCAGACTGTCACCTTCCCTCCTCACCTTCAGGCGCTCCCTGAAAACCCACCTCTTCAGGGAAGCCTACCCCACCCTCACCTAACAGCCGTTCTCCTTCAATCCTCCTACCACTCCATCCCCCACAGCCACTTCCTCCTGTACCACTACCCCCTCCCTCCTAGATTGTAAGCTCCTAAGAGTAGGGCCCTCTTACCCCTCGTGTGCTGTTTGTAGTTGCTGTAATGTTTCATGTATTGTCCCCCCCTCTATTGTACAGCGCTGAGCAAACCCTTTGGTGCTATATAAACTCCATGTAATAATAATAATAATTTTTTACTGAAATTGCCTAGACTTTGTGATATTTTGTGACATAAAAATTAGAACTGCCGCTACTTTATTCTCTAAAGTCTCTACTTTCAGAAAATCGATATTTTGGGGGTTTTGTGTCATCTTCAGGATAAAATTATTTTTTAAACGTGCAAAAAATGCCAAAACGGCTCTGGGAGTGAGAGGGAGAAAGGATAAGCCAGACACTCCCCTTTCCTGAGGAGCAGCCAATCGGTTCTTATTACACTGCAAGGTCTCTCCCCTCCCTGCTAGTCCCCGGGTGCGGTGCTGGAGACAGGCGGGGGAGGGGAGGAGGAGATAAACATAACAATGTTACACATATTACACATTTAAGTTGCTATAAAGCCCCTTTCATTGCTTAAACCCCCAACATTCCTAAAAGAGCCTCAGATTTATATACATTTGTTGTAAATAGGAAATAACATCTTATTACCTCCTCTGCTGCCACTTCCACCAACGTCTCCTCTATACTTCTTCCCGCCTCACCTCTCATCTGGAACTTCCTGTCTGTACCTGACATCACTTCCTGTCTGCACCTGACATCACTTCCTGTCTGTCCCTGACATCACTTCCTGTCTGCATTCCATAGAGACTTCCTGTGTGAGTATAGGTGAGATCAGCACCTTGTGGAGTTCAGAGGAACTGCAGCCCCGAGATCCATCCCATAATCCCCCTTCCTGTATAATATGTACCTTACAGGGATACTACGGGAGATGAAACATTACTGAATAAAGGAAGAAGAAATAAATGTAACTCTTATGTAACCAACTGTTCAACAAACATCTCTTATTACATATAGAAAAGTCTTACAAACACAGAACACAAAATACAAATGTATAGCTAATGAGAGCGATCCCGCCAAACCTGATCCTTCTGGGGGGGACAATGCAAAATATATATCAATCCACTCATAATGACATCATCTTCTGGGAGTGTCTGCACATCCATCCATTTCATACACATTTCATTGTCTCAGCAGATCTCCTGCAGCCTATTAGCACCCATTTTTCCTCTCTATGTCTCAGCAGATCTCCCGCAGCCTATTAGCACCCATTTCCCTCTCTATGTCTCAGCAGATCTCCTGCAGCCTATTAGCTCCCATTTCCCTCTATGTCTCAGCAGATCCCCTGCAGCCTATTAGCACCCATTTCCCTCTCTATGTCTCAGCAGATCTCCTGCAGCCTATTAGCACCCATTTCCCTTTCTATGTCTCAGCGGATCTCCTGCAGCCTATTAGCACCCATTTCCCTTTCTATGTCTCGGGTGGATCTCCTGCAGCCTATTAGCACCCATTTCCCTCTCTATGTCTCAGCGGATCTCTTGCAGCCTATTAGCACCCATTTCCCTCTCTATGTCTCAGCGGATCTCCTGCAGCCTATTAGCACCCATTTCCCTCCCTATGTCTCGGCAGATCTCCTGCAGCCTATTAGCACCCATTTCCCTCTCTATGTCTCAGCGGATCTCCTGCAGCCTATTAGCACCCATTTCCCTCTCTATGTCTCAGCAGATCTCCTGCAGCCTATTAGCACCCATTTCCCTTTCTATGTCTCGGCAGATCTCCTGCAGCCTATTAGCTCCCATTTCCCTCTCTATGTCTCAGCGGATCTCCTGCAGCCTATTAGCACCCATTTCCCTTTCTATGTCACACATTACAACAAGCAGTCACAAAGGTAAATGTAAAATAAAAGCAGAGAGGGAGAGAAGGCTGATAAAGCAGCTCATCGATGAGAGGTACATAAGAACATACAATGTCAATACAAAACAGTGACATGGCCATCAATCACAAACGATCGGAGCAGACAGATCGGTGTCATAGGTGTCCCGTGGGTCCTGAACTGCCTCCAGCGCAGGGACAGTAGCAGGGTGTAAAGCAGGTAGGTACTCCAACTTTCTCATTTCTGCTCTGACCTTCATCAGTGCCGGTAACATGGGGGACATAGAAGACAGCCAATGCATGGGAATGGTTCTCCTGGCTGCCCTCATGTAGGTGGAAAGTTTCCTCGCACATTTAGAGAGACCCGAAAAGGTAGACCCAACAGAAAGTAAATGGGCTCAAAAGGGACAGGAGCCAGGAAAAGTAACCACAATGGGGTAAGGACCTCCTCCAAAAGGGCGCAATGGACCGGCAATCCCAAGAAATGTGGAAAAGAGTGTCAGTTTCCGTCCCACAACACCAGCAAACAGAAGAAACATTCAGGTTACTATCATGGAGAACCTCAGGGGTCCGATACCAAAACATGGGGGTCTTAGAAGGATTTTCTGTATACATTACACACACAGAAGATTTAGAAGAGGCCTCCCAAATCCTACTCCATTGATCCAACCCAATATCACATTGAAGGAAACGGGACCATTTACACATATAAAGGGGAGAACCAATAGAAAAAGGGCGACATCTACAAGCAATGTATACGTAGCGGAAATGATGTCCCGGTGGTGTGGGCCTTGGATGCAGATATGATCTAAAGGGGTAGGTTGTTCAAGAGTCAGAGAAGAGGCTTTGGGGGCAAAAATGTGTTGTATCTGTAGATAAACAAAATACTGATGGGGTGGAATGCGAGCAGCTTTTTGAATGTCAGGGAAGGATTTAAGGTTGTGAATTACTGGATTGACCAAATGTTGCAATTGGAATAGATTAACCTCAGCCCAAGGAGGCACTCGACCAATGGCCAGACTATCTGGGAGACTTGGATTAAAAATGATGTTGGTCAAGGGGGAACACTTAGAGCCTAGGATGAATCTAACCCTACACCTCCTCCATATAGACAACATAAACTGCATGGGTCCTAATATGAGAGGAGAGGTAGTGCGGGCTGTGACAAAATAAGTCCCCCTCATTCCCTCTTTACACCAAGTCACGGCCAGATGTGCATGCCTCGGTTAGCTAGTCGCTGTGGCCGTGTGCATGTGGGTGGGATCTGTGACAGCCTCTGATGACTCCTCTGTCATCCAATAAAGCTGATGGACCTCAGATGTCTTCCTTGTCCTACGATGAAGCTGATGGACCTCTGATGTCTCCCCAGTCCTCTGATGAAGTTGATGGACCTCTGATGACTCCCCTGTCCTCCAATAAAGCTGATGGAACTCTGATGTCTCCCTTGTCCTACGATGAAGCTGATGGACCTCTGATGTCTCCCTTGTCCTCTGATGAAGCTGATGGACCTCTGATGACTCCCCTGTCCTCCAATAAAGCTGATGTAACTCTGATGTCTCCCCTGTCCTCCAATAAAGCTGATGGAACTCTGATGTCTCCCTTGTCCTATGATGAAGCTGATGGACCTCTGATTTCTCCTCTGTCCTCTGATAAAGCTAATGGACCTCTGATGTCTCCCCTGTCTCCAATGAGGCTGATGGACCTCTGATGTCTCCCCTGTCCTCTGATGAAGCTGATAGACCTTTGATTTCTCCTCTGTCCTCTGATGAAGCTAATGGACCTCTGATGTCTCCCATCTCCAATGAGGCTGATGGACCTCTGATGTGTGCCTATCCTCTGATGAAGCTGATGGACCTCTGATGACTCCCCTGTCCTCTGATAAAGCTGATGGACCTCTGATGTCTCCCCTGTCCTCTGATAAAGCTGATGGACCTCTGATGACTCCCCTGTCCTCTGATGAAGTTGATGGACCTCTGATGACTCCCCTGTCCTCTGATAAAGCTGATGGACCTCTGATGTCTCCCCTGTCCTCTGATGAAGCTGATGGACCTCTGATGACTCCCCTGTCCTCTGATAAAGCTGATGGACCTCTGATGACTCCCCTGTCCTCTGATAAAGCTGATGGACCTCTGATGACTCCCCTGTCCTCTGATGAAGCTGATAGACCTCTGATGACTCCCCTGTCCTCTGATAAAGCTGATGGACCTCTGATGACTCCCCTGTCCTCTGATAAAGCTGATGGACCTTTGATGTCTCCCTTGTTCTACAATGAAGCTGATGGACATTTTGATATCTCCCCTGTTCTCAGATGAAGCTGATTGACCTATAATGTCTCTCCTGTCATCTGATGAAGCTGATGGACCTCTGATGTCTCCCTTGTTCTACAATGAAGCTGATGGACATTTTGATGTCTCCCCATTCTCAGATGAAGCTGATGGACTTCTGATGTCTCTCCTGTCATCTGATGAATCTGATGGACCTCTGATGACTCCCCTGTCATCTGATGAAGCTGATGGACCTCTGACGTCTCCCCATCCTCTGATATCCACCAGTCAATGTTAACTGAAGGAAGGGGGATCCAGGAGTGAACATTCACTGAAGGAAGGTGATATCCATGAACGAATGCTCACTCCAGGAGGGAGAAATCCAGGAGTGAATGTTCACCATGGGAAGTGGAAATCCAGGAGTAAATGTTCAATGAAAGGAAGGGGGGATCCAGGAGAGAATGTTCACTAATCTCCCACCCCTCTAACTGGCATCACCCCGTGTCAATCCTAGGTGTGCTAATGGGCCCATGGCAGGGGTGTGTGGGGGGACCTACCTTTACCAGGGTTTGTGGGGAAAACCCCCATTGCTGGGATATGCAGGGGGACCTACCATTACTTATGTGTATGGAGGAATCCACCATAACCTGGGTGTGTGCGGGAGGGCTCACCATTACCAGGGTGTGTGCGCGGGGGGGGCACCATTGCTGGGGTGTGTGGGGGAACCCACCATTACAATGGAGTTCGGGGGAGCCAACCATTACTGGGGTATATGGGGGACCCACCATTTGTCAATAAGATAACACCTTGTTATCATTAGTTCATTTTTAAGTGGAGTTCCCCTTCATCTTCATACTTCTCCTAATGCTGGATGAGGGTCTGGTATGGATATTAAAGGGGAACCCCACACCTATTTAGTTTTGAAGCAGAGTTTTCCTTTATATTGTTAGACCTCACAGTTGAGCTGAACTTTTACTGCCCCCTATATCTGCAGAGGCAGTGGGCAGCATCTACACATATCCCAGTAGTGATGGTTGTCTTCGCAGTCACAGCAGGAATTATCCCCAAGATGTCACTTTTGATGGGTGTATCTCCTGCTGAATGTGACCCATTGAAGTGAATGAGGCTGTTCTTTGACCCCCCAACAAGTACAGGCAATGCATGTGACTCACAAACTGCACCAAAAACACAAGGCAGGTGCATTTTTGATGTGGTTTGCCATGTTTTCCATTGATTTCAATGGGGAGGTGCATTTTTTGTGTGGCTTTTTTTTTACCACACCAAACCTGCACTAAAAATGTGACAAGCAGGACTTCGAAAAATGCAGCGGCCCCGCATCGGCTGAGTGTAAAAAGGAATCTGGGAGGGAAATGTAATTTGTTGGCAATTTAAAACTCTTCTCTAGATTTGTAAATGTCAGCGACGTGCGATGATTGACACCCCCTTACCCAGATAATGGGGACTTGTAATCTGACAGATTCACACAGGAATTGTTCATTGCTGAAGGAACCCCGAGAAACCTTTGGAGGACCCCTGGCTGAGGAAGGCTGGACTAGGCAGTCATATATTTCTGTCCTCCTTGGTGGGAGTGGAGGTGACCCCTCTATAAGTGTAGCGATCCCCCCGAAGGGGCTGCTTACGTTTGTTCACTCCACCACTCTGCCTCCCAACCCCAAGAACTGTCTCAGCCCCAACTGACACCCCTGACAATAGTGAAGTACAAGGACCAATGAAAAGCACACACGGTATAATAAACACAGAGATCAGCTTTACTGTAAGACCTCTATGGGAAGTAATAAACATGAACAACAGGTATACGTTCGGTGAATCAAGAGAACAGCAAATCCTGAGACCGGAAGCAATATAACTCACTTTTACACTCAGGCTGCTTTCAGGGGATTCCAACCGTGAATAACCCCAAGAGCAGAGGAAACACTTACATGGCGCCCTCAAAGTGGGTCTAAACCCCTTTACATAAACTCAGCTCTATGATGTCAAAGCAGAAGGAGAGCAGAAGGATGACTCTCTGTGGTGTCAGACTTCTCCCTTCTAACCCCCGACACCACAAGCCCAATAGGCAAACACTGCGCCCAACTGATGCTTCATAGCTACTTTCCAAGGTAGAGCTATTCCCTCCCACACCATGCAATATAGAGGCCTGAATACGCATGCGCGTGCCCGTATGGCACCAGTAACTTCAGTCTCTTGGTACCAGGATGAATGTTGGGGTCTTCAGCGAGACACTTTCATTGGTGCACTTACACTCCTATGGTAAAGTATCATTATAATCCCGTGGCAGGATTTGTATAGCAAAGCAAACACTGTGTCTGTATAGCAGGACCATCTACACAACCCAGTGCCTGGTGAGTATGGGAGAAGTGTCATGTCTCTGTGTGCCGTGTTCCTGTCATCTGCCAGGGGGCAAAATCCCTCTCACCAGATCCTGGGACTAAGGCCCAAACCATGGTCCTGGAAATGACCGGCTCCTGTGGTCACCTCACGATGAGCCCTTCACACTGTCGGTGTAGGCACTGTACTGTAGGCCACATCTCTCAGGTTGGATGTTCCCTGACTGATGCAGATACCTAAACATGCTGTGAACTGACCCTGAGCACTTCTCTGCCAGGTCCAGACTGTCTCCTGCCACATGCAGACTGCCTCCCCTCAGGAAAAACAAGATGGAGTCCTTCACTCTCCTCACTAAGCATGCTGGTCTCTGTAGTTCCACCCCTCATATCAGCCTATCAGGCCGTTTCTGTTCAGGACTGCATATCCCACAATGCTTTGCAGCTGCACCTCCTGCTTGAGAAAGTCCCTGTCATTGGCTCCTTTAATACCTCTTCTGATTGGCTCTCTCTGTATTACAGTCTGAGAGGAGAAGGGAGGGGCTGAAATCCCTGACTGCCTTGTGTGTATCCAGTGCAAGTGTCAGATTTCACAGGAGATGCCAGTCAGCAGGTTACAGCAGTCACAGATAGGAGTCATTTCCTCCCTACACAAGGATCTACAGTCCATACACACCCAGCACAAGGCCGGGGCCACACTACCAGACGCTTCTCGGGGCTGCAGTTCCTCTGAGCTCCACAAGGTGGGGATCTCACTTCTACCCACACAGGAAGTCTCTCTGGAAGACAGACAGGAAGTGATGTCAGGTACAGGCAGGAAGTTCCGGGTGAGAGCTGAGTTGGGAGGAAGCAGAGAGGAGACGTTGCTGGAAGTGGCAGCAGAGGAGGTAATAAGATGTTATTTCCTATTTACACCCAGTAACCCCCCATCATGTCCGTCCTCTTCCTCCATAGTCATGTCCGTCCTCTTTCTCCATAGTCATGTCCGTCCTCTTCCTCCATAGTCATGTCCATCCTCCATAGTCACTGTGACGTCTTTTATCTCCAGCAGATGATGATACACACATATATAGTGTGGGAACCCAGATTAACCCCTTCAGGGGCAGATCATTCCCCCACTTCCGGGGCCGGAACATTCTCCTCATTGTGGAGAGGTGTCACCTTCTCACCTCATCAGTCTATACTAATGGATTATACCACTTTTATAAGTGGCGGGGAATGGAGAATCCTATGACATCACACTGACCTCACAGCTCCTCCTCCCAATGTCCCTCCATCCAGAGTCAGAGAATCCTATGACATCACACTGACCTCACAGCTCCTCCTCCCAATGTCCCTCCATCCAGAGTCAGAGAATCCTATGACATCACACCTACCTCACAGCTCCTCCTCCCAATGTCCCTCCATCCAGAGTCAGAGAATCCTATGACATCACACTGATCTCACAGCTCCTCCTCCCAATGTCCCTCCATCCAGAGTCAGAGAATCCTATGACATCACACTGACCTCACAGCCCCTCCTCCCAATGTCCCTCCATCCAGAGTCAGAGAATCCTATGACATCACACTGACCTCACAGCCCCTCCTCCCAATGTCCTTCCATTTGGCTCCTTTCTTTTTATTCTATGGTCTTAGGATGTGGGGGACCCTTGGCATCCTCATAAGCAAAACAGAACTGTAGATCCTGTGTTGTGTGTTATGACATCAGAATTCCTTATACCCTGCGTAGTGTGGGGGTCCTGTGGGGGGAAATTATACCTCAACCTGAAGTGGGGCTTTAATAAAATGGAGACCTGAATGGAGAGGTGAGGAGGATTCTGGGAATATCATTTGATGTGACTCTTTGTGTTCAGATGTAGAGTTTTCCTCCTGTGAAGTCTGGAGATCATATGACATCACATTGCCTCCACCTCCCTCCCTGATAGAAGAGAGAAAGAAGAAGAAGATTCTAGAAGTCACCAGAGAGATCACTGAGCTGCTGACAGGAGAGGTGAGCGGTGCCGGGAATTCTGGGACATTCTCCAGTAACAGACAAGGGATGTGTCTGGATGGTGACTGTATCATTGTGTGTGTCAGGTTCCTATAAGGTGTCAGGGTGTCACTGTCTATTTCTCCATGGAGGAGTGGGAGTATTTAGAAGGACACAAGGATCTCTACAAGGACGTCATGATGGACAATCAGCCGCCCCTCACATCACCGGGTAAGAGGAGACTTTATTGTAAAGGAGAGAGCAGTACGGAGGATCCACCTAGATCCCCCATCATCTGATAGACACATAGAAACAATGGATTCAGTCAGTGTGTGTGTTTCCTACAGATGGATCCAGTCATGGGAACCCACCAGAGAGATGTCCCCGTCCTCTGTATTCCCGGGATTCCACACAGGAAGGTCACACCATCCCTCACCATCATCAGGTAGATGAGGAACAATCACTGATAGTATCATTATGATCTGTACATTCTCTGCATTGTTACCATTGATGTCATTTTTATTATATATTCAGAGTGGAAACCTGAGAGATCCTAAAGTTGAGGTTAAAGAAGAGATAAAAGAGGAGGAGGATGAGGATGGGGCGATGGAGGAGTCAGACCTTCTAAAAGAACACAAAGATCTGTACCAGGACACCATGGTGGAGTCATCCAGCTACAGGAACCCACCAGAGAGATGTCCCCGTCCTCTGTATTCCCGGGATTCCACACAGGAAGGTCACACCATCCCTCACCATCCTCAGGTAGATGATGACAATTATTGGTAGTTGTGATTTATACACAGCATGTTTGTTACAATGAATGTTTTATTATATCTTTCAGAGTGGAATCCTCGGGGATGATAATATTGATGTTAAAGAAGAGTATAAAGAGGAGGATGAGGAGTATGGAGTGATGGAGGAGTTTTCAGAAGGACACAAGGATATGATGGAGCCACCTAATACCAGGAATCCACCAGAAAGATGTCCCCGTCCTCTGTATTCCCGGGATTCCACACAGGAAGGTCACACCATCCCTCACTATTACAAGGTTGGTGGGCTGGAGGATCTAGAACATGAACTCATGAAGACAATGTGTGGATATTGTGTGTGATGTCACAATCATAAATCTTACATTTTACAGATGATATTTTCTGTCATTTCCTTGATTTAGAGTGGAGATCCAATCGATATAGAATTTGAGGTGAAAGCAGAAGAAGAAGAGGCGTATGTGAGGGATGATCAGCAGTCTATGGAGGAGGATGGAATAACGGGGACATTTATAGAGGAGGACACTCCTACAGAGATCAGCACAGGTGGGTCATGAACACTAAATCCATTCCTCCACCCATACTGCTCACTGATTGGTCCAGAGTAGGGCGGGGACTGGGTGATATCAGCCTGTAATCCCCTGGTCACTTTCCTGAGCTGTGTTCCCCGTCCTGTATTCCTGGATTTCTCTCGGATAATCTTCCTTCTCTGTGCTGCAGACACAATTTATGTATCTAGACTGGATTTATGGAGGTTCTGGGGTTCAGCTGGCAGCAAAATGTGGATTTTCACTATAGACTTTACTAGATCTGGGCACCTGGGGTGTGTGTCTTGGGTCTTCTATCCCCATGCCCAGGTCTAGCAAGATCTCTGACAGAACAATTCTCCCAGGGTTCCTTGCTCTGTGGTCTGCTGGCTGTGCCGGGTGGAGGGATATGTCTGTAGTGTCTCAGCCCCAAGTCACTGAGTGCAGTCTCAGGAGATGGGAGGCAGCGGTGTGGGATCTCTGCAACTTGTCTACAGTAAATATTTAATCTTCCACTGATTACAGAATACCAATATTATGAGTCCTGACCCTTACACTGTATATTCTATGTTGTACATTACATACTCCTGATACTGTATAGTACTAACATTTGTATCCTATATAATAGGTTGTACATTACATCGGCGTTACTTCTTTTACACCCATTTTCTCCCAGCTGGACATTTTATATCGGATGATGTGATTGGAGCACAGACTTTTACATGGTGATAATAATGTGATAACATCCTCCAACTTTGGACCCTTAAACAGAAAGTGATAATGAGGGAGGAGTCAATACCCCAATGATGGTGGTCTTCAGGATCAGTCCAGTCTTCATCTTGGTTGTTCTCCCCCCATCCTCACTCTCTGACCTCTGGTGGGGCTCAGCCCCGCTGTTCTTCATGACTAAATCATGGACTAAATAAGGAAGTGCAGTACTTCTTGTGTTGGGAAGATGGCGATGAGTGATAGAGGGGGTGGGGACCCTCGTCCTATAATCCCCTCATCACTGTCCCTCCTATAAAAGACAGTTCTGGTTGTTTCCTCACTCTCTGACTAGGGTCCATGAATAAAGAAATGACCTGGTAGGAGATCAGAGGAGCCATTTCCTAGTTCCCTTGAGGGTGGAATTGTAAGCTCCTCAGAGACCAAGCTGCCTGATGTGGGCGGAGTCCTGGTTTGGGGGAACCAATCAGCTTCTGTCTAGTAATCCTCTTTGTCTTTGTATTTTAGTCCATGGCCGGGAGATGAGGAAAACCTGCGAGGATTGTCTCACTTTGTCTCCAGACTGGAAAGTAGAAGATGAGGACATCACACAGTATAGTCCAGGAGAAAACCCGGCTCCCTCCAATGTCCATCCGGCACCACCCAGTGTAGATGGACCATCGGATTCCTCGTATCCTGAGGAACCTCAGACTGTGTGGGACCGGGCCGGCCTTCCAACAGGGAAGAGGTTCTCCTGTACTGAGTGCGGGAAGGGTTTCCATTATAAATCCCATTTTAATGTGCATAAAAGATCTCACACTGGGGAGAAGCCATATTCTTGTCCTGAGTGCGGGAAATGTTTTTCAGAGAAGTCCACTCTTTACAAACATCAGAGATCTCACACAGGGGAGAAGCCGTATTCCTGTTCTGAGTGCGGGAAATGTTTTTCAACAAAGTCCTATCTATACAGACATCAGAGATTTCACACAGGGGAGAAGCAGTATTCCTGTCCTGAGTGTAGGAAATGTTTTTCAGAGAAGTCCCATCTTTACAGACATCAGAGATCTCACACGGAGGAGAAGGCATGTTCCTGTCCTGAGTGTGGGAAATGTTTTACAAGGAAGTCCAATCTTCACACACACCAGCGATCTCACACGGGGGAGAAGCCGTATTCATGTCCTGAGTGTGGGAAATGTTTTTCAGAGAAGTACAGTCTTTTCATACATCAGAGATCTCACACAGGTGAGAAGCCATATTCCTGTCCTGAGTGCGGGAAATGTTTTTCAACGAAGTCCCATCTTTGCAGACATCAGAGATCTCACACGGGCGAGAAGCCATATTCCTGTCCTGAGTGTGGGAAATGTTTTTCATGGAAGTCCAGTCTTTCCAAACATCAGAGATCTCACACGGGGGAGAAGCCACTTTCCTGTCCTGAGTGAAGGAAATGTTCCTCACTGAAGTCCTGTCTTCCTGTACATCAGGGGTTCCACACAACCCTGGAGGTGTATTAGTGCCTTGAGTGTAGGAAATGTCTTCTAGATGAATGTTGCTGGACATCCCAGCTCTCATGTGGGGAAGAAGCACACCCTGATATACACCTCAGATATACTCCATGGCTGATCTTCATCATGGAAGAAACAGTTGATAAGGAGATCAGAGGTCCCCAAAGACATGGATGAAGTGCAGTAAATGTCGGGGTGCAGAGTGGTCAGTAGATCCTGGAAATGAAGGACACAACTTCAGCCTTTCTTGGGTGTCGGAGTTGCGTTTCCTGATAATGATGTAGCGGGTTACAGAGCTAGAAGCCGGGAGAGCCCAGATCTCGTTATCGGGGAACTTTACACAGACAACAAGAACTTCTGAAGTTGATGTCCTTCATTTCAAGGCTCTACAGAACAGTGGTGACCCCGAAGCGTCTCTCTGTCTTCAGTCCATCCTTCTCCCATCCCCCAACAGGAGGGAAGGAGAACTCCTCCCTAAACTAGGGGGGAACTTTCCTCTCATTATTTCCCTTGGCTTCTGTGTGGGTTTGGGTGGTTGGAGGAGTGCGGCACGAGAGGGAACACAGCTTGTTGTTCTATGTCTACATATGGGGTCTGGGTAGAGGGGATCCACCGGAAAATATTTCTACTCTTTGATTTTTTGCAAATTGTTTCTGTTTTCACTTTGAAGGGCGATATTATGTGTGGTTTGTAAAAGGGATTGGCCCAATAGTTACCACCCCACTTAGAGAATAGATTAACTAATATGACCAGCATTCATTCAGCCATGTCACATGGTGTTATTTTATTTCACACAGTGATTTCCTATGATCATTGGCTCCATCTAGTGACCATAATGTATTGAACTGTTTTTCCTGATTGAGGTGTTTTTGAATTAATACTTCATTATGGCCACTAGAGGGAGCTGATGATTATAGGAAATCAATGTTTATTAAAATACAGCAGAATTTGTCAGGGCTGGACACACACTTGTCTCTGTCCCCCTACATATTATTAGTGTACCATGTGAGGGGTGGTGTCATACAAGTATCGGAGATCACATTCATACATGTATGAGTACAGTAGACATTAAAGACATAAATAAAACCTCAGGATTAAACCAACCATTGATTTAAAACAAAAAAACCCTATTCGTTCTTTAGAAGGCGCTAAGAATCAGTAATTAGCTCCACCTACTATATGAAAGGGTTAATAGTTCACTCACTTTTGCTCTGTGCCTACTAACTGGTTTGTTGTACATACAAGATGTTCCCGTGGGATGTGAATGCTGGTATCTATGCACACATTTCTTGTTTATAGAAATCACAGAAGTCACTATCCTGTTGTATTTTTGTTATGACGTGCCGTGGAGTAGTTTACTGAAATCTCTATTCTGTATTCTGATTGGTGCTTTATGGAAACCGCCTGAAATATGCCGCGTTATCATTTATTACTTAAAGCTTGATGAATAATAAAGAAGTCACATTTTGCATCACACATCCAGATGTCTGACTTGTATTATTCCCAAAGTACTTTGAACTGGATGTTTGGAGGAGGAGGAGGCCGGCATAAATTGATGTTCCTGACAGAAGTGGTGTCAGAAGTGGGATAGGATCGGCCATCGGAGGTAAGTGAGCATTTTTTGTCTTCCTTTGCCCTGATCGCCCCCTATCTCCACCAAGCCTCTGTGCTGCGGTAGCACGAGCAATTGTCCGCTGGAGCTTTGGGAGCTCGCGGGGTTAAACAGAACCTAGGTTGATGTATAAGAAATGTGTGTGTGTCCTCCATACAATCATACAGAGTAGTGTGTTCAGTGATTATGTACGCTTGTAACTAGAGAAACTGTTCAGTAGATGTATTCTAAGTCTCTGTAGGACTGTGAGACGCCCCATCTACTCAGCGAGGAGATTTCTCCATTGACCTGGGATAGGTGAAAGCATGGTGACAGTCTGAAGGAGTCACAATAGGGTGTACCTGTCCAGGTGATTTTCAGCCTTGAAGCACTTGTGCAGTTGAGAAAAAATTTGTCGGAGCTCTACGTGAGTTCAGTCCAGCTTCACCCGGCACAAAGACTCATCACTGGGAGAGAAACACATAGGCCAGCTCACATACAGTGAAGGAAATGCGTATTTGCTCCCCGGCTGATGTTGAATGTTCGCCCCTCACACAGAAATGATCGGTCTAACAATGGAATGTTCGGTGTAACACTGAGAGACAGAATAGCAACAAAAAATTCAAAAGAAATGCATGTCTAACAAATGATGACTGATCTGCATGTTCATGAGGGAAAGAAGGATTTGATCCCCTATCATTCAGCAGGATTTCTGGCTCCCAGGTGTCTCTCATACAGGTAACAAGCTGAGATTAGAAGCAGTCTCTTAAAGGGAGTGCTGCTAATCTCATTGTGTTACCTGTATAAAAGACACCTGTCCACAGGAGCAATCAAACCATCAGATTCCAAACTCTCCACCATGGCAAAGACCAAAGAGCTGTCCAAGGATGTCAGGGACAAGACTGTAGACCTACACAAGGCTGGACTGGGCTACAAAACTATGGCCAAGCAGCTTGGTGAGAAGGTGACAACATTTGGTGCAATCATTTGCAAATGGAAGAAACACAAAACAAGTGTCAGTCTCCCCAGGTTGGGTACACCATGCAAGATCTCACCTCGTGAAGTGTCAGTGATTATGAGAACAGTGAGGAATCATCCCAGAACTACACGTGAGGATCTTGTCAATGATCTCCAGGCAGCTGGGACCACAGTCACCAAGAAAACAATTGGTAACACACTACGCCGACAAGGACTGAAATCCTGCAGTGCCCGCACGGTCCCTCTGCTCAAGAAAGCACATGTCCAGGCCCGGCTGAAGTTTACCGCTGAACATCTGAATGATGCAGAGGAGGACTGGTAGAAAGTGTTGTGGTCAGATGAGACCAAAATCCAGCTCTTTGGCATCAACTCAACTCGCCATGTTTGGAGGAGAAGGAATGCTGCCTATGACCCCAAGAACACCATCCCAACTGTGAAACGTGGTGGAAACATTCTGCTTTGGGGGTGTTTTTCTGCTAAGGGGACAGGACAACTGCACCGCATCAAAGGGACGATGCATGGGGCAATGTACCATCAAATCTTGGGTGAGAACCTTCTTCCCTCAGCCAAGGCATTGAAAATGGGTCATGGATGGGTGTTCCAGCATGACAATGACCCAAAACACACGGCCAAGGCAACAAAGGAGCGGCTCAAGAAGAAGCACATTAAGGTCCTGGAGTGGCCTAGCCAGTCTCCACACCTTCATCCGATTGAAAATCTGTGGAGGGAGCTGGAATTTTGAGTTGCCAAATGTCAGCCACCAAACCTTAATGACTTGGAGAGGATCTGCCAAGAGGAGTAGCCAAAATCCCTCCTGACATGTGTGAGAACCTGGTGGCCAACTACAGGAAACGTCTGACCTCTGTGATTGCCAACAAGGGATTTGCCACCAAGTAGTAAGTCATATTTTGTGAAGGGGATCAAATATTTATTTCCCTCATGAACATTCAAATCAGTCATCATTTGTTAGACGCATTTCTGCTGAATTTGTTGTTGAAATTCTGTCCCTCAGTGTTACAATACACCGAACATTCGATTTTTAGACTGATCATTTCTTTGTGAGTGGGCAAACATTAAAAATCAGCAGGGGATCAAATACTTATTTCCTTCACTGTAATATCGCATCTTTGCTTTGCAGTGATGATGGGAAACTCCCAAGGTAAGGGGAAGTACCCAGACCCTCCGGAGCCACCGTGTAAAGTATTCAGAGGAAGAAAACCTGTTAAAGAAATTTACTAAGGAAGACGGATCATCTCTAGAAAAATCCCAACTACCAGCTAATGAGACATGTAAAGAGTATGTTGCCTGAGTGTCAGTTTGGATTTTTATGTTGTCCAATGGGTGGACAGCCTGGTGGGGTGGAGTTCAACCATGGGGAGTGCCAGTCCTTTTCCCAGAGATGGGGACAATGATGATGATATTCACATGGATATGATAAAGGGGATATATTTAGGGGACAAAACTGCCTTTCCCTATATATGAGAGGGGGAGCATTGAATTGGTTGAAGTATGCCCCAGGATATAAATGCCTGAAACCAATCCCTTCTGCCCCAGTAGCTAAACAGACTATTATTATTATACAGGATTTATATAGTGCCAACGCTATTTATGGCACTTGTCGCCTGCCACTGCGCTTCCTGATTATACTCAGCTGTATCCTCAGCTCCCTAAGGATGAGGATTATTTGTTGTCACATAATAGGAGGAGGCATGCATTACATTCTGCCCCAAGAGTCTCCCACCAATGAAGGAGGCTGTTTGGCAGTGATCGGTGGTGATGGGGAAGGTTCTTCAGAAGAAGAGTCAGGTTCAAGTGTATCAATGCGTGAAATGAATAAAGAGTGGAAAGAAACAAAAGTTACATTGGGAAGGACATTAGACCAGATGCAGCAAACTGTGACTGCTCTGACACCCAGGACCAAGAAGGAGGAAAATAAAAAAGGCAAAGTAGTAAGCAAGGCAATGAAATCAGGAGGACAGACATCAATGGTAAAAGAGCAGACAGTACAGGAGAGGGACGCAGCAAGTGAGGAGTCAGAAGATTCAACAGGAGAGGTGAGTCAGCAGAAGCAGGATAATTCAGAAGAACTCAGTAAGTATTATTTGAGGTCCAGAAAAGACGCTGAAGACGAGGGAGCCACCCAAGCTTACCCTTCCATCATTGTGGGAAATGACATTGTGATAAAGCCAATGGTAATGAATGACGTTAATGGAATTATAAAGGGTTGTCCTGATCCTCGGAAAACCCCACTGCTGCCATTAACTACTTGAAAAGAGCAATGCAGGGGCAACAATGTTCACAACAGGGCATGAGGATAATCATCGATGGAATTTTGGGATATGATATGGAATCAGGTTGGGATTGGACCACCATGCTTCATGAGCCATTTGGACTGACTGTGGACTATGAGTGGAGAACTGCCGTAGGACAGAAACAGATGTGGAAGGAGTTAATTGCAGAAATTAACAGTCACTAGCTACAGTAGTTGCTTGTAAGCAGAGCAGTATGGAATCAATTATGGAGTTCCTAAAAAGATTTAAGAGGGTCTGGAAAGAAGAGGCAGGATGAAATCTGACAACACCAGAGTTAGGAATTATATATACAGGTGAAACTCGAAAAATTAGAATATTGTGCAAAAGTTCATTTATTTCAATAATACAACTTAAAAGGTGAAACTAATATATGAGACTCATTACATGCAAAGCAAGATAGTTCAAGCCGTGATTTGTCATCATTGTGATAATTATGGCTTACAGCTCATGACAACCCCAAATCCACAATCTCAGAAAATGAGAATATTCCATGCAATCAATAAAACACGGATTGTACATAGAACAATATCGCACCTCTGAAAAGTAGAAGCTGCATATGTACTCAGTACTTGGTTTGGGCCCCTTTTGCAGCAATTATTGCCTCAATGCGGCGTGGCATGGAAGCTATCAGCCTGTGGCACTGCTGAGGTGTTATGGAAGACCAGGATGCTTCAATAGCGGCCTTCAGCTCTTCTGCATTGTTCAGTCTCATGTCTCTCATCTTTCTCTTGGCAATGCCCCATAGATTCTCTATGGGGTTCAGGTCAGGCGAGTTTGCTGGCCAATCAAGCACAGTAATCCCACGGTCATTGAACCAGGTTTTGGTGCTTTTGGCAGTGTGGGCGGTGCCAAGTCCTGCTGGAAAATGAAGTCAGCATCCCCATAAAGCTTGTCTGCGGAAGGAAGCATAAAATGCTCCAAAATCTTCTGGTAGACGGCTGCGTTGACCCTGGACTTAATGAAGCACAGTGGACCAACACCAGCAGATGACATGGCTCCCCAAATCAACACAGACTGTGGAAACTTCACACTGGACTTCAAGCATCTTGCAGTGTGTGCCTCTCCATTCTTCCTCCATACTCGGGGTCCTTGGGCCTCTCCATTCTTCCTCCATACTCGGGGTCCTTGGGCCTCTCCATTCTTTCTCCATACTCGGGGTCCTTGGGCCTCTCCATTCTTCCTCCATACTCGGGGTCCTTGGGCCTCTCCATTCTTCCTCCATACTCGGGGTCCTTGTGCCTCTCCATTCTTCCTCCATACTTGGGCTCCTTGTGCCTCTCCATTCTTCCTCCATACTCTGGGTCCTTGGGCCTCTCCATTCTTCCTCCATACTCGGGGTCCTTGGTTTCCAAATGAGATGCAAAAGTTCCTCTCATCAGAAAATAGGACTTTGGGCCACTGAGCAACAGACCAGGTCTGTTTTTCCTTAGCCCAGGTAAGAAGCTTCTGACGTTGTTTGTTGTTCAGGAGCGGCTTGACAAGAGGAATACGACATTTGAAGCCCATGTCCAGGATCCGTCTGTGTGTGGTGGCTCTTGATGCACTGACTCCAGCCTCAGTCCACTCCTTGTGAAAGTCCCCAACACTTTTGAATGGCCTTTTCCTGACAATCCTCTCCAGGCTGCAGTCATCCCTGCTGCTTGTGCACCTTTTTCTTCCACACTTTTCCCTTCCACATAACTTTCTATTAATGTGCTTTGATACAGCACTTTGGGAACATCCAATTTCTTTTGCAATTACCTTTTGAGGCTTTCCCTCCTTATGGAGGGTGTCAATGATGGTGTCAGGTCAGCAGTCTTTCCCATGATTGTGATTCCTACTGAACCAGACTGAGAGACCATTTAAAGGCTCAGGAACCCTTTGCAGGTGTTATGGCTGAATGAGCTGATTAGAGTGGGACACTTTGAGCCTAGAATATTGCACCTTTTCATAATATTCTAATTTTCTGAGATTGTGGATTTGGGGTTTTCATGAGCTGTAAGCCATAATCATCACAATGATGACAAATCACGGCTTGAACTATCTTGCTTTGCATGGAATGAGTCTCATATATTAGTTTCACCTTTTAAGTTGCATTAATGAAATAAATGAACTTTTGCACGATATTCTAATTTTTCGAGTTTCACCTGTATATACAGGCAGTTATGCAGGCATAGAAAATGGGAGTGGAGGCATCTATGGCTATGACATTGGGACATAACACCGTGTTACATACCACACATCACGTATTACAAATTCTGAAGAATCTTCCCACACGAGACACATGACAGCCCAAAGAGCCAGTGTGTATGAGGTCATTCTCACTTCCACTGTTCATTTATCTATTAAATACTCCTCTCCAAGTTCAGGACCAATTACTGTTTTAAATGGCATGCTTAGTTTGAAGTCAGAATCTGACATTCCTCCCAAGGAACATGATTGTGCTTCAATTATACATGAAGACATTACTCCCAGATATGACATGTTACAAGAGCCAGTAGTAGGGAATGTTGATATCTTTGTAGATGGTTCATGCACAAGACCTAATGACAATGTCTACTTGGCAGGTTGTCCAACTTCCAGATAAGGTATGGGAAGCAAAGCCCTGCCTTATCCCTCAGCACAGGCTGCAGAACTCATAGCCCTGACCTGTGCCTGTGAATTATTTGAAGGAAAGATGTTAACATTTACACAGATTCCAAGTACACATTTGATGTAGTGCAGGATTTTGGCAGGGGATCTCATGCATCTTTAGTGAATGATCTTTTGGAAGCCATACACAAACCCCGTACTATTGCTGGTATCACATGTAAAGCCCACACGTCTTCACATGACCCCATAGCTCTGGGTAATGCATTGGCTGACCGTACGGCCAAGGAAGCTGCTGTAAAGCCTTCACAGGAGTCTGCCAGTCTTGTTTTGACTATGTTAGAGCCGCCCATGCTCCCGGAACAACAGTTACTCAAAGTGCACAGCCACAAAAGAGGATATTCAATATTGGAAAGACAAAGGTTTGACATTGGACTAGAATGGTCTAATGTCCAAAGAGGGGATCATAGGGATACCTCAGCACAGTGCACCGGTGCTTATAGCACAGTTTCATGGCATAGGGCACAGAGGATGGCAGAGGACTTTGCAGGAAATGAAAAAACATTTTGTATACAGAATATGTCACAACGGGTGCAAGATCAGTTAGGAAGGTGTGTTATTTGAGGAACAATAATACAGGACAACAGTATGGCCAACATGACCATCTTCCTCCACCACAGGGTCCTTTTGAGGAATTACAGACTGATTTTACACACATGCCTAACAAGAGAGGTAAGTATCTGCTGGTTATAGTGGATACATTTTCCAAATGGCCGGAGGTTTTTATCACTAACAAAGAGGATGCCTCCACTGTGGCCAAAATGTTGTGCAAGGAAATTTTCTCAAGATGGAGATGCCCTCTGGTGATTCAGACAAGAGCCCATCATTCACATCCAAAGTGACTCAACAAGTAGCCAAATGAATAGTTATTCAATGGAAATTTCACATCCCTTATCACCCGCAGAGTTCAGGAATGGTAGAGAGGATGAACAGGACAATCAAGGAGAAGTTGAGGAAAGCTACTGGAGGTACATTTGTTAAGTGGCAGACTTATCTGCCCGCAGTGTTGGCTGAAATCAGGATGACACCAAACAAAACAACTAAATTGTCCCCTTCTGAAATTTTAATAGACAGACCATTTCCTACCCCATAGACCAAAGGTCTGCTGGTGATGATGCCTGGAGAATTAGAGCTGATCCAAGAAATATATGTGATGAATCGTATAAGGCTTTTGAATGGCATCTACGGTGATGTTTCTCTTTCTTTTCTGCTTCGCTCACAGGAACCAACACATCTTTTCATGCCTGGAGACCATGTGGTTGTTAAAGCCGTACATAAGCACAAGGTCCTGGACCCACCTTATGGGGAGCCCACAGTAATAACAGCCGTGACCCGTACAGCAGTTCTGACTGTGGATTCTCAGGCCTGGATCCATGCGTCAAGGATAAAAAAAAGTCCCGGATTCTCCTCCACCTGAGGTGTTGACTACAAAAGAGGGTGAAGAAGGTGTCAAACACCCTGAAGCAGACGTGTTAGAGAGAAGCAGGCAATAGTTCCACTAGAAGACAGACGGACCGATAACAATCAGGATGTCCATACTTTTGCATCCACAAACCTCCTGGAATATCTTCCTTTTAATAGGTTGTCTTACAGTGATTGTATTTCTCCCGATTTGGGTGATTAGTACGTTATTATCACCCGCAGGACTTGATGTACATTTTTCATAGCCCAGGCCCAGATCTAGGGGGTGCTGGGGTGGGCTTTGTACCCCCAGATTTTACTTGTACCCCCAGATCTCAGAGAGGATACAACTGATCCATGACACTTGATGGGGACAATTGATGTAAAGGGGCACTCTGATGAGGACATTTTATATAAGGGGCACACTGGTAAGGACACCTGATGTAAGGGAGGACTCTCAAAAGAACCGTGATGTAAAGGGGAACTCTGAGGACTCCTGATGTAAGAAAGGACTCTGATAGGGACACAAGTTCTGTTTTATCATGCTAATACATACTAGTGTTCTCTCTGCACTACCTGTCATATTATTTCCAGGTTGTGACTCCATAGTACAGAAGCATACCAAATGAACAGGGAATACCAGTTCCATGCATCTCTGTCACACTATTTTCATTATGGCCCTCGCCTTTTTTCTACTGCACCCCCAGATCAGGATAGATCCGGCCCTTCTGCAGCCCCATAAGACTGACCCCTTGCCCCACGCACACATCCACATAAACTGTTAAAGCAATCAGAGAATGTCTGGGTTTATATGGTACTGAGAGTGATGAATGTTCCCAATTTCCATCTGTCAGATATGCTGCCGATCATTTAGCTACATGTTTGATGGCCATTCCCACCCCAACCTCGGTTTTGTTGGACATTTTCAGAGTAATGAATAATGATACTGATGTAAGAATGGATGATGGACCATCTATGTCATTGTATGAGGACTGTCAGAACTGTCCAGGTCCATATAAAGGCTGGGAATATATGACTGGTATGAAAACGTTGAATGTTCCCCCAGGAGATGTGTTACAATATGACATGTGATTCTGAAGAGATTCCCCGGTGTTGGGATCTCAGATTTCCATATGGCCCACATCACACAACCCGATCTCCTCAGGACAGGATTTTCTGTACGTCTAATAGAACATGTAGTTCAGTACATAACCCAATGACCTGTCATCATGTTCTATCACAGCCCAGCCACAGTCACAGGTCACACTACCTTTAGGATGGTTGTTTTCTTGTGGAAATCCCACATATTCATATATTCCAGGAATATTACTGGAGGGCCTTGTACTTGGAGCCGTCTGAGTATGATATTGCCTGAGCATCCTAAAGCTATGGAGAAGGATCTAAGATCAAGAAGGAGGACCGAGATTGGATCAGAAGATTGTATATCAGACATTACACTGCTTTCCAAAGCTGAATACACTAGTTTAGTTGGATCTATTGTATGTAGTCTGGATAAAAGTCTGAATCGTACTTCTATGGCTTTGCAGGAACTGTTACTCGACCTCCAAGGAACCCGTAAAGCTGTTCTTCAGAATCCAGTGACTATAGATGATTTACTGCTTAACAATGATCATGGTTGGGAACATTGTGACGGAATGTAAGTGATCATGCCACCTCTATACAATCACACATAAAGGCTTTACATGACTTGTCCTCAGGAATTAAACAGGATGTTCCTGGTAATGGGTGGGACGGGGTATTTGGATGGATACCCGGCCTAGGAAGATTGAGACAAATAATGGGTGGTCTGATAATAGCATGTTGTGGCCTAATTGGCGTGTGCTGTTAGTATGAATCCATGCCTGAAGAAGGAAATGAAGGGGTCTGCTCAAAGAAAATTCATTGGACGAATATGATAAAAATTAATATTTAAAAATGTAACACATTGATTTCCTATGACCGTCAGCTCCATCTAGTGACCATAATGAGGTATTATTCATGAAATACCTCAATCAGTAAAAGTAGTGCAATACTGCATTATAGCCACTAGATGGAGCCAAGAAAATCAGAGTATGAAATAAAATACGGCCAATATTCAACCCATCTAGGCAAACGCCGGTCACATTCGTTCAACTAAATCTTTTTTTTTTTTTTTTTTTAAATAGACCTCTAAATGTTTGTGAAATCTCCCACCACAAAATGTACTCAGCCAATGACAGGTCAGGACACCATTTTTATTCTTTTTCTGCTATCAATGGCCAACCCGGTCCCACACTTTATCCATGTCTTTGGGGACCTCTGATCTCCTTATCAACTGTTTCTTCCATGATGAAGATCAGCCATGGAGTATATCTGAGGTGTATATCAGGGTGTGCTTCTTCCCCACATGAGAGCTGGGATGTTCAGCAACATTCATCTAGAAGACATTTCCCACACTCAAGGCACTAATACACCTCCAGGGTTGTGTGGGACCCCTGATGTACAGGAAGACAGGACTTCAATGAGGAACATTTCCCTCACTAAGGACAGGAAAGTGGCTTCTCCGTCGCATGAGATCGCTGATGTCTGGAAAGATGGGACTTCTGTGAAAAACATTTCCCGCACTCGGGACAGGAATACGGCTTCTCTCCCGTGTGAGATCTCTGATGTGTGTAAAGAATTGACATAAGTGAAAAACATTTCTCGCACTCAAGACAGGAATACGGCTTCTCTCCTGTGTGAGATCTCTGATGTCTGTAAAGACTGGATTTATCTGAAAAACTTTTCCCACACTCAGGACAAGAATATGGCTTCTCCCCCGTGTGAGATCTTTGATGTGTGTAAAGATGGGACTTCTGTGAAAATTTTTTCCCGCACTCAAGACAGGAATACGGCTTCTCTCCTGTGTGAGATCTCTGATGTGTGTAAAGAATGGACTTCTGTGAAAAACATTTCCCGCACTCAGGACAGGAATAAGGCTTCTCCCCCGTGTGAGATCTTTTATGCACATTAAGATGGTATGTAGAACAGAACCTCTTCCCACACTCAGTACAGGAGAATCTCTTCCCTGTTGGAAGGCCGGCCCGGTCCCGCACAGTCTGAGGTTCCTCAGGATACGAGGAATCCGATGGTCCATCTACACTGGGTGGTGCCGGATGGACATTGGAGGGAGCCGGGTTTTCTCCTGGACCATACTGTGTGATGTCCTCATCTTCTACTTTCCAGTCTGGAGACAAAGTGAGACAATCCTTGGAGGTTTTCCTCATCTCCTGGCCATGGACTAAAATACAAAGACAAAGAGGATTACTAGACAGGAGCTGATTGGTTCCCCCAAACCAGGACTCCACCCACATCAGGCAGCTTGGTCTCTGAGGAGCTTACAATTCCACCCTCAAGGGAACTAGGAAATGGCTCCTCTGATCTCCTACCAGGTCATTTCTTTATTCATGGACCTTAGTCAGAGAGTGAGGAAACAACCAGAACTGTCTTTTATAGGAGGGACAGTGATGAGGGGATTATAGGACGAGGGTCCCCACCCCCTCTATCACTCATCGCCATCTTCCCAACACAAGAAGTACTGCACTTCCACCAGAGGTCAGAGAGTGAGGATGGGGGGAGAACAACCAAGATGAAGACTGGACTGATCCTGAAGACCACCATCATTGGGGTATTGACTCCTCCCTCATTATCACTTTCTGTTTAAGGGTCCAAAGTTGGAGGATGTTATCACATTATTATCACCATGTAAAAGTCTGTGCTGCAATCACATCATCCAATATAAAATGTCCAGCTGGGAGGAAATGGGGGGAACAAAAGAGAAACCATATTATGTGTATATATATCAGTGGGGGGGAGGGGGAGAGCAGAAGTCAGGACTATGGAATGTACAATATGGAGTATATAGTGCAGGGGTCAGGGGTATGTAATGTACAACATAGAGTATATAGTGCAGGGGTCAGGGGTATGTAATGTACAACATAGAGTATATAGTGCAGGGGTCAGGAGTATGTAATGTACAACACAGAGTATATAGTGCAGGGGTCAGGAGTATGTAATGTACAATATAAATTATACAGTGTAAGGGTCAGGACTCATAATATTGGTATTCTGTAATCAGTGGAACATTAAATGTTTACTGTAGACAAGTTGCAGAGATCCCACACCGCTGCCTCCCATCTCCTGAGACTGCACTCAGTGACTTGGGTCTGAGACACTACAGACATATCCCTCCACCCGGCACAGCCAGCAGACCACAGAGCAAGGAACCCTGGGAGAAATGTTCTGTCAGAGATCTTACTAGACCCGGGCATGGGGAAGAAGATCCAAATCACATGTCCCAGGTGTCTGTGTCAAGTAACGCCCATGAATCAGAATTTTGCTGCCAGCTGAACCCCAGAACCTCCATAAATCCAGTCTAGATACATAAATTGTGTCTGCAGCACAGAGAAGGAAGATTATCCGAGAGAAATCCAGGAATACAGGACGGGGAACACAGCTCAGGAAAGTGACCAGGGGATTACAGGCTGATATCACCCAGTCCCCGCCCTACTCTGGACCAATCAGTGAGCAGTATGGGTGGAGGAATGGATTTAGTGTTCATGACCCACCTGTGCTGATCTCTGTAGGAGTGTCCTCCTCTATAAATGTCCCCGTTATTCCATCCTCCTCCATAGACTGCTGATCATCCCTCACATACGCCTCTTCTTCTTCTGATTTCACCTCAAATTCTATATCGATTGGATCTCCACTCTAAATCAAGGAAATGAGAGAAAATATCATCTGTAAAATATAAGATCATATAAAAAATCCACACATCATCTTTACAAGTCCATGTTCTAGATTCTCCATCCCACCAACCTTGTAATACTGAAGGATGGTGTGTCCTTCCTGTGTGGAATCCCGGGAATACAGAGGATGGGGACATCTCTCTGGTGGGTTCCTGTAGCTGGATGACTCCACCATGGTGTCCTGGTACAGATCTTTTTGTTCTTTTAGAAGCTCTGACTCCTCCATCCCCCCATCCTCATCCTCTTTTATCTCTTCTTTAACCTCAACTTTAGGATCTCTCAGGTTTCCACTCTGAATATATAAAAAAAATGGCATCAATGGTAACAATGCAGATAATGTACAGATCCTAAAGATACTATCAGTGATTGTTCCTCATCTACCTGATGATGGTGAGGGATGGTGTGACCTTCCTGTGTGGAATCCCGGGAATACAGAGGACGGGGACATCTCTCTGGTGGGTTCCCATGACTGGATCCATCTGTAGGAAACACACACACTGACTGAATCCATTGTTTCTATGTGTTTATCAGATGATGGGGGATCTAGGTGGATCCTCCGTACTGCTCTCTCCTTTACAATAAAGTCTCCTCTTACCCGGTGATGTGAGGGGCGGCTGATTGTCCATCATGACGTCCTTGTAGAGATCCTTGTGTCCTTCTAAATACTCCCACTCCTCCATGGAGAAATAGACAGTGACACCCTCACACCTTATAGGAACCTGACACACACAATGATACAGTCACCATCCAGACACATTCCTTGTCTGTTACTGGAGAATGTCCCAGAATTCCCGGCACCGCTCACCTCTCCTGTCAGCAGCTCCATCATCTTCTTGGTGACTTCTAGAATCTTCTGCATGTTGTGTCTCTCAGGGTTTAGGGAGTCACATGGAGGCACTGTGATGGTCATATGATCACCTGACTTCAGAAGAGGAAATCTCTGTATTGAGGAACCAATAGGAATATCATGTTAGACTCCCAGAATCCTCCTCACCTCTCCGGTCAGGTCTGTGTTTTATTAATAGAGATGAGAGTGATGTCATGTGACCTCCCAGAATCCTCCTCACCTCTCCGGTCAGGTCTGTGTTTTATTAATAGAGATAAGAGTGATGTCATGTGACCTCCCAGAATCCTCCTCACCTCTCCGGTCAGGTTTGTGTTTTATTAATAGAGATAAGAGTGATGTCATGTGACCTCCCAGAATCCTCCTCACCTCTCCAGTCAGGTCTGTTTTATTAATAGAGATAAGAGTGATGTCATGTGACCTCCCAGAATCCTCCTCCCCTCTCCGGTCAGCAGGTAGATGATCTCCAGGGTGAGGTTTAGTATCCTCTCAGTCATGTGACTCCGGTCCTCCTCCATCCTCATTGGTGGGGTCATGTGGTTTCTCTGTAGATGGATAGCAGAGAATTATATTGGACTGTATTGGTTGTATAATATTAGGGGGGGGATATAAGGGGGTAATAGACGGGCTGCTCTCAGTGGGAGATGGAACATGTAGATCAGGTTACTTAGTGTTTGTTGTGTTTCCTGCAGGTCTGTAATATCAGGAAAATCCTTGTTTTCTTGTCCTTTGACTGCAGACAGATACGTGTATATGAAGCTCCAACAGGCTAAATACAGAGTCAGAAGCTGCAGACATCACAGGGGGGCCCCTATACCTGGTGGGGGGTCTGAGAGCAGCCATGATGTCAGTACATTGGAGCTGGTGATAGTGAGAGGTATTGAGGAGCCAAATGTACCCGGTTCAGTCTAGTTTGTAAATAGAGCGGCCTGGGATACATGGTAAGAGGGAACTTCCACAACAAAAACAAGACTGTGTGGGGTCCTCCTTACAAATACATAGCAGACCCTTATCCTGGATGGGAGTCTGGTATAGATATACATGGGGGAAGCCCACACAATAAAGAAGGCTAGGGGTCCTCCCCAGATCACGCACCCCTCCCCTAAACCAAGCCAGGACATGTGTCCTCAATATGGGGAGTGTATCTTGTACACTTCCCCACAACCCTGACCCAGGGGGGTCTCCTGGTGTGGGACATATTGGAATCCCCCTTCAAATAAGAGGGCCCTCAGCTACCTCCCCCACATGAATGTGTAAGGGTACGTATACCCCGGGGGGCTCATTCAGAAAGAAATAATGAAATTAGTAAATAAAGACGTCACCCACATCACATGACTCGTCCTTTATTAATAAACAAAGATTCCCCCAAAGTAATCCCTCGTCAGTCATCCAACAATGCAGATCTACATCATTAATAATGAACGATGCCCAATGAGAAAACACATGCTGATCCATTTCCAGCAACTACTCACAATGAATGACAACTCACAGTGACTACGGAGGAAGAGGACGGACATGACTATGGAGGAAGAGGACGGACATGACTATGGAGGAAGAGGACGGATATGACTATGGAGGAAGAGGACGGACATGACTATGGAGGAAGAGGACGGACATGACTATGGAGGATGAGGACGGACATGACTATGGAGGATGAGGACGGGCATGACTATGGAGGAAGAGGACGGACATGACTATGGAGGATGAGGACGGACATGACTATGGAGGACGAGGACGGGCATGACTATGGAGGAAGAGGACGGACATGACTATGGAGGACGAGGACAGACATGACTATGGAGGACGAGGACGGGCATGACTATGGAGGAAGAGGACGGACATGACTATGGAGGACGAGGACAGACATGACTATGGAGGACGAGGAAGGGCATGACTATGGAGGAAGAGGACAGACATGACTATGGAGGTTGAGGACAGACATGACTATGGAGGAAGAGGACGGGCATGACTATGGAGGAAGAGGACGGACCTGACTATGGAGGAAGAGGACGGGCATCACTTTGGAGGAAGAGGACGGACGTGACTTTGGAGGAAGAGGACGGACGTGACTATGGAGGACGAGGACGGACGTGATTATGGAGAACGAGGACGGACGTGACTATGGAGGAAGAGGACGGACGTGACTATGGAGGACGAGGACGGGCGTGACTATGGAGGAAGAGGACGGACGTGACTATGGAGGAAGAGGACGGACCTGACTATGGAGGAAGAGGACGGGCGTGACTATGGAGGAAAAGGACAGCCGTGACTATGGAGGAAGAGGATGGGCATGACTATGGAGGAAGAGGACGGACATGACGGTGGATTACTGGGTGTAAATATAAAATCACATCTTATTACGTCCTCTGCTGCCACTTCCACCAATGTCTCCTCTATACTTCCTACCTCATGGAACTTCCTGTCTATACCTGACATCATGTCCTGTCTGTAGATGACATCACTTCCTGTCTGTACTGATATTGCTTCCTGTCAGTTCCTAACATTACTTCCTGTCTGCACCTGACATCACTTCCTGTCTTCCATAGAGTCTTCCTGTTTGTGTAAAGGCGAGAACATCACCTTGTGGAGCTCAGAGGAACTGCAACCCA
This sequence comes from Staurois parvus, assembly GCF_062004578.1. Classification (NCBI taxonomy): domain Eukaryota; kingdom Metazoa; phylum Chordata; class Amphibia; order Anura; family Ranidae; genus Staurois; species Staurois parvus. Next base: position 1,276,546 of record NW_028317970.1, on the reverse strand, counting down.
GAGAAATGTCTCCCTGAACATGGTCTTGTGCTATGAGTTCAGCTTTTTGAATGTTTTCTTGTAACATTTGCCCATTAATTATCCTTTGTGGGGAAGTTACAGACCTGGTTTATCCAATCTAATCCATATGATGGCAATCAGCCTATAAAATCCTCCATAACTCAGCAGCAATGTCCCGAGGATTACATCTTTCTTAAGAATAACAAAAACTATTGATATTATTGTCTCTGCCTGGGGCCATAGTTGGGCCTGGAGGTGACTTGTCACATGAAGGATTCTCATCAGCTGCACTCTGTAATTAGCTCCCTCTTGATATTTCATTCTGTTGATGATGACATAACTCCATACACATGATCTCCTCCTGATAAACCAAACTCCTGAAATATGTTTCACCCCAATGGGCTCGTTCACATAGAGTAGGGTTGGGGCCACTCTATCCTTGTGAATGAGCCCATTGGGGTGACACACAGAATAAAATATGAAGAATGGGCTGATTACGGAGTGTGACTCTTCATCTTCTTGTAGACGGTATAGTCACAGATGAGAACACAGGAGACCAAGTCCATATCTCATGCTTCCTAATTTATAGAGATAAGTATGGGGGCTCTAACCCTGTCCAATCACCTCTGGGGGGTGTTCCCTCCTCAGCCCCGGGGTTGGCTCTGTCTTCTGAAGGTGCCATGGGCTATATTATTATTATTATACAGTATTTATAAAGCGCCAATAGTTCACTCAGCGCTGTACATTACAGAGGGGGACAGAACATGTGACAGAACAATACCAATACAATGCAAAACATGAGGGGATGGAGGGCCCTGCTCCTTGGAGCTTACAATCTAGGAGGGAGGGGATGGTGGCACAGGAGGAGATAGCTGTGGGGGATGGAGTGGTAGGAAGAGTGGAGGAGGTCGGCAAGTTAGCAGGGGGTGGGGTAGGCTTCCCTGAAGAGATGGGTTTTCAGGGTGCGCCTAAAGGAGAGGAAAGTAGGTGATAATCTGATGGGTTGGGGCACGGAGTTCCAGAGGATGGGTGACACCCTGGAGAAGTCCTGGAGGCGGGCATGGGAGGAGGAGACCAGGGAACTAGAGAGAAGGAGGTCTTGTGAGGAGCGGAGTGTGCGTGTTGGGCGGTACTTGGATATTAGGTCAGTGATGTAGTTCGGGGCAGTATGGTGGACGGCTTTGTACATCAGTGTTAGGATTTTGAATTTGATCCGTTGCACAATCGGAAACCAGTGGAGGGATTGGCAGAGGAGGGTGGAGGACACTGAGCGGAGGCCAGTGGAGGGATTGGCAGAGGGGGGTGGAAGCCAGTGGAGGGATTGGCAGAGGGGGGTGGTGGAGATGCAGCCATTAGAAAGGTGAATGAGTCTGGCAGCCGTATTCAGGATGGACTGAAGCGGGGATAGCCAGCGGCAAGGAAGGCCAGTGAGGAGGGAGTTGCAGTAGTCGAGTCGTGATATGATGAGGGAGTGGATGAGCTGTTTAGTGGTTTCTGGGGTTAGGAACGTGCGGATTTTGGCGATGTTGCGGAGGTGGAGTCTGCACGAGTTTGTTAAAGATTGGACTTGGGGCTGGAAGGATAGGTTGGAGTCCAAAATGACACCAAGTACTCTGGCCTGCAGGGCGGGTTTGATGGTAGCGTTGTTGGATGTGATGGAGAAGTCAATGGGGGGTGGTGTCCGGGCTGGGGGGAAGACAATAAACTCGGTTTTGGAGAGGTTCAGTTTAAGGAAGTGGAGCGACATCCAGTCTGATATGTCGCTCAGTAGGTGTGTGATTCGGGCGGAGACCGAGGGGGTGAGCTGGGGGGTTGAGAGATAGATTTGTGTGTAGATAGATAGATATGGACCCAACGTTTCTGGTATCTGGGTTGGCAATGCGATTTCCAACACCATTGTTTCAGTCTGATCACAACATATTCATTCACAGCATGGCTGTCATGAGCAGACCCCATAGAACCATGTTGGGGGCCCCTCTGGGATTCTGTACTCCTGACACATACCATTTTATATAAGAAGGTCAATCCTTTGCAGCCAGTGAGGAGCCCAATGTGCACAAATCTCTTCTCCCCACTGGGGTTGTAGTCAGCACATCATAATATTTCCTTTGAGGCTCAGTGAGGTGACAGATCATTCATCCGTATCTATGTGTACAGGGATGTCAGATCATTATTGCCATCTAGGTGTTCATTCCTCCAATCTTCACACTCCAGAGCCGACTATTCAGATTTATAAATTGTGACTATTTGTCTTCTACTGACCACTAAATGAAGAGAACATTGTATCTGTAATACTGAACATTGAATTCCAGGAATATCTGTCATATCATGCCACCTTTACAGGGTATGTTACATCCCAACCATTGCTGGTGTCCTCCATGTCTATGGTCACCTTACAGAGACTATCTGAGATATGTTCCAGAAGGTTCTGCCAACATTCCATACGAGACCATTATCTGAGCATGCTGGCCAGGCCAGGAAACAGGTGGGGAGGGGGTGTATTTCCTCCTTCTTGGACCATACCAGGTGACATGCCCTCAACATGGAGATGAGGACTTGCCAGGGATGGGAAAGGTCAAGGGTCTCTTCCTCTATACCTCTATTCACTCACAAAAAGAGAAATTGTAAAGAAAAATAATTATCAGAAATGTCCTATGCTGTACATTAATGTCAATCATGAAATCTGATGCCCACCAAAATAAAAAATCTGATCTAATATGGGGATCAGGAGCCATTTCTCATCTGGGGTTCCTTGTATCCATATAACAGATGTGTGACAGGACTAAATCTGCAATTACATTTTGCTGCAAAATCAAAGACGACAAAACCCCTCCCCCGAGCAGTCATATATTTCTGTCCCCCTTGGTGGGAGTGGAGGTGACCCCTCTATAAGGATCTACAGACCATACACACCCAGCACAAGGCCGGGGTCACACTACCAGATGCTTCTCGGGGCTGCAGTTCCTCTGAGCTCCACAAGGTGGGGATCTCACTTCTACCCAGACAGGAAGTATCTATGGAAGACAGGAAGTGATGTCAGGTACAGGCAGGAAGTGATGTGAGGTACAGACAAGAAGTAGAGAGGAGACGTTGCTAAAAGTGGCAGCAGAGGAGGTAATAAGATGTTATTTCCTATTTACACCCAGTAACTTCCCGTCATGTCCGTCCTCTTCCTCCATAGTCATGTCCGTCCTCTTCCTCCATAGTCACGTCCGTCCTCTTCCTCCATAGTCACTGTGATGTCTTTTATCTCCAGCAGATGATGATACACACATATATAGTGTGGGAACCCAGATTAACCCCTTCAGGGGGAGGAGTTGATGATAATATATTTGCTCCCAAAGCTGGCCTACATGGTTCAGTTTTATCGTTCAGCCAGCGGGATGACCATAAAAATTGAAGTGATCCCCCCATCCACACATTGGAGGTGGATGGGGGAATCCTCCCCGCTGCACTCTTGTAGTCTGACAATGGGGGGCTCCTCCGCTCTCAGAATACACGGATCAGCACTGAAGCTATTGGCTGCAGCCGCTGGGGGAGTGGCTTTTATCCGGCAGTGGCCACACATGGAAGGAAATGTGAGCGATCCCTGCTGAACCAGCTGAATTTCCATGGATCTATGGTCACCTTCAGTGACTTCCTCCCCTCCCCCTCATCTCCTTCATGATGGAAGTCATGCTGAGATCATCTCCCATTGGCTGAGCAATATTCTCATTTGTCTCTCAGCTCCTTCTTGCTATTCCTCGTCCTGCCTGTTGTTTCCTTGGATTGATTTTCTGTGTAGTGACCCCGGCTTGGTCTCTTGGATGCGCTCGTCTGTTGCTTGCCCTGACCTTTCTCCTGATTCCTGGATCTCCTCCTCATCTCTCCTCCATATCCTCTTACACAGCTTTTCTCCACACCTGCAGTGACCCTGGGGGGAGGAAACTTGGCACCAGCACGCCGCCAAATCCATCCCCACCATTAGGGGCTCTGGAGACAATTGTCTGCTATTTACACTCCGTTCCTCCGCACGTCACCTGATCACATGACAGCTTACTTCCACAGATTCCGGACAGATTTCTGGATGGTAAAGGTCAAAGTTCACTCTTCAGTTTAGGAGAGGTAGGACGCACCCAGGAACAAGGATTTGGTTTGCATGGGAGCCTCATATAGAGGACCCCTCAAATCTCCCCATCCAAATGTCCCTCCATCCAGAGTCTATATGTCCTATGACATCACACTGACCTCACAGCTCCTCCTCCCAATGTCCCTCCATCCAGAGTCAGAGAATCCTATGACATCACACTGACCTCACAGCTCCTCCTCCCAATGTCCCTCCATCCAGAGTCAGATAATCCTATGACATCACACTGACTTCACAGCTCCTCCTCCCAATGTCCCTCCATCCAGAGTCAGAGAATCCTATGACATCACACTGACATCACAGCTCCTCCTCCCAATGTCCCTCCATCCGGAGTCAGAGAATCCTATGACATCACACTGACTTCACAGCTCCTCCCCCCAATGTCCCTCCATCCGGAGTCAGAGAATCCTATGACATCACACTGACCTCACAGCTCCTCCTCCCAATGTCCCTCCATCTGGCTTTTTTCTGATGCTCTTAGGATATGGGGTCCCTTGGTATTCTCACATGTAAAGTGGGACTGTTGGTCCTGCGTTGTATGTAATGACATCAGAATGCTGCAACAAGCCTATACCCTGCGTAGTGTGGGGGTCCTGTGGGGGGAATTATACCTCAGCCTGAAGTGGGGCTTTAATAAAATGGAGACCTGAATGGAGAGGTGAGGAGGATTCTGGGAATATCATTTGATGTGACTATTTGTGTTCAGATGTAGAGTTTTCCTCCTGTGAAGTCTGGAGATCATATGACATCACATTGCCTCCACCTCCCTCCCTGATAGAAGAGAGAAAGAAGAAGAAGATTCTAGAAGTCACCAGAGAGATCACTGAGCTGCTGACAGGAGAGGTGAGCGGTGCCGGGAATTCTGGGACATTCTCCAGTAACAGACAAGGGATGTGTCTGGATGGTGACTGTATCATTGTGTGTGTCAGGTTCCTATAAGGTGTCAGGGTGTCACTGTCTATTTCTCCATGGAGGAGTGGGAGTATTTAGAAGGACACAAGGATCTCTACAAGGACGTCATGATGGACAATCAGCCGCCCCTCACATCACCGGGTAAGAGGAGACTTTATTGTAAAGGAGAGAGCAGTACGGAGGCTCCACTAGACATGTGCAGAGTTTAAAAAAAAAATTGTTTCAAGATCAATTTGTTAAGTTATTAATTTATTTTTGTTGCATTTGAATCAAAATTTGTTTTGTTTATTCATTTTCAAATGGATTAAAAATGTTTTTGAAGTATTCAAATTGAATTGATACAAATTCCTTGTGAAAACTAGCTGGTTGCTAGGAAGTTTGCGGCCGCCAGGTCCTTAACAACCATGACTCATCTGCTATCAGAGACATTCTCCACGAGTTAAAAAAAATCAATGCTGGCATTAAAAATAAAATCCATCTGGTATAGATTTTGAGGGGAACCCCACTCTAAAATAAAAAAACTGGTATGGGAACCCCTAAAATCCATACCAGACCCTTATTGGAACTTGTAGTCCAGCAAGCTATTTTCTAGGAGGGAATGAGTTAGCGATCCCCTGAATTATATTAGGCCACATGCCCTCAATATGAATGAGATTTAGGGCAGGGGTTCCCCCCGGAAGCTCCTTTTCCCCATGTTGATGGGGAAAAAAGCCTTTCCCTGCATCCCTGGCTCGGTGGTTGTGGGGGATTGTATTCTGGGGGGCTTATCAAAATCTTGAAGCCCCGGATAAAAAGGGGGCCCCCAGATTCCGGCTCCCTATGTGAATGAGCAGCTGTACATAGTACCTCTACTCATTCACCTAAAAAAGTGTCAAAATTAAATAAATACACAAACACAGTTTTTGACAAGTCGTTTATTTAACAGAAGTAAATCCAGGATCAATCACAATGAATGCCGGCCTCTGGCCTGAACTGAACAGAAAAAAGAGGTGCGCACAGGACACTTGCCTCTCAGCAACTTACAACTCCGCTTCACCCAACAGTAAATAAACAAAGCGGTGGGTCTTTGGTGACAGTGAGTGACCCCGCCCCTTTGTGTATTTCCCGTCATCACTGGGAATCAGACTTGTCAGTTGTTGGATGCCTAGTGACAAAGGGGCAGAATCACCAACTGTGGCCTCGGGCCTCGCTCCTTTGTTTATTTGTCATTAATGGGCACTGGAGCTGTCAGTCACCTGTAAGGGAAGTGTCACATGCGCACCTTCTTTTTTTTCTTTTTTTTCTTTTTTTCAGCTTGGCGGCTGGCGTTCATGGTGATTGACGCTGCATTTACTTCAGTGAACATTGTTTTTTTTTTCTAAAAAAGATTTGTCAAAAACTGTTTGTGTTTTTATTTATTTATGACACTTTGGTAAATGAGTAGGACCACTGTGTACCCCATACTCATTCACATGGGGGGTGGGATCTGGGGGCCTCCTTTTCCTTCTTGCATGCTCGGATAAGGGTCTGGTTTGGGGGGGGACTTCACACCATAATTTATTTTTAAGCTTTGGTGTGGACTTCCTTGTAAACTCCATATTAGACCTGAAGGGCCTGGTTAGGATTGGGGTGACCCCCCCCCCATGCTGTTATTTATTAATCATTTTTAAAGTTGTCATTGTTTGTTTACATTCTTCTGTCGTCCAATAATCCTGCTGATAGCAGATGAGTTGCAGTTGTCACAGATGTGTGGATGGTGACCGCCCGATCCTTCACAACCAGCTATTATCATATTCATTGGGATCATTGGTTTCATTCAGATTAAACAAATTCATTTTATTTTTCCTTTAAAATTTGTGTCAGAGTAGTTAAAGTTCATTACTGTTGTAGTTCGTAATTTTGGATACATCCGAATCTCTGAATAACAAACGAACAGCCCATGTGTAGGGTCCACCTAGATCCCCCATCATCTGATAAACACATAGAAACAATGGATTCAGTCAGTGTGTGTGTTTCCTACAGATGGATCCAGTCATGGGAACCCACCAGAGGGATGTCCCCGTCCTCTGTATTCCCGGGATTCCACACAGGAAGGTCACACCATCCCTCACCATCATCAGGTAGATGAGGAACAATCACTGATAGTATCATTAGGATCTGTACATTATCTGCATTGTTACCATTGATGGCATTTTTATTATATCTTTCAGAGTGGAATCCTCGGGGATTATAATATTGTTGTTAAGGAAGAATTTAAAGAGGAGGATGAGGAGTATGGAGTGATGGAGGAGTTTTCAGAAGGACACAAGGATATGATGGAGCCACCTAATACCAGGAACCCACCAGAGAGATGTCCCCGTCCTCTGTATTCCCGGGATTCCACACAGGAAGGTCACACCATCCCTCACCATCATCAGGTAGATGATGACAATTATTGGTAGTTGTGATTTATACACAGCATGTTTGTTACAATGAATGTTTTATTATATCTTTCAGAGTGGAATCCTCGGGGATGATAATATTGATGTTAAAGAAGAGTATAAAGAGGAGGATGAGGAGTATGGAGTGATGGAGGAGTTTTCAGAAGGACACAAGGATATGATGGAGCCACCTAATACCAGGAACCCACCAGAGAGATGTCCCCGTCCTCTGTATTCCCAGGATTCCACACAGGAAGGTCACACCATCCCTCACTATTACAAGGTTGGTGGGATGGAGCATCTAGAACATGGACTTGTAAAGATGATGTGTGGATTGTTTATGTGACCTTATATTGTACAGATGATATTTTCTCTCATTTCCTTGATTTAGAGTGGAGATCCAATCGATATAGAATTTGAGGTGAAAGCAGAAGAAGAAGAGGCGTATGTGAGGGATGATCAGCAGTCTATGGAGGAGGATGGAATAACGGGGACATTTATAGAGGAGGACACTCCTACAGAGATCAGCACAGGTGGGTCATGAACACTAAATCCATTCCTCCACCCATACTTGTCATGCTTCCCTTCACATTGATCCAGCACCGGGTTTTGCCTCCTGTCCGTGTTGCTCGGGTTCCTGCCTATCCCCCCTGAACCTAGGTATTATCAAGTCTTTGTACCTGTGTATTAGTGTTCCAGCAACGTGTCTTCATGTGGAAGCCGGACCCCTCTGGTTCCTGTGGTGTTCACTGCTGCTTGGGTATTCTCATATTCTGTGTGCTGTTTGATCCTGTCTTTGTTCTCAGTGTTTTCCCTCTGGCTGTGCAGTTATATTCCCTTTGGTTTCTGTCCGTGGATCCCCTCATTTCCTGTTGCTGTGTGTGTCCTTCTCAGCATTGTTTCCTGTTGTTTGCCTGCAGCCCTTTCCATCTTGCTGAGTCTCTCTCTCTCTGCACCATTGCTCAGCATCCCTCCCTCTCCTGCACTTTACACGTGTTCCCTGCATCCTCTCCCCCGGAGCCCCTTCCTAGGTTGCTGCAGTAGGTGACCTTGGTTCCTAGTATCCTGTGTGTACCGCGTGTCCTTCCAGCATGCTATTTGGTTGCACTGTGCCTGCACGGGTGTGTTAGAGAGCCGCAACCTGGGGGCTGCCATGCAGCACAACATCCACCCCTCCAGTGGCTCTGGTGAAGACCCGATGGCCCCTTAGATCCTGCAACTCCTGTGTGCGGTCACACTGCTCCTGTATATGTGAGGACCGGTACCCAGGTACACCTGTTTAGTTGTTTCCACTGGCCCACTATAGATCCTGAGTTTACAGTCCCAGGTATTATTATTATTATTATTATTATACAGGATTTATGGCACCAACAGTTTGCTCAGCACTTTACAATATAAAGGGAGACAATACAGCAACAATACAGATCAATACAAGAGGGATAGGAGGGCCTGATCCTGGGAGCTTACAATCTAGGTATTCTCCTCTGATCGTGACAATACTGCTCACTGATTGGTCCAGAGCAGAGTAACCACTGCAATATCATCACGTAAGACACTATTTATGTATCTAGACTGGATTTATATTGATTCTGGAGTTCAGCTGGCAGCAAAATGTTCATCTTCTTCTTAGGTGTTGCTCTACTTTGGCACTTGGGGCATGTGTCTTGGGGTTCTTACCAATGGCCGGATCTAGCAAGATCTGTGGTCTGCTGGCTGTGCCGGGTGGAGGGATATGTCTGTAGTGTCTCAGACCCAAGTCACTGAGTGCAGTCTCAGGAGATGGGAGGCAGCGGTGTGGGATCTCTGCAACTTGTCTACAGTAAACATTTAAACTTCCTCTAAATACCCATAATTTGAGTCCTGACCCTTATACTGTATAATTTATATTGTACATTACATACTCCTGACCCCTGCACTATATACTCTATGTTGTACATTACATACTCCTGACCCCTGCACTATATACTCTGTTGTACATTCCATACTCCTGACCCCTGCACTATATACTCTATGTTGTACATTACATACTCCTGACCCCTGCACTATATACTCTATGTTGTACATTACATACTCCTGACCCCTGCACTATATACTCTATGTTGTGCATTACATACTCCTGACCCCTGCACTATATACTCTATGTTGTACATTACATACTCCTGACCCCTGCACTATATACTCTATGTTGTGTCTTGGACTCGGTCACTTACAGACCATTTACTGTGATCTACCAGTGAGCCAAATTAATATGAGAATACGTGCACGTGGAAGTAAGACACTGACACTTCGCAGTTTGCCAACTTCCTAAAATTCTGTTTTATTGAGGAACTAACAGTATCATTTATAGGGCATATGATGCAGGCAAAGCATATACATTGATTGGGTGAAAAGTCCACGGGGTTTCTGTGTGTTCGTCCATCCGTGTTGATATCTTCCAATCATTGTCCCCAAAGAGACTCATTCCCTTTTATGGGGGTTGTTTACATTAAAAGATACTTTTCTCCTAATGAGTCACCAAGGGTGAGACTCCGGATGAAGGCGCCATCTTAATTATCATCATTGTTCTGTCAACCTATATCTGATTGTTTACTTAAGAGAGTAAGAAATTTAAAGAGCAAGATACAGACAGTAGCAAGACTATAAAATTGTCATTTTACTGATCATCTAATAAAACGTGGACTGTCAATCACAATCCACTACAATCCCCCCTTAAAATTGCTATTTTATTCCTGACTGTCCCTATGTCTTCTGATGTCCTAACTGCCTGGTGGCCCTCCCTCTGGAACTCTTTTAAGACGCATATAGAGCCCCTGAGTGGCTAATCCATCCCTAGAGTCTCGATACGTCCTGAGAAGGCCACAGTCAGGCACTATCTTTCCCTGTTTATAGTTGTCTGTTAGGGGGGAATTTTGTAGCATTCCCTTTTGTTTTTATAAGTCTGAAATATGATGATCGGGGGCTATAGTCTGTAAGGGAGTATAGAATTCCCTTTCTTCACGGGGGAGTTCAACATTGTTATAGTTCAGGAATGTAGGGGAGATCTCGTTCACAGCGTTTCCTATTAGCCTCTTAATGCAAGGGATCACACAGCAGGCGACTATTGCCATTAGAAAGTCAGGGCCTGGACTGAGCGAAGTATAAGGGAGGGCCAGCATGACTGGGGCGTGCAGACGAGGCAGAGAGTGTAATTTGGGTGGAGTATTGGCAAGGAAATGGGGATGGGGGGTGGTTACTTACTTGATTGGTGTAGGCAGCATTGTGGGTGGTCTTGCAGGTTTTGAATTGGGGGGTTGTGTCTTGTCGGAGTCAGTCGGAGCTTGTGCCATCACGGAGGTGGTTTCTTCTTTTGCTGGTACCTGCGGCGGGAAACAAATACTAGGCCATGAGTGACTTGGACGGGATGCTATCCCAATTGCGGGCGGCAGCTGAAGCCAATGGCTCAGGGTGGTTAAGGGAGAGGCTGTCAGACATGCTGCAAGGCCCCAGGCCCGCGTCACCAGGCCCTTCTACTGGGCGCACACGTGCTCGGCGGTCTGTGCCTCCGGTGCGCTTTAGCCCAGAGGTGACAGCTAGGGTTCTGCGCCGTTCTGGGAGCCCCTTAGGGGACCCTCCAGCTCCGCCGGTGAAGCGTCGGCCTGCTTCTCCGGGGAGGGCTGGGAGGAATCCTCGTCGCTGGCGGACCCCTGGCAGGAGCACATCTACCACCACCCGCTCCCCAGCCAACTCACCTCTTAATCTGGACCATGCGGCTGGCCCTGCAGGCTCCGGGCCTACAGCGGTGGCAGCCCGGCGTGGGAGGAGTGGCGGGCGGCCTTCAGCGGGGACTGGGTCAGCGTCCCCTAGGAGCAGAGGATCGGGCTCTCCGGATTCACGGCGGGCCCAGGAGGGTGCCGCCTCGTCACAGGCCGGGACCACGAGGTCGGGGCCATCTTTGCGTGCGGTTCGAGCACGCAGTGGGCGGGGCTTAGCGGCTCGGAGCTCTGGGCCGGCAGCCGGTGATGACATGGCCCCTGTTTTCGGCCCGGGCTTTGGAGCCGGGGATCCACGTCTCCCTCACCGGCCTGCGGCTGCTGGGCTCCCCTCTGCCGCCCAGCGGGCCTCCCTGAAGTCGGCGGTGCGGAGCGAGAGGTGGGCGGGGCCTGATGACGTCACTCCCGGGCGCCAGCTGGGCTCGGGAGCTGGGAGGAGACCTTCTGCTGGAGCTCAGCCTGCGGCTGCTGGGCGTGTCTTGGTGGCCCAGCGAGCCTCTCGAGGGGGGGCGGGGGGTGCTGAGGTCACCCCTCTGCGCCGCAATGCTTCAGGAGCAGGAGAAGGCCCCCTGTCGGTTGGGGCTTCGGCTGCTTCCCAGCGAGCCCAGCGTGGGAGGAATGATCGGGCGGCTCTGGGCTCTGGTGCGGTGGATGCTGCCAGCCGTTCAGTGTGCCGACCGGACCCAGGAGCCGGTGAAGAGCCCGGAGCGAGGCCTGGTGCGGCCTGGGATCCGGTGGATGCGGAGCGAAGATCCGAAGGGGAGCTCAGCGGTTCTGAGGAAGATGCGGTCCATTCATCTCTGCCTGGCTCTGGATTGGCGGCTGTGGGTCCCGGCGAACGACTGCAGCCTGGTGAGTTAAATTCAGGGGCTGTTTCTTTGTCTTCTTTAGTCTCTCTGTTTGAGGGGTTTCGGGACCAGGGGAGTGGCGTTTCTGTTTTGGCGGAGAGGGGGTTTGGGGCTGCAGGGCTTAACGTGGGGTCTTTGGAGGGTTCCCCGGGGGCTGATGGTGTTGTCGGTATGATGTTGTCCGGCTTCAGGGAAGTGTTGGCACGTTGTGAGGCGGGGTTGGTCGCTAGGACTTCGGCGCCACCTTTGGCTGCTTGGTCGGGAATGCTAGGTGCGGCATCAGGGAGCGGTGTCGGCCCCGGGGGTGGTAGATACGAAGCTGCTGGGGTTCCCCCGCAGGTGTTTACGGTGGCTGGGCCGCAGGTCTCTGGAGTCGCGGCCGCAGTGCGTTCGGCGGTGGTGGGTTCTGTTAGCTCTGGTTCTGAGGCTCTGAGGGGTGAAGCGGCGGCGGATCACGCTGGGGTTGACGGCGGAGATAAAGGGGTTACGGGGTGTGATGGTGTGCGTTTGGCAGACGCTGCAAAATGCGAGGTTTATGTGTGCTTCGAGGGGCCCTTGGGGGCTCATCTGAAGCCGGAGGTGAAGGAGCGCATTTGGGGGGGCGAGTATGTGGAAATATTTTCTTTATTACCGTTGGAGAAATTCAACTTAGATAAAGTTCGGCCAGATGAGGGTAAGAGGGAGGAGGAAGAAAAGCGGCGATATCGGTTGATTCCCCGCTCGTTCTCTAATTGGCTTCAGGCATTTGCCATTTTGGCAAGCGTTATTGGAGAGAAGTCGCCTGAGCATTGTTCCCCACTTTTTTGTTACTTGGATGCCATAGGGGAAGCTCAGAGGGTTTATGGGGGCATCGCGTGGTTACGTTATGACGAGCAGTTTCGTCAGCGTATGGCGGTTAGGCCATCTTTGCGGTGGGACCATAAAGATATCGGGCTGTGGATGAAACTCATGACTCCCGTGAGGACCACGGCTCATCCCTTTCAGGGGGGGGCCGGAAGTGCAGCCACGGTTGCGCAGCCGGCCGTGCTTAGAAAGGGCTATTGCTGGCAGTTTAATGAGGGATCGTGCAGGTTTGGATCCGGCTGCCGATTCCGTCATGAGTGCTCGGGTTGTGGGGGGGCCCATACATTGTCCCGGTGTTTCAAGCAAGGGCGGGGGAGAGGTGGTGACACTGGAAAAAGGGAAGTCGCCGGTGAGGGTAGGAAGGATGTTGCCGTTTTTAAAGCGGTACCCTGATCAGGCGGCGGCGACCCTGTTGCGGCGGGGTTTTTCGGAAGGTTTTTTGATCCCCTGTCTACTGGCGGTAGTTCCTCCAGCGGCGGATAATTTGAAGTCGGCGCGGTTGCATCCGGAGGTTATTAGGGCAAAAATTGACAAGGAGGTGTCCTTGGGCCGCATGGCTGGCCCGTTTGTGGACCCCCCTATGCCTAATTTGGTAATTTCGCCGCTGGGTGTTGTTCCCAAAAAAGAGCCTAATAAATATAGACTCATTCATCACCTGTCTCATCCGCGGGGGGGTTCGGTCAATGATGCTATTGACCCAGGTTTGTGTTCTGTTTCCTACACTTCTTTTGACGCGGCGATTTCATGGGTGCGGCGGTTTGGTCGGGGTGCCCTGTTGGCAAAAACTGATATTGAGGCGGCGTTTCGCCTTTTGCCGGTGCATCCTAGTTGTCTCCGATTGCTGGGTTGCAAATGGGAGGGGTGCATATTTGTTGATCGTTGCTTGCCTATGGGCTGCGCCATTTCTTGTTCTCTATTTGAGACTTTTAGTTCTTTTCTTGAATGGGCGGTTAGGGATGTTTCTGGGCTCGCATCTGTCATCCATTATTTGGATGATTTTTTGTGTATTGGCCCTCCGGGTAGTTCCATTTGTGCGTCGCTACTGAGCACGGTGGAACATGTGTTTGAGCATTTTGGCGTTCCTTTGGCTTCGGATAAGACGGTGGGTCCGACAACGGAATTGTGTTTCTTGGGAATTATTGTTGATACTGAAGCCATGGAATGTCGTTTGCCGCAGGATAAATTGAGGGAGCTCCGGGGGTTGGTGAGTTCGGTGGGTCAGTGCAGGAAGATTCGGCTTCGGGACTTGCAGTCGTTACTAGGCAAGTTAAATTTTGCTTGTCGCATCATGCCCATGGGGCGTATATTTTCCAGGCGTTTGGCGGCGGCCACGGCTGGTGTGGCGGCCCCGCATCACAGGGTTCGGCTGCGAGGTGAGCTACGGGATGATTTGGGGGTATGGAGGTCGTTTCTCGATTCCTATAATGGAAGATCACTTTGGTTGGATGGGGTCGTGTCCAATTTTGATTTGGAACTCTTTACGGATGCGGCGGGCTCGGCCGGTTTTGGGGCCTATTTTCAGGGTCAGTGGTGTGCGGGTTCGTGGCCTTTGCAATGGCGGGAGGAAGGTCTGTTGCGTAATCTGACATTACTGGAGCTTTTCCCCATCGTTTTAGCTGTTTCTTTGTGGAGTGCTGTTTTCCGGAATAAACGGATTCGTTTTCATTGTGATAATTTGAGCGTGGTTCATGCCATTAACCGTGTTTCGGCCACGTCTCGGCCGGTGGTTCGTATGTTGCAGCGGTTGGTTTTGGACTGTTTGGGTCTCAATTGTTTTATTTCGGCTGTACATGTTCCGGGCGTGGATAACTCCATTGCTGATGCTCTATCTCGTTTTCAGTGGGATCGATTCCGTCGGTTGGCACCAGAAGCGGAGCAACGCGGTATCGATTGTCCAGATCACTTGTGGAGCATTGCCTTGCCTCTTCAGCGGCCTTGATTCAGACGTCGGTTTGCGCGTCCACTTGGGTTTTCTATGAGAAGGTGTGGCGGGAATGGCTGGAGCTGGTGAGTGAGGTGGGGGGTGGTTTAGGGGTGGATGATGCCCTATGCCTCCTGCTTTATTTCATCGGCAGGAATTTTGAAAGGGGTGTTTCCGCGACTTTGATGTCTCGCAAGCTGGCGGGGTTGGCTTTTCATTTCAAACTGGCGGGGGGTCGTGACGTGACAAAGGATTTCCTTGTTCGGCAGGCTATGCGGGGGTACAGGAAGGGCCGTTCCATCCCTGATTCTAGACGGCCGGTGTCTTTTGAGGTTCTTCAAGTGGTGGTTGGCCAGTTGGATTGTATTTGTTCCTCGTTGTATGAGGCGATTTTGTTCCGTGCGGCTTTTGTGCTGGCATTTTTTGGGGCATTTCGGGTTGGGGAGTTGGTGAGTCGGACTAAGTGGGGCGAGGGTGGTTTGGCCGTAGATGAGGTGGTCTTGTTGGGTAGTGGGGTGCGAATTTTTCTGCGCAAGTCAAAAACGGACCGTTTGGGTCGGGGTACCTGGGTGGAATTGGCTGAGATTCCGAGTTCTCGGATTTGTCCGGTACGGGCGGTTAGGGAATTTCTCGAGGTGAGACCTGACCTTCCTGGGGTTTTCTTTTTGCATACGAATGGGATGGCTCTGTCTCGATTCCAATTTGGGGCAGTGTTTAAACGGTGTTTGCAGTCTGCCGGGTTGGGTGTGGAACATTACTCGTCTCATTCGTTTCGCATTGGGGCAGCTACGGAGGCCGCCCGCTGGGGTTTAGGTGATCAAGTGGTTCGTCGGATTGGGCGGTGGGATTCGGATAGGTTCAAGTTGTATGTGCGTCCTCAGTTCTTGTGAGTTAAAAAAAAAAAAAAAAAAAAAGTTTTTGGTGTTGTTGTGTTGGTCTCTGTGGTACTTGTATTTTGTTACCTCTGTGTTTTTTGTTTGTTTTGTGGGGGCCTTTGTGGTGAAGGTTCTACCTCCTCCCTTCTTTTGTGTGTTTCTTTGCAGGTTCCGAAGGCTGCTTGGTATGGATCTTGGGCCATTCATATGTTTTTTGGGGGGCTAAGAGGGCGGATGTTCGTCCAGAGGGTCAGCAACTGGGATTTGAGAGGGGGGAGGCTAGGCTTCGTTGGCTTGGAGTGCCGGGAATGTTGTGGTCCAGGGTGGTCCCGGAAATTCATCACTATTCCCGTTTGGACCGGCCTCCCGATGTTTTGGTATTGCATGTGGGGGGTAATGATCTCGGGTTGCGCTCCATGCGGGAGGTTATCCGGGACATTAAGTTTGATTTTTTGCGGATTCGGTCCTTTTTCCCGGGCACAGTGCTGGTATGGTCGGATATAGTGGCCCGTGCTTATTGGCGGATGGCCCGCTCCGTTGAAAAAATTAATAGGGCTCGAGTTAAGGTGAATAAGGAGGTGGCGCGTTTTGTGGTGAGGAATGGTGGCCTAGCAGTCCGTCATAGGGAGTTGGAGGAGGAGTCCTGGCGATATTTGCGCTCGGATGGGGTGCATCTTAATGCAGTTGGGATTGATCTGTGGTCCTTGGGCCTGCAGGATGGTATCCAGCGTGGATTACGTGTGTGGCGGGCTACACGAGTGTAAGGGTTCACACTCGTGTGCTGTGGCAGGGGTCGATGGGTCTTTGAAGGCGGTGGTGGAGTGACAAGTTGAGGAATTATGGGTTGGGCCCATCGTAGGTATGGGTGTCCCTTCCCAATAAAAGGTCATATTGGTAATGTGGGAGTTAATTTGGCTGTATCTGGGTTAAGTAACAGTATTATTGTCCCCGAGGCGGTGTAGTAGCGGCTGGGGGCCTTTCATTGAGTAATAGATACAGCCGAGTTGGTGATGGGAGTAATGGTGCCTTCAGAGACCTCGGACCCGGGTGGTAATGTAATAAAATATTATGTTGAGTTATGTTAAATAAATGGCTGCTATGGCCGGTTTTACACCAAAAGTGAGTTGCGTGTTTATTTGGGGAGAGGGAAGGTTTTTGAAGGGGTGGTGGTGTTTAAAGGGGGTAGGTAAGTATTAGCCTCGGGATTCTGCAAGTCCAACAGTCAAGTCAGGGCCTGGACTGAGCGAAGTATAAGGGAGGGCCAGCATGACTGGGGCGTGCAGACGAGGCAGAGAGTGTAATTTGGGTGGAGTATTGGCAAGGAAATGGGGATGGGGGGTGGTTACTTACTTGATTGGTGTAGGCAGCATTGTGGGTGGTCTTGCAGGTTTTGAATTGGGGGGTTGTGTCTTGTCGGAGTCAGTCGGAGCTTGTGCCATCACGGAGGTGGTTTCTCCCGCCCTCCCGCCCTGAAGTTGGTTTGTCTTCTGTTTGTTGTGTTGGTTATAGTTTTGTCATTGTGTTTGTTCTGGTGTTGTTTTTGTTGTTTGGTGGTTGTTCGTGGTGTTTGTTTTATGTGGGTTCATGGCGTTTGTTCACGGTTCAGGATAGCTGTTGTGTCCTGAAGTGTTTGTTCGTTTGTCATGGCAGCTGGCAGGGGTCGATGGGTCTTTGAAGGCGGTGGTGGAGTGACAAGTTGAGGAATTATGGGTTGGGCCCATCGTAGGTATGGGTGTCCCTTCCCAATAAAAGGTCATATTGGTAATGTGGGAGTTAATTTGGCTGTATCTGGGTTAAGTAACAGTATTATTGTCCCCGAGGCGGTGTAGTAGCGGCTGGGGGCCTTTCATTGAGTAATAGATACAGCCGAGTTGGTGATGGGAGTAATGGTGCCTTCAGAGACCTCGGACCCGGGTGGTAATGTAATAAAATATTATGTTGAGTTATGTTAAATAAATGGCTGCTATGGCCGGTTTTACACCAAAAGTGAGTTGCGTGTTTATTTGGGGAGAGGGAAGGTTTTTGAAGGGGTGGTGGTGTTTAAAGGGGGTAGGTAAGTATTAGCCTCGGGATTCTGCAAGTCCAACAGTCATGATAATACCCAGGATAACCACCCCTGCTTGGGCGAGGGCTTTCTGCCAGCCACTCAGCCATCCAAACCACTGATCCCAGGGATGTGTAATACCTGAGTTTTCCTTAAGCTCATTTGACAGGTCCTCCAACCTCTTGATGGCCAGTGCCAGAAACTACACACCTACCAACAGTCCATGATACGCCCCTATCAAATCCTGACTTAATACTTTTTGTGGATGGATCCCGCTTTGCAGATAATGCTGGCACCTACCACACTGGAAATGCTGTGACTACCGACACAATGGTACTGCAAGCTAGACCTCTTCCACCTTTTATGTCTGCACAAGAGGCTGAACTAAGGGCCCTCACCAAAGCCTGTGAATTAACAAAAGGAAAGACAGCTAACATTTACACGGATTCCAGATATGCACTGGGGGTTGCACTTGATTTTGGCCTAATCTGGAAAATGAGGGGCTTTCTCACGGCAGCTGGGACTCCTGTAAAGCATGGAAAGGCGATCAACCACCTTATGGAAGCACTTTTACTACCAGCCCAAGTGGCCATACTGAAGGTGAAGGCCCACGGTAAATTGACCACTATGGAAGCAAAAGGAAATCATCTGGCAGACATGGCTGCTAAGCAAGCTGCGGTCAGGGAGCAGGAAGAGGATGAAGAGATGTGCAGTGAGGTGATGCCTGTGCTAATTCATCAGCCCAAGGACAACCAACTCCAGGAAGCCCAGGATAATGCTTCAGAAGAAGAAAGGAAGGAATGGATGCAGAAAGGAGCAGTTGAGGACAAAGGATTGTGGGTGGTGGGGAAGAAGGTTTTGCTTCCCAGATCCTTATATCCGGCAACAGTGCAGTAGGATTATAGTAGATGTAGTTTATCCAATCTACATTCTTGTTCTCAGTGATGAAGAGGAATAGGGATTCAAATCCCGCGGCCACCTGGTCTCTGGCCTTGAATTCATCGGGTACCCCCCTTGGGACTCCTATCGCATCTATATAGACATGGGGGTCAAAACTCCCTTGTGGGGCACTTCGTTTGTGCTTGGTTGCATGGAGGGGGTTAGGCGGCCCCTTAAGTAATGGATCTGAGAGGATGTGCAATGGCATTATGGCATTGGCAAGGGTACATTCCCCTCTCCATTTCCCTATCAGTCGGGTCCTAATCTTCTGATCACCACAGATCCAGAATATATCCCCCAATGACATGACCTGGTTCTGGGTGAGATCTGACCGGGCTGTACTATAAGCAGCACAGAATCCCTTTGTGAAGTTCCCCAGAAACCTTCCTCCTCCCTCATAGTTGGCATAGCAGGTATAATTACCGGGATATATGGTTAAACCATTTGGGGCCTTTTCGTCTCCTTGGATTAAGGGGTAACGCTTCTTCCAGTCCTCACATAAAGACTGGTTCGTAGAGATGTTAGTATACAGGCTTAAGACACACTCCTCTATGGAATCTGGTAGGGTTAGTGGCACCGTCCCCAGATGTGGTCTGGCATGCCCACACACATAGCAGTTGGACTTATTATGCGAGTTTGCATTGTATCTCATCCATTCTAACCACAGATTAGTGTCTGAGAGGCCGGTTTCTACTGCTATAGTATCTTCGTATGTAGGGTTTGCTATGGCCACCATCTCTGCCAACGTTTTGATCTTTGGCATAAGTGGGTTATAGGTGGGAGCAGTATCTCTGGAAGATTTCCATCGGTTTGATCTATACATATCCCTTATCCAGAATTGTCCCATCACTCCCCCATGTCCCCAGTATCCCAACCAGTAAAGCCCCTCATCTCCTGGGCTGGGGTTCTCTATGGTGAGGGTGAGTGGCATAGTTCTCCCTGTTGGGTTTTCATATGAACATGTGCCTTTTTTAAATATAGTCAATCTATCAATTAGGCTCTTCCCATTTTTATCTTTGCGGTTTAAGGCACTTAGCGGTTTATACCCCCAGTCAGGCCCCGTATTCCATCCTACTGAGCCCCAGTATCTGCATTTGTCTCCCCAATAGTCATCCGTCACACATATATATATACTACTGGAGTGATCCTGATACGTAGTACACTGCCAAGGTTGTTTCGGACAAGGTGCTATGAAGCAGAAGTCAAAGGCAAAAGTGGCCACACGGGTGTTGGAAGAATTGTACCAAAATGTTATCAGGCCACTCTGTTCGGGTGTCCCACCTTCCCTTGTGATTGCCACTCTTTGTCCCCTACCCATTCCCGAAAGCACATACAAAAGGATATATGTGTATAGTCTCATGTTCTAGTTGTCTTCTGGGGGTGCAACTTTCTTGCAGTGAGAGGCGTGGATCCAGGTACTCTTTCCTTCTAGCTTCACTGAGGTGGCCATCACCAGAAGCACCTGGAAGGGACCGTCATATCTGGGTTCCAATGTATGTTTCCGCAGAAACTTCTTGACCAAGACCCAGTCTCCAGGTTGCAAAGTGTGCGTTCCAGTGTCCGCCTCAGGATCTGGAATGGAGGAGAAAACTTGCGCATGGATATTAGTCAACACACGTGCCAAAGATATCACATACTTTGTCAATGAGTCAGACTGCAACTGTAATTGTTGAGGATAGTAGGTACCCAGTCTAGGGGCGGACCCAAACAAAATCTCATAGGGAGACAACCCATGACTTCCCCTTGGTGTGTATCTAACGCTGAAAAGAGCAATAGGCAAGCTGTCCGGCCATCCCATGCCTACCTCTTGGGCCATTTTTAACATTCTTGACTTCAGGACCCCATTTAGGCGCTCTACCTTCCCACTACTCTGGGGATGATAGGGTGTGTGAAATGCAAGTGTGACCCCCAGAGCCCCCCAGATCTCTTTCGTGACATTGGCAGTAAAAGCCGGTCCCTGATCGCTTTCAACCACCTCGGGCACTCCGTATCTGCAGACTATCTCCGTGAGCAGCTTCTTGGCAGTGGTTCTTGCCGTCTGGTTGGTTACTGCGAATGCCTCTGGCCATCCTGAGAACATATCCACCACCACTAGGGCATATTCAAATCGTCCACTTTTTGGCATCTGGATATGATCTATCTGGATCCTCTGAAATGGATATAGTGCCCTGGCCAGATGCTTGCTTGGAGGTTTCTCAGGTCTTCCAGGATTGCACTTGGCACATACAACACAAGACTTACAGAATCTGTCTGTGTAAGCCGTAATTCCGGGTGCCACATAGTATTTACTGATCAAAGAGTTCATTAGCATCTTGGACAGGTGTGATGCTCCATGTGCCCACTGCACTGTTGCCGGATATAAGGATCTGGGAAGCAAAACCTTCTTCCCCACCACCCACAATCCTTTGTCCTCAACTGCTCCTTTCTGCATCCATTCCTTCCTTTCTTCTTCTGAAGCATTATCCTGGGCTTCCTGGAGTTGGTTGTCCTTGGGCTGATGAATTAGCACAGGCATCACCTCACTGCACATCTCTTCATCCTCTTCCTGCTCCCTGACCGCAGCTTGCTTAGCAGCCATGTCTGCCAGATGATTTCCTTTTGCTTCCATAGTGGTCAATTTACCGTGGGCCTTCACCTTCAGTATGGCCACTTGGGCTGGTAGTAAAAGTGCTTCCATAAGGTGGTTGATCGCCTTTCCATGCTTTACAGGAGTCCCAGCTGCCGTGAGAAAGCCCCTCATTTTCCAGATTAGGCCAAAATCAAGTGCAACCCCCAGTGCATATCTGGAATCCGTGTAAATGTTAGCTGTCTTTCCTTTTGTTAATTCACAGGCTTTGGTGAGGGCCCTTAGTTCAGCCTCTTGTGCAGACATAAAAGGTGGAAGAGGTCTAGCTTGCAGTACCATTGTGTCGGTAGTCACAGCATATCCAGTGTGGTAGGTGCCAGCATTATCTGCAAAGCGGGATCCATCCACAAAAAGTATTAAGTCAGGATTTGATAGGGGCGTATCATGGACTGTTGGTAGGTGTGTAGTTTCTGCCTGCATAAGTTCCAAACAGTCATGTACCACATCCTCTGGTGCCACGTCTTTGGTGTCTTCTTCTGCTTCGTCTACCCCCCCCCCCCCCTGGAAGAGGGAGAAGAGTTGCAGGGTTTATCTGGGTGCATCTGACCAGGGTGACATGATCAGGTAAAAGAAGGGAGCCTTGCAGTCGCAGATGCCTGGCGGCAGATAGATGCTTTGGTTGGGTTTGGTTCAGTATTGCGGTAATGTCATGGGGGGCCAGAAGTGTGAGTGGATGTCCTAAGACCAAATCTGCCGTTTTATCCAGAAGAAGATGAGCAGCAAAAACAGCCCTCAGACAGGAGGGACCACCTCGTGCAACCGGGTCTAGCCTGCAGGAGTAATAACCCAGAGGCCGGAGGCGACCCCCATGGCGTTGTGCCAGAACTCCTGTTGCATGACCCTGTCTCTCAGCCACAAAAAGCTTGAAGGGCTCATCATAATCTGGTAGACCTAATGCAGGTGCAGTGGAGATGGCTTTTTTCAGGCGATGGAAATCAAGTACAGCTTCTTCTGTCAGGGAAAAGGGTTCAGATTTCAGGGCATCATAAAGGGACTGCATCAAGACGGAAGCTTCTGGGATCCAGGAACGACAATAGGAAACCAACCCTAGAAAAGCATGCAGGGTTTTTGGTCCCTGAGGTATTGGGACATTCTGGATAGCCCGTACTCTATCCGGTGTGAGGTGACGAGTGGCTTGGGAAATGCAATGTCCCAAGAAAATGACAGAAGTTTGGCACCACTGTAACTTGTCCTTAGAAACCTTGCAGCCCTGTTCAGCCAGGTGGTGGAGGAGGCTCAGAGAGGCGATTTTTCCTTCAGAATGGTTGGTGGCACATAGGAGCAAGTCATCCACATATTGGAGCACTATGACTTCCGGGTGTGACTGTTGCCAGGTGCTGAGGATAGATGTCATGGCCTTTGTAAATTGGCTTGGCGAATTTTGGGCCCCTTGGGGCATAACTCTCCAGGTATACTGTCGGCCAGCATGGGTAAAGGCGAAGAGATACATGCAAGAGGGGTCCAGCGGAACACTGAAGAAGGCATTGGCCAAGTCAATAACTGTGAACACTTGGGCTGTGGGAGGTACCCCTGCAAGCAGGGTGTGGGGGTTTGGTACAATGGGGGTTTCCAAAATAGTTGCCTCATTGACTGCTCTCAGATCTTGAACCATGCGATATTTGGTGGGCTCACCTTTTGGAGTTTTTTTCTTCACTGGGAAAAGGGGTGTATTGCATGGGGACACACAGGGAATTAATGCCCCATTTTCCAGAAGTATATTGACTTGTTTGGAGATGGCGTCCATCTGGGCTTGCTTCAGAGGGTATTGAGGCTTCCGTGGCAATGGTGCTCCAGGCTTAAGCTGGACTAACACTGGAGCAACTTTCAGATGGCCAATATCCTCAGGGCCGGTGGACCAAAGAGTGAGTGGCAGCTCCTGTAAGGCCTGTTCTACATGGTCTGGCAAGGGGTGGCCTGAAACTTCCTGTAGAGACATCATCAGTGGTAATGAACATAGAGCCGAGGTGTCTTCCTCTCCCAAGGGGGTGGAGAGCTGAATGGTGCCATCTGGTTGGTAGGATATAGTTGCTTGCAACCTGGACAAGACATCAGCTCCCAGCAGATTCAACGGGCAAGTATTTGACACCACAAAACGAGACAGAAGATTGGGTAAGGTGCCGATATGTAGAGGTTTTGTAAGCCAACTGCGTTGTGGGCAGCCGTCTACTCCAACGCAGGAAACATCAATGTTTGAGAGGTATGTTTCATTGGGTAAATCTTCTCTCCGCAAAACGCTTCTGGCTGCACCTGTGTCCACTAAGAATTGTGTAGGATGTCCCTCGATGGGGACAGTGACCTTTGCTAGGGGCCCACTAGCACAATATCCATGAGAAGAAACTGTCATAAGGGGAGTGGACACAGGTTTGCCCCTGTCCTATTGGAGAAGGTTTAGATGTTCTTGGGTAGGACCTGTGCGTGGGGGTCCTGGAAGCGGTGGAGGTGGTGGCATTGCAGACTCTTCCCACCCTGAGTTGTAGTCATTGGGTCGTCGTGAACGTCTGGGAGCTCTGCATTCCCTTCTGAAATGTCCTGGTTTTCCACAGTTGAAGCAGATAAGTGGGTTTCTTCTGGAGACCTGCTCTCCAGCCGACAACATGAGTGGTGTCGGCTTCCGGGCCACCTGGGCGGTCTCTAAACCTTTTGCCACCAATAGCAGTATATCCAGGTGGAGGGTACGGTACTCTGGACAGGCAGTGATCAAACCCTTGCGAACAGACTCCTTTAGTCCTGATACAAATGCAGGGGCCAGCATTTGAGTATGTACCTTGTTATGGACACTGAATCCCAGGTCTGTAAACACCTGTGTTAGTCTGGTATGGAACTTTTCCACCGACTCAGTCTTGTCTTGGGTAATGTCCTGCAATGTGGTTGCCTGGTCCGCCAGTCTCTCTCTGGCCCACTGCTGCAACTGGTCACAGAAAGAAATTCCCGAGGCATAAGTGGTGTCCTCATTTGGCTTTACTCTGGTGAGATCCTTTTCCATTATAGGCCAATATGCATCCCCAGCCTTGATCTCACACAGACTGACCAAATCCCTCCAGGCTGTGGAATAGGTCTTGTGGATCTGGGCTATGTGCCGGTAAAAAGGCATCGGGTGTTTCTCCGGGTCCGGGAGAGTTGTGACTAGTGCGGAGGCTTGGGATGGAGTGAAGGCCACATACATGATAGGAGCATCAGGTAGGTTGGGCACCGGGCGGGGATGGTCTCCTTCAGATCCTTGGGGGCGATAGACAGGATTGTGGTAAGTGGAAGAAAAGGGATGAGGTGCTGAGTCTGCTTCCATTCCAGACTCATACATAGATAATTTTTGACGTTGGGGTTGTGTGGTTGGGGGAAGTTGAACGAGTGGTTTGCTTTCTGGACCATGGCCTTCTGAGAACGGATCATTCTGTTGGGAACGAATGGAAACAGCATCATCCTCTCGGGTACCCTGGCGGACTGCCGCAGCCACTGTCTTTTCTTGAGCCCATCCTCTTCTGTCTGGCAGAGAGGTAGGGGTTACCACATCTGTAAAATTCCAGCCCTGCCATTCTGTGGGTGTCTTCAGTTCAACTTGGTCTGAAGCCTCTGTTTGTTTTGGTGGTGGTGGTACTACAGGCATTAGGGGTGTGTGGAGGGCCGAAGGTGGTTGGGAGCCAGAGACAGTAAGCACTGGGCACAAGGTGGTAGCTGGTATGAGGTGTGTATGGTGTATCGGTGTACTAAGCCCAGAGTCAACATGGCTTCCGGTGGCCTCACTGGGCGCCGCCATCTTTGAAGAGGGCGGAAGGGGCGGAGGCGGAAATGGAGGTGACTGAGTTGGAAGCATCGGATGTTGCATAGTCAGCTTCCGGTCACATCCCTTGCAAATCTCCTCCCACCCCGGATTCTTAACTGAACACCCCTTACATATCCGGAGGTTCTGACTACACGGTATGCAAAAATCTGGACTCTCGGGGTGGGGCCTTCCTGTATTTCCACATGCCTCGCACCTCCAGGACGGCCATCATCATAGGGGGGCGGCGCCTTGCTGGGCGCATCTCCTTTCCTGTAATATACATATACAATTCCCCTGTCCTGATCCAGTTTTTGCTCCACCCACCCCTCCTGATGTAGGGTGCGGGCCACATTAAACCAAGTTTCTGCTGTCTTTAACATGTTATACTTCAGTAGAAGCCCTTTCTTTTTACACAACTTTCTCCAGTCCTCCGCCTGCAACCTCCCACCGTTCTTACATGTTCCACCCAGCTTGTTTAACTGTTTTAACTTTTTTACATACTCTGGTCCCTCTCTCTCCTCCACCAGTTCACAAGCAAACGAACTGTTCTCTGGCTTTATAAGTTTCTGTCCCATTTTGTTTTACTTCCCTCCCGGGGACCCTAAGGTGGTCCCCAAAGCCGTCACTCTGTTCTGAAAGTGCTGTGCCGTGAGACAGTGGAACCCGCGCAGCACTTTGCCCCCCCCCCCCCTGCTTCTCCTCCAGTAACTTCCCTATTTTTCAGCTACACTGAGAATAATGTACATTAACCCTGTAAACCAATATATCAGGATCTACGATTGTCACTGTACCACTACTTGTAGTACTTTCACAAATCCCCACTCTTTCGTGGTGTACACCAAACATTAATCCACATACACAGTGTGATCATGACATAGTATTTCAGACACGCCTGTCGGGAGTAAAATGTTTTTTTTTTGTTTTTTTTTTAGTTTTCTTTTTCCCCCACAAGCCAATCCCTGGCTGTGGTTATTTTTTCCCTCGAGTCACCATTACTGCGACTACGAGTTTCCCCTCGACAGTCACCATCACCACGACTGCGAGTGCCCGGCACCCTCTCTCAAATCAGAGTGTTTCCTGTCCACTCCTGACGAGGAATATTGTGCCGTAATTCTCCCCTCCCTCACAGGCGCATCAACAACAACCCAACCAATCACACTGGTACACACAGACTACACAAAAGACAAGACATATCACACTGGTAGATGACGTTACACTGACAGGTGGGTTCAAAGGAGCCCCGGGCAAGTATACCTGTCACTTTGCTGATCAACGGACAGCCAGACGGGTGAGTAGTCCCGCTGGGCAATTCCAGACTACGCAGGTAAGGAATTATTAGACATAAAAATTCACTTACCGCTTTTGGAGGTGATCAGTCTCCGCGTCTGGAATGCTCCACGGTCCCCCTCATCCACTCTGGGTCGGGCTGAGCCGGTGTGTTCAGAACCCGGGCCCCACGTTGGGCGCCAAATGTCTTGGACTAGGTCACTTACAGACCATTTACCGTGATCTACCAGTGAGCCAAATTAATATGAGAATACGTGCACGTGGAAGTAAGACACTGACACTTCGCAGTTTGCCAACTTCCTAAAATTCTGTTTTATTGAGGAACTAACAGTATCATTTATAGGGCATATGATGCAGGCAAAGCATATACATTGATTGGGTGAAAAGTCCACGGGGTTTCTGCGTGTTCGTCCATCCGTGTTGATATCTTCCAATCATTGTCCCCAAAGAGACTCATTCCCTTTTATGGGGGTTGTTTACATTAAAAGATACTTTTCTCCTAATGAGTCACCAAGGGTGAGACTCCGGATGAAGGCGCCATCTTAATTATCATCATTGTTCTGTCAACCTATATCTGATTGTTTACTTAAGAGAGTAAGAAATTTAAAGAGCAAGATACAGACAGTAGCAAGACTATAAAATTGTCATTTTACTGATCATCTAATAAAACGTGGACTGTCAATCACAATCCACTACAGTTGTACATTCCATACTCCTGACTCATGCACTATATACTCTATGTTGTACATTACATCCTCCTGACCCCTGCACTATATACTCTATGTTGTACATTACATACTCCTGACCCCTGCACTATATACTCTATGTTGTACATTACATACTCCTGACCCCTGCACTATATACTCTATGTTGTACATTACATACTCCTGACCCCTGCACTATATACTCTATGTTGTACATTACATACTCCTGACCCCTGCACTATATACTCTGTTGTACATTACATACTCCTGACCCCTGCACCATATACTCTATGTTGTACATTACATACTCCTGACCCCTGCACTATATAATCTATGTTGTACATTACATACTCCTGACCCCTGCACTATATACTCCATGTTGTACATTACATACTCCTGACCCCTGCACTATATACTCTGTTGTACATTACATACTCCTGACCCCTGCACTATATACTCTATGTTGTACATTACATCCTCCTGACCCTTGCACTATATACTCTATGTTGTACATTACATACTCCTGACCCCTGCACTATATACTCTATGTTGTACATTACATCCTCCTGACCCCTGCACTATATACTCTATGTTGTACATTACATCCTCCTGACCCCTGCACTATATACTCTATGTTGTACATTACATACTCCTGACCCCTGCACTATATACTCTGTTGTACATTACATACTCCTGACCCCTGCACTATATACTCCATGTTGTACATTACATACTCCTGACCCCTGCACTGTATACTCTGTTGTACATTACATCCTCCTGATTTCTGCTCTCCCCCCTCCCCCCACTGCTATATATACACATAATATGGATTCTCTTTTGTTACACCCATTTCCTCCCAGCTGGACATTTTATATCGGATGATGTGATTGGAGCACAGACTTTTACATGGTGATAATAATGTGATAACATCCTCCAACTTTGGACCCTTAAACAGAAAGTGATAATGAGGGAGGAGTCAATACCCCAATGATGGTGGTCTTCAGGATCAGTCCAGTCTTCATCTTGGTTGTTCTCCCCCCATCCTCACTCTCTGACCTCTGGTGGGGCTCAGCCCCGCTGTTCCTCATGACTAAATCATGGAGTAAATAAGGAAGTGCAGTACTTCTTGTGTTGGGAAGATGGCGATGAGTGATAGAGGGGGTGGGGACCCTCGTCCTATAATCCCCTCATCACTGTCCCTCCTATAAAAGACAGTTCTGGTTGTTTCCTCACTCTCTGACTAAGGTCCATGAATAAAGAAATGACCTGGTAGGAGATCAGAGGAGCCATTTCCTAGTTCCCTTGAGGGTGGAATTGTAAGCTCCTCAGAGACCAAGCTGCCTGATGTGGGTGGAGTCCTGGTTTGGGGGAACCAATCAGCTCCTGTCTAGTAATCCTCTTTGTCTTTGTATTTTAGTCCATGGCCGGGAGATGAGGAAAACCTCTGAGGATTGTCTCACTTTGTCTCCAGACTGGAAGGGAAGAGCTTCTCCTGTACTGAGTGCGGGAAGAGGTTCTTTTCTAAATTCCATCTTAATGTGCATAAAAGATCTCACACAGGAGAAAAGCCGTATTCCTGTCCTGAGTGCGGGAAATGTTTTTCAGTGAAGTCCAATCTTTACAGCCATCTGCACAAACATCAGAGATCTCACACAGGAGAAAAGCCGTATTCCTGTCCTGAGTGCAGCAAATGTTTTTCAAGGAAGTTCCATCTTTCCATACATCAGATTTCTCACACGGGGGAGAAGCCATATTCCTGTCCTGAGTGCGGGAAATGTTTTTCAAGAAAGTCCAGTCTGCACACACATCAGAGATCTCACACAGGGGAGAAGCCGTATTCTTGTTCTGAGTGTGGGAAATGTTTTTCAGTAAAGTCCAATCTTAACCGCCATCAGAAATCTCACAGGGGGGAAAAGCCTTACTCTTGTCTGGAGTGCGGGAAATGTTTTGTAGAAAAATCAACACTTGTCAGACATCAGATTTCTCACACGGGGGAGAAGCCATATTCCTGTCCTGAGTGTGGGAAATGTTTTTCATGCAAGTCCAATCTTTCCATACATCAGAGATCTCACACAGGGCAGAAGCCATATTCCTGTCTTGAGTGTGGGAAATGTTTTGTAAAAAAATCAAAACTTGTCAAACATCAGAGATCTCACACAGGGGAGAAGCCATATTCCTGTCTTGAGTGCGGGAAATGTTTTTCAGAAAAGTCCAGTCTGCACGAACATCAGAGATCTCACACGGGGGAAAAACCGTATTCCTGTTCTGAGTGCGGGAAATGTTTTTCAAGGAAGTTCCATCTTTCCATACATCAGATTTCTCACACGGGGGAAAAGCCATATTTCTGTCCTGAGTGCGGGAAATGTTTTTCGGAGAACTCCAGTCTGCACAAACATCAGAGATCTCACACAGGGGAGAAGCCGTATTCTTGTTCTGAGTGCGGGAAATGTTTTTCAGTAAAGTCCAATCTTAACAGCCATCAGAAATCTCACAGGGGGGAGAAGCCATATTCCTGTCCTAAGTGCGGGAAATGTTTTGTAGAAAAATCAAAACTTGTCAGACATCAGATTTCTCACAAGGGGGAGAAGCCATATTCCTGTCCTGAGTGCGGGAAATGTTTTTCATGCAAGTCCAGTCTTTCCATACATCAGAGATCTCACACAAGGAGAAGCCATATTCCTGCCTTGAGTGTGGGAAATGTTTTGTAAAAAAAGCAAAACTTGTCAGACATCAGATTTCTCACACGGGGAGAAGCCATGTTCCTGTCCTGAGTGCAGGAAATGTTTTTCAGAGAAGTCCAGTCTGCACAAACATCAGAGATCTCACACAGGAGAAAAGGAAAAGGGTCTAAATCCTTTCACCTGTCCTGAGTGTAGGAAATGTTTTTCATGCAAGTCCAGTCTTTCCATCGGTTGTCTCACAGGAGGGAGAAGCCATATTCCTGTCCTGAGTGTGGGAACTGTTTTTCAGATAAGTCTAATCTTTAAGAACATCAGAGATCTCGCACAGGGGAGAAGCCATATTCCTGTTCTGAGTGCGGGAAATGTTGTTTAGTGAATCCCATCTTTCCATACATCAGAGCTCTCATCCGAGGGAGAAGCCATATTCCTGTCCTAAGTGTGGGAAATGTTTTTCAGAGAAGTCCAAACTTTACAAGCATCAGAGAGCTCACACTTTCCTGTCCTAAATGAAGGAATTGTTCCTCACTGGCTTCATGTACATCAGGGATCCCACACAACCCTGGAGGTGTATTGGTGCCATGAGTGCGGGAAATGTCTTCTAGATGAATGTTGCTGGACATTCCAGCTCTCATGTGGGGAAGAAGCACACCCTGATATACACCTCAGATATACTCCATGGCTGATCTTCATCATGGAAGAAACAGTTCATAAGGAGATGAGAGGCCCCCAAAGACATGGATGAAGTGTGGGACCGGGTTGGCCATTGATGGCAGGAGAATAAAAATGGAGTCCTGCCCTGTGATTGGTTGAGTACATTTTGTGGTGGGAGATTTCACAAACACTTGGAGGTCTATGGAGAACAATGTTGAACGAATGTGACCAGCATTCTCCAGCTGGGAGGAGTTTTGGCCGTATTTTATTTCTTATGATCATTGGCTCCATCTAGTGGCCATAATATCATATTGGGCTAGTTTTACTGATGGAGAGATTTCAGAAAAATCACCTCATTGTGGCCACTAGATGGAGCTGGAGATCATAGGAAATCATTGTGTTACTTAACATAAGGCCAATTGTTGTCACAGCTGGAGGAATGATTGCCTCATTGGTCCAATGAATGTTCTATAAATAGAGCCCTTGGTTTCCTTCATCAGACACGCCCCCATACTAATCCCTGAGGTCACACTCCCGCACTCTGAGGTCACACTCCCGCACTCTGAGGTCACACTCCCGCACTCTGAGGTCATACTCCTGCACTCTGAGATCACACTCCCGCACCCTGAGGTCACACTCCCGCACCGTGAGGTCACACTCCTGCACAATGAGGTCACACTTCTTCACTCTGAGGTCATACTCCCACACAATGAGGTCACACTCCCGCACTCTGAGGTCACACTCCCGCACTCTGAGGTCACGCTCCCGCACTCTTAGGTCACGCTCCCGCACCCTGAGGTCATACTCCTGCACTCTGAGGTCATACTCCCGCACTCTGAGGTCACACTCCCGCACTCTGAGGTCACACTCCCGCACTCTGAGGTCATACTCCTGCACTCTGAGATCACACTCCCGCACCCTGAGGTCACACTCCTGCACCGTGAGGTCACACTCCTGCACAATGAGGTCACACTTCTTCACTCTGAGGTCATACTCCCACACAATGAGGTCACACTCCCGCACTCTGAGGTCACACTCCCGCACTCTGAGGTCACACTCCCGCACTCTGAGGTCACACTCCCGCACTCTGAGGTCATACTCCCGCACCCTGAGGTCACACTCCCGCACTCTGAGGTCACACTCCCGCACTCTTAGGTCATACTCTCGCACCGTGAGGTCATACTCCTGCACTCTGAGGTCACACTCCTGCACTCTGAGGTCACACTCCTGCACCCTGAGGTCACACTCCCGCACCATGAGGTCACACTCCCGCACTCTGAGGTCACACTCCCGCACTCTTAGGTCATATTCCCGCACTCTGAGGTCACACTCCCGCACCCTGAGGTCATACTCCCGCACTCTGAGGTCACACTCCCGCACTCTGAGGTCACACTCCCGCACTCTGAGGTCACACTCCCACACTCTGATGCCATTCTCCCTCACTCTGAGGTCACACTCCCTCACTCTGAGGTCACACTCCCGCACTCTGAGGTCACACTCCCTCACTCTGATGCCATTCTCCCTCACTCAGAGGTCACACTCTCGCACCCTGAGGTCACACTCCCGCACTCTGAGGTCACACTCCCGCACCCTGAGGTCACACTCCCGCACTCTGAGGTCACACTCCCGCACTCTGAGGTCACACTCCCGCACTCTGAGGTCACACTCCCGCACTCTGATGCCATTCTCCCTCACTCTGAGGTCACACTCCCACACTCTGAGGCCATTCTCCCTCACTCTGAGGTCACACTCCCGCACTCTGAGGTCATACTCCCGCACTCTGAGGTCACGCTCCCGCACTCTGAGGTCACACTCCCACACTCTGAGGTCACACTCCCGCACTCTGAGGTCACACTCCCGCACTCTGAGGTCACGCTCCCGCACTCTGAGGTCACACTCCCTCACTCTGAGGTCACACTCCCGCACTCTGAGGTCACACTCCCTCACTCTGATGCCATTCTCCCTCACTCAGAGGTCACACTCCCGCACCCTGAGGTCACACTCCCGCACTCTGAGGTCACACTCCCGCACTCTGAGGTCACACTCCCGCACTCTGAGGTCACACTCCCGCACTCTGATGCCATTCTCCCTCACTCTGAGGTCACACTCCCACACTCTGAGGTCATACTCCCGCACTCTGAGGTCACGCTCCCGCACTCTGAGGTCACACTCCCACACTCTGAGGTCACACTCCCGCACTCTGAGACCTATAAAACTTTATTTTGGTGGTATTTATTCACCGCTGGAATTTTTTTTTTGCTATATAAATGAAAATGTCCACAAATGTTGCAAATAAATAATCTTTCTTCATAAATCTTGGCCAAAATGTATTCAGATATCTTTTTAGTAAAAAAATAACCCAAATTAGTTTATAACCAAAAATTATAATTTAAAAAAAATATTTTTACATTTTTATTTTTTTTTATATTATTATTTGTTTTTTTACACCCATAAGGACTGTAAAAACAATAATTTCTCCTCTCCGGCTGCATTCCTGCAGCCATTGAGTAATATTAATTTTTAATATCTAAATTTTAATTCGGTCTTTAGTAAGTTGTGAAATATGCCTGGCAGAGAATATATCCTCTTAATTGGATGTGAATGTGAGGTTTTGACATTGAGTGTGTTTGTGTCTGGGTTACATAATTAGGAGGAGCCGAGTCTATGTTTTCTTTAGAATAGTCATGTAATGTAGATCTTATTTTGAATTCATATAATGAGTCTGAGAGTTTAAATTGTATTCATAAATCACGTATTCAGACAGCTGTATGTAACATAAGAACTTCAGAGATCTCTTCTTAGAGGGTCCCTGTCAGTCATGGTAATTGGTTTAGTTGATTGAATAGAAACACGTGTTGCTACACTGGGAGGTGACCAGGGGAGGGGTTAAGGAGCCCGCAAATTTGAAACAAAGGATAATGGGAGGACTTAGTTCCTTGTGCATTTTAACCATTTGCCGCCCGGCCAATGGCCGTTTGGCGGCTTCAAAGTTGCTTCTCCACTCCGGGTGCACGCCATTTGGCGTGCTCCCGCACATGCGCCGCTTGCGCTAATGCAGAGCGGCGCAGCGGCTCGATCTGTCACCGGGCGTGTACCTCGGACACGGCCGATGACAGATCCGAGTACCGGCTCCGTTGCAGGTACCATGTGACCTGCTGTGACCAATCACAGCAGGTCACATGACAGTTGTATACAATGGATGGCTTCATTCATGATGCCATCCATTGTATACTAGTGCCTAGCTGTGAATGGTCACAGCTAATCACATGCACATGTCATGTGATTAGCTGTGACCAAATCACAGCTAAGCACAAAAAAAAAAAAAGCTGAATGAATCCATTTCATTCAGGTAAATGCTTGCTTATAGCAAAGTATTTCTTTGCTATAAGCAAATTGTGTAAAAAAAATAAAAAAAAAATACTGATCACTTCCCCAAAGTAGTACAATGTTACTATGGTAACATTGTACTACTTTGGTCATAGTAAAATATGAAAAAAAAATGTTAAAAAAAAAAAAAAAGTAATAAAAAATTAAAAATAATAAAAAAAATAAAAAAAAATAAATAAAAAAAAATATATATTTTTTTCATACTGTCACCAGTCAGTGTCCCTGTTCACCGCCATGCCAGTTATATGATGACGCTGTACTGCACTGGTGACAGTATGTAAAAAAAAAATAGTGAAAATAATTTTTTTAATTTTTTCATTTTCCGAAAAATTCTGACAAAAAAAATACAACTTCAAAAAACTCGCCATGCCTCTTATGAAGTACGTCAGACTGTCTACTCTGCAAAAAGGGGTCATTTGGGGGATATCTGTACTATTCTGGCATTTGGGGGATATCTGTACTGTTCTGACATTTGGGGGATATCTGTACTGTCCTGACATTTGGGGGATATCTATACCGTCCTGACATGTGGGGGATATCTGTACCGTCCTGACATTTGGGGAATATCTGTCCTGTCCTGACATTTGGGGGATATCTGTACTGTCCTGACATTTGGGGGATATCTGTACTGTTCTGACATTTGGGGGATATCTGTACTATTCTGACATTCTTAGACCTCAAGAAATTAGATTGGCCGTCAGTACTTCAGGATTGATCAATATTCAGATCTATACCATAGTTTGTGAACTCTATAACTTTCCTACAAACTAAATAATACATCCTAATTTGGGTTATTTTCACCAAAGACATGTAGCAGAATACATCTCGGCCTAAATTTATGAAGAACAATTATTTATTTGTAAATTTTTATAACGGAAACAAAGAAAAACGTGTATTTTTTTCAACATTTTTGGCCTTTTTTTGTTAATTTAGCAAAAAATAAAAACCCCAGCGGTGATTAAATACAACCAAAAGAAAGCTCTAGTTGTGTGAAGAAAATGATAAAATTTTAGTTTGGGTACAGTGTTGTATGACCGCGCAATTGTCATTCAAAGTGTGAGAGCGCTGAAACCTGAAAAATGGCCTGGGCAGGAAGGTGTAAAATTGCACGGTATTGAAACGGTTAAATGCCCTTGGAGTCTGCTGGGGAAGAGAAATAATACTGTCAGTCAGTATGACATGCAGATGAGTGCCGTCGATCTTAGAATCACCGCACACTTCACTCATTTGGGCAGTCACGGGGCCAAAACCAGAGTGTGGAGCCACAGTGTGGCGGTGGAGGCAGCAGCAATGGGAGGCCATACAGCACCCTATGACAAAATGGAACCCACCAGCAGTGTGAGGAGACCTGAAAGTGGCACATGGCAGAGTGTGGCGATGGAGACAGCAGCAATGGGAGGCCGTACAGGGACCCATGACACACTCTGGACCTGGCAGCAGCATGAGGAGGCGGTACAGGGGCCCATGACAGATTACGGGCCTGGCAGCAGCATGAGGAGTCGGTACGGGGGCCCATGGCAGATTACGGGCCTGGCAGCAGCATGAGGAGGCGGTACAGGGGCCCATGGCAGAGTGGCGGAGCGTAAGCAGCTAAAATTGAAGGCCATACAGAGGCCTATGTTAAAAAGTCCCCCCAGCAGCAGCGTGGGGAGACGACTATCAAGAGTCCAATGGCAGAGTGGCGGAGCAGAAGCAGCTTCAATTGAAGGCCATACACAGGTCTAGGTTAAAAAGCGGAAGCCGTCAGCAGCGTGAGCAGACGACAGAGACAGCTGGCGCAGGGTGGCGGTGGAGGCAGCAGCAATGGAAGGCCATACAGCACCCTATCACAAAATGGAACCCACCAACAGTGTAAGGAGACCTGAAAGTGGCACATGGCGCAGGGTGGCGGTGGAGGCAGCAGTATTCGGAAGACATACACAGGACTAGTTTAAAAAGCGGAAGCCGTCAGCAGCGTGAGCAGACGACAGAGACACATGGCGCAGGGTGGCGGTGGAGGCAGCAGTATTCGGAAGACATACACAGGCCTAGGTTAAAAAGCGGAAGCCGTCAGCAGCGTGAGCAGACGACAGAGGCACATGGCGCAGGGTGGCGGTGGAGGCAGCAGTATTCGGAAGCCATACACAGGCCTAGGTTTAAAACTGGAACCCAGCAGCGTGAGCAGACGACAAAGACGCACATGGCAGAGGATGGATCTGGCAGCAGTATGAGAAGGCGGTACAGGGGCCCGTGGCACAGTGTGGTGATGGGGGCTACAGCAACTGGATGCCAGAAAGTGGCCGATAGGGCTATATACTGCATGACTACATAGGTGGTTTTTATAGTACTGTATTTTGGCCTCCCTCTCAGCAGGTGTGAAAAAGGCCACCATTTTTGAACGGTAGCGAGGGTCCAAGAAGGTGGACAGCCAAAAGTCATCCCTCTGTCTGATGGTTATTATTCGGCTGTCGCTACGCAAGCAACCGAGCATGCTATGGGCCATTTGTGCCAAGGAATGCGAGGGACTCCCTGCCTCCATCTCCACAGCATACTGCCACGGTGCGTCTGGGTCCTCTGTCTCCTCCTCCTTCTCCTCTACCAGATGCTCCTGCTCCTCCACTCCTGACCGCTGAGTGGAAAAAACACCCATTTCACTCAATAATTCCTGAGCACCAATGTCCTCCTCCTCTTCTTCTTCCTGTCCTGCCCCCACAGGGGTCATGTGGCGTTGAGATCTGTGCGCCACGTCTACCGCACCCTGACCAGCCATTGTTAACAGCATTTGTTCCAGGACGTGCAACAGAGGAATGACGTCGTTCATCCCATAGTCCTGCCGACTCACGAATAGCGTGGCCTCCTCAAAGGGCCTGAGCAAGCGGCAGGTGTCACGCATGAGCTGCCAATGGCTGACATCGAAGTTACACAGGGGAGTACCTTTATCCGCTTGTAACATCAGGAAATCGGTGATGGCCTTTCGCTGTTCATAAAGGCGGTCTAACATGTGTAGGGTTGAATTCCACCTTGTTGCAACGTCGCAGATCAGGCGATGCTGTGGAATTCCGTTCTGCCGCTGCAGCTCAAGGAGGGTGTGCTTTGCGGTGTAGGAATGGCTGAAATGCATGCAAAGTTTACGTGACATTTTAAGGATGTCTTGCAGTGGGATGGTGGATTTTAGGAACCGCTTGACAACCAGATTGAACACGTGAGCCATGCATGGCGCATGGCACAACCTTCCTTGACGCAGAGCAGACACCATGTTCTTTCCGTTGTCGGTCAACATGGTTCCGATTTTCAGTTTGCGCGGAGACAGCCATCAGTCGATTTCTCTGTTCATTACACTCAGAAGTTCCTCCCCTGTGTGACTACGTTCGCCAAGGCATACCAGGTGCAGCACAGCGTGACACCGTTGCGCCCTGCACATGTGATATGCCGGTCGGGTAATGGGACTTGGCACGGGGGTGGCGGCTGAGGACACAGCGGAAGAAGAGGTGGTAGAGGCGGACATGTTTTCTGGACCAAGGACGTGCAAACGTGGAGGCAAAAGCGTCGTGACCTGTCCAAGTTGCTGGTGCGGCTGTGCCGGCACCACGTTCACCCAGTGGGCCGTAAATGACATGTACTGTCCCTGACCGTAGTTACAGCTCCACACGTCGGCGCTGCCGTGCACTTTGGCAGAGACCGACATGCTCAAAGACTGGCCCACCATCTCTTCTACATGTGAATGCAGGGCTGTCACTGCCTTTTTGGCGAAGAAATGCCGGCTTGGCACTCTCCACCGCGGCTCGGCACAAGCCATCATTCCTCGGAAAGGTGCTGAGTCCACCACTTGGAAAGGGAGGGACTGCAGCACCAGCAACTTGGACAGGAGGACGTTCAGCTTCTGCACCGTCGGGTGCGTGCTCGCAAACTGTTGTCTCTTGGAAACGGATTCCAAGAAAGACTGCTGACGGAATCCGTGAAGAGGAGTAGCAGGAGAAGGAGCATCTGAACGAGCGGAAGATGCCAATGAGCGACAACTCCCCTCAGCAGAGGTGTTGGAGCCTTGACTGGCTGATAGAGGGCGATTGACGTCGGGTGACGGAGCAAGTAACGGAGCGGGTGATGGAGCGGGGGCTGGGGCAGGCAGAACCGCCGTATCTTTATCACGGTTTTCCCAGGCCACCGAATGCATATGCTGACGCAACGCTGTAGTCCCAACATTGGCCCCCTGGCCACGCTTGACTTTCTGGCCACATAGTCGACATACGGCTACGTTTACTTCCTTGGGCGGATTGACGAAAAATTGCCACACCGCCGAGTAGGAAACTTTGCCCCCGCTACTCCTCACTGGCTGACTGCTGCTTCCTCCGTGCACACCGGCACCACTACTGGCCGTGGTGGTAGGCTGCAGTGGAGCTGGTGCTCTACTCCGTGGCCGTTTGCCTCCACTGACACTGCTGCGACCCTGCTGCCTCCTGGGCAACCCACCGACTGTTTTGCTTGCTGGCAAGCTGGCACCCTCTTCTCCTGATGATGCGGAAGCAATAGCCTGATGATGACGAGGCTGCCAAGTGCGATCAACCTCCTCATCATCAAGTAGGGTCTCCGCCTCACTACTAGCCCCCTCGGCTGCGTCTGGGTCAGGAGACAGACCTGTCTCTAGACTGGCTACCGAGCCACTCTCCTCGCCAGTACTTCTTCGCCTGGCTGCTGAAGAGGCGGATGTCTCCCCCCGTTCCTGACCGCCCTCTGTTAGCTCTTCCTCACTGTACAGTGGAGCTGAGCCCACAGCATGCGATACTTCGCTTGGTGAGGGAACACCAAAGGACAGGGGCAGGTAGAGGACACGTGATTTCAGTGGGCTTGCTCCCGGGCCATGCCAACTAACGGTTGTGTCTGACGTACCCACCGACCGTTGGCTGTAGGTGTCAGAGGTGACCTGGGAAGAGGAAGACGACCGAGTCAACCAATCGATGACGGCAGGGTTGTCGGTGGAGACACGACCGCTGGATGACACCGGGAGCACTGGCCTCTGGCTGCGACTAGTGCTGCCTCGACCCCTTCCTCTGCTGCCACGTCTGCTCGCTCCTAAAACATTGCCTCCTCTGCCACTCCTCTGCGTGTTGTCTGACATACTCTTTAATTCAATAAGCACCCCAAAAATAAAACCGGATTTAACTCTTTGAACGTACAATAGTGGTTGTGAAGCAGAAAGTCAGTTTATTGTACACAATCGGTCAATTGCAGCTTGCCGTTGGCTGGAAACTGTACGTTTATGTCACTGGAATGCACTAATCACCCAAAAAATATTACCGCCAGCCGGCGTGTAAATGGATCTAACTCTTTGAACGTACAATAGTGGTTGTGAAGCAGAAAGTCAGTTTATTTAGCACAATCGGTCAATTGCAGCTTGCCGTTGGCTGGAAACTGTACGTTTCTGTCACTGGAATGCACTAATCACCCAAAAAATATTACCGTCAGCCGGCAAGTAAATGGAGTTAACTCTTTGAACGTACAATAGTGGTTGTGAAGCAGAAAGTCAGTTTATTTAGCACAATCGGTCAATTGCAGCTTGCCGTTGGCTGGAAACTGTACGTTTAGGTCACTGGAATGCACTAATCACCCAAAAAATATTACCGCCAGCCGGCGTGTAAATGGATTTAACTCTTTGAACGTACAATAGTGGTTGTGAAGCAGAAAGTCAGTTTATTGTACACAATCGGTCAATTGCAGCTTGCCGTTGGCTGGAAACTGTACGTTTATGTCACTGGAATGCACTAATCACCCAAAAAATATTACCGCCACCCGGCGTGTATATGGATTTAACTCTTTGAACGTACAATAGTGGTTGTGAAGCAGAAAGTCAGTTTATTTAGCACAATCGGTCAATTGCAGCTTGCCGTTGGCTGGAAACTGTACGTTTATGTCACTGGAATGCACTAATCACCCAAAAAATATTACCGCCACCCGGCGTGTAAATGGATCTAACTCTTTGAACGTACAATAGTGGTTGTGAAGCAGAAAGTCAGTTTATTGTACACAATCGGTCAATTGCAGCTTGCCGTTGGCTGGAAACTGTACGTTTGTGTCACTGGAATGCACTAATCACCCAAAAAATATTACCGCCAGCCGGCGTGTAAATGGATTTAACTCTTTGAACGTACAATAGTGGTTGTGAAGCAGAAAGTCAGTTTATTTTGCACAATCGGCAAACTGCAGCACCAACTGTGCACGACAGCCACCAAAAAAAAAAAGGGTGTATGTCACTTTAAATTTTCAATTCTTTGATAGCTGTGTCCCTGAGTAACGATTGTGTGTCCCTGAGTAACGATTGTGTGTCCCTGAGTAACGATTCTGTGGCCCTAAAGTCTCTGTGGCCCTAACTCTGTCCCTTAATACACACAGGTCTGTCTCTCTTGAATGACCGGAGGCTAATGGAGAATTCTAAGATGGCCACGATTTATAGCTCCACCATTACACAGTGCTGGCTGGTTGGCTGCTGATTGGCTAATGCGATCACATGTCATGAATGAATGCATTATGGGTCAGCGCGCCTTGTCTGCGCGCCTTCCCAGAGATCCCCGCTCCGTCGCCACACATGTCGCCGCCATTTTTGGGAAAATTCGATTCGTGCATCCGAAGTTTGCTAATCTTCGGATTCGTCGCGAATCAAATTTTTCCAAATCTTCGGAACGAATTCCAGTTCGTCATGTTCGATTCGCTCATCTCTAATCACTTCATCAGGACAGGTGTAAGAAGACGATATAAAAATAGGGAATGAAGTAACAGTCCAGTATATGGTATTATAAAGACCCGAGTCACATACAATTCATGGACAGGACTGAGATTTATAGCATTCAGGATTTGTATGATGTTAGACAAGATGAAGAGATATATGGAGAGGATGATCAATACATGGAGAAATCAATCTATTCTATCATAGAAGGGAATCAATAGATCAATCAATGACATCAACCAATCAATAGGATCCATTTCATGGGATAGATTTATCATTCTGTGCACTGGTTATGTTGGAGGATCAAACCGTGATCACTGGATATTGGAAACATTCCTATTGATCTGATGATTGCTGGCATGGATTCCTGATTGATTATTGCTGGGAATAAAGTCCAATAAACACGCAGATTTGATGGGATTATTGATAGAAAAATCTCTTCATATTCCATGGAATAAATATGTGTAGAATAGTTTGGATTTGATGGAATAAATCTCTATAAAAAGACTTTGTGGGGTTTGTTGGATCTTTTCTATTCCTCTCTAGGTCTGGATTTCAGGAAGAAGAAACAATTCCTCCAATTTCTAGTGGATGGTGAGGAGGGGAGAGATTTGGGTGAGTTTTGTACATACAGGAGGTAATAGAGAGAATCCGGCTAGTAATTGATGAGAGGAGATTTCACTGGAGAGTTCCATTGGAGAGAATTCAGGGCTGGGGGCACTGCTGGGCCCTGGGGGGTTCTGATTGGACCACCAGTAGACGTGTCATATAAATCTGGGGGGTGTGCACTGCTGGGGCCTGGAGGGTTCTGATTGGACCACCAGTAGACGTGTCATATAAATCTGGGGGTGTGCACTGCTGGAGCCTTGAGGGTTCTGATTGGACCACCAGTACATGTGTTGTATTAATCTGGGGGTGTGCATTGCTGGGGCCTGGAGGGTTCTGATTGGACCACCAGTACACGTGTCATATTAATCTGGGGGTGTGTGTTTCATCGTTGGAATGATTCTGGAAAGATGACCTCCAGATGTACACATGGGGGGTGTCCCGGGGGGGTTACAATGTAGAGGGCGGAGAGAGAATACTGTACAGTGTGTAATAATGTATTTGGAAAGCTGCCCCTATATACGATGGTGTAAAATCTAGTTGCAGAGCGCCCCCTACATACAATGGTGTCATAGGGAGTCCTCTTCCTGATCCTGTTCTGGTGACACCCCAAATCTCAGGATTTTATATCACTTTCGGTAATAATTGTAAACAGGACAAATAGAGAGGCTGAATCTCCCTAAAGGAGGCCGAGGCAGGAATAGAAACCAACAGGAGGTCTCATCCCTCTCCACTCTCCAGAAAATCAATGCCTTTAGTTCTTCTGTAAAACAACCCAGTGAAGGGATGGGGGGAGGAAATATGTTTGTCTTTTCCAGAAGGTTGGATGCAGAATACTTTCATGTCCAGCATACTAAATGGGTCCAATACTGGGATCATCTGAGAAAATGTGTTCTGTATTCCTGGGAGGGAGGCACCTATGGGTTGGTGTTTGTAGAAAATGAACACAGTGAGGACAATGGCAAGTGCTGAATGCCAGAGATGACTGCATGGAGTCTGTAGTGCCAGAAACCTACTCAAATGTATTCTCCTCCCATCCCCTCCATGGTTCTTCCCCTCCCATCCTTTCTATGCTCCTTTCCCTCCCCAAACTCTCTAGGCTCAATTGCCTACAATTTCTCTAGGTTCCCTTTACTCTCCATCCTCTCTAGGCTCCTTCCCTTCCCATCCTCTCTAGGCTCCTTCCCCTCCCCATCCTCTCTTGGCTCCTTCCCTTCCCATCCTCTCTAGGCTCCTTCCCCTCCCCCTATCCTCTCTAGGCTTCTTCCATTCCTCATCCTCATTAGGCTCATTCCCCTCTCCATGCTGTCTAGGCTTCTTCCCCACGCCATCCTCTATAGGCTCCTCCTTCCCATCCTCTATAGGCTCCTCCTCCCCATCCTCTCTAGACTCCTATTACTCCCCATCCTCTCTAGGCTCCCATTCCCTCCCAATCCTTTCTAGGCTCCTTCCTCTCCCCATCTTATCTAGACTCCTTCTCCTCCCCATCATCTCTAACCTCCCTAGCGGTCTGATTATTTCAGATTTTTGGTGCTGAAAGCGGTACATTTTTTTGCATGGAAATATGTATTTTTTTTATTGTAGGCTGTAATTTT
This sequence comes from Staurois parvus, assembly GCF_062004578.1. Lineage (NCBI taxonomy): Eukaryota > Metazoa > Chordata > Amphibia > Anura > Ranidae > Staurois > Staurois parvus. The sequence continues at coordinate 1,233,902 of NW_028317970.1, read as the reverse complement.
TAGGAATAACTCACTGAAATCTGTCTGAACAAGAGTCTAGTAAACTTCCCGGATATGATAAAACTTGAAACACAAAATCATAAATTATAATTTAATAAATTCTCATAAAAAATAATAATATAATAATAATAAATATAATTCAATAATATAATCAAACAAAAAACACTGAAATGTGAAATAGAGCGCCAAGTTCGCACACCGCTGAGCAAAGTCGCAGAATCGTTTTCAGTGTCTGATGAGGAATTTCCCCCACGAATCATTATCACTCAATTCTGCAAGTGGTTCTGATTTACTATCGCTGTTCTCTAGCCAGTCTAAAACCGCGTCTGACCTAAAGGGACACTTTTTGGGCGCCATGGACGTTTCTGTTTCCAGGCAGAAAGAAGAGTAAAAATGCAGGCAGGACACAGGACAAATCACTCGGGATAAAATGTATGTGAAATGGTTTGAAACAGCAATGTTTTACTATGTAATATTTGTTTGCAAAAAAATGTTTTAAATTTGCCGCCGGTTCCGGCACCCGTACGTCCCGACATCACAGTGACAGGAACACGGAAGCCGGGTGCCGGTATCGGCCGGAGGAGATGGCCGGAGATGCTGCAGGGGACACATCGCAGGAGCGAAGGACAAGGTAAGTACTGCAGGGAATCCCTGAACAACGCTGCATGGTTATCCGGAGTGTAGCTCGGGGTTACCTCTCTTGATACTGAAATTTTACTCCGAGCTACACTCAGGAATGACCGCTGGGGAGGCTAGGCTTCTTTCACTCCTCATCCTCGTTAGGCTCCTTCCCCTTCCCATCCTCTCTAGACTTCTTTCCCCTCCCCATCCTTTCTAGGCTTCTTCCCCATCCTCTATACTTTCCTTCCCTTCCTTTTCCACCCTTCTCTCCGATTCTCCTTAGGTTTCTACCCCCCTCCCATCCTCTCTAGGCTCCTTCCCCTCCCCATTCTCTCTAGGCTCCTTCTCCTCCCCATTCTCTCTAGGCTCCTTCTCCTCCCCATTCTCTCTAGGCTCTTTCTCCTTTCTAATCCTCTTTTGGCTCCTTCTCCTCCCCATCCTCTCTTGGCTCCATCCCCTCCCCATCCTCTCTTGGCTCCATCCCTTCCCCATCCTCTCTTTGCTCCATCCCTTCCCCATCCTCTCTAGGCTCCCTTCCCTCTCTAGGCTCCTCCTCCTCGTCATCTCTAGGCTCCTTCTCCTCTTCGTCCTTTCTAGGCTTCTTCACCTCTCCATCCTTTCTAGGAATCTTCACCTCCCCATCCTCTCTAGGTTCCTCCTGCTCCCCATCTTCTCTTGGCTCCTTCTGCTTCCCATCCAAGTGTTGTTTACTAATACATTGTCTTCCCGCTGCATAGTTGAAGTGTAGAGGTATGCCGTGTAGTCATCCGTGGATAATTAGGTCTGCAAAGAGGTCTAGTGTGTCCGGTGTGCTGTGGGATGAAGATGCTCATGTGACTCAGTGGATGAAACACGTTGACGTCACAACATCATGACGCATGTGTCCCCGGCATCCAGGACTCTCCACACGGCCTCACCACCTGGCCACACCGCTCTGGACACACTAGACCTCTTTGCAGACCTCCTCATCCACAGATGATTACACGGCGTGCCTCTACACTTCCACTATGCAGCGGGAGGACAATGCATTAGCAAACGGCACTTGGATGGGTGAGCGGACTCTGCTTTTTGGACTAAGGCACTAATACACCACGGGAGTCCCCATTCATGGAAATTGCTTGGCTGAGCTCCACCTGTCTGATGTCCTTGTTCCTATCGCTGGCACACAGGGCTCTATCAGTCTCATATTTCTGCTCACCCACTGCCTACTGCACTATCTATCCTGTCATTATAACCCGCCATCCATATACTGACAACACTGCTATTACCACAATTATCCGTGGATGACGACGTGGATTACCCCCTATGGGATCTATATGGGTCTGCCATGTATGTATATGACCTCACTGAGGATTGAGGGACTCTCCTGTGCTGAAAGTGAATGGTGACCGCTGCCTCCTTTGACTCTACAAGTGCCCCATTCCGTCATCTCTTTACATCCATCTACTGGCTGTCTTTGTGCCAAGTGTGAGATAGCAGCGTGTGGCTTTATCTGATATCTCAGTGACTATCATCTACATATGAGGATACCTGAGGATTGTCCTCCATGACACCACCAGGGTCTATTATACATGTATGTGACCCCCATGAGGACTGATCGGGTCTGCCTCTACTATCAAGGAGCTTGATTCTGCCCGTCCCTTCATCACCTTCCATTGACTACAATGTCCACATTATCTATCCATTCTATTCTATTTCATGTTGTGTCAGTAATAAAAGTCACGGAGGGTTGGGAACCCTGCAAGGGGGGCAGAGATATGTGACTGCCTAGTCCAGCCTTTCTCAGCCAGGGTTCCTCCAAAGGGTTCTAGGGCTTCCTTGTCACTTCATTGGGCTGTATATGGAAGTGTCACCGACCAGCCGTTTCTGGATACACAGCTTTGTCATCATTGCACACACACAGGATTTTGTTTTTCATTGAATACATTTTTATTATAATTTCACTTTCAACAGGATTGCAAAAAAAAAAAAAAATCAGGAAATAGTAAAGGAAGAAATCCGATTGGTCAGAAAGATCCCTTGTCTGGAATGTGGGGGCGGAGTCATTATTATTGGTGTACATTACAATAACATTGCTGGGAGGTCTCTTCATTTCTCTGCTCCATACTTCCCGTCTTTATAGAAACGTCTCCTGACATTTGGGGGTCTATTCATAAAGAATGTGGGGAACCATTCACCTGGTGAAAGTGCATGTCCATTCCTTAGCAGATCCGGAGAGGTAAGTGTGCATGGATGGGGGGTAGGTCAGTCCTTACCCTAGATGAAATCTCTCATACATACACAATGGAACTCATGGGACTTTATAAAGAGGAACTCCAGAAAAACATCAATAAAGATCTTCCAATGTTTTCTTCCCAATCAGCGTAGAAATCATACAACCCTCCCAGCAGGTGTACAAGGCCATGAAATCTCTCACAAAGTCCATCAATGGACAATTCCTGGACAACAATCACCGTGGGACAGAATTCTGAGCACCATGAGGAGGATCCAGCAGCGTCATCCATCTCTACGCGTTTCGTGATGCAGCGCTCACTTCTTCAGGAGAAATGATTCCTGCTGATCAGAGTATACACCAATAATAAAACAAATGGCGGCAGGACCATCACTGGCTGGATGAAAAGTGGAGCAGGAAAGTGGCGTCAGGTAAGTCTTCCCAGGAGTTCAGTGCTGGGCCAGGTCCCTTGTTTATGGCAGCCGGTGGACATGCTAGTGCTCGGGTCTATGACACTTCCTGCCTACCATGGTAATCCAGCCCCCCTCTGTGTTCTCACTGGATGCCCCCGGGTCTGCCCCCCCATGTGTATGCAGATTGCACAGAACACATTGGAAGATTTGATTGATGTGATTTTCTGGCGTTCCTCTTTATAAAGTCACATGACCATTCTGTCTGTATGAGAGATTTTATCTCCTGTCCATTCCTTCTCTGTGAATGGGGCTAAAACACCGATGTCATTAGGAGATTTGCTGAGCCGGGGGAATGTTCTCCATCATTACAAAGCATTTCACACTCCATTTATATTCTTCTCCTGCCATCAATGGCCAACCCGGTCCCACACTTCATCCATGTCTTTGGGGACCTCTGATCTCCTTATGAACTGTTTCTTCCATGATGAAGATCAGCCATGGAGTATATCTGAGGTGTATATCAGGGTGTGCTTCTTCCCCACATGAGAGCTGGGATGTCCAGCAACATTCATCTAGAAGACATTTCCCGCACTCAAGGCACTAATATACCTCCAGGGTTGTGTGGGACCCCTCATGTACAGGAAGACAGGACTTCAGTGAGGAACATTTCCCTCACTCAGGACAGGAAAGTGGATTCTGCCCCGTGTGAGATCTCTGATGTTTGTAAAGACTGGACTTCACTGAAAAAAATTTCCCGCACTCAGGACAGGAATACGGCTTTTCCTCCTTGTGAGATCTTTTATGCACATTAAGATGGGATTTAGAACTGAAACATTTCCCGCACCCAGGACAGGAATACGGCTTCTCCCCTGTGTGAATTCTCTGATGTTTGTAAAGACTGGACTTCACTGAAAAACATTTCCCGCACTCAGGACAGGAATACGGCTTTTCCCCTGTGTGACATCTCTGATGTGTGTAAACATTGGACTTCTCTGAAAAACATTTCCCGCACTCTAGACAGGAATACGGCTTCTCCCCTGTGTGAGATCTTTTATGCCTATTAAGATGGTATTTAGAACTGAAACATTTCTGGCACTCAGGACAGGAATACGGCTTTTCCTCCGTGTGAGATCTTTTATGCCTATTAAGATGGTATGAAGAATGGAACCTCTTTCCGCACTCAGTACAGGAGAACCTCTTCCCTGTTGGAAGGCCGGCCTGGTCCCGCACAGTCTGAGGTTCCTCAGGATACGAGGAATCCGATGGTCCATCTACACTGGGTGGTGCCGGATGGACATTGGAGGGAGCCGGGTTTTCTCCTGGACTATACTGTGTGATGTCCTCATCCTCTACTTTCCAGTCTGGAGACAAAGTGAGACAATCCTCGGAGGTTTTCCTCATCTCCCGGCCATGGACTAAAATACAAAGACAAAGAGGATTACTAGACAGGAGCTGATTGGTTCCCCCAAACCAGGACTCCGCCCACATCAGGCAGCTTGGTCTCTGAGGAGCTTACAATTCCACCCTCAAGGGAACTAGGAAATGGCTCCTCTGATCTCCTACCAGGTCATTTCTTTATTCATGGACCTTAGTCAGAGAGTGAGGAAACAACCAGAACTGTCTTTTATAGGAGGGACAGTGATGAGGGGATTATAGGACGAGGGTCCCCACCCCCTCTATCACTCATCGCCATCTTCCCAACACAAGAAGTACTGCACTTCCTTATTTAGTCCATGATTTAGTCATGAAGAACAGCGGGGCTGAGCCCCACCAGAGGTCAGAGAGTGAGGATGGGGGGAGAACAACCAAGATGAAGACTGGACTGATCCTGAAGACCACCATCATTGGGGTATTGACTCCTCCCTCATTATCACTTTCTGTTTAAGGGTCCAAAGTTGGAGGATGTTATCACATTATTATCACCATGTAAAAGTCTGTGCTCCAATCACATCATCCGATATAAAATGTCCAGCTGGGAGGAACAAAAGAAAATCCATATTATGTGTATATATAGCAGTGGGAGGAGGGGGGAGAGCAGAAGTCAGGACTATGGAATGTATAACATAGAGCATATAGTGCAGGGGTCAGGAGTATGTAATGTACAACATAGAGTATATAGTGCAGGGGTCAGGAGTATGTAATGTACAACATAGAGTATATAGTGCAGGGGTCAGGAGTATGTAATGTACAACACAGAGTATATAGTGCAGGGGTCAGGAGTATGTAATGTACAACATAGAGTGTATAGTGCAGGGGTCAAGAGTATGTAATGTACAACAGAGTATATAGTGCAGGGGTCAGGAGAATGTAATGTGCAACATAGAGTATATAGTGCAGGGGTCAGGAGTATGTAATGTAGAACAGAGTATATAGTGCAGGGGTCAGGAGTATGTAATGTACAACATAGAGTATATAGTGCAGGGGTCAGGAGAATGTAATGTGCAACATAGAGTATATAGTGCAGGGGTCAGGAGTATGTAATGTACAACATAGAGTGTATAGTGCAGGGGTCAGGAGTATGTAATGTACAACAGAGTATATAGTGCAGGGGTCAGGAGAATGTAATGTGCAACATAGAGTATATAGTGCAGGGGTCAGGAGTATGTAATGTAGAACAGAGTATATAGTGCAGAGGTCAGGAGTATGTAATGTAGAACAGAGTATATAGTGTAGGGGTCAGGAGTATGTAATGTACAACATAGAGTATATAGAGCATGGGTCAGGAGTATGTAATGTACAACATAGAGTATATAGAGCATGGGTCAGGAGTATAATGTACAGCATAGTGTATATAGTGCAGGGGTCAGGAGTATGTAATGTACAACATAGAGTATATAGTGCAGTGGTCAGGAGTACGTAATGTACAACAGAGTATATAGTGCAGGGGTCAGGAGTATGTAATGTACAACATAGAGTATATATTGCAGGGGTCAGGAGTATGTAATGCACAACAGAATATATAGTGCGGAGGTCAGGAGTATATAATGTACAACATAGAGTATATAGTGCAGGGGTCAGGAGTATGTAATGTACAACATAGAGTATATAGTGCAGGGGTCAGGAGTATGTAATGTACAACATAGAGTATATAGTGCAGTGGTCAGGAGTACGTAATGTACAACAGAGTATATAGTGCAGCGGTCAGGAGAATGTAATGTACAAAATAGAGTATATATTGCAGGGGTCAGGAGTATGTAATGTACAACAGAGTACAGGTGAAATTAAAAAAATTAGAATAAGGTGCATCCATTCATTTATTTCAGTGCAGCAACTTAAAAGGTGAAACTAATATATGAGACTCATTACATGCAAAGCAAGATAGTTCAAGCCGTGATTTGTCATCATTGTGATGATTATGGCTTACAGCTCATGAAAACCCCAAATCCACAATCTCAGAAAATGAGAATATTCCATGCAATCAATAAAACACGGATTGTACATAGAACAATATCGGACCTCTGAGGAGTAGAAGCTGCATATGTACTCAGTACTTGGTTTGGGCCCCTTTTGCAGCAATTACTGCCTCAATGCGGCGTGGCATGGAAGCTATCAGCCTGTGGCACTGCTGAGGTGTTATGGAAGACCAGGATGCTTCAATAGCGGCCTTCAGCTCTTCTGCATTGTTCGGTCTCATGTCTCTCATCTTTCTCTTGGCAATGCCCCATAGATTCTCTATGGGGTTCAGGTCAGGCGACTTTGCTGGCCAATCAAGCACAGTAATCCCACGGTCATTGAACCAGGTTGTGGTGCTTTTGGCAGTGTGGGTGGTGCCAAGTCCTGCTGGAAAATGAAGTCAGCATCCCCATAAAGCTGGTCTGCGGAAGGAAGCATGAAGTGCTCCAAAATCTCCTGCTAGACGGCTGCGGTGACCCTGGACTTAATGAAGCACAGTGGGCCAACACCAGCAGATGACATGGATCCCCAAATCAACACAGACTGTGGAAACTTCACACTGGACTTCAAGCATCTTGTAGTGTGTGCCTCTCCATTCTTCCTCCATACTCGGGGTCCTTGGGCCTCTCCATTCTTCCTCCATACTCCGGGTCCTTGAGCCTCTCCATTCTTCCTCCATACTCGGGGTACTTGGGCCTCTCCATTCTTCCTCCATACTCGGGGTCCTTGTGTCTCTCCATTCTTCTTCCATACTCGGGGTCCTTGGGCCTCTCCATTCTTCCTCCATACTCGGGGTCCTTGGGCCTCTCCATTCTTCCTCCATACTCGGGTTCCTTGGGCCTCTCCATTCTTCCTCCATACTCGGGGTCCTTGGTTTCTAAATGAGATGCAGAAGTTGCTCTCATCAGAAAAGAGGACTTTGGACCACTGAGCAGCAGACCAGGTCTGTTTTTCTTTAGCCCAGGTAAGACGCTTCTGACGTTTGTTGTTCAGGAGCGGCTTGACAAGAGGAATACGACATTTGAAGCCCATGTCCAGGATCCGTCTGTGTGTGGTGGCTCTTGATGCACTGACTCCAGCCTCAGTCCACTCCTTGTGAAGGTCCCCAACACTTTTGAATGGCCTTTTCCTGACAATCCTCTCCAGGCTGCGGTCATCCCTGCTGCTTGTGCACCTTTTTCTTCCACACTTTTCCCTTCCACATAACTTTCTATTAATGTGCTTTGATACAGCACTTTGGGAACATCCAACTTCTTCTGCAATTCCCTTTTGAGGCTTTCCCTCCTTATGGAGGGTGTCAGTGATGGTGTCAGGTCAGCAGTCTTTCCCATGATTGTGATTCCTACTGAATCAGACTGAGAGACCATTTAAAGGCTCAGGAACCCTTTGCAGGTGTTATGGCTGAATGAGCTGATTAGAGTGGGACACTTTGAGCCGAGATTATTCCACCTTTTCAAAATATTCTCATTTTCTGAGATTGTGGATTTGGGGTTTTCATGAGCTGTAAGCCATAATCATCACAATGATGACAAATCACGGCTTGAACTATCTTGCTTTGCATGGAATGAGTCTCATATATTAGTTTCACCTTTTAATTGCTGCACTGAAATAAATGAATGAATGAATGCACCATATTCTCATTTTTTGAGTTTCACCTGTATCTGAGGTGTATATCAGGGTGTGCTTCTTCCCCACATGGGAGTTGGGATGTCCAGCAACATTCATCTAGAAGACATTTCCTGCACTCAAAGCATTAATACACCTCCAGGGTTGTGTGGGACCTCTGATGTACAGGAGGACAGGACTTCAGTGAGGAACATTTCCCACACTCAGGACAGGAATACGGCTTCTCCCCCGTGTGAGATCTCTGATGTTTGGAAAGATTGGACCTCCATAAAAAACATTTCCCGCACTCAGGACAGGAATATGGCTTGTCCCCCGTGTGAGATCTCTGATGTGTGTGCAGACTAGACGTACGTGAAAAACATTTCCCACACTCAGGACAGGAATATGACTTTTCCGTTGTGTGAGATCTCTCATGCGTGTGAAGACTGGACTTGTCTGAAAAACATTTCCCGCACTCTGTACAGGAATACGGCTTCTCACCTGTATGAAATCGCTGATGTCTATAAAGATTGGACTTCTGTGAAAAACATTTCCCGCACTCAGGACAGGAATACGGCTTCTCCCCCGTGTGAGATCTTTTATGCCTATTAAGATGGTATGTAGAACTAAACCTCTTCCCACACTCGGTACAAGAGAAGCTCTTCCCTGTTGGAAGGCCATCCTGGTCCCGCACAGTCTGAGGTTCCTCAGGATACGAGGAATCCGATGGTCCATCTACACTGGGTGGTGCCGGATGGACATTGGAGGGAGCCGGGTTTTCTCCTGGACTATACTGTGTGATGTCCTCATCTTCTACTTTCCAGTCTGGAGACAAAGTGAGACAATCCTCGGAGATTTTCCTCATCTCCCGGCCATGGACTAAAATACAAAGACAAAGAGGATTACTAGACAGGAGCTGATTGGTTCCCCCAAACCAGGACTCCGCCCACATCAGGCAGCTTGGTCTCTGAGGAGCTTACAATTCCACCCTCAAGGGAACTAGGAAATGGCTCCTCTGATCTCCTACCAGGTCATTTCTTTATTCATGGACCTTAGTCAGAGAGTGAGGAAACAACCAGAACTGTCTTTTATAGGAGGGACAGTGATGAGGGGATTATAGGACGAGGGTCCCCACCCCCTCTATCACTCATCGCCATCTTCCCAACACAAGAAGTACTGCACTTCCTTATTTAGTCCATGATTTAGTCATGAAGAACAGCGGGGCTGAGCCCCACCAGAGGTCAGAGAGTGAGGATGGGGGGAGAACAACCAAGATGAAGGCTGGACTGATCCTGAAGACCACCATCATTGGGGTATTGACTCCTCCCTCATTATCACTTTCTGTTTAAGGGTCCAAAGTTGGAGGATGTTATCACATTATTATCACCATGTAAAAGTCTGTGCTCCAATCACATCATCCGATATAAAATGTCCAGCTGGGAGGAAATGGGTGTAACAAAAGAGAATCCATATTATGTGTATATATAGCAGTGGGGGGAGGGGGAGAGCAGAAGTCAGGAGTATAGAATGTACAACATAGAGTATATAGTGCAGGGGTCAGGAGTATGTAATGTACAACATAGAGTATATAGTGCAGGGGTCAGGAGAATGTAATGTACAACATGGAGTATATAGTGCAGGGGTCAGGAGTATGTAATGTACAACATAGAGTATATAGTGCAGGGGTCAGGAGTATGTAATGTGCAACATAGAGTATATAGTGCAGGGGTCAGGAGTATGTAATGTACAACAGAGTATATAGTGCAGGGATCAGGAGTATGGAATGTACAACATAGAGTATATAGAGCAGGGGTCAGGCGTATGTAATGTACAACATAGAGTATATAGTGCAGGGGTCAGGAGTATGTAATGTACAACATGGAGTATATAGTGCAGGGGCAGGAGTATGTAATGTACAACAGAGTATATAGTGCAAGGGTCAGGAGTATGTAATGTACAACATAAAATATATAGTGCAGCGGTCAGGAGTATGTAATGTACAACATAGAGTATATAGTGCAGGGGTCAGGAGTATGTAATGTACAACATAGAGTATATAGTGCAGGGGTCAAGAGAATGTAATGTACAACATAGAGTATATAGTGCAGGGGTCAAGAGAATGCAATGTACAACAGAGTATATAGTGCAGGGGTCAGGAGTATGTAATGTACAACATATAGTATATATTGCATAGTGTCAGGTGTATGTAATGTACAACAGAGTATATAGTGCAGGGGTCAGGATTATGTAATGTACAACAGAGTATATAGTGTAGAGGTCAGGAGTATGTAATATATCACATATAGTATATATTGCATAGTGTCAGGATTATGTAATGTACAACAGAGTATATAGTGCAGGGGTCAGTAGAATGTAATGTACAACACAGTTTATAGTGCAGTGGTCAGGAGAATGAAATGTGCAACATAGTATATAGTGCAGGAGTGAGGAGAGTGTAATGTATAACAGAGTACATAGTGAAGGGGTCAGGAGTATGTAATGCACAACAGAGTATATAGTGAAGGGGTCAGGAGTATGTAATGCACAACAGAGTATATAGTGAAGGGGTCAGGAGTATGTAATGCACAACAGAGTATATAGTGAAGGGGTCAGGAGTATGTAATGTACAACATAGAGTATATAGTGAAGGGGTGTGACATAAATGTACAGATTTGAGTAGCTGAGATGTGACCTGTAGCAATATGTAATTGTAAATTTAATTAATTCCTTGTCATTAAAGAAACATTCAGGCAGGTATTCAGAGACAGATGGTCATCAATTAGCATCTGAAGGGACAGAGCTTCCTCTGGAAGTGACACCTGGGTGCCAATAAGATTTGCCACCTTCCTGAAGTTTAAAAAAAGGAGAGCGGACGTTTTGGCTTCATGACACCAGGGGGGCGCCAATCTGTCTGGGGAGCCCTGACAAATATACACAGATCAAAAGGAGTAGATTTCATCTCTCATAAAAGCTAAAATATTAGTTGCAGGGAGATGAAAATAATTCCACCTGATGGGGCACTCTGTAGGCTACATCGGCAGTTAAAAACCGTATTGTGGCTTATGTATTATGCCAGGAAAAGGTTATATGGCACTGGCGTGTGATAGTGGAACAGTGATTGGTACTGTTGCGATCGGACTAATGCGCTGGTGTTGGAAATTTAATCCCCGACTTGGTGATTCAAACCGTTCTTGGTCCGATCGACTTTGGGCATTCCAGTACACAGAGTGTTCTGTGGGCGGGTACAGGAACACCCCCCAGAGTCAATTGGGCAAGAACTAATGTCCCGCCTACATCCATATTCCCATAAATTGAGGACCCGGGAATATGGACATTGTGATTCGTATGGAGCGGGTTCAATCGACTTACGGATTACGGACTTTTTCTAACTTGCTCCAGTCACAGAGTAAATCTTGGTAAAAGTTTTATTTCTGTTTTTTATTCCCTTTTATTTTATAGTGAATAGTCAATTGTGCGTCTTCTTGTATTTTCTGTAACTTTTTATACTTTGTACATATTTTATGCTCCGCCCACTTTTGGGAAATTAAATCTTAAACTTAATTAGTGACTTCTGGGTACTTAAGCTCTGGCTCATATCTCCAGAGAGATTAGATTGGAGAGATTAGATTGTATTGTATTGTAGTGTCTTTATATGCTCGGTCAAGTTTATTGGCAATCTGTATGAAATTGCACTGTGTGTGGGCAGATTGCGTGCAGATTGTAAAGGTAACAGATCTGCCAGATGGAGATCTGTGTGTGTGGGGTGTCCCAACAGACTGTTCTGCGGATAAACTGTTGGGTGGTGGCAGGCTACCTTTTGTGGTGTGTCTGGTGTGAGGGGGGGTGGACAGTGGAAGAGTGATTAACACCGGGGTTCTAGCTGTAGGATAGCTGGAGGGATCCTAGAATGGTGTGCGATTGCTAAGCTGCTCCTCAACCCTAATCAGTGCACCAGATTGTATATAAGATTCGTATCTGCCCATGTGTGGTCAGCCAGCTGCAGTTGAGTCTCCCTCTGGTGGTGGCCAAGAGGTAATGCGGGCTGTGAAAGTATATCACGGCTGGACTTATATACAGTTTTAGATATTCAAAGTTCAGTCCCCTTTATTCCCTCTTACCCCAAGGCAGGGCCACATGTGCGCGCCTCGGTTAGCTTTTTGCTGTGGGCGTGTCCATGTGGGTGGACCGTGACAGATTTAAGTCTGATTATAGACAAATCTTATTGGCACCCAGGTGTCACTTCCAGAGGAAGATCTGTCCCTTCAGATGCTAATTGATGGCCATCTTTCTCTGAATACCTGACTGAATATTACTTTAAATGACAAGGAATGAACTAAATTTACGATTACATATTGCTACAGGTCACATCTCAGCTACTCAATTCTGTACATTCATGTCACAAGGGGTCAGAAGAATGCAATGTACAACATAAAATATATAGTGCAGGGGTTAGGAATATGTAATGTACAACACAGAGTATATAGTGCAGGGGTCAGGAGTATGTAATGTACAACACAGAGTATATAGTGCAGGGGTCAGGAGTATGTAATGTACAACATAGAGTATATAGTGCAGGGGTCAGGAGTGTGTAATGTACAACATAGAGTACATAATGCAGGGGTCAGGAGTACGTAATGTACAACATACAGTATATAGTGCAGGGGTCAGGAATATGTAATGTACAACAGAGAGTATATAGTGCAGGGGTCAGGTGTATATAATGTACAACATAGAGTATATAGTGCAGGGGTCAGGAGTATGTAATGTACAACATAGAGTATATAGTGCAGGGGTCAGGTGTATATAATGTACAACATAGAGTATATAGTGCAGGGGTCAGGAGTATGTAATGTACAACATAGAGTATATAGTGCAGGGGTCAGGTGTATATAATGTACAACATAGAGTATATAGTGCAGGGGTCAGGAGAATGTAATGTACAACATGGAGTATATAGTGCAGGGGTCAGGAGTATGTAATGTACAACATAGAGTATATAGTGCAGGGGTCAGGAGTATGTAATGTGCAACATAGAGTATATAGTGCAGGGGTCAGGAGTATGTAATGTACAACAGAGTATATAGTGCAGGGATCATGAGTATGGAATGTACAACATAGAGTATATAGTGCAGGGGTCAGGCGTATGTAATGTACAACATAGAGTATATAGTGCAGGGGTCAGGAGTATGTAATGTACAACATGGAGTATATAGTGCAGGGGCAGGAGTATGTAATGTACAACAGAGTATATAGTGCAAGGGTCAGGAGTATGTAATGTACAACATAAAATATATAGTGCAGGGGTCAGGAGTATGTAATGTACAACATAGAGTATATAGTGCAGGGGTCAAGAGAATGTAATGTACAACATAGAGTATATAGTGCAGTGGTCAAGAGAATGCAATGTACAACAGAGTATATTGTGTAGGGGTCAGGAGTATGTAATGTACAACATATAGTATATATTGCATAGTGTCAGGTGTATGTAATGTACAACAGAGTATATAGTGCAGGGGTCAGGATTATGTAATGTACAACAGAGTATATAGTGTAGAGGTCAGGAGTATGTAATATATCACATATAGTATATATTGCATAGTGTCAGGATTATGTAATGTACAACAGAGTATATAGTGCAGGGGTCAGTAGAATGTAATGTACAACACAGTTTATAGTGCAGTGGTCAGGAGAATGAAATGTGCAACATAGTATATAGTGCAGGAGTGAGGAGAGTGTAATGTATAACAGAGTTTATAGTGAAGGGGTCAGGAGTATGTAATGCACAACAGAGTATATAGTGAAGGGGTCAGGAGTCTGTAATGCACAACAGAGTATATAGTGAAGGGGTCAGGAGTATGTAATGCACAACAGAGTATATAGTGAAGGGGTCAGGAGTATGTAATGCACAACAGAGTATATAGTGAAGGGGTCAGGAGTATGTAATGCACAACAGAGTATATAGTGAAGGGGTCAGGAGTATGTAATGTACAACATAGAGTATATAGTGAAGGGGTGTGACATAAATGTACAGATTTGAGTAGCTGAGATGTGACCTGTAGCAATATGTAATTGTAAATTTAATTAATTCCTTGTCATTAAAGAAACATTCAGGCAGGTATTCAGAGACAGATGGTCATCAATTAGCATCTGAAGGGACAGAGCTTCCTCTGGAAGTGACACCTGGGTGCCAATAAGATTTGCCACCTTCCTGAAGTTTAAAAAAAGGAGAGCGGACGTTTTGGCTTCATGACACCAGGGGGGCGCCAATCTGTCTGGGGAGCCCTGACAAATATACACAGATCAAAAGGAGTAGATTTCATCTCTCATAAAAGCTAAAATATTAGTTGCAGGGAGATGAAAATAATTCCACCTGATGGGGCACTCTGTAGGCTACATCGGCAGTTAAAAACCGTATTGTGGCTTATGTATTATGCCAGGAAAAGGTTATATGGCACTGGCGTGTGATAGTGGAACAGTGATTGGTACTGTTGCGATCGGACTAATGCGCTGGTGTTGGAAATTTAATCCCCGACTTGGTGATTCAAACCGTTCTTGGTCCGATCGACTTTGGGCATTCCAGTACACAGAGTGTTCTGTGGGCGGGTACAGGAACACCCCCCAGAGTCAATTGGGCAAGAACTAATGTCCCGCCTACATCCATATTCCCATAAATTGAGGACCCGGGAATATGGACATTGTGATTCGTATGGAGCGGGTTCAATCGACTTACGGATTACGGACTTTTTCTAACTTGCTCCAGTCACAGAGTAAATCTTGGTAAAAGTTTTATTTCTGTTTTTTATTCCCTTTTATTTTATAGTGAATAGTCAATTGTGCGTCTTCTTGTATTTTCTGTAACTTTTTATACTTTGTACATATTTTATGCTCCGCCCACTTTTGGGAAATTAAATCTTAAACTTAATTAGTGACTTCTGGGTACTTAAGCTCTGGCTCATATCTCCAGAGAGATTAGATTGGAGAGATTAGATTGTATTGTATTGTAGTGTCTTTATATGCTCGGTCAAGTTTATTGGCAATCTGTATGAAATTGCACTGTGTGTGGGCAGATTGCGTGCAGATTGTAAAGGTAACAGATCTGCCAGATGGAGATCTGTGTGTGTGGGGTGTCCCAACAGACTGTTCTGCGGATAAACTGTTGGGTGGTGGCAGGCTACCTTTTGTGGTGTGTCTGGTGTGAGGGGGGGTGGACAGTGGAAGAGTGATTAACACCGGGGTTCTAGCTGTAGGATAGCTGGAGGGATCCTAGAATGGTGTGCGATTGCTAAGCTGCTCCTCAACCCTAATCAGTGCACCAGATTGTATATAAGATTCGTATCTGCCCATGTGTGGTCAGCCAGCTGCAGTTGAGTCTCCCTCTGGTGGTGGCCAAGAGGTAATGCGGGCTGTGAAAGTATATCACGGCTGGACTTATATACAGTTTTAGATATTCAAAGTTCAGTCCCCTTTATTCCCTCTTACCCCAAGGCAGGGCCACATGTGCGCGCCTCGGTTAGCTTTTTGCTGTGGGCGTGTCCATGTGGGTGGACCGTGACAGATTTAAGTCTGATTATAGACAAATCTTATTGGCACCCAGGTGTCACTTCCAGAGGAAGATCTGTCCCTTCAGATGCTAATTGATGGCCATCTTTCTCTGAATACCTGACTGAATATTACTTTAAATGACAAGGAATGAACTAAATTTACGATTACATATTGCTACAGGTCACATCTCAGCTACTCAATTCTGTACATTCATGTCACAAGGGGTCAGAAGAATGCAATGTACAACATAAAATATATAGTGCAGGGGTTAGGAATATGTAATGTACAACACAGAGTATATAGTGCAGGGGTCAGGAGTATGTAATGTACAACACAGAGTATATAGTGCAGGGGTCAGGAGTATGTAATGTACAACATAGAGTATATAGTGCAGGGGTCAGGAGTGTGTAATGTACAACATAGAGTACATAATGCAGGGGTCAGGAGTACGTAATGTACAACATACAGTATATAGTGCAGGGGTCAGGAATATGTAATGTACAACAGAGAGTATATAGTGCAGGGGTCAGGTGTATATAATGTACAACATAGAGTATATAGTGCAGGGGTCAGGAGTATGTAATGTACAACATAGAGTATATAGTGCAGGGGTCAGGTGTATATAATGTACAACATAGAGTATATAGTGCAGGGGTCAGGAGTATGTAATGTACAACATAGAGTATATAGTGCAGGGGTCAGGTGTATATAATGTACAACATAGAGTATATAGTGCAGGGGTCAGGAGTATGTAATGTACAACATATAGTATATATTGCATAGTGTCAGGTGTATGTAATGTACAACAGAGTATATAGTGCAGGGGTCAGGATTATGTAATGTACAACAGAGTATATAGTGTAGAGGTCAGGAGTATGTAATATATCACATATAGTATATATTGCATAGTGTCAGGATTATGTAATGTACAACAGAGTATATAGTGCAGGGGTCAGTAGAATGTAATGTACAACACAGTTTATAGTGCAGTGGTCAGGAGAATGAAATGTGCAACATAGTATATAGTGCAGGAGTGAGGAGAGTGTAATGTATAACAGAGTTTATAGTGAAGGGGTCAGGAGTATGTAATGCACAACAGAGTATATAGTGAAGGGGTCAGGAGTCTGTAATGCACAACAGAGTATATAGTGAAGGGGTCAGGAGTATGTAATGTACAACATAGAGTATATAGTGCAGGGGTCAGGATTATGTAATGTACAACACAGAGTATATAGTGCAGGGGTCAGGAGTATGTAATGTACAACATAGAGTATATAGTGCAGGGGTCAGGAGTGTGTAATGTACAACATAGAGTACATAATGCAGGGGTCAGGAGTACGTAATGTACAACATACAGTATATAGTGCAGGGGTCAGGAATATGTAATGTACAACAGAGAGTATATAGTGCAGGGGTCAGGTGTATATAATGTACAACATAGAGTATATAGTGCAGGGGTCAGGAGTATGTAATGTACAACATAGAGTATATAGTGCAGGGGTCAGGTGTATATAATGTACAACATAGAGTATATAGTGCAGGGGTCAGGAGTATGTAATGTACAACATAGAGTATATAGTGCAGGGGTCAGGTGTATATAATGTACAACATAGAGTATATAGTGCAGGGGTCAGGAGTATGTAATGTACAACATATAGTATATATTGCATAGTGTCAGGTGTATGTAATGTACAACAGAGTATATAGTGCAGGGGTCAGGATTATGTAATGTACAACAGAGTATATAGTGTAGAGGTCAGGAGTATGTAATATATCACATATAGTATATATTGCATAGTGTCAGGATTATGTAATGTACAACAGAGTATATAGTGCAGGGGTCAGTAGAATGTAATGTACAACACAGTTTATAGTGCAGTGGTCAGGAGAATGAAATGTGCAACATAGTATATAGTGCAGGAGTGAGGAGAGTGTAATGTATAACAGAGTTTATAGTGAAGGGGTCAGGAGTATGTAATGCACAACAGAGTATATAGTGAAGGGGTCAGGAGTCTGTAATGCACAACAGAGTATATAGTGAAGGGGTCAGGAGTATGTAATGCACAACAGAGTATATAGTGAAGGGGTCAGGAGTATGTAATGCACAACAGAGTATATAGTGAAGGGGTCAGGAGTATGTAATGTACAACATAGAGTATATAGTGCAGGGGTCAGGAGTATGTAATGTACAACATAGAGTATATAGTGCAGGGGTCAGGATTATGTAATGTACAACAGAGTATATAGTGCAGGGGTCAGGAGTATGTAATGTACAACATAGAGTATATAGTGCAGGGGTCAGGAGTATGTAATGTACAACATAGAGTATATAGTGCAGGGGTCAGGAGTATGTAATGTACAACATAGAGTATATAGTGCAGGGGTCAGGAGTATGTAATGTACAACAGAGTATATAGTGCAGGGGTCAAGAGTATGTAATGTACAACAGAGTATATAGTGCAGGGGTCAGGAGTATGTAATGTACAACATGGAGTATATAGTGCAGGGGTCAGGAGTATGTAATGTACAACATAGAGTATATAGTGCAGGGGTCAGGAGTATGGAATGTACAACATAGAGTATATAGCGCAGGGGTCAGGAGTAAGTAATGTACAACCTAGATTATATAGTGCAGGGGTCAGGAGGATGTAATGTACAACATAGAGTATATAGTGCAGGGGTCAGGAGTATGTAATGTACAACAGAGTATATAGTGCAGGGGTCAGGAGTATGTAATGTACAACATAGAGTATATAGTGCAGGGGTCAGGAGTATGTAATGTACAACATAGAGTATATAGTGCAGGGGTCAGGAGTATGTAATGTACAACATAGAGTATATAGTGCAGGGGTCAGGAGGATGTAATGTACAACATAGAGTATATAGTGTAGGGGTCAGGAGTATGTAATGTACAACAGAATATATAGTGCAGGGATCAGGAGTATGTAATTTACAGCATTGACTATATAGTGCAGGGGTCAGGAGTATGTAATGTACAACATAGAGTATATAGTGCAGGGGTCAGGAGTATGTAATGTACAACAGGGTATATAGTGCAGGGGTCAGGAGTATATAATGTACAATATAAATTATACAGTGTAATGGTCAGGACTCATAATATTGTTATTCAGTAATTAAAGGTTCTTAAAGAGTTGCTTGCCTCCCATCTCCTGAGACTGCACTCAGTGACTTGGGTCTGAGACACTACAGACATATCCCTCCACCCGGCACAGCCAGCAGATAACAGAGAAGGTCCCCTGGAGGAGTCAGGCACAAGGCAGGAGACCCCAGTCACATGTCCTGGGTGCCTACATTATGCAATGCTTAGAGTAAAAATCCACATTTTTCTGCCAGCTGAACCCCAGAACCTCCATAAATCCAGTCTAGATACATAAATTGTGTCTGCAGCACAGAGAAGGAAGATTATCCGAGAGAAATCCAGGAATACAGGACGGGGAACACAGCTCAGGAAAGTGACCAGGGGATTACAGGCTGATATCACCCAGTCCCCGCCCTACTCTGGACCAATCAGTGAGCAGTATGGGTGGAGGAATGGATTTAGTGTTCATGACCCACCTGTGCTGATCTCTGTAGGAGTGTCCTCCTCTATAAATGTCCCCGTTATTCCATCCTCCTCCATAGACTGCTGATCATCCCTCACATACGCCTCTTCTTCTTCTGCTTTCACCTCAAATTCTATATCGATTGGATCTCCACTCTAAATCAAGGAAATGACAGAAAATATCATCTGAAGCTCACATAAAAAACTCCACACATTGTCTCTACAAGTCCATGTTCTAAATCAGCGGTTCTCAACCTGGGGGTCGCGACCCCTTTGGGGGTCGAACGACCATTTCCCAGGGGTCGCCTAAGACCATCGGAAAACACATATTTCCGATGGTCTTAGGAACCGAGACACCGCTGCTGTCTCCGGCGATGTGTGGGCGGGATGATATGCTGCCCCTGTCACCGCCTCCTCGCCGCTGATTGGCCACCGGAACTGTAGCTCAGGATAGGCACACAGGCGGCCAATCACCGGCGAGAAGGTGGAGCTTGGAGAGGAGGAGCCGAGCGGCAGCGCGCGGGGAGATTGAAGAAGATCGAGGGAGCTGCAGGAGCGAGTGAAGAGAGAGGCCAGAGAAGGAAGACAGCTGACAGGTAAGTGCAAATTTTGCTGCTGCAGCCAGGTATGCAGGTTGTAGATGGGAGAGGGAGAGAGCGAGCCCAGGCTGGAGCAGGAGTCAGCAAGGTAAGTATCATTGGTGTCAGTGGGAGGGATAGTGCCCCATCATTTATGTCACTAATACCAACGATGGGGCACTATTCCTCCCCCCACTGACACCAACGATGGGGCACTATTCCTCCCCCTCACTGACACCAACGATGGGGCACTATTCCTCCCCCCACTGACACCAACGATGGGGCACTATTCCTCCCCCCACTGACACCAACGATGGGGCACTATTCCTCCCCCCACTGACACCAACGATGAGACAGTATTCCTCCCCTCACTGACACCAACGATGGGGCACTATTCCTCCCCCCACTGACACCAACGATGGGGCACTATTCCTCCCCCCACTGACACCAACGATGGGGCACTATTCCTCCCCCCACTGACACCAACGATGGGGCACTATTCCTCCCCCCACTGACACCAACGATGGGGCACTATTCCTCCCCCCACTGACACCAACGATGGGGCACTATTCCTCCCCCCACTGACACCAACGATGGGGCACTATTCCTCCTCCCACTGACACCAACGATGGGGCACTATTCCTCCCCCCACTGACAGCAACGATGGGGCACTATTCCTCCCCCCACTAACGCCAATGATGGGGCACTATTCCTCCCACTGATACCAATGATGGGGCACTATTCCTCCCACTGATACCAATGATGGGGCACTATTCCTCCCACTGACACCAATGATGGGGCACTATTCCTCCCACTGATACCAATGATGGGGCACTATTCCTCCCACTGACACTAATGACGGGGCACTATTCCTCCCACTCATACCAATGATGGGGCACTATTCCTCCCACTCATACCAATGATGGGGCACTATTCCTCCCACTGACACCAATGATGGGGCACTATTCCTTCCACTGACACCAATGATGGGGCACTATTCCTCCCACTGACACCAATGATGGGGCACTATTCCTCCCACTGACACCAATGATGGGGCACTATTCCTTCCACTGACACCAATGATGGGGCACTATTCCTTCCACTGACACCAATGATGGGGCACTATTCCTCCCGCTGATACTAATGATGGGGCACTATTCCTCCTACTGATACCAATGATGGGGCACTATTCCTCCTACTGATACCAATGATGGGGCACTATTCCTCCCACTGATACCAATGATGGGGCACTATTCCTCCCACTGATACTAATGATGGGGCACTATTCCTCCCACTGATACCAATGATGGGGCACTATTCCTCCCACTGACACCAATGATGGGGCACTATTCCTCCCACTGACACCAATGATGGGGCACTATTCCTCCCACTGACACCAATGATGGGGCACTATTCCTCCCACTCATACCAATGATGGGGCACTATTCCTCCCACTGATACCAATGATGGGGCACTATTCCTCCCACTGATACCAATGATGGGGCACTATTCCTCCTACTGATACCAATGATGGGGCACTATTCCTCCTACTGATACCAATGATGGGGCACTATTCCTCCCACTGATACCAATGATGGGGCACTATTCCTCCCACTGATACCAATGATGGGGCACTATTCCTCCCACTGATACTAATGATGGGGCACTATTCCTCCCACTGATACCAATGATGGGGCACTATTCCTCCCACTGACACCAATGATGGGGCACTATTCCTCCCACTGACACCAATGATGGGGCACTATTCCTCCCACTGACACCAATGATGGGGCACTATTCCTCCCACTCATACCAATGATGGGGCACTATTCCTTCCACTGACACCAATGATGGGGCACTATTCCTCCCACTGATACTAATGATGGGGCACTATTCCTCCCACTGACACCAATGATGGGGCACTATTCCTCCCACTGATACCAATGATGGGGCACTATTCCCCCCACTGATACCAATGATGGGGCACTATTCCCCCCACTGATACCAATGATGGGGCACTATTCCCCCCACTGACACCAATGATGGGACACTATTCCTCCCACTGACACCAATGATGGGACACTATTCCTCCCACTGACACCAATGATGGGACACTATTCCTCCCACTGACGCCAATGATGAGGCACTATTCCTCCCACTGACGCCAATGATTGGGCACTATTCCTCCCACTGACGCCAATGATGGAGCACTATTCCTCCCACTGACGCCAATGATGGAGCACTATTCCTCCCACTGACACCAATGATGGGGCACTATTCCTCCCACTGACACCAATGATGGGGCACTATTCCTCCCACTGACACCAATGATGGGGCACTATTCCTCCCACTGACACCAATGATGGGACACTATTCCTCCCACTGACACCAATGATGGGGCACTATTCCTCCCACTGACACCAATGATGGGGCACTATTCCTCCCACTGACATCAGTGATGGGGCGCTAGTCCTCCCACTGCAAAATTACAGTTATGAAGTAGCAACGAAAATAATTTTATGGTTGGGGGTCACCACAACATGAGGAACTGTATTAAGGGGTCGCGGCATTAGAAAGGTTGAGAACCAATGTTCTAGATGCTCCATCCCACCAACCTTGCAATGGGGAGGGATGGTGTGACCTTCCTGTGTGGAATCCCGGGAATACAGAGGACGGGGACATCTCTCTGGTGGGTTCCTGGTATTAGGTGGCTCCATCATATCCTTGTGTCCTTCTGAAAACTCCTCCATCACTCCATACTCCTCATCCTCCTCTTTATACTCTTCTTTAACATCAATATTATCATCCCCGAGGATTCCACTCTGAAAGATATAATAAAACATTCATTGTAACAAACATGCTGTGTATAAATCACAACTACCAATAATTGTCATCATCTACCTGATGATGGTGAGGGATGGTGTGACCTTCCTGTGTGGAATCCCGGGAATACAGAGGACGGGGACATCTCTCTGGTGGGTTCCCATGACTGGATCCATCTGTAGGAAACACACACACTGACTGAATCCATTGTTTCTATGTGTTTATCAGATGATGGGGGATCTAGGTGGATCCTCCGTACTGCTCTCTCCTTTACAATAAAGTCTCCTCTTACCCGGTGATGTGAGGGGCGGCTGATTGTCCATCATGACGTCCTTGTAGAGATCCTTGTGTCCTTCTAAATACTCCCACTCCTCCATGGAGAAATAGACAGTGACACCCTGACACCTTATAGGAACCTGACACACACAATGATACAGTCACCATCCAGACACATCCCTTGTCTGTTACTGGAGAATGTCCCAGAATTCCCGGCACCGCTCACCTCTCCTGTCAGCAGCTCAGTGATCTCTCTGGTGACTTCTAGAATCTTCTTCTTCTTTCTCTCTTCTATCAGGGAGGGAGGTGGAGGCAATGTGATGTCATATGATCTCCAGACTTCACAGGAGGAAAACTCTACATCTGAACACAAAGAGTCACATCAAATGATATTCCCAGAATCCTCCTCACCTCCCCATTCAGGTCTCCATTTTATTAAAGCCCCACTTCAGGCTGAGGTATAATTCCCCCCACAGGACCCCCACACTACGCAGGGTATAGGCTTGTTGCAGCATTCTGATGTCATTACATACAACGCAGGACCAACAGTCCCACTTTACATGTGAGGATACCAAGGGACCCCACATCCTAAGAGCATCAGAAAAAAGTCAGATGGAGGGACATTGGGAGGAGAAGCTGTGAGGTCAGTGTGATGTCATAGGATTCTCTGATTCTGGTTGGAGGGACATTGGGAGGAGGAGCTGTGAGGTCAGTGCGATGTCATAGGATTCTCTGACTCTGGGTGGAGGGACATTGGGAGGAGGAGCTGTGAGGTCAGTGCGACGTCATAGGATTCTCTGACTCTGGATGGAGGGACATTGGGAGGAGGAGCTGTGAGGTCAGTGCGATGTCATAGGATTCTCTGACTCTGGATGGAGGGACATTGGGGGAGGAGCTGTGAGGTCAGTGTGATGTCATAGGACATATAGACTCTGGATGGAGGGACATTTGGATGGGGAGATTTGAGGGGTCCTCTATATGAGGCTCCCGTACAAACCAAATCATTGTTCCTGGGTGCGTCCTACCTCTCCTAAACTGAAGAGTGACCTTTGACCTTTACCATCCAGAAATCTGTCCGGAATCTGTGGAAGTAAGCTGTCATGTGATCAGGTGACATGCGGAGGAACGGAGTGTAAATAGCAGACAATTGTCTCCAGAGCCCCTAATGGTGGGGATGGATTTGGCGGCGTGCTGGTGCCAAGTTTCCTCCCCCCAGGGTCACTGCAGGTGTGGAGAAAAGCTGTGTAAGAGGATATGGAGGAGAGATGAGGAGGAGATCCAGGAATCAGGAGAAAGGTCAGGGCAAGCAACAGACGAGAATATTGCTCAGCCAATGGGAGATGATCTCAGCATGACTTCCATCATGAAGGAGATGAGGGGGAGGGGAGGAAGTCACTGAAGGTGACCATAGATCCATGGAAATTCAGCTGGTTCAGCAGGGATCGCTCACATTTCCATCCATGTGTGGCCACTGCCGGATAAAAGCCACTCCCCCAGCGGCTGCAGCCAATAGCTTCAGTGCTGATCTGTGTATTCTGAGAGTGGAGGAACCCCCCATTGTCAGAATACAAGAGTGCAGCGGGGAGGATTCCCCCATCCACCTCCAATGTGTGGATGGGGGGATCGCTTCTATTTCCTTCCATGACCTTTTTGTCCACTCACCCAGACCCAGTGGTCGGAAAGGTGGTGGGGTTGGTTTGCTTCTATCCCCACTCAGCACCTTTCAAGTCCCCCCTATCCCTCCCTCTCTATCCTTTTCTTTCCAGACTCACTGCATCCGGCTGTTTTCTCCCATTTCTCTGAGGATTGCAGTGATCTATCGGCCTCCTGGACCCGTGTCCCGCTTTCTTGATGACTTCTCTGCCTGGCTACCCTACTTTCTCTCCTCTGAACTACCCACTATTATCATCAGAGATTTTAACATCCCTATTAATGTTGACAACCCGGCTACATCCCAACTCTTCAACATAACCTCATCTTTTTCCTTAATGCAGTGGACACGTCCTCTACTCACTCTGATGGGAATACATTAGACCTTGTTTTCTCCCATCTTTGCACTCCCTACAACCTCACAAACACCCCCTTTCCTCTCTCTGATCACAATCTCATCACCTTCACAGTCTCCTCGTCTTCAAACACCTATCCCTCCAAGCAGCAAACAATTACCCGCAGAAACCTTCACAACTTGAACCCGGCTCCTTTCCACTCTGCAACTGACCAACTCTATGACAGAATCTCTCCCCTGTCCTGCCCTGACCTGGCCACTGCTGTCTACAACAGTTCCATTTCATCCACATTAGACTCACTTGCTCCTCTAACAACACAAAGCATCAGGCCCCGACCATTACATCCGCGGGCAGACTGATGACACCAGAAATCTTAGGAGACATAGTCATGCGCTGGAGCGATTGTGGCGTAAAACCAAATCCCAGCAAGCATTCACCCGATATAAATCTGCTTTCTTCACATACAATTCCTCCCTCCATGCTGCCAAACAAGACGACTTTGTCACTCTTATTAATACCTTGTCATCCAGTCCTTGTCGTCTCTTCTCTACTTTTAACTCTCTACTTTCTCCACCTCCACCCAGTACGTCACTCACTGCTCATGAGATTGCAAATCATTTCAAAAACAAGATTGATGCAATTCATAGCGGCGTCGTCACTGCACAGACATCCATCCCACTTAGCATTCCTTATACTAAACCTCCCTCAACACTTTCCTCTTCTGACCTTCTACTACCGAAGAGGTCACTAAGGTTTTCTCAGAAGCCCATCTCACTACCTGCCCCCTGGATCCTGTCCCCTCACAACTACTACGGTCACCCTCTTCTTCCATCCTATGCTCCCTCACTCACATCTTCAATCTTTCCCTCTCTACTGGTGCCTTCCCCTCCCCTCTAAAGCATGTGCACATCACTCCCATACTTAAAAAGCCCTCACTGGACCCCACCAACCTGAACAACTTAAGACCCATCTCCCTGCTGCCATTTACCTCTAACCTCCTAGAACGCTTAGGCTACAATCACCTGAGCTCCCACCTCACCGACAACAACCTTCTTCACCCTTTACAGTCTGGCTTTCACTCACTAAACTCCACTGAAACTGCCCTACTAATACTCACTAATGATCTACACTCTGCTAAAACCAATGACCACTACTCCGTACTCATCCAAACCAATGGCCACTACTCCGTACTCATCCCAACCAATCGCCTCTACTCCGGACTCACCCCAACCAATGGCCACTACTCCATACTAATCCCAACCAATGGCCACTACTCCGTACTCATCCCAACCAATGGCTACTACTCCGTACTCATCCCAACCAATGGTCACTACTCCATACTTATCCCAACCAATGACCACTACTGCATTCTCATCCCAACCGATGGCCACTACTCCGTACTCATCCCAACCAATGGCCACTACTCCGTACTCATCCCAACCAATGGTCACTACTCCGTACTCATCCCAACCAATGGCCATTACTCCGTACTATTCCCAACCAATGACCACTACTCCGTTCTCATCCCAACCAATGGCCACTACTCCGTACTCATCCCAACCAATGGCGACTACTCCGTACTCTTACTACTTAACCTCTCTGCGGCTTTTGATACTGTTTACCATCCCCTCCTCCTCAAAAAACTCCACTCTCTTGGCCTCTGAGACTCTGCTCTCTCCTGGTTCTCCTCCTACCTATCACAGCGCTTCATCAGCATTACCTATAATGCTGCCACCTCTCCCTCACTTCCTATTTCTGTAGAGGTCCCTCAAGGCTCTGTCCTTAGACCCCTTCTCTTCTCCATCTACACCTCCTCCCTTGGTCACTTGATAAACTCCCATGGCTTTAAGTACCATCTCTGTGCTGATGACACACAAATCTATCTTTCTACCCCTCACCTCACCCCTTCAGTCACCTCCTCACCTCACCCCTTCAGTCTCCTCCTCACCTCACCCCTTCAGTCTCCTCCTCACCTCGCCCCTTCAGTCTCCTCTCGCATTACTAACCTACTAAGTGACATATCAGCATGGATGTCACTCCACTTCCACAAACTCAATCTTTCCAAAACTGAGCTCTTAGTATTCCCCCCAGCCCGTGCCCCCTCCCCTGACTTCTCCATCAAGATCAATAATACACCCATCAGTCCCTCCCCTCATGTCAGGGTACTAGGTGTAATCCTAGACTCCCATGTGTCCTTTCAGCCCCAGATCCAATCACTGTCCAAATCTTGTAGACTTCACCTCCGCAACATCTCCAAGATACGCCCGTTCCTAACCTCGGAAACCACTAAGCAACTTATTCACTCCCTTGTTATATCTCACCTTGACTATTGTAACTCCCTCCTCATTGGCCGACCTCATCGCAGGCTATCCCCTCTTCAGTCTATCATGAATGCTGCTGCCAGACTCATCCACCTTACTAACCGTTCTGTATCTGCCACCCCTCTCTGCCAATCCCTCCACTGGCCTCCATTCAGTGTCCTCCACCCCTCTCTGCCAATACCTCCACTGGCCTCCATTCAGTGTCCTCCACCCCTCTCTGCCAATCCCTCCACTGGCCTCCACTCAATGTTCTCCAGCCCTCTCTGCCAATCCCTCCAGTGGCCTCCATTCAGTGTCCTCCACCCCTCTCTGCCAATCCCTCCACTGGCTTCCAGTTGCCCAATGGATAAAATTAAAAACATTAACAATAACATATAAAGCCATTTATAACTCTGCCCCAAATTACATCACCAATCTTGTCTCTAAATATCACCCAAACCGTACTCTCCTCTCCTCGCTCTCCTCTCCTGCTAGAGAGCAGACCTTCTGCTCTCTAGCTCCCTTGTCTCCTCTTCCCATGCTCATCTCCAGGACTTCTCCCATCCTCTGGAACTCTCTACCCCAATTTATCAGACTATCGCCTACTCTGCTCACTTTTAGGTGATGTCTAAAAATCTATCGTTTCAGGGAAGCCTATCCTGCCCTCAGCTAATACTGGAATCTTCTACTCCTCCTACCAGTCCATCCCCCACAGTTACTACCTTTTGTAGCACTAGCCCCTCCCTCCTAGATTGTAAGCTCCCAGGATCAGGGCCCTCCTATCCCTCTTGTATTGAACTGTATTGTTGCTGTATTGTCTCCCATTATATTGTAAAGCGCTGAGCAAACTGTTGGCGCCATAAATCCTGTATAATAATAATAATAATATTTTTTTCTCTCATCCCGCTGGCTGAACGATAAAACTGAACCATGTAGGCCAGCTTTGGGAGCAAATATATTATCATCAACTGCTCCCCCTGAAGGGGTTAATCTGGGTTCCCACACTATATATGCGTGTATCATCATCTGCTGGAGATAAAAGACGTCACAGTGACTATGGGGGAAGAGGATGGACGTGACTATGGGGGAAGAGGATGGACGTGACTATGGAGGAAGAGGACGGACATGACTATGGAGGAAGAGGATGGACATGGCTATGGAGGAAGAGGACAGACATGGCTATGGAGGAAGAGGATGGACATGACTATGGAGGAAGAGGATGGACATGATAAGGGGTTACTGGGTGTAAATAGTAAATACCATCTTATTACCTCCTCTGCTGCTACTTCCACCGATGTCTCTTTTTCTTTGTGCCACACGGAACATTGTCTTTATTTCAGGTCACTTCCTGCCTGTACCTGACATCACTTCCTGTCTGTACCTGACAGCACTTCCTGTCTGTACCGGACATCACTTCTTATCTGTCTTCCATAGAGACTTCCTGTCTGGGTAGAAGTGAGATCCCCACCTTGTGGAGCTCAGAGGAACTGCTGCCCCGAGAAGCGTCCGGTAGTGTAGATCTCATTTGCTACCATAAGTTTTTGAAGATTGAAGAAAAAAAACAAAAGAAATGTTTCTATTTTTTTTTATATTTCAAAACCTTTTGAGAAAAAATGAGATCTGCAAAATACTCCCCATGCCTCTTTTTAAATTCCTTGGGGTGTCTACTTTCCAGAAAGGGGTCATTTGGGGGGGTTTGGTGCTATCCTGGCATGTCAGGGCCTCCGAAACTGTGATAGGTAGTGAGGAAGTGTAATGAGGAAGTTACGCACCTTCAGGCTTTCAAAGTGGTCATTGGATTTCAGGCTCCTGTATGTGGCTAGGCTCCCAAAAAGTCTCACACATGTGGTACCCCCATACTTGGTAGAAGTAGCAGAATGTATTTTGGGGTGTAATTCCACATATACCCATGGCTTGTGTGAGAAACATATAATTTAAATGACAACTTTGTGTAAAAAACGTTTTTGTAATTTTCCAGAAACTTGTGGAAATAAAAAAAAATCTTCCATGGACTCAATATGCCTCTCAGCAGATAGCTTAGGGTGTCTACTTTCTGAAAAGGGGTCATTTGGGGGTGTTTGTACTCCTCTGTTATTTTATCACCTCAAGAAATGTGATGGGCAGTCAGAAAGTAAAAGCTGTAAATTCCATTATCTCTCCCATAGTTTGTAGACGATATAACTATCACACAAAGCAATCAATATACAATTATTGGGATTATTTTTAACCAAAAACATGTAGCAGAATATTTTAGTATTTTTTTATATGTTTATGACAGAAATGAGA
This sequence comes from Staurois parvus, assembly GCF_062004578.1. Taxonomy (NCBI): domain Eukaryota; kingdom Metazoa; phylum Chordata; class Amphibia; order Anura; family Ranidae; genus Staurois; species Staurois parvus. The sequence continues at coordinate 1,204,285 of NW_028317970.1, read as the reverse complement.
AAATTTTATTTTTTTCAAAACTTTTTTTTTCAAACTTTTTTTTGTTTATAGCACCAAAAATAAATATTGCACAGGTGATCAAATACCACGGAAAGAAAGCTCAAAAGGACGTAAATTTCATTTATGTACCGTATTGCTTGACCGCGCAATTGTCCATTAAACTAGTGCAGTGCTGTATACCAAAAAATGGCGTAAATTGCAGTATCTATACCATAGTTTGTAGACGTTATAACTATCACACAAAGCAATCAATATACACTTACTGGGATTTTTCACTAAAAACATGGAGAATACATTTTGGGCTAAATTTATGACTAACTTTGAGTTTACTATATATTTTTTATAGCTGAAAGTAAACAATTTTGTTTTTCTTCAAAATTTTAAGTCTTTTTTTGTTTATAGCGCGAAAAATAAAAAGCGCACAGGTGATCAAATACCACCAAAAGAAAGCTCTATTTGTGTGAAAAAAGGATGTAAATTTCATTTGGGTGCAGCATTGCATGACCGCGCAATTATCAGTGGAATTAGTGCAGCACCGAATATCAAAAAGAGGCGTGGTCAGGAAGGGGGTAAATGCTTTGGAAGGCAAGGGGTTAATCATGTCCAGCAAAAAAAATATTAAAATTTCGTCATAAATTTCGTCCAGAATGTATTCTGCTCTGTGACTTTACTAAAAATAAAATCCCAATCCGTGTAAATGAATTGGTTTCTGTGAAAGTTGCAGCGTCTACAAATGGCGGGATAGATACTGGAATTGTATTTTTTTACTAGTGTGATAGATATTTTGGGCCTACAATAATTTTTACCATCATTGTGAACTTGTTTTTTTTTTTTAAAGAAATATTTATTGGGTTTTATGTCAATAAAAAAAAAGAAAACATCGTCATTTGGATGTTACAAACAGAGAGAACAGATGACATTAATGACTGGATAGACATTGCAGATGATGTACATAGAGCATTGCTGGGTTCTGCTCTCCAATGTGTGTTGGAGTGAGGAGACCGGGGATCACATCAACATCTATACATCTCCACAATACATCCTACAAATGTACAAAAGGACATAAAAGAAAGACAAAGGAATAGGAATACAGCAGAGGGCTTAAGAAGGGGGGGGGGGAGAGAAGGGAGGGATGGGTTGGAAGGAAGGGGGGAGGGGGGAGAGGAAGGGAGAAGAGGGGAGGGGGAGAAGGGAGGGCGGAAAGAAAAGAAGGGAGCTAGAAAGGAAATAAAAAGGAATCCCGATCTCTGCCGTGTGGGATTATAGAGGGATAAATAGAGACATGTATAGCCAATCCCTGCTCCTCATCCCTCCACACCCGCCCCATATACAGTCCAGGCGTGGCAGTCCCGGGAGTGCAGCTGTAGCTGTGTGAAGCCTGAATGTCCCAGTAGGAGGAGTTCTGCCCGCAGTGTGAGCTGCACTCCTGGAGGACCCTGTTCCAGTCTATGCTGCACCACCCCCAGCTTCATGATTGGCCTTCCTCTGCCTCATTGTCTGATATCAATTGTCCGTGTATTGCTACATGTTGGGGATTTCTGCTACAAATCTGAACTAGGAATAGAGAAAGGTAGAAAGGATGGCGCTCTACTTCCTGCTCTCTGTGCTTTCCATCCCCCATCAACCAATCACAATGTGTCTACAATCACCATGGAAATGATCAGATCAATAAAACGTTGGTCATAGACAGACCATCATGTGCCGATCATATACACAGACATTTGTATCACGGGAAACATACAAGAAGAAACATGTATGGAGAAAGACACGGGAAAGTCCCAATATGTGCATTCACCAATCACTCCTTCATTCCCGGTATACACACAATTCCATTGCTTCCATGTGTACACCATCAGTCACTCTTCTAGAATTGGGACATTTTATTACCACCCACCTCTTCAGTGATCCCCCACCATGCAAGTATTGTCCTCACCTCCAACTGTGGGCCTAATGAGTGCTTGGAACATTTGTCCACAAAGTATCAATAATAGACCTCCAAGTGTTTGTGAAATCTCCCACCACAAATGTACTCAGCCAATCACAGGGCAGGACTCCATTTTTATTCTTCTCCTGATATCAATGGCTGACCCGGTCCCACACTTCAGCCATGTCTTTGGGGACCTCTGATCTCCTTATGAACTGTTTCTTCCATGATGAAGATCAGCCATGGAGTATATCTGAGGTGTATATCAGGGTGTGCTTCTTCCCCACATGAGAGCTGGGATGTCCAGCAACATTCATCTAGAAGACATTTCCCGCACTCAAGGCACGAATACACCTCCAGGGTTGTGTGGGACCCCTGATGTACAGAAACATAGGACTTCAGTGAGGAACATTTCCCTCACTCAGGACAGGAATACGGCTTTTGCCCTGTGTGAGATCTCTGATGTCTGTAAAGACTGGACTTCACTGAAAAACATTTCCCACACTCAGGGCAGGAATACGGCTTCTCCCCTGTGTGAGATCTCTGATGTGTGTAAAGATGGGACTTATCTAAAAAACATTTCCCGCACTCAGGACAGGAATACGGCTTGTCCCCCGTGTGAGATCTCTGATGTTTGGAAAGACTGGACTTATCTGAAAAACATTTCCCGCACTCAGGACAGAAATACGGCTTCTCTCCTGTGTGACATCTCTTATGACTATAAAGATGGGACTTCTGTGAAAAACATTTCCCGCACTCAGGACAGGAATATGGCTTTTCCCCCGTGTGAAATCTCTGATGTGTGTGCAGACTGGACTTCAATGAATAACATTTCCCACACTCAGGACAGGAATACGGCTTTTCCCCCGTGTGAGATCTCTGATGTCTGTAAAGATGAGACTTCTCTGAAAAACATTTCCCGCACTCAGGACAAGAATACGGTTTCTCCCCCGTGTGAGATCTCTGATGGATGTAAAGAATGCGCTTCAGTGAAAAACATTTCCCACACTCGGGACAGGAATACGGCTTCTCCCCTGTGTGAGATCTCTGATGTTTGTGCAGACTGGACTTCTCTGAAAAACATTTCCCACATTCAGGACAGGAATATGGCTTCTCCCCCGTGTGAGATTTCTGATGCCTGTACAAATTAGACTTGTCTGAAAAACATTTCCCACACTCAGCACAGGAATACGGCTTCTCCCCCGTGTGAGATCTTTTATGCACATTAAGACCGGATTTAGAACAGAATCCCTTCCCGCACTCAGTACAGGAGAAGCTCTTCCCTGTTAGAAGGCCGGCCCGGTCCCGCACAGTCTGACGTTCCTCAGGATACGAGGAATACGATGGTCCATCTACACTGGGTGGTGCTGGATGGACATTGGAGGGAGCCGGGTTTTCTCCTGGACTATACTGTGTGATGTCCTCATCTTCTACTTTACAGTCTGGAGACAAAGTGAGACAATCCTCGGAGGTTTTGCTTATCTCCCGGCCATGGACTAAAATACAAAGACAAAGAGGATTACTAGACAGGAGCTGATTGGTTCCCCCAAACCAAGACTCCGCCCACATCAGGCAGCTTGGTCTCTGAGGAGCTTACAATTCCACCCTCAAGGGAACTAGGAAATGGCTCCTCTGATCTCCTACCAGGTCATTTCTTTATTCATGGACCTTAGTCAGAGAGTGAGGAAACAACCAGAACTGTCTTTTATAGGAGGGACAGTGATGAGGGGATTATAGGACGAGGGTCCCCACCCCCTCTATCACTCATCACCATCTTCCCAACACAAGAAGTACTGCACTTCCTTATTTAGTCCATGATTTAGTCATGAAGAACAGCGGGGCTGAGCCCCACCAGAGGTCAGAGAGTGAGGATGGGGGGAGAACAACCAAGATGAAGACTGGACTGTTCCTGAAGACCACCATCATTGGGGTATTGACTCCTCCCTCATTATCACTTTCTGTTTAAGGGTCCAAAGTTGGAGGATGTTATCACATTATTATCACCATGTAAAAGTCTGTGCTCCAATCACATCATCCGATATAAAATGTCCAGCTGGGAGGAAATGGGTGTAACAAAAGAAAATCCATATTATGTGTATATATAGCAGTGGGGGGAGGGGGGAGAGCAGAAGTCAGGACTATTGAATGTACAACATAGAGTATATAGTGCAGGGGTCAGGAGTATGTAATGTACAACAGAGTATATAGTGTAGGGGTCAGGAGTATGTAATATACAACATAGAGTATATAGTGCAGGGGTCAGGAGTATGTAATGTACAACAGAGTATATAGCGCAGGGGTCAGGAGTATGGAATGTACAACAGAGTATATAGTGTAGGGGTCAGGAGTATGTAATATACA